>NC_057865.1:144675421-145329350 GCF_019393635.1 Dromiciops gliroides
TTTAGCTATTGAATTAGTCTGAAGCTCAGCCTCAGTTACTCTCTGCACTTTCTCAGATTTCCTAGCCCAGCTTAGCTCTTCCAATAAACTTGGAACTCACACAATGTTAGAATTGGAAGGGACTTTATAGGTCATCTGGTATAAGCTCCTTATTTTATAGACTCAGTGAAGTGACTGATTGGGGGTAACAGAGGCAGTAAATGACAGGGCCAGTATTTGGATGTAAGTCTTCAGGCTCCAAAACAACTGTTCTTTCCACTAGAACGCACCGACCTCTAGGGGAGTGGTTATCAAAGGTTTTTCTGGTTAATAAATTTTTAACTAATGAACTAGAGTCAATGAATGACAGTTACAGGCAGATGAATTTTAGGTCAATTCAAGGAAAAAATTCCTAACAATCAGAACTGGGCAAAAGAGAAGATTTGGGGGGAGGAGAGGAAGAAGATGGCTATGTTCATGTATTTGAAGAATTGTCATGAAAAAGAGCAATTAAACTTACTCTGTCCCCAGAGCAAAGAAGGAAGCAATAGAAAGACTTTTCAAAGAGGCAAATAGAGGTTTGATGTCGGGATGCCTCCCAAGGTGATGGGTTGGGTCAGTTTCATTGGAGGTCCTTAAGCAGAAGCTGGATGACCACTTGTCTATATGTATATTTGGAATTTCATTCAGGTATAGGATACTGAAGTGTCTTCTGGTTGGGGCAGCAGATGAGTGAAAGGTGAATGAGTTCCTCATCACTAGTCATCGTCAAGCAGAAACTTGATGACTAATTGATGTTAAAGGGATACATGATTTGGATAGGGATAGACTAGATGACCTCTGAGGCCCTTTACATCTCAAAATTGATATTATTAATATGGCTTGAAAAAGCTGAAAGACAGGCTGATATAATAGTGTTGGATTTGGAGTTAGCAAGATTTGGGTTCAAATCCTCTTCCTCTCACCCTCTGTAACCACAGTGTAGCTACTTAACCCTTCTGAGTCCTAGGCAACTGTGCTGCCTAGACATATTTGCTAAGTTATAAATCAAGCAAGTGAGATAACTTGGAAAGTCCTTTGCAATCCTTAAAGCATTATATAAATATTAGCTTTTAAAAAAAGAAAACATTTTTATTGAAAGTTTTAAGTTCCAAACTCTATCCCTTCCTCCCTCCTTTCACTCCCTTCTCCCTGAGATGGTAAGCAATCAGAAATAGGTTATACACATGCAATTATGTAAACCATTTTCCTATTAGTCATTTTGTATAAGAATGGATAAAAGAAAAACATGAAAGTGAAAAATAGCATGCTTCAGTCTGTATTCAATCAATATCCAGTCTTTCTCTGGAGGCAGATAGCAATGAATGGAGTACAGAAAGAAAAAGGGGACATTTCTAAGGTACTGCCATTCTGGTAACAATTATTTTAGTGATATTGGTTTTCTCATCTGTAAAATGGGAATGATAATAGCATCTACCTGGTTGAGATAAACAATGAGAAAGTATTTATAAATGTGATAATAATTATAAAGTGCTTAGCACAATGCCTGGCACATAGCAGACATTATATAAATGCTAGTTATTATTGATATTGTTATTATCATTATCATTATATGCTCTCTATATTGTTTCCACTAAGTTCTATGAGATGAACATGATATATCAAGTCTTTATGGAGGATCCTGTCTTATCTCCTGTGTGTCCTCTTTTCTCCATTCACATAGCCATCACCCTAGTTTAGGCTCTTATTATCTTGCACTTGGACTATTACAATAGCCTACTCTTCTCAATCCAAACCACCTTCCACTCAACTGCCAAAGTGATTTTTTCCTAAAGGGTAGGTAGGTCTGACCCTTTGGCCCCACTACTCAACAAACGCCAATGGTTACTACCTATTACCTTCAGGATTTACACCTCTTCTTAACATATCCCCTTGGTACCTTTTTATTTTTCTTTAACATTACTCCTCCCCTCCATAAACTCCACAATCCAGATTCAGTGGCTTCTTTGCTGCTCTGGGCACATGACTCTCCATCCTTTGTCTTCTAGCTTTGACACTGGCTGTCCTCCATGCCTGAAATACTTTCATTCCTAACCTCTGTTTCCCTGGATTCCTTCCAGTCTCGGATCAAATCAATCCCAGCATCTGTGGGAAGCCTTTCTCAGTCTCCCCAGCTGCTAATGCCTTCACTTCTGAGATTATCTCGCCTCTATTCTGTCAATATTCTGTAATGCCCTAGTTGCTGACATGTTGGCTTCCCCATTGGAATATGAGCTCTTTGAAGGTAGGGATTGTTTGCACCCTTCTTTGTATCATCAGTGCTGAACAAAGTGCCTAGCAAAGAGTAAATGATTCATAAGTGCTTTTTGATTGACCAATTGACCTTGCATTTGATTTATAAGACAATCTAAACACCAGAGTTGGAATCAGAGGGTTTAGATTCACTACTTACTCTTTTGTCTGACCTTGGGCAAGTCAGCTGATGTCTCAGGCCTCAAGATGTCTAAAGTACCTTTTAGATCTAAATCCGACACTATTACTAGATCATCTTTAAAGATCCCTTCTAGATTTCAGTCTTATGATTCTGTGTTCCCCGTGAGTCTATCATGTCAGTTTATCCAGACAATAGTCAGGCTGTCAATAGCATTTATTAAGTACCAAGAACTATACTAAGGGCTAAGGATACAAAGAAAGGCTAAAGACAGGCCCCTGGGGCAGCTAGGTGGAGCAGTGGATAGAGCACCGGCCCTGGAGTCAGGAATACCTGAGTTCAAATCCGGCCTCAGACATTTGACACTTACTAGCTGTGTGACCCTGGAAAAGTCACTTAACCCCAATTGCCTCACTAAAAAAAAAAAAGAAAAAGAAAAAAAAAAAAGGACAGGCCCCTGCTCTTGAGAAACTCATAAGTTAATAGAGGAGACAAGCAAACAAATATGGACAAACAAGCTGTTTATAGAAGAAAGAGGAAGTAATTAACAGAGGAAAGGGACTAGAATGAAGAGGGATTGGGATTTTAGCTAGGATTTTAAAGAAGCCTGAGAAGCCAGGAGTCAGGGATAAGGAGAGAGAGCATTCCAGGGATGGGGAACACCCAGAGAAAATGCCTGGATCCAAGAGATAGAGGTTCTTGTTCATGGAATAGAAAGAAGGATTGTGTCGCTCTATTGAAAAGTATGTAGAGTACTGGCCCTGGAATCAGGAGGACCTGAGTTCAAATGCGGCCTCAGACACTTGACACTTACTACTGTGTGACCCTGGGCAAGTCACTTAATCCCAACTGCCTCACCAAAAAAAAAAAAAAAAAAAAGAAAAGAAAAAGAAAAGTATGTGGAGAGGGTGTAAGAAGACTAGAAAGTCATGAGGAGGGTCCTAGGGCATGAAGAAAATCCCATTCCTCAGACCTAAAAAAGGGATACAAATTCAAGACCAGCATGGGCCACAGTGGAGAGAGAGCTGGCCTGGAAACCAGGAAGGCCTGTGTCCAAGTCTTTGTGACCTTGGGCAAGTTATTTAGCATTCAGTGGCTGGGGCAATTATCTAAGACTCACTAGTTTCTTCCTTCCTTCCTTCCTTCCTTCCTTCCTTCCTTCCTTCCTTCCTTCCTTCCTTCCTTCCTTCCTTCCTTCCTTCCTTCCTTCCTTCCTTCCTTCCTTCCTTCCTTCCTTCCTTTCTTTTTTGGCAGGGCAATGAGGGTTAAGTGACTTGCCCATGGTTACACAGTTAGTAAATGTCAAGTGTCTGAAGTTGGATTTGAACTCAGGTCCTCCTGACTCCAGGGCTGGTGTTCTATCCACTGCGTCACCTCTCTGCCCCTGCACTGCTAGAAAAAAAATACCCCAAATGGAGATGCCAACATAGGTGAAATCACAGGTCTACTCCAAATCCAAAGCAAACCCAAACTGTAAAACCACGCAACCTATCTTGCCTTTCAATTCACCGCAAATTACTTCATGGAATAGAAATAGCTGGTAGAGTGTGTACTCTGGGTTGGTAACAGGACTCAATGAAATAGCTGTTGTACACACAGCCTTTGAAACATCCATGGCCATCATCACCATTTATTGTTAGTTAGGGGTTCGGGGAAGGGGTTATATTTCCTGATTCTGGTTCATCTGGAATATCAGTCACACAACAGACTCTGATCCATACTGTGTTCCTAGGTCCATATATTCGGCAGGCTTCACAATCAGAAGTAGCTGAAGACCCATAGAAGAGTACAAGTAAAAACATATAGATAGATATAGATATACACACATAAAAATATATAGACACACATGCATGTATGTGAATATATGTACATACATGTATATCTATATATGCATTCTATAGGTGTATTCTACACATGTATATCTCTACATGCATATTCTTTCACCCTCCATTCCTCCACACAAGTGTGCAGGAATATGAGAATGCACACACACACACAAACACACAATGTGTTTCATAGACAAGGAGTTGTCTTCACAAGGTGAGAAAAAAAACCTCTTCCTTCTAGAAGAGGTTCAATTTCATTCAAGGCTAAGTTTTTCTCCTGAGCTATAGAAAAGACACAAGACAAGGTGGAAAGGAAAAGCTGTCCTAATCCAACATTGTGTCCAGAGCCAGCTCCGGAGAAAGGGGCATGTGGAATTATAACAGAAGCTGCTTCCTGATCTTTTTCCATGGGACATTGTTCCCCAAACCCTGGCTTCCCGCCCCAGAGAACAAAAGGCCACATCCTGCAAGTCAGGAAACCTAGAGAAGGGGCCACTCTTTTTAAAAAGCTCCCATTTGCGACCCTCCAAAACTCAGCTGGGGGCAGCATTCCCTTCCTGTGTTCAGAAAAAGGAGCTCTACTTACGAAGAGATAGCAGGCCACTAGAGCCCTCCTCCTGCACCCCTTTCCAGGGCAGAAATGCCAGGTGCTGCTACCTCCGCCCCAGTTCTTAGAGTTTGCCCAGTAGCCTGCGGAGGCGATGCCAATGCGTTCGGTCCCACCTCTGGAGCTCTGCCAGGTGGGGAAGTCTGAGGCTGCATCCCAGTCCCTTGCCCCAGCTCCACCCCAAACTCCGCCTTACTCTACCCGGGCACCCTTCCAGGGCTCCCCTCAAGGCGCTCGTTCCACCTCTGCCACCCAGCCACCAGCCACCGGCCACCAGGTAGCTCAAATTCCTGGGGAGCAAATGTCTGAATACCCGAAGTGGGCTGGGACTTGAGCGGGGAGCAGGAGACACCTCGAAAATGTAACAGATCGCTTCTACCTGTATTCTTTCAACCCCGCCCCTCTCACCTCTCATTTTCTACCTCTGCGGTAATACAGTGGAAATAATTTGAATGCCGGGTATGCTCCGATGAGATCATGGGCACTTGACCCCTGAGCCCCAGTTCCTCATCTTATAACTCTCGATCTATGTTTCCTTTGCGCCTGACCAAGAAAGGATCCCGCAGCCTTCAGAACAGAAGTGAAATTACAAGGAAGAGGCGGGGCCGGGAGACCTTACTTCTTTCAGGTGCTGGAACAAAAAGTGGGCCGGTTTTTGGTCAGTTTGTATGTTGGCTAGTGGATAGGGCTCTGTGAAGTCAGGAAGACCCGAGTTCAAATTCTGCCTCAGACGCTCTTTCTAGCTATATGAACCGAGCAAGCCACTTAACCATTCCCAGCCTCAGTTTCCTCATCTATAAAATAAGAATAAAAAAATAGCACCTATCTCACTGGGGTTGTTGTGAGAATCGAATGGCATAACTTGTTTGTAAAACACTTTATGGATGGTAAAATGCTATCTGGATCAAAGCTTCTTAAACTGTGAGTGGAGGACCTATATGGGGTCCCTTAACTGAATATGGGGGTAGCAAAAAGTGGCAGTAAATGTTTAATTGTATACCTATTTTATATACCGATATACCTGGGGAGGAGTAAAAAATTTTCAGGCAAAAAGGGGTCATGAGTGGAAAAAAGTTTAAGAAGCTCTGATCTATTCAGTCAGCTGGTAGGTCAATAGACATTTATTAAATGCCTATCTACTATGTTACAGTCTCTGTGCTAAAAGCTGGGGATACAAAGAAAGGCAAAAGATGGTCTCTGCCCTCAGGGAGTTCACAATTTAAAGAAAGAAGACCTCAAAATAAGCTGAGAATCCAGGAGGAGCTCTTCACTGTTCACCCTCTACCCTCTCCAATCTGAGGAAGGGAGAGGGCCCAGGGGTAGGGGTTACTGAAGAGATGTGTTTCAGAGCTGATGTGTTGTTGCAGGATGAAAAGGTTCCAGGAGAGTATGATGAAGACCAAAGGAACGCAGCCATGTGGGCAATGAAGAGATTCCCTGGGCACCCTCTTACTCAAGAGGCTTTGGGGTTGAGAGCAGCTACACTCTACCTGCAGAAGCCCAAAGAAAACCAAGTAGAGCTAGTTCCATCTAACCACATAGGACTCTATTTCCAGAGGGTTGAAGACCTCTTCCTGGTTTGCTTCTCCAGGGCAGTAGTGCCAGATGCTTTTGTCTCTCCCCCAGTCCTTGAACAGCCACTTTATAGTCTGGGGATGCCAATTCACTCAGTCCAACCTATGGAGCCTGCCAGGTGGGGAATCTGTGGCAGCAGCCTAGTCCTTCACTACTGCTCCACCCCATTCCACCCTAAGCTTCCTGGGCATTCCTCCCCAAGGGCTCCTCTCAGGTGCTAGTTTTTCCCCCTCAGGGCACTAGTTCAGCCTCTGCCACCAGCCACCAGCCAATTCAAGTTCCCGGGGAGCAAATGTTTTCTAGATCACAGCTTCTTAAACTTTTCCCACTTGTGACCCCTCTTTGCCAGAGAACTTTTCATGTGACCCTGGGTATGTAGGCATATAAAATAGGTATACATAGCCTTTTACTGTTGCCAAATTTTTCATGATCCTCCCATTCAGTTACATGACCCCATATGGGGTCTTGACCCACAGTTTAAGAAGCTGGGTTCTAGATGAAAACTGCAGGGTTTTCCTTTTGCCCAGAAACACCTTAATATCTCAATAATAGCTAACATATAACAGACCACAGAGGAATCCTCCCCAATAACAGGACTAGCCTCGTGTTTTGGGGGGCCCATAGCTTTGACTTGTGGTGCATTGTTACAGAGTCAGGAAGACCTGGGCTCAGTTTCAGTCTCAGATAATAGGTCTGAGTTGGACCATTCCTAGTTGGACAGGTCATCATAGCTCTTGGGGTAACAGTTTCTTCATCTGTAAAACAAGGGAATTGGACTGGATGATTTCCGAAGCCTGTTCCTGCTTTAAATCTCTGATTTGGTGATCCCATGACTTGGCCACATGAGACAAGTCTGCAGATTGGGAAATCGTCTCTTCTGACTCCCTCAGAGTTAATTTTGTAGTAGTCACACTGAAACAAATGTCACTCACCCTGGCTTACACAAGAATGGCTAGAATTTTCTTTTGAAATACCAATAGTCTCTGTACATTTAAGTTATTAATTTTTTTCTTTTATTTTAAAATTTTTATGTAAAGGAAATATTTGTCAAAAAGAAAAACTTCTGATGCTAACTTGTATATCAAAATAAACCAAATCTAAATACAAAAAAGAACTACAAACAGACAATATTGTTGTTGTTGTCCTTTGTTCTCGAAGAGGACCAAGGACATCATGAAGGAGATGTCTAGACTTGCAAGTGAAATGGATTTAAGTGGGGAGGGCTGTGCAAACTCATCAGCCTCACTCTCTCCTCCAGAGCCTTCTGGGTCCCATGGCAAGATGTAGATCAGGATGATTGGAGATGACCTCAGATGCAGCCCTTATATGAGACCTTTGAAAAGAAAATCTTTCTTTTAGAATTGTGTTTGTTTAGAATCCTTCACTTAGAACTAAGCACTTTAGGGACAGCTAGGTGATGCAGTGGATAAAGCACTGACCCTGGATTCAGGAGAACCTGAGTTCAAATCTGGCCTCAGACACTTGACACTTACTAGCTGTGTGACCTTGGGCAAGTCACTTAACCCTCATTGTCCTGCAAAAAAAAAAAAGAAGTAAGTACTTTATATTAGAGTTGGTTGAATTTATTGTATCCTATTGATGAGATAGGTAAAATTCAAGCAGTTTCCCACTGTTTTTTAAAAAAAATTATAACACCATACCCCTTATTATCCTTTTCTAAAATTGCTACTCATTTTGTAACTCTTGCTGACACAAGCAGGTTATCAATAAAACATGTTAGTCTATTGCAGAACCTCTTGGCTTTGATACTTATAGTCTTTTTTTTTTTTTTTTAGTGAGGCAATTGGGGTTAAGTGACTTGCCCAGGGTCACACAGCTAGTAAGTGTTAAGTGTCTGAGGCTGGATTTGAACTCAGGTACTCCTGACTCCAGGGCCGGTGCTCTATCTACTGCGCCATCTAGCCACCCCTAGTCTTTTAATTATAAATGGAGAAGCTGTGAAGTTAGATTGCAGGATCAATAAATACTGCTCATTATCTAGTTTGTGATTAGAGATAGAAGGAATCAAAGAGACCACCTTATCCAACCCTATTATTTTAAAGATAAGAAAACTGAAGCTCAAGGAGGTCAAGAGACTTGCCCAAGTTCAGACAGTAAACATCAAACATGGAATTTGAACCTGGGCTTTGTGACTCCAGATCTAGACTTCTTCCCACTGTAGGCATCTGCGTTGTGTGTACCTAGGATATCATTGTAGGAAACATGGCTTCTATCATTGTAGCTAACCGCCTCAATTCATTGGGAAATGGTCAGTTCCTGTTCTCTAACTCCATGACAGGGAATGTTATAGAATTCAATTTTTCATATTTATATTGAGTGTGTTTTATGTATAAGATATTGTATTTGGGTATATGAGCAATGCAAAGATGAATTAGAAACAATTCTTGTTTCAAAGGAATTTGTAAATTGGTGTGGCAATCTGGTATTCTACTTTGAGAATACAAAGTAGCATATGGAATGCTAGAAAGCCTTACTAGGCAACTAAAGAAAAAATAAAACAAGAGAATTTATAAAATTGCAGTCCATGTGAATCATATATGTGTCCATGTAAAATATGTTTGTCTTCATGGGTTGTCTAAATGTATAGGTGTGTAGCACAGGAGTGGCATGAATCAATATCTGTGGAATCTGGTCAGCTCCTCTCCAAGGAGACTACAGTTTCTACCTTGAGAGAATCTGGCTCATTGACTAGGTATTTACTTTTTTCCTTGCCTCTCTCCAAGGTGGGGATCTGCCTAGGATTAGATGGTGGTGGATAGAAGACTTGGCTTGGAATCAGGAAGACTCTTCTTCATGAGTTCAAATCTGGCCAGAGATACTTACTATGTGATCCTGGGCAAATCACTCAACTCTGTTTGCTTCAGTTTCCTTATTCTTATCATCCTTAAATGAGCTGGAGAAGGAAATGGCAAACCCCTCCAGTATCTTTGCCGAGAAAACTCCAAATGAAGTCACAAAGAGACAGAGACAACTGAAATGAGACTGAACTGAATGACTGATCTTCTCCCAGCCCCCCTCAAATATCTCGGATCTAGGGGTGTTACTAGTCTAGCTTTAAAACAAAAGACACTTTCCTGTTACCTAGCCTACAGCTTATTACTCTTATTGGCTTAGCTCTTTCTCACCAAATGCTGATTATACAAAAGACCATCTAAAATTGTGAATAAAACCATTTATACAAGCAAACAACAATGAAATTGGAGAAGTTCTAGAGATTAGAGTACACCAGAGAATACATGAGAATGAATGAGTTCTTCTGATTGGAGTGAAATAAAAACCTCAACTTGAACCAAGAGAGGGAGATTCCATCTCACTCATCTTGGTTCTCTACAAGGGAGTTGGGCAAGGGGAAATTCTCTCTTTGAAGTCTCTAGGGAAACAAACTGGAAATCAGAGACCTGTTGAGGAATGAGTTTCCCTACATGGTTGCAGCTTCCAAAGTCTTTCTCTTCTGAAGAACATCTAGAACCTTCCACAAGATTGTTTCCCTTTATAGTAGACCTCTTCCCAAAGTCGCTCTGGCACTATTTCCACACCTAATGCAAGTGAGCATTCTCTCTACCAATCAGCTCACATTTCCTTCTGTATACTGGACAGCAAGTAAAATGGGACACCAAGCTTGTGTGAAAGCCTACTTATGCTTGTAATTGGTGTTTAATAAAAATATGTTGAATTGAGCTATTGAACTGAAAAAAAAAGCACATTAAAAAGACCAATAATATCCCAGATCTTGAGTTGGAAGTAACCTTTAAAGTCACCTAGTCTAAGCCAATCATCTGAGTTTGTAAATCACAAGAATATTTTCCTATGATAACTTCAGCCTAGCCACAGGTTGACTTAGCTGGCCTAGCTTAAGGGCTGCTCAACATCCATTCCTTCTATTCCTTACCTTTATCTTGTCCAAGGAGCTGTGACTGGGGAAAGGACTTTCCTATATGACATTTTGTCCCTCAATCCCTCTATGCTTTAAGAGAGGGTGTGGACAGCACACCTCAACTCTTCCTCCAAAGGAAGCCCCCATAAAGGCCTCTGACTCTATTTAACATAGCATCCTTCCCCTAGACTCTGAACTCCTGATAAGTCTGGTTTCATATTCCTTAGCTTCTCTCTGTTTTTTTTTTTTAGTTTGTCCTGTTTCTATATTAATTGGGCCATTTGTCTAACCTGGACCTAGCTAGACCTTGCTGTCTGCTTTGATTCCTACTTTGCCTTTGATCTCTCTCTCTCTCTCTCTCTCTCTCTCTCTCTCTCTCTCTCTCTCTCTCTCTCTCTCTCTCTCCCTTCCTCCCTCCCTCTCTCCACCTTGATCTCCCTTTCTTGGATTTCTTATCTTATACATCAGTAGTCTGGGCCCAAGGGCTGTCCTTTAACCTTCCTTTCTTCTTCTTCTTCTTCTTCTTCTTCTTCTTCTTCTTCTTCTTCTTCTTCTTCTTCTTCTTCTTCTTCTTCTGCAGTGAGAAGAATGCCATCTTAATCCAAAGATAAGGAAGTATCTTCTTCAGTGGCAGGGAATATTGCCTTCATCTGCCCATCACCCCTATTCATCCTTTCTGAAAATTTCTATAGCCCAGGATCCTTGAAAGCCCTACCCTTATCACTGACCAGTTTCCCTCTATCTAGGCCAATTTGCTTTCAATATAGTCATACCCAGTTATTAAATCTAGGTCTTCCTAGTCCAGTAATTACATGATGGGTACTTGAGGACACTGCTCCCCTCTGGCTCAACTGGAAGTATCTCCCATTCTCTTCCTTGAGTTCCTTATATTTTTATGTACCCTTAACTATTTTGACCTTTGGATTAGTTTAGGAACTTTGGTTCTACCTTTAGGTGAAACCTAGCTTCATCTATTGTTTTATTGTATTTTCTTTTTTCAAGGAGCACTATTAAAATTTTAAATTTATGTAATAAAACAAGCATTTTCATAACAGTACAATTAAAAAGATGATTATTATCTTATTTTAAATAAAACATCTTTTATTTTAAGATAATACTTGGGACACTATCATCTCCTACCCCTAGCAGTCACATGGCTTCAGGACCAGATGCCATTGTGCCTGCATCTTATCATCTCCCTTCAGGGTCTAGGAACAGATTTCTTTTTCTTCCTGTTTCAAAATATGTACTCCCTGTTGTACTCTCCACTATGTTCCTCTTTCTGAAGAATGCCTCTGAGTTTCAGCTCATTAGTAGAGCTCAGATGATTAAGAATACTAACCTTGGGGCAGCTAGGTGGCACAGTGGATAGAGCACTGGCCCTGGAGTCAGAAGGACCTGAATTCAAATTTGACCTCAGACCCTTAACAATTACTAGCTGTGTGACCCTAGGCAAGTCACTTAACCCCAATTGCCTCACCAAAAAAACAAAAAGAATACTAACCTTGATGATTAATCATAACTTTTCCTGACTTAGATTACCAACTAAACTGACTTCTTTTGCTTCTATTTGATGCTACATCAGTAAGTGCTCAAAGAAAGCTCCATTATGGGTGGTCAAGGTGATCCTTACTCAAGGAGGCAAATTTGACCTTATGTGTATCATTGAGACTTGGAGAGATAGATAAGTCCTATGGCTTTAGTATAGCTCTGGGAGGGTACTAAAAAAGGAGACAAGATAGGTAAAAGGTTAGAGTTGGTGTGATATAGCTTTGCAAATTAAGAAATGTGAGAAAATTAGGGAATCTTAAGGGAAGTACATGGCAGAGAGCATTTGAAGATCAATGGATCAATGGAAGCCCTAACCAAAGTGATATACTAAAGATTACCTGAAAAGAAAGAAGAAATTGAGGAGTTCAGGAAATAAATGACAGCCTGGTTCAGAGGCATGATGGAAGGTTTCAATTATCTGGTCAATCTTTTGTCTTGTTCTTTCTGCCAAAATCATAGTAGCTAATAATTTCTTGAATTGTATTAAAAATGATTTAAATTGCCATCAAGGAGAATTTCTATGCTGGGCATGATTCTAAAAAACATAGAGGAAAAGATTATTTGGCTGCAAAATTTGAGGCATTCACTTTATCTTAGAGTTTATGACAGAGAAGGAGAAATATGGGAATAGTTCTTCATGTGCTTTCAAATGGTTCGGAGGAAGGCTGGGTGGATCCCATGGACTAAAAGTCTATAGCCCATGAGAGATATGATCTTAAGAATTATATTCTGATAATACAGAGAGAAAATTCCCACAAGAAGAAAAAAAAAGGTAATTGTCCAGTGAGACCTATCTAGAGACAAAGGGAATCCACCAAGTTAAAATTTTGAAAAGGCATTTGAAGATACAGAAAGCAAGGGTAAATGACTGACAAAGGTGTGCCATGCTCCTGTCATATTAGGAGAGCTAATACTTAGAATGAGCAGAGCTTGGTGAACAAAGCTCAGGACAACAAGGAGAACAAAAAGTATTACCCTCATCCCCCTGTTAGCCATGCTAGGGGAAAGAAGATGATCAAAGAAGAGAGAAAACTGGCTTCCAACAGAAGACAGAGATGAAGCAGAGGTAATTAATCCCATTTTGCTTCCATTATCTCTGTTGAGGAGACAAATCAATAGACTGGGGAAGGTCAGAACAAAAATGGCCAATAGGGAGTTGATTAGCCAAGATATATAAGAGGACATTAAGAGAGCACCTAGAAGACTTTGATGAATTCAAGCCAACAGAAGAATATATTCTTGGATATTAGAAAAACTGATGGATGTGAATCCTGAGACACCATCAGTGGTTTCTGATAGACTGTGAAAAGTAGAAGTACTGCAGTACCAGCAAAGGCATTTATTTTTCAAAAAAGAAAAGAAGATGTACTTTTTATGCCATGGGTTGGTAAGTCTGACTTATACTAGTGGCATAATTCTAGAATGTATTATCAAAGGGATAGTTGACAAATATTTAGAAAAGGAGTCAGTGATCACAAAGAACCAGAGAAGCTTCATCAAAAAAGAGGTCATTCCAGACACAATTACTCCCAAAAAACCTCCAAACACAGCCAGAAAACAATTCGTAGAGCAGCAGAACCCACAAGAAGAGAGCTGAGATTATTTTCCAGCCAAAGACACCTTGGAAGTTCTGCAGAAGGGGGAGCCAGGCTGGGAGTGGAGTCTAGCCCCACAATTGCACCAACCTGATCCTCCTTAAATCATACCACCTGGGACTTCTGAAGCTTGGGATACTGCAGCCTGGAAACAGTGCCCCACTTTAAGGAGCTAAAAGTCAAGTAAAAGAAAGGAGAGATGAGCAAACAGTGAAAGGTGAGGACCATAGAAAGTTTCTTTAGTGACAAGGAAGATCAAAGTGTACCCTCAGAGGAAGATGTCAATGTCAGGGCCCCTATATCTAAAGCTTCCAAGAAAAATATGAATTGGTCTCAGGCCATAGTGGTGCTCAAAAAGGATGTTGAAGATAAAGTTAGAGAGGTAGAGGAAAAAATGGAAAGAGAAATGAGGGTGATGCAGGAAAGACATGAGAAAGAAGTCAACAGCTTGAAAAACCAAATGGAAAAGCTCTCTGATGAAAATAATTGCCTAAGAATTAGGATTGAACAAATGGAAGCCAGTGACTTTATGAGAAACCAAGACACAATAAAGCAATAAATAAATAAATAAAGCAAATGAATAAAAAAATAGAGGGCAATGTGAAATATCTTCTTGGAAAAACTGCTGACATGGAAAATAGGTCCAGGAGAGATCATTTGAAAATGGTCTTGTGCTATAGGAAATGACAAACAGGATGATCCCAGGGAAAGCTGGAAAGACTCATGAACTGATGTATAGTGAAGTGAGCAGAGCTTGGAGGATGTTGTGCATAGTGACAGAAGTATTGTCTGGTGAGCAATTGTGAATGACTTTACTCTCAGTGATGCAATGATCCAAGACAATCCCAAGGGACTAATGAGGAAGCTTACTGTCCACCCCCATAAAAAGAACTGATAAAGAGAATGCTTGTGGATTGTACATATATAACCTGGTCACAGCCTTGTGGAGGGGGGAGGAAAGGGATGGAGTGTGGGGAGGGAGAAAAGGTTGGAGCTCTAAATCTTATGAAAATGATTGTTGGGAACTGCCCTTACATGTAACTGGAAAAAATAAAATAAATGTTTGTTGCTAAAAAACATTACATACCTTAATTTTCCCCCAGTTCATTCATTCACTTGTTTGTTTAAACTGTTTATTTCTTTGTTTTTGTTTTATAATAAACACCTTTATTTTGCAAAAAAAAAAAAAATCGTAACACCTGGAAACCCCTGGAAGCAGGACCATACACTAAGAAGGAGTTAAAAGTCAAGTGAATGATGGGCAAGATGAGCAAGCAGAGAAACTTGTGAACCATAGAAAGCTTCTTTAGTGACAAGGAAGATCAAATTGTACCCTCAGAAGAGGATAGCAACATCAGGACCCCCCTACATATGAAGCTTCCAAGAAAAATATGAATTGGTCTCAGGCCATAGAGGTGCGCAAAAAGGACTTTGAAGATAAAGTTAGAGAGGTAGAGGAAAAAATGGAAAGAGAAATGAAGGCGATGCAGGAAAGACATGAGAAAAAATCAACAGGTTGAAAAGCCAAATGGAAAAGGAGATACTAAAGCTCTCTGATGAAAATAATTGCCTAAGAATTAGGATTGAACAAATGGAAGCTAATGACTTTTTTTTTTTTAACTGAGGCAATTGGGGTTAAGTGACTTGCCCAGGGTCACACAGCTAGTAAGTGTTAAGTGTCTGAGGCCAGCTTTGAACTCAGGTCCTCCTGACTCCAGGGCTGGTGCTCTATCCACTGCGCCACCTAGCTGCCCCCGAAGCTAATGACTTTATGAGAAACCAAGACACAATAAAGCAAATCCAAATGAATAAAAAAATAGAGGGCAACGTGAAAAATCTCCTTGGAAAAACTGCTGACCTGGAAAGTAGATAATTTAAAAATTATTGGACTACCTGAAAACCATGATAAAAGAAAGAGCTTACACAGCATTTTCCAAGAAATTGTCAAGGAAATTTACCCTGATATTCTAGAAGCAGAAGGTAAAATAGAAATGGAAGGAATCCACTGATTACCTCCTGAAGGAGATCCCAAAAGGGAAACTTGTAGGAATATTATAGCCAAACTCTAGAGCTCCTAGGTCAAGGAGAAAATATTGCAAGCAGTCAGAAAGAAGCATTTCAAATAATGTGGAGCTAAGGTAAGGATAGCACAAGATCTAGCAGCTTCTACATTAAAGGATCAGAGGGCATGGAATATGATATTCCAGAGGGCAAAGGAATTGGGTTTATAACCAAAAGTTATACCCAGAAAAACTGGGTATAATCTTTCAGGGGAAAAAAATTGTACCTCAATGAAAAAGAGGATTTTCAGGTATTTGTGATGAAAAGATCTGAACTGAATAGAAAATTTGACTTTCAAATGCAAGACCCTAGAGAAGCATAAAAAGATAAACAGGAAAAAGAAATCATGAGAGATGTTAAAAAGTTAAACTGTTTACATTACTACATGGGAAGATGATATGTCTAAATCATAACAGCCTTTTGAGTATTAGGACAGATGATAGGAAGAAATTTAGACAGGGCACAGGTGGGAATTGATTATGAAGGGATGATACATGTAAAGCACTTTTTTTCCTTTCTCTCTCTTCTTTTTTGGGTGGGGGAGGAGGTGGGGCAGTTGAGGTTGATGAGTTTCTTGTGTCTGAGGCCGATATTTGGCTTGAGTTTTCCTGGGTTCAGGATGGGATCTTTGTCCACTGTGTCACCTAGCTGCCCCATGATGACATCTTTGAGGTAAAATTGAGTGGGGAGAGGAATACACTGGGGGAGGGGATAGGAAAGTGGCAGAATGGGGTAAAATCTCATATGAAAGAAGCAAGAATGGGCATATGGAGTGGGGGGAGAGTTGGGAGAGGTGTGGGGAAGTGAAGGAACCTTATATACATCACAATTAGCTCAAAGACCTTAATCTCATCAGAGTTGGCTCAAGGAGGGAACATGTAATTGGGTAGAGTAATCTATCTAACCCTGCAGGAAAGTAGGAGGGGAAGGGGATAAAAAGGGAAGGGTTAAAGAAGGGAGGGGAGAGTGGGGGAGGGGACAGTCAGAAGCAAAACACTTTTGAAGAGAAATAGGGTAAAAGAAAATAGAAAATAGAGTAAATATCATGGGAAAGGAATAGGATGGAGGGAAACAGTTATGATGATTGATGATAATGGCAAAATGTATGGTACTTACATTGCTGGGCTATTGTGAAGAAAATTCTTTGTCAAGTTTAAGGTACTATATAAAAGTTATGATGAACAGGATACTATTAGAAAAACCTGGAAAGACCTATATGAACTGAAGCAGAGTGAAATGTACTGTATACAAAATAACAGCAATTGTGTAAGATGATCTGCTGTGAAGGATGTGGTTATTTTCAGCAATGCAATGATCTAATATAACTCTTTATTTTTTGGTGGGGCAATGAGAGTTGCCTAGGGTCACATAGCTAGTGTCAAGTGTCTGCGACTGGATTTGAATTCAGGTCCTCCTGAATCCAGGGCCAGTGCTTTATCCACTGTACCACCTAGCTGTCCCCAGATCCAACATAACTCTGATGGACTTAAGAAAATTGAAATATATCTACAGAGAAAGAACTGATGGTATCTGAAAACAGATTGAAGCATAATTTTTTGATAGTTCCTTACTCTGAAGTTTTGTTTTTGTCTGTTTTCTTTCACAACCTGACTAATGTGGAGATGTTTTGCATGACTACTCATGTATAACTTATATTGAATTGCTTGAGTTCCTGAGGCTGGTAGGTGGGGATGGAGGGAGGAAGAGAAGTTGGAACACAAAGCTTTAAAAAATTGATGTCAAAATTTGTTTTTACATGTAATTTGGAAAATAAAATTCTAAACAGAAAAGAAAGACATCGTTCCAGACCAGCATTACTTACCTTTCAAAAACCCACAAAAAAACCAGTTATTAAGTTGGTAGATGCAAGGGATGCTTTACTTATAATTTATATATTTTAGTAAAATATTTGATAAAGTTTTTCATGCTATTCTTAAGGAAAATATGGAGAGATGTGAGCAGGACAATTCAGAACTGTTTGAATGGCTAGTCACAAAGAATAGTCATACATAGTTTGATTTCAGCTTGAAGGCTGTCTTCAATGATGTGCCCCAGAAATCTGTACTTTGCCCTGTTCTGTTTAACTTTTTAACAAGATCAATGAATTGGATAAAGGGATAAATCATAGTGTCCTTATCAAATTTATAGATGACATAAAGTTAGAAGGTTTGAATAATACATTGGATAAAAGTGTTAGGTTTCAAAAAATATTGATAGAAAAATGCTGTCCAAAGTGAGGGTTGTGGCATAGGGTGTGGTGTACTGTGGAGTGGTCCCCAAAGGAGCTATGGTTTGAGCATAAGGAGTGAATGGTCAATCAGAGTGTATGAAGATGGATATGTTGTAGGTGGAGGTTTTTTTTCAGGTTCTGATTGGACTAGATAGCCAATGAGGACCCTTTCAGTTCTGTGAATCTGAGTTATTTTTCCAGGTTCTATTATTACAACTTTACAACATCATAGAATTGCACTTCAGAATTGGAAGGAACTTCCTAAGCCATCTAGTCCAACTCATTCATGAATAACAATGACAATAATAATGAGGATAATGATGATGACAAAAATAATAATAGCTATGTGTACTATCAGTCAGTCAATAAGCATCTATTAAGGACTTATAACCTGCCAGGTCATGTGCTCAATGCTAGAGATACAAAGAAGAGATACAATTTCTTATACCAGAGAAAGTTTGAAATTGGATATGAGAACAAAGAGTAATGCCATAAAAAAATAGATAAGGGAGCTTTTACAGATATTGTTAAAGTGTGTTCACCAAACAAAAGATGCAGGTGATCATAAGAAATATATGATTAGCCTTGATCTGAGAAGCATTTAGAAAAAGAAAATCAATGAAATTTGGATAAGAAGGGAAATCATTAGGGGGCGGCTAGGTGGTGCAGTGGATAAAGTACCGGCCCTGGATTCAGGAGTTCCTGAGTTCAAATCCGGCCTCAGACACTTGACACTTACTGGCTGTGTGACCCTGGGCAAGTCACTTTACCCCCATTGCCCCGCAAAAAAAAAAAAAAGGGAAATCATTGAGTAGGGTAAAATCTTTGTATCAAATGTCTCTAAGGATGTTATATACAAGATAGGGAACACAGAAAAATAAGACCAAGGGTAATTTTCCAGTGGATAAGTGGTCAAATGATATAAACAAATAGTTCCCCCAAAAGAATTACAAACTATGATGATATTAAATATTTCTTTAAATCACTAAAAATAAGAGAAAAATAAAATAGCTCTGAGATTTTATATTGTCTCCAATGAGTGGACAAAGATGACAACTGATGAGACTAGTCAGTTTTGTAGTTCTATGAAAATACAGGCACATGAACACATTGTTGGTAGAGCTATGAGTTGGTCCAACCATTCTGGAAAAAAAAAATTGAATTATGCTAAGAATTTGATTCAGGGGCCAGCTAGGTGGTGCAGTGGATAAAGCACTGGCCCTGGAGTCAGGAGGACATGAATTTAAATCCAGCTTCGCAAACTTGATGCTTACTAGCTGTGTGACCCTGGTCAAGTCACTTAACCCCCAATTGCCCCACCAAAAAAAAAAAAGAATTTGATTTACATGTTCATACTCTTTGACTCAGAGATGCTATTGCTAGTCGTATGCTTCAAAGAGATCAAAGACAGAAAAAATGTTGCATTTATTACATAATACCTGTAGCAGCACTTTTGTGGTAGCAAAGAACAGGAAAAAAGTAGATTCTCACATACAAAACATATTCTGGTAGATGAATATAATGGAATATTAGGTCACTATAAGAAATTACAAATATGAAGAATTCAGAGAAACAAAAGTAGATTTATATTAACTGATGCAGTGAAGTAAGCAAAACTAGTAAGAAAAACCCCAATATCAATTGCAA
Organism: Dromiciops gliroides; assembly: GCF_019393635.1. Classification (NCBI taxonomy): domain Eukaryota; kingdom Metazoa; phylum Chordata; class Mammalia; order Microbiotheria; family Microbiotheriidae; genus Dromiciops; species Dromiciops gliroides. The sequence goes on from NC_057865.1 coordinate 144,694,819, forward strand.
AATGATTATAATGTAAATGGAAAGAACAAAAACAAAACAGAAACAGAAAAAAAACCCAAAACATCCCTGAATGCTGTGTAATTAAAATGGCCGAGTTTATCCTTAAAGAAGAAATGAGAACATGTACTCCTCCCCACTTTTACAGAGAGGTTGGAGACAATAGGTGTTTAATATTTGATATACAACCAGACTTTATTACTATGTTAATTAGTTTATCCAAACTGCCTCTACTCCCCAGCTAGGTGGCACAATGGATAGAACACTGGCCCTAGATTCAGGAGTACTTGAGTTCAAATCCAGTCTCAGACACTTGACACTTACTACCTGTGTGACCCTGGGCAAGTCACTTAAACCTCATTGCCCCATAAAAAAAAAAAAAGACTTTTTGGGGAAGGAAGGTCTGAAGGCTATATTCAGAAATGAGAGTGTTGTAAGTACAAAAGAGCAACAAAATGTTTAAAAATTGTTTTGGAGGAAGTAATAGGCAGTAAAGGTAACTCCAAGATTTCTAGTTTGGGAGACTGGGAAAATATTGGTACCATTGACAAAACTCTGGAAGTTAAAGGGAAGCTAGTCACAGAAGAATAGATTTAGAGCTGAAAGGTACTTTACAAGTCATTGGCTCCAGTCCCCTTATTTTTCAGATGAGGAAACTAAGGAACAGAGAAGTTAAATGACTTGCCCAGGGTCATATAGGTAGTGTCTGAAACCAGATTTGAGCTCAGGTATTCCTGGCTTCAAGTTTATCCCTCCATAAATTACTTCAAGCTGCTTGAAAAATCTGAGGATACGACATACTTAGCATTGCTCATTGTTTAAAAGTTTGAAATACCTCTTAAATGACCTTTGCAGATTATTTTTAAACATGTCACCTTAGCCTTTAGATTTTGCTGTTACCAGATGTCAGGATATATCAGATATTTAGTAGTAATGGCTACTAGTTTATCCATTTGAGGAATGTATAACTTAGATCCAGAGGGAAAGAAATTATATACTTTGGATAGTTAAGATTTATTGACAAAAGATAAGCAGTTTATTTAGAAGCACACAATAATTTGAAATAAATATTATATGAATAATATCATAATAGAGGATTTCAACCACAAGCATATTCTGGGAGTTTTATGAAAAGCAGGCCATGCAATAAATCTTTGCTTTGCTTCGCCTTGCTGACAATTTCATCTTAGGGGACAGAGGAAATGACAAGCGGAACTGCTATTCTGGTCCTAATTCCTACTAGCAAGGAGGAACTGGTTTGTAAAGTAGAAGTGACGGGAACCTGGGAAAAAGTGACCACATCATCTTTGAGTTGATGATAGTTTTGGAAGGGAAGGCAAGGCATACTCAGATGTACAATTGACTTAGAAAGGCATTTTCCAAAAAGTTTGGAGAATAGGCATGATGCCTTGGCCAGGAACTATAAAAGGGGAGATGTTTCAAGAGGAAGAATGTAATGAACACGTATGTTAAAAGACACATATAAAAGATGAAAGGAAGGGCACAAGCCAAGGAAAAAATAGAAAAGTATGGGACAGACCTACAAAAATAGTGCAATAAGGCTAAAAGGCCAGAATGCACTGTGGGTTGAGAAAAGCAGTAAGAACAACAAAGACGTCTTTAAAGGTATGGTCATAGAGAAAAGAGTAAGGAAGTAATAAACTTACTACTTGGAATTATGGTATCATGTTAACAGTTTTACAGAGACACAAAAGTATTTACTTTCTGGTTTGTTTCCATCCTCTCTGCCAAGCAGAATGATCTTCACACCAAAAGAATAAAATAAACTTATTTTACATGATATGAAGTCCAAGAAAAATGAGAAGGTAGCAAGAAACCACATAGTTGCTATAACTTCAAGCCTCCAGATCCAGATGAATTAAATCCCAGTACACTAGGGCAAAAAAAGGTGTATGTGTGATCAATGAACTTAAATCAGCCATCTTTGAGGAAATGCAGAAAATGGAAGTGATTCTGAAAGACTTGAGATGATTGAATGTTGTCCAAGTTCTTGAAACTGGATTCTAAAACTTATGAGGCAATAACCATCTTGATAGTGCAACAAAATTTATTATTAAATAGATAGGAAGACATTATTATTAGGAGCCAGCATGGGTTCACTAAACACATTAATCATGACAAAAATGAATCTCATCTCCCTTTTAAACAAAGTTTTTAGGCTAATACATAAGCAAATTCTGCATTATGCATATGGTTTTCAAAATACATTTGACAAGGTCTACTATGACACCCTGTGGACAAGATGGAGAAATATGAGCTAGATAAAAATACAGCTAGGTAGATTTATAGTAGCTTGAATGACAAATGTCACTCAGTATGTTAATTAATGGGTCAGTGTCAACATGGTAGAAATTCTCCAGTCTTGTGTTCTTTGAATCATAGGATTAAAAGCAAGAATTCTTAACCTTGAGATATCATAGGCACTTTTGTCAGTATGGTGAAACCTCTAGATCTCTTCTCAAAACAGTGATTTTTTTACAGGTAAAATACTTAGGATTACAAAAGAAACCAATTTTACTGAAGTATAGTCTATAAAAAGGGAAACTGTGACCTAACACCGTGTCTAATAACCACAATATTTTATTTCTTTGTTTTTGTTTTTGTTTTGTGTGTTTTGAAGGTTAAGTGACTTGCCCAGGGTCACACAGCTGGTAAGTGTCAAGTGTCTGAGGCTGGATTTGAACTTGGGTCCTCCTGAATCCAGAGCCAGTGCTTTATCCACTGTGCCACCTAGTTGACTCCCCACCACAATATTTTCAAAGAAGCAATGAACATAACTATTTTGAAATATCTTCAACTATTGTAATGTGATATGAAAATATCTTTGATTTCAATTGATTATAAACTCACTTGTACTACTAATACTACTGGGTTTTGTTGCCTTGTTGTCTTTCATTTTGAAGAGGACCAGTGAAATCATAGGGTGATGTCTTGAACAGCTTGTGAATTGGATTTAAGTGAGGCAGAGATACACAGTCATCAGCTTCACTTTCTTCCACAGTCAGTAAATTATGTTGTCAAGAAAAAAAGTTAAGATGACTAGTGATAGCTCAGATGCAATGAATGACCACAGATCTTAAATGTCTGACCAAGCTCTAATTACTTCATAGCACCTGCTTTAGCCACCATCATAGCCATTGGAACAAATTGCTCTCAATAACCCATTCCATCGGGGGAAGTCTTTATATGTTTGAGTTAGATATAACTGTAACTCACTGTTGGGTTTGAGACCTATTGGTTAACCTCAACTTGGTTCAGCCCATTTGCCAAGATGATTTTATCAGGGTCAGGCCACTGTGCTTGCCACAGCTTCTTGGAGCCACAGATGAGAGCTGGGTGAAGGTAAGTACCACAGGTGGACAAGCAGTCCTGAAAAGAGCTCAGTAGCCCTGACACCAAAGGTGCTACCCTCCCTGTTTGTTGCCTATATTTGTACTCCAAGGAAATTTTAAGTTTTAGTTAGAGATTAGTGAAAATAAAGATGCAATTTCCTCCCTAAACTAGTTTCTAGTCCCCTTGAAACTTAACCTTGGATGCTATGAAATCTATCCATGGAATCCAGGTTGAGAAGTCTGTATTTAGAGTTGGAAGGACATTTTATTTTTATTTATTTATTTATGTTTTTTTTTAAATGAGGCAATTGGGGTTAAGTGACTTGCCTAGGGTCACACAGCTAGTAAGTGTCAAGTGTCTGAGGCGGGATTTGAACTCAGGTCCTCCTGAATCCAGGGCTGGTGCTCTATCCACTGTGCCACTGTGCCCCTGGAGGGACATTTTTAAAAAATTTATGGAGGGGGCAGCTAGATGGCACAGTGGTAGGGCACCGGCCCTGGATTCAGGAGTACCTGAGTTCAAATCCGGCCTCTGATTTGACACTTACTGGCTGTGTGACCCTGGGCAAGTCACTTAACCCCCATTGCCTGCAAAAAAACCAACAAAACAAAACAAAACAAAAAATTTATGGAATAGGGCAGCTAGGTGGCACAGTGGATAGAGCACCGGCCCTGGATTCAGGAGGACCTGAGTTCAAATCCCGCCTCAGACACTTGACACTTACTAGCTGTGTGACCATGGACAAGTCATTTAACCCTCATTGCTTTGCAAAAAGAATAAAAAAAATGGAATAAAACAAGCATTTCTATAACATAGTAAAACAACAAAAGATGATTGCACACGAAACCACAAATCTATTATATACAACTTTCTATTCCTTTTAAATATACAACAAAGTTATCATTAAATTTACTTTTCCCCTTTTTTCTTTCCTCCCCTTGCTCCCCTCTGGCCCAGAGATGGCTACCATTATTATCTAGTCCCATACCCATTTTACAGATAAGGAAACTGAGATACTAAAATGTTAAGTGACTTTCTTGATATTACTCTGTCCTTGGTTCTGCCCTATTTAACAGTTTTATCAAGGACTTAAATGAAGTCAGAGATGTCATCATGCTTTTCAAACTTGTGAAAACATGGGAGGCCAGGGTCTACTGCCTGTTAAAGATTGGCATTTCCTCAGAGAAAACTGTCAATGTTTGGAACCTTCCTAATTAATTTAGGAGGGGCTTGAAGGTTTAGCTTTTGAATACAAGTTGAGTCATGAGGACAGTTATAAAAATATATATGTATGCTCATTGGATACTTGAATATAGCAAAGGGTTTATGGAACTTCAGCCTTTGTTGACATTCCAATAATGGGAACTTTAGTCTAACCCTTCAACCATGCTTCTTTCCTCCCTTTTCTGATTCTATTGATCATGGTATGGTCCCCCACTTTTAATCTAGTGTCTGAAGCCTTCTACTTCTTTCTCTCATCTTAGTACCTCATGTGCCTGACCACTGAATCTGGCTTTTTGTATAACCATTGTAATGCTTTTGGCTCCTCCCTTCCTGAATGGGAAAATTTTATCTGTGCCCTTTCCTTGCTCCGCAGGCTGACAGGCTTTGTGTGCTGTGTAAGTCTATCAATTTAAGGCCATCACATTTTTTTTCTTGAGTCTTGTTTTGAGGAAGGTAGAGAAGAGGGAGGGGAATCTTCTGAGAGGTACATTACAGATAGGTAATGTATTGTATAATAGAACCAGAATCAACATCCAAAAGGATTTTATTGGGCTAGAATGCTGGGCTGACTAGCAAGACTAAATGCAATAAGAATTAATGCAAGGTTCAGAACTTAAATTCAAAAATTCAATTGCAAGACTGTCAGAGTGAGAAGATTGAAGAGAGCCCATCTCCTTGCAAACCCCACCAAAAAATAGCAAAGAGAAACACTAGAAAACAAAAACAGACACAAAACCACAAGAAAATAGAAACCAACCAATATCTTTAAATGAATAAGGCAAATAGGGATGGTATAATTTAAAATTATGATAGAACAACTGAAGTACCAGACAGAGCAGCTTAAGTACCAGAATAGAGATAGAAATTAAAAACCACCTAAAATAACCCAAGAGTTCTCCTCAACTGGATACAAGCTACAGTGAAAGAAATTAGGGAGGAATTGGCAATGTTAAGAAAATTATAAGAACAAATAAAATAAGATATTGGGGAAATAAAAAATCATTATGAGATCAAACAATATTAAAGAATAAGAGGAAATGATAAAGTGACCTATATAGAGAATACAAAAGAAAATTTCAAAAAAACCATAATGGTATCCAATCACAGACTTGCTATAGTGAAAAATGAAATTGCATATAATGTAAAGGAACTGGAAATATAGCCTCAAAACAATCATTGAATTATCCAAATGATTGGATAACATGTAAAACCAAGTGATAGACCTGAGAAAGATGAACGTGTAACAATTTCTGGGTAATTGATGTTAATTGTAGGCCCTACTCAGGCAGTACACTTTTAGTTCAGGTTTGATAGAGGGATGAAATAAAGCACTTGGAGGTTACTGAACAGCTAACAAAACATATACTAAGGGAAGCCAGGTGGCACAGTTGATAGAGTGCTGGGTTTGGAGTCAGGAAGACTCATCTTCCTGGGTTCAAATCTGGCCTTAGACACTAGCTGTGTGACCCTAGGCAAGTTACTTAACTCTGTTTGCCTCAGTTCCTCATCTGTAAAATGAGCCGGAGAAGGAAATTACAAACCACTCCAGTATCTTTGCCAAGAAAACCCTAAATGGGGTCACAAAGAGTTGTATATGACTGAAAAATGACTGAATAACAACAATTTAATGCTAATTCAGAAAGTCTATTTAACAAGGAGACCGTAGTACTTAGTTCAGCTAGATATACCCCACTGCCCCTGTTCCTCATCCCCATGGAAACATGTATGGGCAATAGGCAGGGTACAGAAACTTGGAGGGTTTTGGAAAATCCATCAAATCTGGATGTATCTGACTTGACATAGTTGGGCCCTTTATATTCTTAGATGACCAAGAAATCACATCAAAGGCTACCAGGAAACTTTATCCAGGAAGGCACTATCTGAGCTTCCTATCTTACTCCATGCTCTAGGCCAATTAAATTCCAACTTTATTGTCTTTTAGGGAAAAAAACACACCTGTCCTAACCATTTTAGGAGGAGTTCTGGGAGATAATGGCACTATCGCAACTGCCATCCTAGAGAATTGAAATAAACAAAAGAATATAGACATTCTATTTTAAGATATACTTAAAATAATTTACCACAAATAGTTAAAACAAATAGATGGAATCCCTAGGAAGTTGACAAGAACTTATTCAAGATTTACTTGTTTAGACACATTATACTTAAATTCCAACTTGACAATGATGAAGGAAAAAAAATGCTACAAGCTGCCAAAAAATTTTTAGTACTCACCAAGGAACAATATTTAAGATCACAATGTCATTGTTTTTTTCAAGGAGGGCAAAAAGGATCATAGAAATCAGATTACAAAATATATGACAATAAAAATTATGAACAATGAATCCAAAATTATCAACCAAACCATATCCAGAACATGCCATTAAACAATCAATCAATCATTCAGGTGTGTGTGTGTGTGGGGGGTGTTACATTCTTTATTTTTAATAAACATTTTTATTTAAAGTTTTGAATTCTAAATTCTCCTTCCTTCCCTCTCCTCCCTTCTCCCTGAGATATAGGTCATACATGTGAAATTATGTAAAACATTTCCATATTAGTAATTTTGTAAAAGAAGACTCTAATAAAAGAAAAAATGAACGAAAGTGAAAAACAGCACAATTCCGTCTATATTCAATAAATATTAGTTCTTTCTCTGGACGTGGATAGTATGCTTCATCAATTCAATGTAGGATTGTCTTGGATCATTTTATTGATAAAAATAGTTAAATCATCTATAATTCTTCATTGAACAATATTGCTATTAATATGTATGCCATTCTCCTGGTTCTGTTCACTTCACTACACATCAGCTCATTTAAGTCTTTCCAGGTGTTTCTAAAATCATACTGCTTGTCATTTCTACTAGCAAAACAATATTCCATTATAATCATAGCCCACAGCTTGTTTAGTCATTCCCCAATTGATGGGCATCCCTTTGATTTCCAATTCTTAGCCACTGCAAAAAGAGCATCTATAAATATTTTTGTACAAATAGGTCCTTTCCCTTTTTTGGATCTATTTGGGATATAAACCTAGCAGTGCTATTACTGGGTGAAAGAGTATGCAATTTTATAGCTCTTTGAACATAGTTACAAATGGTTCTCCAAAACGGCTAGATTACTTCATACCCTCCACCATTTGTTATTTTCCTTTTCTGTCATATTAACCAATCTTTTTTTTTTTTTTTTTTTTTTTTAGTGAGGCAATTGGGGTTAAGTGACTTGCCCAGGGTCACACAGCTAGTAAGTGTTAAGTGTCTGAGGCCGGATTTGAACTCAGGTCCTCCTGACTCCAGGGCCGGTGCTCTATCCACTGTGCCACCTAGCTGCCCCATATTAACCAATCTAATGGGTATGAGGTGGTACCTTACAGTTCACTTAATGAACATTTATTTGATTATTAGTGATTTAGAGCATTTTTTCATATATCTACAGATAGTTTTGATTTCTTTCTGAAAATAACTTGTTTATATCTTTTGACTTCATCAATTATGGAATGGCTCTTATTCTTTATAAATTTGGCTTGGTTCCCTATATATTTGAGAAAATGAGATCTTTATCAGAAAAACTTGCTGTAATTCTCTCCTCCCCCTCCTGCTTTCTAATTCTTATTGCATTGGGGTTTTTTGTGTAAAATCTTTTTTAAATTATTTAATTATTCCCCAGTAGGAAGGGGTGCTCCTGATGAAGGGGAGAGTGTGATCTAGAGAGTTCTTTTGAGAATGATTGTATTATATTATGATTTTGGATAGCCTCTCTGGAGCTGGTCAAATCGTGTATGTAGATCAGGGCAGAATATTATTTTGGGGGAGGGGAGTTGTTGTCAGGGAGAGAAAAACCAGCTGGCAGTAGGCAAAACATTACTTGTGTGGTTTACATATTAGGGAGAAAAATAAGCTTGTGGTAGATAAAATATTATTTGGGGGACACAGTGGTTCTAGCTTATAGACTCCCTTAAGTGGAGACTGTCATGATGGGCTCAAAAGACTCAGGCCCAATCTTATAACAATGGTTTCGCTGCATAGATTCTATAAACTACAGCCTCCTTTAAGGGGAAACTGTCATGGTGGCCTTAAGACCATCAGACCCAAGTTTATAACATTATATCATCTTTGATGTCTAAATTATGTGTCCATTTTGAACTTCTTGGGTACATAGTGTGAGATGCTGGTGTGTGCGTAGTTTCTGCCAGATTGCTTTACAATTTTTCAGGCAATTTTTGTCAAATAGTGAGTTCTTCCCCAATAGCTGAGATATTTGGGTTTAGCAATTACTAGGTTACTGCAGCAATTTACTTCTGTATATTGTGTGCCTAATCTATTCTGTTGATTTATCACTCTATTTCTTATCCACTATCTGATTCATTTGATAATTATCATTTTGTAGTATAGTTTGACATCTGGTAGGTAGACTCCCAAATATTTTATACTGTCTGCAGTTATTTTATTTTATTTTATTTGTTTTGTTTTGTTTTTAGGGTTTTTTTTTTTGGTGGGACAATGAGGGTTAAGTGACTTGCCCAGGGTCACACAGCTCGTAAGTGTTAAGTGTCTGAGGCCAGATTTGAACTCAGGTAGTCCTGAGTCCAGGGCTGGTACTTTTCCTACTGTGCCACCTAACTGCCCTGCAGTTATTTTAAATGAAAATTTTTTTTTTCTATATCTTCTTTCTGGCTCTTGTTGGGAACACATAGAAGTACTGGTGATTTGTATGGGTTTATTTTATATCTTGCAACTTTGTTAAAGTTGGTCATTGTTTTGACTAGATTTTTAGTTGACTCTCTAGGGTTCTCTAAGTAGACAATCATATAATCTTGTGAGAAAATAATGGGATTTGGCAGATACTCATAGGCCCACCTGGAGATTAATCTAAACTGATTGAATTAAGTGAAAGTGATTGACTTTGCTGATTAGCCTACTTCAAGTTAATTAGATTGTAAACACACCTGGCTGGCCCTTATTGAGGTATTGTTCTCAGAAGCTAAGGACTTTGAACTCAACTCCAGACCATCTTCAAGTCCAGTGAACCAATGGATTTGGATGACACTAACCAATCAGTTTGAAGAATTCTGTAAGGCCTGCCTCTGCTCCAGACCTATAAAAAGCTTCCACACTCAGTTTGAAAAGAGAGTTCATGGTTGAAATTGGCTCATGGAGGAGGACTTGAGGAAGAACTTGACCAGGCTAGAACTCTAGGCTAGATAGACCTTTTCTTAACTTTCTGAACTCCATGTGTTCTCTTTTTTCTAATACGTAGTATGCTTTAATAAATGCTTAATGCCCAAAGACCAGTGCTAAAGCTTCTAATTTAAGGTGACCACACATTAGATTTTTTAGACATCACAGTTAGATTTTAAACATCACAATATGTAAAAAGTGATATTTTGATTTCCTCTTTGCCTGTGCTTATTCTTTCAATTTCTTTTCTTGTCTTCTTATAGCTAGCATTTCTAGTACAATATTGAATAATAATGATGATGGACAACTTTTCTTGACCCCTGGTCTTAGTGGGAAGGCTTCTAGTTTTTATTCCCATTACAAATAATGCTTGCTTTTGGTATTAGATAGATAACTACTTACTGTTTTATTTCATTTATTTCTATGCTTTCTAGTGTTTTTAATAGGAATAGGTGTTGTATTTTGTCAAAAGGGTTTTTTTTGGTATCTATGACACAATCATATGACTTCTGTTGTTTTTGTTTTTGTTACGGTCAATTATGCTTATAGTTTTCCTAATATTGAATGAGTTCTGCATTCCTGGTGCAGAGTGGGCCAAAAGTCACATTTTAATAACTTTGAAAATTATTTTTTCTTTATTTTTTTGCCATTTATAAGATTTTATTTTTTACAGGTAATGTAAATTCATTATGCATATTACACACACACACAGACACACACACACACTGTATGATGCTATGGTGTTGTAAATAAAAAAAACAAAAAACGTAGTTATTAGATATTGAAACCCCTTTGTAACTTTTGGCTCACCCTGCATTAATCCAACCTGGTCGTAGTTGATGATCTTTCTGATTTGTTGCTGCGATCCCTTCCTAGCATTTTATTAAATTTTTAAATCAATATTTACATGGGAAATTGAACTATAGTTTTCTTTCTCTGTTTTTCCTTTCCCTGGTTTAGGTATCAAAACCATATTTGTATCATAGAATGTATTTGGTAGGACTCCTTCTTTACCCATTTTTCCAAATATTTTATATAATATGGGATTTAATTGTTCTTTAAATATTCGGTAGAATTTATTCATAAATCCATCTTGTATTAGGGTGTTTGATTTTTTTGTTGTTGTTTTTATGTTTTTGTATTTTTACTGTAGGGAGTTCATTTATAGCTTTGGTAATTTCTTTTTCTAAGATGGTGTTATTTAAATATTCTATTTTCTCTTCTGTGATGGCTTAATTTCTTTGTCTAAGATAGGCTTATTTAGTATTCTATTTTCTCTTCTGTTATTCTGGGCAATTTATAGTTTTGTAAATATCCATTCATTTAATTTAGATCGTCAATTATAGTAGCAAATAGGCAAAATAGAGCCTAATAATTGCTTTAATTTCATGTTCATTAGTTGTGCATTCACCCTTTTCATTTTTGAGATAAGTAATTTGGTTATCTTTACTCCTTTTTTTAAAGAAAAGTTAGCCATAACTAGCTCCTCATTTTCTTTAGTAGTTTTTTTACTCTCAATTTAGGAGTGGCATGAATGACATAGTACAGAGTAAAATTCAACAATAAACTATTGAGATAAGCAAGGACATTACAGTGTATTAAATATTGCTATATAAAATTAGGTTCTATCAATCTTAAATACTGTATCTAATGACCTGAAGCAAAATTCATAAATGAATACCTTAAAGTTTTGAATGAAGAGTTAGAAAGTAGGGGAAAATTTTAACTCCCTAATATTAGTATATGTTAAGTCCAACAAAAATATTAATAATATATTATAGCTCTAAAAGGAATAAGCAAAGTAAACCTAGTATTACTATCACTTGTCTACCTATGCCTGTTTGTCTATCTATATGTCTGTCTGTCTGTCTATCTGTCCATCTATCTATTTATCATCATCATCATCTATCAGGGCACAGTGATTTATTTCAGTGTAGGTGACTCTCAATGCATAGCACAATCCATCTGCAACTCAGCAGATAAATCCTTGAGACTGGTTTAGATATATTGAGGTTAAGTGACTTGTCTAGGGTTCTGCAACTAATCTAATATGTTCTGCCAAGCTCCAGGCTTAGGTTGCTCCCAGTGCCTTCCCTCCTATTTGCTGACTGCTGATTAAAGCTAGAGAAAATCACAAAATTGTGCTGACAGGGTCTATAACAAATTTGTTACCTAATTGAACCTGGACACTCCCTGCAGCTAGATAATCATTTAAAATTTCTCTAATCAATTTACTATCTCATTCACTTCAGTGGTTTTTTCAAACTTTTTTTCCCTACTCAACTGAGAGTGTCCTCATATTTTGCTGAAAAAGTTATGGCCATTCACCAAGAGCTCCATCTACATTCCTTCTCCTTATTTTACATCACTCAGATGCCTTCTTTCACTATCTCATTTACCTTTGACAAGGGTAATTTAATGTGCTACTAATCAAAGTACCAATAGTTTGTATCACAGAATTCTAAAATCCATTGCATAAGTACAAGTTGAGAGAGACTTGTACGATGCCTATAGGACACTTTTCTCCCATATAACCTTAAACTTAAGAGGTAATATGACACAATTGAAAGATTTCTAGATTAGTTTGTATCTGAAGTGATTGAGAGATTTTAGGGAAGAAAATAGAGACTACGGTTATCCTCAAACATGATACTTGACATCATGAGAGTAGTGATAACCAAGTCTGAGTAAAGGGCCAGGTCTGAGGATACAATTTAGGGAGATACCCACTTGTGATGGTTAAGAGTCAAATGAGAAACCAGAAAAAAAAAACATGGAGGAGTGTTCAAAAAGGCAAGAGAAGAATCATGAACAAGAATATGGTGTTTTGAAAACTAAGGGAGCATAGTATATCAACTGAGGCAGCAAGGTATCACAGTAGTTAAGTTGCCATACCTGGAGTTAGGAAGACCAGGAAGTCAGATTCAGCCTTAGCCCCTTATTAGCTTTGTGACCTTGAGCAAGTCATTTAGCCTTGCCTCAATTTCCTCATCTATAAAATGGGAATAATAATAATAGCAATTTCCTCCCATGGCTGTCATGAAGATAAAATGAGATAATATTTGTAAAGTGTTAGCAAAATACCTGGTGGCTAGTAGGCACTATGTAAATGCTAGTTGTTGTTGTTATTACCATTATCTTATTAAGAAGGAGGTAATGGTTAAGAGAATCAATGCAGCAAAGAGTTTAAGAACTAAAAAAGCCATTGAATTTGTCAATGATGAGGTTGACGATTATTTTGGAGATATATCACTGTAGTAGTTAAGTGTAGAAGATAGTGAGGGACTGGGGATTGAGTGGCTGGTGAGAAAGTAGAGATAAGTATAAGCTACTGTTTCTAGAAACTAGAGAGCAAAAGAGGATAGATTCTCTAGGATGATACCCAGCTATTAAGTGTTTTGTGTTTATTTGTTTGTTTGTTTTAAGAATGGGGAATCTTAGAAATGACCTTGACCTCAATAAAGTGGGTGAAATCATCTAGTAAGAATGAGGAAAAAAGAAAAAGGGAGCAGGGAACTTGAGGAATATTGAGGTTTGGATCAGCCATATTTATTGGGGGAATATGGCGATGAGTCAATAAATTGAATTAAACATGGATAAGTTAGATTGTAGATAAATTTTTTTAAAATGTAGAATGCTTTTGTTCCAAACAAGATCAGATTTACTATGGGGACATAAAAAACAACATTAAACTCATGTATTTTCCTTTAGAGAAGTATCCCTGATCATGAGCATAATATAGGTTAGGAAAAATGAGCAGATGCTGGGAACTGTGTAAGTATATTTGAAGGAAGGAGATGAAGAGGTAGAAGGATGCTGAATTCCTTTTATCTCTGGTCAGTACATTTCCTAGTTTTCTTTTTTCCATCTTTTTTCACCCTGCACTGAAGGGATTGAATTGAAAGTAAAAGAGGTTCTTCCTATTAGGGAAGGAGTCTATTGCATCAAGATGATGTGATGCTGTTATGAAAGGACACAATAGCCACTGAGCAGTTAATTAATCAGCCTTGAGATAAAATGTTTCCGAGATGCCTCAGTGATGTGACACATGAGCCAAATCTGGCAGTGGGTTTGAAATTATGGATTTAGTGAGGCAGGATAGTTAATGTACAATTACAATGAGACACCTTGTCAGATTCATGAATAACAAAATAAATTCATGATGTCTGGAATCATTAAACATGAATAATCACCACATGAGATTATGCATCTTTGAGTGCCATTTAGCTTCTCTCTAAATGCTATAAAAAGACAAATATTGATTTACAGAATATAATGCATGCAGGATTGGCATTTAACTTTCCACATATTTTAGTCTGATGCTGGAAAAACATAAGTAAAAATGACTGATTATATCTGCCACAACCCCTATAAAGAAGACACATAGATAGCCCCTTCATAGAGTATCCAATCACCAAAACATCAGAGACCTGTCCTTGCACCAACTTCAGGGGTTGCCAAATACTTTGTGGCACTTGGCCCAGAAAACGAATTCCCCTTAAGATTTAGAGTTTATTTTCTCTGTTCCAACTAGTCCCAGATGAAATTGTGAAGTCAGTGAAATTTGAGGCCTCTGGTCTTCCCTTTTAGTACTTTACTGTAGTAACTCTATTGTGCCCCCTTCTTCATTCCCTCACCTTAGGGTTCCTGTGACTTCAAGCTCTTTGTTCTTTCCTTCTTATAACTTTAATTTTTAATCATAATTTTAAAAATTGAAGCCTTTCAGTTGATTTTTAAATATCAGAGCAATTTCTCATTGTATTCTCCCACCACTGCCCATAATAGAATTCTCCCTTTTAACAAACAATGGTTAAACAAAGTCAGCTCAACTCACTAAGTAACCATATCTGATAGCATATGTAACATTCTGTACCCATAGTTACTCACCTTTCTCTCCTGAGAGCAGAAGTGTGTGTTTCATCCTCTGTTCTTTGGAACCAAGATTGTTCGTTGCAATTAATTTGCATTCAGTGTTAAAATCTATTCTAAAGATTCACTTATTTATACAAAGACTAAGGTATGAAGAGGAGGTGAGGCTTAATGTTTATCTGTATTTTAACAGGCAACCAAGGAATGGGCTTCTGATTGTAAAACTTGACTGTATGCTTGGGAAGGTATTCAGGAGGCATGAGAGTTAAGATGCGTGACAGAAATCTGGGTGATTGTAGCTTTAGATTACTCAGTAATGGTCAGAGAATTTTGTTGATTTAAATGAAGCCCTTTTAGGAAGTGTTAGATTGTGAAAGAGGTTAATTTCTTTATTTAAAAAAAATGCACACAAAATCTTTTCATACTTTCTCCCCAGAGACATTTTGTAATTTGAATCCTTAGGGACCAATTTCCTGACCCTCTCTGGTACATTAAACCTGGGCATCTGTTGATACACTTAACCAAGTTTTGAAATTCTCAAGACAGGATTTAAGAGGTAAGATTGCCCACAGGTGCGGAATAATGAATTCCAGGCTGATTCCCTATTTATCAAATTAACAATCAGTCTCTTTCTAGATATGCCTAACACATGCATTAATGAGATAATTATGTATACAGCATTTTACACATTTCCTCTTAAAAACCACTTCTTTTGTGTTACTTGGCTGGAAATACCAGGAACTGTTAAATTTTCTCACATGAATAATGATTTTTATCAAGTTCCTATTCCAGGGTTGTGAAGCCTCAGGTTTCAAATAGGATTAGGCTGGCTAGAAAAGGAAGAGAGACATGTCATTGGTATGAGGGTATGATTTGGGATGAGATTCCACAACATTGGACCAACAATCTAATTCTCATTAGTAGGGAAGAAATGGTTACTTGTATGAATATGATAGGAACCTTGGAAAGGAAATGACCATCATCTCCTAGAGTTTATTATAGAGGAGAGAAAATCCAAACATAATCTGATGTGCAATCTACAGTTTAGGAAAATTAATTTCTTTTCTTTTCTTTCTTTTTTTTGGGGCAGGGCAATGAGGATTAAGTGACTTGCCCAGAGTCACACAGTTAGTAAGTGTAGTAAGTGTCAAGTGTCTGAGGCCAGATTTGAACTCAGGTCCTCCTTAACCCAGGGCCCATGCTTTATCCACTGTGCTACCTTGCTGCCCCTAGGAAAATGAATTTCAATGGGTTCAGAGGAATTTTAAATAGGATACTTTAGACTAAAATAATACAGGGGAAAGCAGCCTAGCAGGCTTGGGACATGCTTAAGAAATTCTGAAGACACAATGGGAAAGACTTTTAATGAGGAGGAAAAATGGGATTTATCTTAGGAGATAAATGTGGATGTACAGAGAACTCACCAAATAATTTAGACTTAAAAAAAATTATGAAGAACATAGAATTACAACTTTTAGACTTCCAATGAAGCCTAACATGATTCTTAATTGGCAGAGATGATGCTAAGACCATGTGGTGTACCTTTATTAGAGGCAGAGATAGAACTAGTTTCTTGGGGAATGGGGCAAGAAACTCTTTGGGAGAGATATATGAGAAAGAAAGACTGGTTCCTCAATCTGTCCTTGATTTCCAGTTAACCTTATTAGAGGTTTAGGGGACTTCCTCTTCGGTGAGATCATGTCCTCCCTCTTGGTCTGAGCTGAAATCTCATCTTGCTTGTTCTCCTGGTTCTGCTACTTCATTCTGCATCAGTTGACCCAAGTCCTCCCAGATTTCTCTGAATCCATTCCTTTAATAATTTCTTATAGCTTAATAACCCTTTTTTAAAAAATCTATGTATGCATGTGTTTATTTTTAACATTCTTTTCTTTTAAAATTTGAAGTTCCAGATTCTCTCCCTATCTTCCAAGCCTCCCTCACTCACTAAGAAGGCAAACAATATGAGAAGGTAAACAATTATACTTGTGAGATCTTGCAAAACACATTTCCATATTAAACATATCACAAAAAGGCAAAAAAAGATGAGAAAATAATACTTCAATTTGTATTCTGAATTCATTAGTCATCTCACTATGGAGGTTAATAGTATTAAAAAAAATGCAACAACCACCATGAGTCCTTTGGAATTGTCTTGGATCACTATATTGATCAGAGTTGCTAAGTCTTTCACAAGTTTCACAGATCATTGTTATAACATTGCTTACTGTGTACAATGATCTCCTAGTTATCACCTCACTTGCATCAGTTCACATAGGTCTTTCCATGTTGTTTTTTCCTTTCTGCAACCACCCCATCATAATTATTTATCATTTATATATGATGGAGCACAATCTTCCTCCATCATAATCATATGCCACAACTTGTTCAGCCATTCCCAAATTGATAAACATCACCTTGATTTCCCATTCTTGGTCAGCACAAAAAACTATTATATTTTTGTATATATAGTGTCTTTCCTTTTCCTTTGATCTCTTTGGGACACAGACCTAGTAGTTGTATTACTGGATCAAAATGTATATACAGTTTTATAGACTTTAGGCATAGTTCTAAATTGTTTTCCATAATGGACTAGATTGGTTCATTTTTAAAATAAATTTGACTCAGTTCCCTATAGATTTGAGAAAGGAGGCCTTTATCAGAGAAACTTGCTGTAAAATATTTTTATATTACTTCATTGTCTATGGTATTTTTTTAGCATATTGTAGTTTCCCTGATTATCTCTTTCAATTAGGTTTACTTTTGCTTTTTCTTTGTCTGAGACTATGGTTGTCACCCCTGCCCTCTTCACTTCAACTAAAGAATAATAGACTGTTTCAGCCCTTCATTTCAACTCTATGAGTACCTTTCTGTACAAAGTGTATCTTGTAAATAATATATTGTTGGATTATAGTTTCCAATTCATTCAGCTACTCATTTCCATTCTATTGGGAATGTGTTCTATGGGTTAGCTTGTCCCATTCATATTTAGAGTTATGATCTGTGCATTTCCCTCCATCTGTCTAACCATTGCCTCCCCCAATCCACTCTCTTCTTTGTCATCCTTCTCATATCTCTTATGACTTTTTCCTCCAATCTCTCTATTGTGTAAGGTAGATTTCTTTATTGAACTAAGTGTATATATATATATATATATTTTTTTCTTTCCTCTTTGAGTCAATTACACCAAGAGTTAGGTTCAAGCATTGCCCACCACCTTCTTTCCCCCCTCCATTATAAGAGTCTTCCTTGTGCAACTCCTTTTTGTGAGAAAATCTGACCCATTCTACATCTTTCCCCTTCTCCCAGTGCATCCTTTCTCATCCTTACACTCTTGTTTTTTGAGATCATCCCAACATAATTAACTTGCACCCATGTCTTCTGTCCATGCAGACTCCTTTTATCTGTCTTAATAATGTTCTTAGGGATTACATGTATCATCTTCCCATATAGGAATCTAAATAGTTTAACACCACTGAGTCTTTTAAAATTACTTTTTCATGTTTGCCTTTTTATACTACTCTTGAGTCCTCAGTTTGAAGGATACATTTTCTATTGAGCTCTGGTCTTTTACTCAGGAATGCCTGGAACTCCTCTATTTCATTAAATATCCATTTCTCCCCTAAAGGATTATACACAGTTTTGCTGGGTAGGTTATTCATGATTGTAATCCTACCTCCTTTGCCTTCTGGAATATTATATGCCAAGCCCTCTGATTTTTTAACATAGTAGCTGATAAACCTTGTGTGATCCTGACTATGGCTCCATGATATTTGAATTATTTCCTTTTGGCTACTTAAAGTACTTTTTTCTTGACCTGAAAGCTCTTGAATTTGGGCATAAGATTCTCAGGAGTTTTCATTTTGGGATCTCTTTTAGTAGTTGATTAGTGATGAGTTAGATTTCCATTATTTCTTGAAACATGATGTGTAGGGTCTTTTTTTGATCATGGCTTTTAGGTAGTGCAATAATTCTTGGGGGTGTTGCATGCCTTTTGGGGGGGGGGGAAGGGCAATGACAGTCAAGTGACTTGCCCAGGTTCACACAGCTAGTAAGTATCAAGTGCCTTAAGTCAGATTTTAACTCAGGCCCTCCTAAATCCAGGGCCAGTCCTTTATCCACTACACCACCTAGCTGTCCCCAGTAGTCCAATAATTCTTAACTTGGCTCTCCTTGATCTATTTTCCAGGTAATTTTTTTTTTTGATGAGACATTTCATATTTTCTTCCATTTTTTTAAACTTTGTTTTATTGTTTCTTGATGTCTCATGGAGTCATTAGCTTCCACTTGCCAAAATCTATTTTTTAGGAAATTATTTTTTTCACTGAGATTTTATACTTCTTTTTCCATTTGGTCAATTCTGCTTTTTATTGAATTCTTTTCTTCACTGAATTGGTGCACCTTCTTTTCCATTTGACCTGTTCTCCTTTTAAAGGAGTCATTTTCCTCAGTGAAATTTTGTGCCTCTTTTACCATTTGGCCAATTAAGTTCTCTCCCCCCCCCCATTTATTTAGAATTTTATATTTTTCCAAATTACACATAAAATCAAATTATAGCATTGATTTTTAAAACTTTGTATTCTAAATTCTCCTTCTCCCTTCCTCCCCATCCCTCCCTTAAGAACTCAAGCAATTCAATATAAGTTATACATGTGTAGGTGTGCAAAACATTTCCATATTAGTCAGATTGTGAAAGAAAACAGATAAGGGGGCAGCTAGGTAGTGCAATGGATAAAGCACCAGCCCTGGATTCAGGAGGACCTGAGTTTAAATCTGGCTTCAGACACTTGACACTTACTAGCTGTGTGACCCTATGCAAGTCACTTAACCCTCATTGTCCTGAAAAAAAGAAAGAAAGAAAACAGACCAAAAAAACTTTAGAAAAAGAACAAAAAAAATGATGCTTCAATCTGTATTTAGATACCATCAGTTCTTTCTCTGGAGAAGTATTGCATTTTTCACAAGTCCTTCAGAGTTTTCATAGATCATTGTATTGCTGAAAATAAGTCATTCAACACAGATCATCATCAGTTAATTTTTTAAAGTGATATTTTCTTTAATAGATTTTTTTGACTCCTTTACCAAGTTGTTAATTCTCTTTTCATGATTTTCTTCCATCACTTTTATTTCTTTTCCCAATTTGCCCTGTACTTATCTCTTTCTTTAACTCTCCCATGAATTCTTGCTGGCAGTGGGTCAATTGGCATTTTTCTTTGAGGCTTTCCTTGTAGCCCTTTTTACATTGTTGTGTTCTTCTGAGTTCATATCTTCATTTCCCCTGCCACCATAGTAACTCTTTCTGATCATGTTCTTTTGATGTTGTTTGCTGATTATTCTAGCCTATTTCTTGAATTTGAACTTCATGTTAAAATTGGCCTCTGCTCACCTGGGGGGTACATGGACACTGTGCCAAGCTTCAGGCTTTTTTGTGTTGCTGTTTTCATAACTAGCTTTGGGAGTCTGCAAGTTTTTGGTGATTCCAAGTTGGTGTTATCCTGGGAGAGGTGTGGTCACTGCTTTCCTGGTCTGTACTGTGATCTTTACTCAGGATGGACCCCTGCTCCCCTGCTGATGCAAGTACTAGTGCCTCTTGGCCATAGAACTGTAACTGGGATCCCTGCTTCCTTGCTACTGATCACACATGCTCCTTTGAAACCTTGAACTGTGACCCAGAACTGCTTATGGGCAATAGGGTTGCTAATCAGTGCCAGCTATACCTAGTGCCAGACAGGAGTCCCCTATAATCTCTCTCTGAACAGTTGTCTGACATACCCCCCACTACTGCTGCCCTTACCATCTCTGGGTTGGGAGTTCCCAAGCTGCTGCTGCTGCTGCTATACTGACTGCCTCCAAAGCCAGTACTTCTGCCTTGCTCTAGGCCTGTGCTTATCACAGTGTTATAGAACTCTCCTTCGAACCCCTTAAATTGTCCTGGACTGGAAAAATGTTTTCCACTGACCTTTTGTTGTCTCTGCCACTCCAAAACTTGGTTTGAAGAATTATTTTAAAGTTGTTTGGAGGGGAAATTGGGGGGAGTTCAGTTGAGTCCTGGCCTGTATTCTGCTGACTTAACTCTATTTTGTCCCCACACCCTGCCTTAATAATTTTAATCTATTTATTCATATAGTTTGTTCAGTCAATCCCCATATCATGTATACTCCTTTAGTTTCTACACAGAAAATGCTACTATGAATATTTTGCATGTATGTTTTTTTCTCTCTTTTATGTCTTTGCCGGTATATTCCTAGTAGTGATATTACTGAATCAAAGAGCAAATACAGTTTAGTGACTTTTTGGTAAAATTACAAATTGTTTTACAAATTGGCTAGATCAATTCATAGCTCCAACTATAGTGCATAAGTTTGCTTGTATTCCAACAACTACTATAACAATTCTTATTTTACTTTTTTTCTCATTTTTGCCAATCTGATGAGGCAGGACCTCAGAGTTTTTTTTTTTTAAATTTGGATTTTCTCTTACTACTGCTTTAGAGCATTTTAATATGGTTGTTAATATTTAACTCTTCTTTTAAGAAGTCTGAAATATATCTATTCATATACTTTGACTATTTGTCTATTTGTGAATGTCTCTTGTTCCCCCATTTGTATCAGTTCCTTATAAATCTTGGATATCATAACTTCATTAAAGAAACTAGCTGCTAAGATGTTTCCTAAGTTAATTGTTTCTTCTCCAGTGGTAACTATTTTTTTTTGGTTGTTTTTTCAGGGCAATAGGGGTTAAGTGACTTGCCCAGGGTCACACAGCTAGTAAGTGTGAAGTGTCTGAGACTGGATTTGAACTCAGGTCCTCCTGATTTGAATGATAGCTATTATTTTTTTGTGAAAATCTTATTCTATTTTATCTCCTATCATCTTCTCCATCCTTTGCTCAGGTACTCTTTGCCTATCCATTTATGTGAACAATATCTCTTTCTTTGCCTCTCCGATTTGTTTACAATGTGATTTTTTAAAAAATCTAGATCATGGGGGCAGCTAGGTGGCACAGTGGATAAAGCACTGGCCCTGGAGACAGGAGTACCTGAGTTCAAATCCAGCCTCAGACACTTAACACTTACTAGCTGTGTGACCCTGGGCAACTCACTTAACTCCAATTGCCTCACTAAAAAAAAAAATCTGGATCATGAATTCATTTGGAGCTTATTGTTGTATATAGTGTAGGATATTGATCTAAATCTTATTTCTCTCAGCTTGCTTTCCATTTTCCCCAACAGTCTTTGTTCAACAATAAATATTTATCCCACTAGCTAGTCTTTTGGTTTAGCAAATATCATGCTACTACATTCAATTGTTTCTAGGTCCTGTGTGCCTTTTTGTTCTATTGATCAGGTTCTCTATCATCTAACCAATAATAAATAGCTTTCAGTATTACTGTTGTGTAGTACAGATTGAGATGTGGTACTACCAGCTCCCCCCACTCTTTGTTTCCCATTATTATTATTATTATTATTTGTCAGGGCAATGGGGGTTAAGTGACTTGCCCAGGGTCACACAGCTAGTAAGTGTCAAGTGTCTGAGGCCAGATTTGAACTCAGGTCCTCCTGAATACAGAGCCAGTGCTTTATCCACTGTGCCACCTAGCTGCCCCCCATTATTTTAATTGAGATTCTTGACCTTTTGGTAATATAGAAAAATATAGAAATATAGAAATATAATATAGAAAAATTAATTCTGTAAAGTAACCTCTTGGTTGGTTGATTGGCAAGACATTAATTCTGCAATTCAATGTATGTAGTATTACCATTTTATAATATTGGCATTGCCCAATCATGGACAATAAATATCTCTACAATTACCTATGTCTGTATTTTAGTAAAGAGACTAGTAGTTGAATTCATCTTATATTTATGTCTGTAGACAGACTCAAAGACATTTTATACTTCTGTAGTTATTTTGAATGGAATTTCTTTTTTATGTTTTGTTGGATATAATGCTAATATTAAAAAAGATTTTGATGTATTTATTTTATATCCTGCTACTTTACTTTAGTTATTAATTGGTTTAATTTTTTATCTGACTCTCCAGTGTTCTCCATGAGTAAGAGTGGGGAGTTGAGTATGACGCCAAAATTGTCAGCCTGTGTGACTTGAAGCATAGTGATGACCTCAGAAGTAATTAGGAACTTTGAAAGTGTATCCTGTGGGACTTCTGGAGTGGAGCCAATATGGTGGAGGAAAGGCAGTGAGCTCTCAAACTCACTACAGGATTGCTCCAAAAAACATCCAAATAATGCCATAGGACAATTCCTGGAGCAGCAAAATCCACAGAAGTATGTGCTGAGATAATTTTCCAACCAAGGATGGAATGGAAGGGCAGAAGGAAGGAGCTGCTATGCTGAGACAGGAATGGAGTCCAACCCCACAGTCACCCTGACACAGATCCAGTCCCAGGAAGGCCTCACCAGAAAAGTAGACCCCCAGAGCCTCTGAATCAACTGAAGCACCAATGTCATCTGGAACTAAGTTCACAGTCTGGTGAGAGGGCTGAGCCCTTGGCAGGGGGGAGACTACAGGGGTCTATGCTGGTGCTGAGGAAGAACTTGGGTTTTTCACCCCTGCTGGGAACCAGGAGGTAAGCTTGAGTAGCAGTGGTCCAGGTGGGGGAGGGGCACAGGCTCATCAGAGCTAGCAACCACAACACACAAAGCTAGTTGATTAGCAAGTTGGTCTGGATCATCTGCAGACCAGAGAACAGCCCCGATGAGTGAAGAACCTGATCCTCCTTAAATCATACCACCTGGGACTTCTGAAGCTTGGGATACTGCAGCCTGGAAACAGGAGCTAAAAGTCAAGTAAAAGAAAGGAGAGATGAGCAGACAGAGAAAGGTGAGAACCATAGAAAGTTTCTTTAGTGACAAGGAAGATCAAGGTGCACCCTCAGAGGAAGATGTCAATGTCAGGGCCCCTATATCTAAAGCTTCCAAGAAAAATATGAATTGGTCTCAGGCCATAGAGGCGCTCAAAAAGGACTTTGAAGATAAAGTTAGAGAGGTAGAGGAAAAAATAGAAAGAAAAATGAGGGTGATGCAGGAAAGACATGAGAAAAAAGTCAACAGCTTGAAAAGCCAAATGGAAAAGCTCTCTGATGAAAATAATTGCCTAAGAATTAGGATTGAACAAATGGAAGCCAGTGACTTTATGAGAAACCAAGACAGAATAAAGCAAATTAAAATGAATAAAAAAATAGAGGGCAATGTGAAATATCTTCTGGGAAAAACTTCTGATCTGGAAAATAGAGCCAGGAGAGATAATTTGAAAATTATTGGTCTACCTGAAAACCATGATTAAGGAAAGAGCTTAGACATCATCTTCCAAGAAATTGTCAGTGAAAATTGCCAGAAGCAGAAGCTAAAATAGCGATTGAAAGAATCCAGCAATAACCTCCTGAAAGAGATCCAAAAAGGAAAAATCCCAGGAATATTATAGCCAAATTCCAGAACTCCCTGGTCAAGGAGAAAATATTGCAAGCTGCCAAAAAGAAAGAATTCAATTACTGTGGAACCTCAGTCAGGATAGCACATTAAAGGACCTGAGGGCATGGAATATGATATTCCAGAGGGCAAAGGAATTGGGATTACGAACAAGAATCACATATCCAGAAAAACTGACTATAATTTTTAGAAGAAAAAATGGGACTTCAATAAAAAAGAGGACTTTCAGGTATTCATGATGAAAAGACCTGAACTGGGAAATTTAACGTTCAAATACAAGACCCTAGAAAACCATAAAAAATTGGAGTTGGGAGACATACCTGGGGTTGTGCAGTGGGTGACTGTCCTGTGTCTGAGGCCAAGTTTTGGCTGGGGTCCCCCTGGGTCCAGGGTGGATGCTTTGTCCACTCTCTCACCTAGCTAACCCATGATGACATCTTTAGGATAAAATTTAGGGGTGAGAGGAATGCACTTGTGGAGGGGGATGGACAGAGGTAGCATGGGGTGAAATCCCACATGAAAAAAAACAACAGGAAAGGGCTTATGTAGTGGGGAGGATCAGGGCAGTAAATGAACTTTACACTCATCAGAATAGGCTCAAAGACCTTAATCTCATCAGAATTGGCTCAAGGAGGGAGTTACATACACACTCAATTGGGTGGAGTAATCTATCTAGCCCTGCAGGAAAATAGGAGGGGAAGGGGATAAAGAGAGAGGGGCAAAGGAAAGGAGGGCAGATTGGAGGAGGGAACAGACAGAAGCAAATCCCTTTTGAAGAAGGATAGGGTGAAAGAAGATAGATTATAGAGTAAATATCATGGGTAAGGGAATAGGATGGAGGGAAACAGTTAACAAGAGTAATCATGAAAAAGAGAAAAGGGAGAAAAATTGTACAAAAAATATTTATAGCAACTCTTTGTGGTGGCTAAGAATTGGGAATCAAGGTAATGTCTATCAATTGAGGAGTTACTGAAGAAGGTGTGGTATATGATTGTAGTGGGATGGTATTGTGCTATAGGAAATGACAAACAGGATGATCCCAGAAAAACCTGGAAAGATTCATATGAACTGATATGTAGTGAAATGGGCAGAACTGGGAAGACATTGTTCATAGTGACAGCAGTATTGTTCTATGAGCAATTGTGAATGACAACTATTCTCAGCAATACAATGATCCAAGACAATCCCATGGGACTAATGATGAAGCATACTATCCACTCCCATAGAAAGAACTGATAAAAAGAACACTTGTGGATTGACCATATATATCCTATACCAGATTGGTTACTGTCTTCTGGAGGAGGGAGGAAAGGGAGGGAGGGAGAAAAATTTGGAACTCTAAATCTTATGAAAATGAATGTTGAAAACTACCCTTACATTTAACTGGAAAAAATAAAATAAATGTTTGTTGCACAAAAAAAAGAAGAAGAATGAAAAGAAAAAGAAAAAAATAATAGGAACTTCAATAGAAGGGCATGTTTGGGGAAAAAATGACTTCTGGTATGGACATGCAGCACTGGATCATCTAGCTTGAAATGTCAAAAAGACATTTGATGGTGTAGAAATCATAATTTAGAACAGAAACCAGGGCTGGATGTGTAAATAAAATCACCAAGCATGACTTTTCGACTATATAGATATGGAAATAATTCTATGACAGTAATAGGACAATATGTTGTGATAAAATTATGGAATTTGGCAGATGCCTAGGGGTCCCACCTGATTGATTTAGTATTGTTTGAATTGGGTGAGAATGAGAAACTGACTAAGTACCTACTTGGGGATGATTAGATAAATAGATCTACAAATTAGATTTACGGATTCGCCAAACTGTAAGGGCCAAATTTATTATGGGGAGAGTTAATTGGGTGGCTCGCTGTAATATTTGGGTTCAGAAAATAATGAGAGACCTCTAGGTCCAAAGTTTCCTCCTTTCCAAACTGCCTTTTTTAGTTATTTCTCCCAGGCTAATAAGAAAGGAGATTAACAGCCTCTTTTCCACAAACAAACCAGGTTTTATTAATGGGAATAAAATTTACAACAAAGTTGAAGTTTATAAAGCCAGGGACAAGGAAATAGGGGAAGAGAAAATGAATAAGCTCCCTAACTTTATCAAAGACTGACTCAAACCCCAAACTTGCTTCCTGCTCAGTTAGCTCAAAGAGCTGGCTTCAATTCCACTCACCACCTGGGGTCCCTAATTTCAATGGGAGTCAGCTGTTCAGTCCCTCTCTGGTACACTTCCCTGCTCACCAGAAGGAAAAAAAAGTTCCTCAGCACGAGCATTCCCCTTTTTACCTTTTCTTTTCTCCCTCCCCCAAAGGGGAGGTCCTTCAAACTGGATGGCTGAGAGTGGTCCCCTAGTGATGTCAGTAGTACACTAACACATCACTCAGGGCAGGCCAGGTGTGGCCTATATATAATCATCCCCAAGTAGGTACTTAGTTGGTTTCTCATTCTCACCCAATTCAAACAATACTAAATCAATTAGGTGAGCCCCCTGGGTGTCTGCCAAATTCCATTATTTTATCACATTCTCTCTTTTGTTCTTTGCTTCATCGAGAAACATGGGGTGTTTCCTTGATGAAACAATGTCAGGAACCTACAATTTCATTGGTGTGAGAATTTGCCATACCAATGAAGATCACAATCCCATTTGTAACTTATTCAATTTAATTCAAGAAATATGTATTAAGCACCTACCAAGTGCCATGTATTGTGCTAGGTGAGCAGAATATAAAGATGAAGCAAGACACAGACCTTGCCTTCAAGGGTTTGAAAATCTAATAGGGGGAGTGAGATGGTACATAGATAGTTATAATATAAGCTATAATATAGGTTTACAGGAGAAGTTTAAACTAAAGAGCATGAGAGATTCAAGGAAGGAATGATTACTTCTAGTTGGAAGGGAATCAGGAAAGACTGAAGGTGTCAGAGAGACCATTCTAAGAAGGAGAACGGATTTACATCAATTCTTGGAAGAGGCAAAGGGAAGAACAGTCTAGTTTGGCCATAAAGTTAAAGTCAGTTGGAGGCAGTTTATTGGGGACCTTAAATACCAGACTAAGGAACTTCTATTTTATTCAGTAATCAAGTAAAAGCCATTGGATATTTTTGAGCTGAATATTAATGTGGTGAGATCTATGCATTAATAAGATATCCTGGCAGTCACATGAAGAATAGATTGAAGAAGAGAAAGAGAAAGATATAGAAACTAGTTAGACAAAGGAAGTGTTTGTATGTGTTTGGGAGGAATGCAAGAGGTTTTTCTACAGAGAACTGACAGGATTTGGCACCTGATTGAGAGTGAAAGAAAAGTCAATGATTTGAAACATACTATTTATGTCTATAAAACAAATGGAATGTCCATCTAATTTGCAGGTGACATGAAACTGGGAGTGATAGTTAATGTATTAGGTGACAGAATTGAACTCCCAAAAGATCGTGACAGGTTGAAAGAATGCAAGGATGTTAATAAAATAAAACTTATAGCAATGAGGTTCCTTCCATCTCTAAATATGTGATCCTGGCTAAAAAGCAGTATCAGCGAGAGAATACCTTGGGCTTGTAGTGGACTGAAAACTCAATATGAGTCAAAAAAATCTTATTTGATCTTTTTTTTTTAAAGGGACCAATGGTTTTATTAGTATAGAGAGCTCCCAGTGATCAGCTTCTTATAACAATTCATATTGGCACTTGTTCCGCAACATATAATCATAAAGAGTTGACTGAAGGCACTGAGAGGTTAAGTGATTTGTCAAATATCATACAGCCAGTATGAATCAAAGGCAAGATTTGAACCCCAAGTCTTCCAAAGCCAACTCTCTAAACAATATGCTATACAACCCTTCAATGTGAACTTATATTGTATTAATAGAAGCACTTTACCTTCCTAAGCCCCAGTCCCTTAATCCAATAAAATTTAAGTTTCCTGAGGGCAGGGACAGTTTTTGTCTTTATAACATCAGCACACAATAGATATTTAATAGGAGACATTAAATTGAATCAAATTGAATCTTCAAAATGGGGATATTAATATTTGTATTATTTCTCCATCTCCTCCCCACCTGAACCTTGGCCTTCACCTTTGGAAATCATCCTCATTTCTAATAGGTTAATGTTTACCATATGTTTCCAGAACCAGGCCACCAGGCCTTTATCTCAATTCCCAGTCACTAGCTCCAAACCATGCTGTAATTTCTCATACTCCTTTTTGTGTTGTCTTCCCCAATTAGAATGCAAATTCCTTGAGGGAAGGGACTAGCTTGTTTGCTTATATTTGTATCACTAGGATTTATCACAGTGCCTCATACACACTAGGTGCTTAATAAATGTTTGCTCTATCTACCTACCTACCTCACAGGTGTATTAGGAGGAAAACATTTTGTTAACTATGAAATGTTATAAAAATATGGGCTATTATGAGAGTATAATCAACTTTCTCAGAGAGAAGTATTGCCCTCTTTCTCTGGAGTCAGGACTTGTCTCCATTAAAGTCTGTTACTCCTTAGCAATCTTAGTTGGAGGGTGCACATCCCTTATACAGAGCATAGATAGAAATGAAAAAACTTTTGAATAGTGATTTATGTTGCTTTCATGACAGAAAGATAGCATTTGAGCTCCTTGAGGCCAGGCACAGTTTCATCTATGTCTTTGTGTTTAGCATAGAACCTGGCAAATGGGCTCCAGATGTTGGCTGATTTGTGTGCCAAATCCATTAAATCATGATGACATTTTCATGAACTCTTTTCTTTTGACACTACATTTCAGGCACTCTGTAGTCTGTGGAGATGCATTTTAAGTATATTATTATGGTCAGTAGGTAAGGCCATAATGAGGAATTTTGTCAGGTCAAGTCAAGAAGTATTTATTAAGCACCTACTAAGTACCAGGGATTATGATAATATGTTTAAAAGTTACAAATTAATATATATATATGCTTTTTATTAATATATTAAGTAATAAGATAATACATTTAAATATTGAAAAGTTAAAGTTAAATTTTACTTTTTAAAAGCATATCATTGCTAAAAAACAACCCCAACAACAACAACAAAACCCCACATCATTGCAAAGGCTGTTATTGCCTACAGGAATAATTGAACAAGATATTAAATTTCAGTTTGAGGTTAGTGAAAATAAAGAGATATAGATATT
Source organism: Dromiciops gliroides (assembly GCF_019393635.1). Lineage (NCBI taxonomy): Eukaryota > Metazoa > Chordata > Mammalia > Microbiotheria > Microbiotheriidae > Dromiciops > Dromiciops gliroides. The sequence goes on from NC_057865.1 coordinate 144,724,043, forward strand.
TGTATATATGTATATATGCATGTATATACTCACACATATATAAATAAATAAAACATACATTTGTGTGTGTATATATATATATATGTGTGTGTGTGTGTGTGTGTGTGTGTGTGTGTGTGTGCATGTGTGTAAACATACTTTTTCCTATTCAAGTTCATATACTTTCTAAAATCTATTTACCAACTCCTTGACAGTTCATGAACCTCAGGTAAAAAATTGCTAGTATAGAGTATGTGTCCCAGAATTTCTCACACTCCAATAGCTTGTACATTCAAAATGGCTTCCTGGGCTAATAATGTAATGTGCTATACCAAAGATGGGTTTAGAGGAGGGCATTTTTGTTTGTTTTTGTTTTTTAAGTGAGGCAATTGGGGTTAAGTGACTTGCCCAGGGTCACACAGCTAGTGTTAAGTGTCTGAGGCCGGATTTGAACTCAGGTACTCCTGACTCCAGGGCCAGTGCTCTTATCCACTGTGCCACCTAGCTGCCCCAAGAGGAGGGCATTTTAAAGGCTTTAGTTAGAATTTTGTAGAGGCAAATATTGTATGTATTACGCATCAGACAGTGTGCTAAACCTAGGGGATACAAAGAAAGACAAAAAAGTCTTTGCTCTTGAGGGGCTCAGAGTCTAAAGGAGACAAAATGCAGTTATGCAAAAAGAGGATATATTCAGGATAAATTGGAGGTAATCTCAGAGGGAGGACACCAGCATTAAAGGGGATCAGGAAAGACTTCTAGTAAATGAAATTTTAGCTGGGATTTGAAGGAATCCAGGAGGTAGAGGTGACAAGGGAGAGAATTTCAAACATGTTGAACAGGCAATAAAGATGCCCGGAGTCATGGCAAGAAGCCCAGTGCCACTGTATCATAGAATTTGAGTCAGGGAAGACTGGAAAGGTAGAAAGGAGCCACATTACAAAAAGTGTTAAAAGTCATAGAGAATTTTGTATTTGCTCTTGGAAGTAGTAGGGAGCCATTGAAGTTAAATAGGATGAGATGGTTCGATTTGTACATCAGAAAGATCAATTTGACTGCTGAGTGGAGGATTAGAATGGAAAGAGACTTGGGGAAGGAAGACTAATAAAAAGGTTATTATAGTAGTCTGCGCTTGAGGTGATCAGGAAAAAAAGCAGGGGGGTAGCAGTATCAGAGAAGAGAAGGGAACATAGATGAAAACACATAGGAAACATATATGAAAGATATATACTAAAAAGTCAATACTTAAATTGAATGAGTAATGATCACTTTAATGGGAACTAGCTCTCAATGAATAATATAGCTTTGGCAATAGATGAGATAGAGAAATATTTTCCAAAGAAAACAAAGAGATGATTGAAACTGTGTAGACTATACACATGGGACTGGAAAATGTAAAAATGAAAGTATTTGTATTTTCTTACTACCGTTGATTTCAGTTCCTACCCTTAAAAAACCATCTTCCTCTATTTCTTTAAATGTCAGTGATGATCCTAAAAACATGACTGAAAAAACACCTGCTGTCTATATAGCTGTAGGGTCCATATGGCTTGGAAAGTACAAAAATAAGTACTCATCTATTTTACTGCAGTTGATTTTGGAAAATTATTTTAATCCATGTTCAAAAATACTGCCATCCTTGAGTTCTTCATCTGCCACTTAGGAACTTAGGATTGGATTTTTGAGTTAAAACATAGCTTTTCATACCACTTGAATAGAAAAAAAATAACTGCATAAGATAGTTCAGGCTTAATGAGGAAAAGAAGAAGAATAAAATTGATACTTAAACGCAGCAAAGTTTGATCAAAATTAGTTATGCAAATAAGCAAACATCTCTGCTAATGTAATTTTGAAGAACAAAGTCAACATACATTTATCTTACCTATATTTCATCTATATCTTACCTATATCATCTATACCTTACCTATATCTTACCTATATGTCATCTGTGAAATGGCAATATCATCAGTGAAATGTGAGTCTCCAATACTAAAGGCAAATAATTTCTTAGTTTCCCTTTTATTAGAGTTGTCATTTTAAAAAATAATTATTTTCAAATAAGAGCATCACCTTTTTGTGGTGTCTCCCCTATTAGAATATAAGCTCTTTGAGGGAAGAGACTGTCTTTGTTCTTTGTATTTGTGTCCTCCATTCTTAATGATAATTAATTGATGCTTAATAAAATAATGAAAAGATAAAATATTCTAGATGGTCAAGGTCAATCTGTTAAATCATTAATAATTTTCTGGTTGTCAAAAATTATTAGTAATATTCCAGGAATGACTTATTAACACATTATTTCTGAAACCTCTAGGCTATTTGTTTGACAATTTATTAATCTTGTACTTTTTTTTCAAGTGGTAAATATCAATATATTTCTCATTTCTAATGAAACTGAGAACAACTAGTAAAAAATTCCAAGAAATTGTTTTGGAGTAAATCAACTCCACATAGCAAATATAGAGATATTTATTGATTGCCTAATGTGTTCAAAGTACCATGCTAGGTGCTGAGTAGACAGCAGCATTGTCAGTAGACACTGTGGCAATCCTGAAAATGAGCTCAATTAATTCTTTCACACAAAGCGCTCAGAAGAAAAACAAGCATTCTATTTCTATTCTGCTCCAGTAATGGACCCTTCTTGATCATGGTAACAATAGATATCAAATTTAAAAGGTCTTTTTCATCTTCAGTATCTATTTCTAAATGAACCAAAGCCATAATTTTGGGAAGACAAAAGAAAATGAGAACCAGCTGTACATGTCAAAACTCTCTATTGCTTAGATGGATCAGGATCCCAAATTGCATATTTTTTCAACAGAGTGTACATTTTTTGAGAGCTTAGTGGATAAGGAGTTGAGAAATTTATATTTGATTGACATGGAATAGGGAAGGAACTGCTGCTTATTTTTACCACCAAACCCCAGAAACTACCAAAGAAAATGTTCTAATCATTTAATAGTAAATCTGAAGGCTGAGTGATGAAAATTTATGTCTAATTATTCAACAACTCTCTAAGACTGTAAATTGCATAACAAGTGCAAATCTGTTTTTAGAGGAGGGACTTTACTCACAGGGAGTTGAATGAAATGAAAAAGCATATATTAAGCAAGCACCAACTCTTTTATATGCCAGGCACTGTGCATAATGCCGAGGTTACAAAAACAAAAAGAAAGATAGTGTGTGCCCTAAAAGGGAAGCTAGGTGACACAGTGGATTGAGAGCTAGCCCTGGAGTCAAGAATATTCATCTTCCAGTGTCCAAATCTGGACTCAGACATTTACTTGATGTGTGACCCTGGGAAAGTCACTTAACCATGCTTGCTGCAGTTCTTCATCTGTAAAATGAACTGGGCAAGGAAATGGCAGGCTGACTCCTGTATCTTTGCCAAGAAAACCCCAAATGGAGTCACAAAGAGATTGAAACAACTGAACAGCAATAACCTGCCCTCAAAGAGCTTATATTCTAGATGGAAAATACAGCACATATAAATCTATAATGACCAAGGAGGGGATTTTTGGATTAAGAAGTTACAAGGGATAATGAATAGTGTCACAGGGCAATCTATTAACTTACTTCATTCTCTTTATCATAAAAGCATTATATTATTTTTCCAGTTACATATAAAAATAGTTTTCAACATTTGTTTTCATAAGATTTTAGTTCCAAATTTTTCTCCCTCCCTCCCTTCCCTCCCCCCTCCCCAAGACAGAAAGCAATCTTATATAGGTTATATATGTACAATAACATTAAACATATTTCTGCATTAGTCATGTTGTAAAAGAAGAATCAAAACAAAAGGTAAAAACCTTGAAAAAGAAAAAAAAACAACAAAAAAGTAGAAACAGTATGGTTCAATCTGCATTCAGAAGCCACAGTTCTTTTTTTCTGGATGTGGAGAGCATTTTCCTTCATGAGTCCTTTGTAATTGTCTTGGATCATGGCACTGCTGAGGAGAGTCAAGTCTATCACAGTTGATCATCACACAATGTTGCTGTTACTGTGTACAATGTTCTCCTGGTTCTGTTTGCTTCACTCAGCATCAGTCCACTTAAGTCTTTCCAGGTTTTTCTGAAATCATCACCCTCATCATTTCTTATAGCATAATAGTACTCCATCAAATCATATGTCACAACTTGTTCAACCATTTCCCAATTGATGGGCATTCCCTCGATTTCTAATTCTTTGCTACCACAAAGAGAGCTGCTATAAGTATTTTTGTACATGTGGGTCCTTTTCCCTTTTCTTTGATCTCTTTGGGATACAGACCTAGTAGTGGTATTACTGGATCAAAGAGCATGCACAGTCCTGTAGCCCTTTGGACATAGTTGCAAATTGCTCTCCAGAATGGTTGGATCAGTTCACAAAATTTTCCACACCTTCTCCAACATTTATTATCTTCCATTTTTGTCATATTAGCCAATCTGATAGGTGTCAGGTGGTACCTCAGAGTTGTTTTAATTTGCATTTCTCTAATCAAAACTGATTTAGAACATTTTTTCATATGGCAATAGATAGCTTTGATTTCTTCTGAAAACTGCCTATTCATATCATTTGATCATTTCTCTACTGGGGAATGACTTAGCCCCCCCCCCAAAAAAAGAAAAGAAAAGAAAAGAAAACTCAGTGAACTCCAAGGATGAGATACAGTAGTGGGACTTTTTTTTTTTGCAGGGCAATGAGGGTTAAGTGACTTGCCCAGGGTCACACAGCTAGTAAATGTCAAGTGTCTGAGGCTGGATTTGAACTCAGGTTCTCCTGAATCCAGGGCTGGTGCTTTATCCACTGTGCCCCCTAGTAGGACTTTTGAGCAAAGGGTCATTTACCACTACACTAGAAAGCAATGTGTGTTGACTACTGTTACCTAGGACTCAACCTCATTTGTGTAAGACTTTCCTTGTTGATGAAGAAATTTGGCAATGAAAGGTAGAAAAGTCATGAGGAAGTTTCAGGACATATTGGGTTCATTGAATATGTTCTCTACATTGTCTATTCTAACATTGAATCATTCTCAATCCATCTATCAGGCTTAGCAAATCATCTCTCATGATACTTATTGAGATTGAAGTCATCCAATATGGGTTCCTCCATATATCTCTTTTTCATCTATTTCTTTCCACCTCAAATTGTATACTTAAAACATCTCCTCAATATGTATCTCTGTCTCTATCATCCACTCTCTACCTTTCTTCCTTTCTTTCTTGGGAAAAGGGGTGTCCCTTCTTCCCTTCTTTTTTTGTGAGGCTAACCCTCCAATTCATATGCACAATGGAAGTTTGCCTTATTTATTTTTTTTTTTTGCAGGGCAATGAGGGTTAAGTGACTTGCCCAGGGTCACACAGCCAGCAAGTGTCAAGTGTCCAAGGCTGGATTTGAACTCAGGTCCTCCTGAATCCAGGACCAGTGCTTTATCCACTGTGCCACCTAGCTGCCCCCTAGTAGGACTTTTGAGCAAAGGGTCATTTACCACTACACTAGAAAGCAATGTGTGTTGACTACTGTTACCTAGGACTCAACCTCATTTGTGTAAGACTTTCCTTGTTGATGAAGAAATTTGGCAATGAAAAGTAGAAAAGTCATGAGGAAGTTTCAGGACATATTGGGTTCATTGAATATGTTCTCTACATTGTCTATTCTAACATTGAATCATTCTCAATCCATCTATCAGGCTTAGCAAATCATCTCTCATGATACTTATTGAGATTGAAGTCATCCAATATGGATTCCTCCATATATCTCTTTTTCATCTATTTCTTTCCACCTCAAATTGTATACTTAAAACATCTCAATATGTATCTCTGTCTCTATCATCCACTCTCTACCTTTCTTCCTTTCTTTCTTGGGAAAAGGGGTGTCCCTTCTTCCCTTCTTTTTTGTGAGGCTAATCCTCCAATTCATATGCACAATGGAAGTTTGCCTTATTTATTTATTTATTTTTGCAGGGCAATGAGGGTTAAGTGACTTGCCCAGGGTCACACAGCCAGCAAGTGTCAAGTGTCCAAGGCTGGATTTGAACTCAGGTCCTCCTGAATCCAGGACCAGTGCTTTATCCACTGTGCCACCTAGCTGCCCCCTAGTAGGACTTTTGAGCAAAGGGTCATTTACCACTACACTAGAAAGCAATGTGTGTTGACTACTGTTACCTAGGACTCAACCTCATTTGTGTAAGACTTTCCTTGTTGACGAAAAAATTTGGCAATGAAAGGTAGAAAAGTCATGAGGAAGTTTCAGGACATATTGGGTTCATTGAATATGTTCTCTACATTGTCTATTCTAACATTGAATCATTCTCAATCCATCTATCAGGCTTAGCAAATCATCTCTCATGATACTTATTGAGATTGAAGTCATCCAATATGGGTTCCTCCATATATCTCTTTTTCATCTATTTCTTTCCACCTCAAATTGTATACTTAAAACATCTCCTCAATATGTATCTCTGTCTCTATCATCCACTCTCTACCTTTCTTCCTTTCTTTCTTGGGAAAAGGGGTGTCCCTTCTTCCCTTCTTTTTTGTGAGGCTAATCCTCCAATTCATATGCACAATGGAAGTTTGCATTATTTATTTATTTATTTTTTTGCAGGGCAATGAGGGTTAAGTGACTTGCCCAGGGTCACACAGCCAGCAAGTGTCAAGTGTCCGAGGCTGGATTTGAACTCAGGTCCTCCTGAATCCAGGACCAGTGCTTTATCCACTGTGCCACCTAGCTGCCCCCTAGTAGGACTTTTGAGCAAAGGGTCATTTACCACTACACTAGAAAGCAATGTGTGTTGACTACTGTTACCTAGGACTCAACCTCATTTGTGTAAGACTTTCCTTGTTGATGAAAAAATTTGGCAATGAAAGGTAGAAAAGTCATGAGGAAGTTTCAGGACATATTGGGTTCATTGAATATGTTCTCTACATTGTCTATTCTAACATTGAATCATTCTCAATCCATCTATCAGGCTTAGCAAATCATCTCTCATGATACTTATTGAGATTGAAGTCATCCAATATGGGTTCCTCCATATATCTCTTTTTCATCTATTTCTTTCCACCTCAAATTGTATACTTAAAACATCTCCTCAATATGTATCTCTGTCTCTATCATCCACTCTCTACCTTTCTTCCTTTCTTTCTTGGGAAAAGGGGTGTCCCTTCTTCCCTTCTTTTTTTGTGAGGCTAACCCTCCAATTCATATGCACAATGGAAGTTTGCCTTATTTATTTTTTTTTTGCAGGGCAATGAGGGTTAAGTGACTTGCCCAGGGTCACACAGCCAGCAAGTGTCAAGTGTCCAAGGCTGGATTTGAACTCAGGTACTCCTGAATCCAGGGCCGGTGCTTTACCACTGCGCCACCTAGCTGCCCCGGAAGTTTGCCTTATTAATCACTACCCCAACCTCAAAATATTCTCTCTCTCTCTCTCTCTCTCTCTCTCTCTCTCTCTCTCTCTCTCTCTCTCTCTCTCTCTCTCTCTCTCTCTCTCTCTCTTCCCCCTCCCTCCCTCTCATCTTTCCTTCTGCCCACAAACATGTTAGATATTCACTCTCTGAACAAAAACTCTCTCTCAACTCTAATAATCCCTCATGCAACTCTTTTTCTCATCCTTTTATTACTAAATTTCTTTAAAGATTCACCTATATTTGTTGCATCTACCTGGAAGACTCTTAGGTCTCTACTTTTCTGATTTATATATATTCTCTATTTTAAAACCTTACTCAGAATGTCTTTCCCAATTGACTATCAGATTTTGGTCACTCATTTACCTTAAATTCCTTTATTACTTCTGTAATATTTGTACTTCTTACCTTGCAAGGCCACTGACACCTAAGAGATAAGAGGTTCTTCTCTAGAATCCACTAATCACCAATGCTATAGAATTCAGTTTTCTGGAACTTTGTAATGTAGATTTCTGGGATAACTTTGCCAGAAAAAGGAGCCAGGTTGAACATTTCCATTCAGAGATTTTCCTCCAATTTGGCTCCATTTGCACTTTCCCAAATTTAGCCCTTAGCTAGGACTCTGCGTTCATTCTTCTCTGCTTTTCCCTACAAAGACTCTAAAAGTTGTTGCCATTGTTGCTGCTGCTGCTGCTGCTGTGGGTGCTGGCTGTGCATATTAGGCCAAGTGTGATGAAATGACAAAATTGCCTTTTCAGAGACAATATCCTTTCCTCTAACTCCGAATTAGAGAAGGAAGCAATTGGAAGAGTCTAAAGCAACCAGTTCTTTGATACAGTTGCTATCTCCCCCTCAGTGCTGGCTCTGTATATCTACAAACTGTCCCTTTTTTCCTATGCTCTTTCCTTATGCAATCCTATGATTGCATAAAGAAAATGGTACCTGCTAATTCTTGTTTCATAGTTAATGTCAATGCTGATAGAGATTGGGAAGAATGGGCAGTTTGAGGAAAATAGAATACACATTCATTCAGCTTCTAGCCAAGGTATAGGGAGGAAAAGTAATGACTCCCAACCCCTCCTCCCCTTCTCATCTCCCTTCCTCCACTGAATCACAAAATTTTGGTGTCAGTTTGCTCTGTGATAGTATTCATTAGCTAGCTGGAAGTTGATTTGGAGGAGAGAGAGGAAGGGAGGGATAGTGGGAACCTAAAATTAATCAAAAGCCCCTAAATGCAGAAAATATTTTGTCAAGCAGTCAATAAGCATTTATTAAGTGACTACTATGTGAGCCAGGCATTGTACTAAGATCTGGGGATAAAAATAAAGGGGAAAATAGTTCTTGCTCTCAAGGAGCTTATAATATAATGGGGGAGGGGGCAGCTAGGTGGCACAGTGGATAGAGCACTGGCCCTGGATTCAGGTGGACCTGAGCTCAAATCCAGCCTCAGATACTTGACACTTAACTGAGTGACCCTGGGCAAGTCACTTAACCCTCATTGCCCCACCCCCCAAAAAATTTTTTTAAAAAGAAAGAAAAGAAAACTAGTGTTGCTGGCTCACAAAGGCTATTGAGGGGAGTAAAGTTTAAGAAGACTAGAAATATAAGCAGGGACCATATTGTGTTGGTCTTTAAAAGCCAAATTGGCAGGGGGGCAGGGGGGGCAGCTAGGTGGTACAGTAAATAAAGCACTGGTCCTGGATTCAGGAGGACCTGAGTTCAAATTTGGCCTCAGACACTTGACACTTACTAGCTGTGTGACCCTAGGCAAGTCACTTAACCCTCATTGCCCTGGGGAAAAAAAAGCCAAATAGAGAATCTTATATTTGATCCTGGAAATAAATAGGGAATCTCTGGCTTTTATTGAGTAGGGGAAGCAACATGATCAAACCTATACTCTTGGAAGAGCATTTGGGCACTAAGTGGAGGATGTCCTGGGATGAGAAGAGATGAGGCCAAGAGATCAAGCAGGAGGCTATTGCAATTGTTTAGGCTTTGAGGGGATGAGGACCTAGAACAGGGTGGCATTTGTGTCCAATATATGAGAGATTTTGTAAAGATAGAAAGTGAGCCAGGCAGAAACCAAATACTGCAACGGTCCCTTTTAGATTCCTTGCTGATGTTTTGGGGAGATTTGCCCCTATATATCCACTTCCCCTCCACCTTCCCTATGCATGAAGATTAACAAGGTGAGGGAAGCCACCTAAACCCACATCCATTACGTGTAAAGCCACAGATGGGGTCATATGCCCTAGCCTACCTCGGTCCTTACATGCTATATTCATACTATCATAGATTTAGAGATGGAAGAGACAGAATTTTTCCAAATTACAGATGAGAAAATTGAAGACTTGAGAAGTTAAAAGAACTGTCCAAGGTCCGATAGGGAGTAAATAGCAGATACTGGATTTTAACTCAGATTGTCTGACTCCAAATCCAGCACTTTCCACATGGCATCGCAATCTCTCCAATTTGCATATGTTGATGTGTTGCATACACACTGTCAGAGACCTTTGTGGTTGGTCCTGTATTTAAGGAAAGAAGAGAGGCCTCAGCCAAGTGCTTTTAGACATGTTCTGCAGAGCTGAGCCTAAGGACATGTCTCATTACTGAGACATTTCCCCCAAGGGATTGTGCTAGCTTGGACAGATAATTCATATGGTCTTCCTAAGGCTGGTCTTCCTAGAGGGAAGAGAAATCATTATACATATTTCTTGGTATAACATTTTAATCAATTGCCCCCCTGATCAGGCAATAGAGAACTTACACCCTGGTAACAGAACACCAAACCAACATGACCATACTGGTCTTTTTGGAGGGCCAGTGGTTTTCTAATGTTAAAAACCAAATAATCCTACCATTCTGGAGAAAGCACTTTGGAACTCTGCCCAAAGGGATATAAAACGGCATGATTTTTTTTTTTTTGCCAGGAAATGAAGGTTAAGTGACTTGCCCAGGGTCACACAGATAGTAAGTGTCAAGTGTCTGAGACCAGATTTGAATTCAGATCCTCCTAAATCCAGGGCTGGTGCCTTATGCCCTGCGCCACCTAGCTGCCCTGTGCATGATTTTTGACTTAGAAACTACTAGATCTATATCCCAAAGAGATTTTTAAAAAGAAAGGAAACGACCTATATGTACAACAATATTTATAGCAGCTCTTTTTGTGGTAGCAAAAAATTGGAAACTTGAAGGGATGCCCATTAGCTGGGGAATGGCTGATCAAGTTGTGGTATATAATCGTGATAGAATACTAGTGTGCTATAAGAAATGATAAGCAGGATAGTTTCAGAAAAACCTGGAAAGACTTACACGAACTAATGTATAGTGAAGTAAGAAGAACTAGGGGGAAATTGTAAACAGTAATATCAATATTGTGAATGACTTAGCTATTTTTAGCAATACAATGATCTAAGATAATTCCAAAGGATTTAGGATGAAACATGCTCCACCTCCAGAGAAAGAACTAATGGAGTCTGAATGCAGATTAAAGCATACTTTGATTTTTTCCCATATTTTCTTGGGTTTTTTTTGTTTGTGTTTTCTATCACAACATGACTAATAATGGAAATATGTTTTGCATGACTGTACATGTATAAGCTATGTCAAATTGCTTGCCTTCTCTATTATGGAGGAAGGGTCAAAATTTTTTTAAATGAATATTAAGACTCTTTTAAAATGTAATTGGAAAAAAATGAAATATTAAAAAATAAAGTATCCTGTTATCATCCCTACCTGAGCAAGATTCACATGAGTTTTCCACTGTTCTTTATTTTCTTATATTATTATTATTTCTTTGTTCCCCTAGTGCCTTATTTTCTGTCTGTCTCTGTCTCCCTGTCCCTGTCTCCATCTTTGTTTCTGTGTCTCTTTCTCTCTCTATGTATCTGTCTCTGTCTCTCTGTCTCTGTGTCTGTCTGTCTCTCATTCTGAGCTTTAGTATATCATTTCAAGTGTCCATGTTTTGTATCTTTAGTAATATTGCAAACTCCTGACAGATAGGGACTGTGATCCTTTCATCCAGGGATGGTGGTGGGAATGTGTTGGTACATGTTTAACAACCAGTTCTTTTGAAAAAAAAAAACCAAAAAACAAAAGTACAAGACACACTTTAAAGTTTAATCTGCATTATTAACATTTTTAGCTATAACTTTCTTAAGTCTTAAATAACATTTAAGTCTAGCTGTCCAAGTTGTAAATCCCCACACTGAAAATTTTACAATCTGCTTTAGCTGGCTTGAACATTCCCCTGCTATCACTCCTACTACAGAAATATCCACAGCGTCTTGAATAATGTCCTGAACAAAGTAAATACTTTAAAAATAGCATTGGGCAGAAAATATTTACACAACCTCTATGCTGTTGAAGTTTTAAGTTGCACATTTACTTGTCTTTTAGAATGAATCTTGCATTTGAGTAAAGATGCCTGGAGTCAGTAAGCCACACAATGCCTATATGACAACCTGGAAATGTGCATATTCTAGTTATTATTTTTTAAAATTAATTTCTTAAATAAGGAATTTATTTTATTTGCCTCTCAGCTACTAAAAAAAGGAAAAACAAAACTCTAATAACAAATATGCATAGTCAGGCAAAACAAATTCCCACATTGGCCATGTCTAAATATTATTTCTAATGGGTTCTTTCTGCACTCACAAGATTTCTGTCAGTCAATTCAAGAGAGACTCTCCAATGAATGGAACGAGATATCTCCTAAGAACCCCGGGAGAAAATTAACAGAATAAGATGCAATCAAAAATGATTAAAAGTACTGAATTAGTGATTCTGATTACAAGAACAAATCTACAGAAAGTATTGCCCCTAATTAAATGCTTAGATGTTTCTACCTTTATAGGCACTGAATCTAATTCCATTTGACTTGGGTATATGAGCAGTCACATAATAAGTCTTCTTGATTAATTTTACTGTAATTATTACTACTAAGGAGAACAAAAATCTCCAGGATAAAATGATGAAATTAGCTCAGGAGGACAATGTGCAAGAATATTAGTTACTGGGCACATATAAATGTGGCTAGAGGATATTGTTCTAGTCTGTCTTTCTGTTGTGGGCCCAAAGTCCCCCAGAAGTTCTCTGGGGCACATTGAGGAAGCTTCTCCTTGAGAAACTAAACCAGAGGACAGATACGCCCAGAAAGATAAGTGGAACCAAATTGGACTGAGCTAGCTTTGGGACCTCCAAGCTTCATTTTGACCTCCCTTACCCCGGGGAGATAACTTGGGTGTGGCCTTTGTGTCCAGAAGAGAGAGATGGCTTGAGAGATCCGTAGCCACCCCTCGCCCAATTCCTCTAGTCACTACCAGTGGGGGATGGTCCTCCACTCCTCACCCAACTCCTCTAGACACCACCACTGGGGGATGATCCTCCCTCACTAAAGGAACTTTCCACAGGCAGATGATCATACCCCCATCAGTCCCCTATAAAAGCACCTGCCGGTCTCCTGCTTGAGGAGATTGGTACCTCAGAGCCACGTGCTTTGTTCCATACCTATCTCCCCATGAGAAGTCCAGGGATTTCTTTCATGGTTTCCCTCCCCCCAACCTTCCCTTCCCTTCTCTTCCCTTCTCTTCCCTTCTCTTCCCTTCCCTTCCTTTGCCTTCCCCATTTCCCTTCTCTTCCCTTCCTCCCTTCCCTTCCCTTCCCCCCTTCCCTTCCCTTGCCCCTAAATAAACTACCATCTAATTCTAACTGTTTTTGTGTGCAAGAGGGTGTAATTCTTTAAAGAGGAATTCCTAAGAACCCCTAACCCAAACCCATACCCCATTTCCCCCATAACACTTCTACCAATGTCATTAGCTGACTTAGTTGTATATCAACATTGAGACATCCAACAAAAATTGTAATTGTTTGGTATGCCATGTTGCTTAGTCTGATTATGATGGACAGGTCAGCCATCCAGTAACAGAGTCTGTGGAAAGACTGAAAGCTTTCAGGCAGCAAAATGATGCAACAGATAGAGAGCATGCTGGACCTAGAGTAAGCAACACCTGAGTTCAAAGTTAGCTTCCAACACTTAATAGCTGTTTGACCCAGGGCAAGTCACTTAACCTTTGTCTCAATTTCTTCAATTGTTAAATGGAGATAATGATAACCCCTACTTGCCAGGATTATTGTGAGGATCAGATGAGATAAAATTTGTGAAGCACTTAGCACAGTGTCTGGCACATAACACTTATTTTATTAATTCACTTCTTTCTTAAGAAACAATTTCAGTATACAGCCAGTTTGTTTGATAGAAGTGAACTATTTTGCAGGCCTCCCCCTGATCCTACCAGAGCTTACAGGGAGTCATTCAATTTGCCTAACATAAAGGAAATCTGTCTATATGTGGGATGGCAGCTGCCTGGGGAATACAAGAGCAACAACAGTCCACAATACTTAATCCTGACTACTGCCTGGTATTTGCCTTGTCAGCCCAAAAGCATTTAAGGAGCACAGGGAGCATAGGAACCTATTCTCCCCAAATGGAGTAAAGCTCCAAATGCCCCCAGGAGGCTTATAGTAGTAGTTGGGACCATTCAACATGTCTTCTTTATGGACAAAATTAGGTTATTCAATCAATTTTTATACAGAGTAGTAGATCGAGAAAAGCCCTTAGAGATCAGTCACTTAGTTCAACCCCAATATAATAGAGTTAAATTATGGTTCGGCTAGGACAAGAGCTCTAGTCTACTGACTCTCAGTCCTGTGTTCTTTCTGCTACATTGTATACAAGGTGTAGTAGCCCCTCTCTTCTGAATGTATCTTAATGAAGTACATAGAGTAAACCCTTCATAAACATTTGTTCAAATGAATGAATGGAAGGAGGCTGAGCAATAATGGTTTAAAAAAAAACCTTTTGGTCTCATTTACAAAGAAATTATATTGAAAAGCATAGCAAACTTGCAAATGTTAGGGGTTTATTTTGTTTTGTTTTTTAGGTTACTAGGAAATTCAGATCCTAGAATCATTTACAAAAGTCTGGTTAAAAATTTGAAACCTCCCCCATCTCTACCTAATTATACACCCTCTTATGCTAACAGGATTCTGAGAGCCAGAGAAAAGAAACTGATTACATTATACAGAAGCTGTCCAAATATCTATTATTCCCTACACAGTGTGTGTTTGGTCAGAGTTATATTATTAGTTTCATATTTAATTTCTGGTGATTGGTCTACTTGGGATCTCTGAGATTGAATAACTAACAAACATCCATATGAGACTAAGAAGTGTTTCATTTCTCCCTGTCCCAGTTAATGGTTAGTGAAGTACTCTGAAGATAAGTAAATGACAGAGAAGGATATGACCTAGATAATCACCTCCCAAATAACTGAGAGTTGGCTTTAACAACAAGAAAAAATCTGATTAGATAGGAATATTGTTGTATCCCAGAAAAGGTGTGATTCCAAGGGTTTATGGATTTTAGCCTTACCCAAATAAGTACTATGCCCACACCCTAGCTCAGAAATTCAGAAATTCATGTCTTTGTCTTGAGATTTCTATTTCTTCCTAAAATGTAAATTACCTGATAGAATTAATGTATTAGTTTTTAACAGTTGTCTACAGCTTTGGGTGAATCCTTCAATGGACACTTATTAAAGCCCCCTTTCTTTTTTAGGGCAATGAGGGTTAAGTGACTTGAGCAGGGTCAAACAGCTAGTAAGTGTCAAGTGTCTGAAGCCAGATTTGAACTCAGGTTCTCCTGAATTCAGGGCCAGTGCTTTTTATCCACTGTACCAGCTAGCTGCCCCTATTTGTGCAATTCACACACAGAAGGAAGAAAACAATAAAAAAGAGAGCACCTGCCTTCCAGGAGCTTATAATCTAGTAGGAGATGGTAAAACATATATACAAATACAAATTTGTACAGGATAAATACATATGAGAAGTGCAAGATACTATTAATTTGTGTGATGAAGTCACCAGTGATTGCAGGAAAGAGGGAGCCTTAATTGAGGAATTGGCATCTGAACCTGGGTTTTCTGGATCTTTTCCTAACAGTAGATTTGGTTAAAGCAAAAGTAGCAGAGGGCAGTCATTCAGTGGCGGTGGCAGCATTTGAACTCAGATCTTCCTGATTCTGTGCCCCCCCCCATGCTATCTACTCCATTGCACTTTTAAAATCCAGATTCTTATCTAGTAAGTTGTCTTACAGCAACATCTCTATTTGTTAAACATTTCTTGAATATTCTTTATGTGTTCTGAAAATCAAACAGCATATTTTTCTAAGGCTATAATTTCTTTGTCTTTCCAAGTGAATTTAAAAATTAGATGTGGGGCAGCTAGGTAGTGCAGTGGATAAAGCACTGGCCCTGGATTCAGGAGGACCTGAGTTCAAATCTGGGCTCAGACACTTGACACTTACTAGCTGTATGACCCTGGGCAAGTCAATTAACCCTCATTGCCCCAGGGAAAAAAATTGATTTTCAGTGAAATTAGCAAATCAATCAAATACTGCAGGGAAGGCTATAGTCCCTGCTGTTCCAGGGTTGAAAACATCTGCAGTTTTGTAATTTTGATGCAGAGCAGTCCAGCTAATACTGAACGTCCAGTGATAGTATTTCTATAAAATTCTGGTGATCTTATTTTGAAAATGGACTACATGGTTGGAACAGTACAACCCAAGAAAGGACAGACTGGGGGGCAGCTAGGTGGTGCAGTGGATAGAGCACTGGCCCTAGAGTCAGGAGGACCTGAGTTCAAATCCAGTCTCAGACACTTAACACTTATTAGCTGTGTGACCCTAGGCAAATCACTTAACCCAAATTGCCTCACAAAAAAAAAAAAAAAGGAAAAAAGAAAGGACAGGCTAAAATAATTTTCCAGGGGTATAATTTAAGATTCTAAATGTGGATTCAAAGATAGCTTAGAGGGTTGGCAGGAAAGGTCTGTTGTACCGGTGTGAGAGTGGAGCATGCTGAGGGGACCCAGCCCCAACCGCAGAGAACCAGGCCGTGGGAACTTCTGACTCAACTGTGGCAGCAGCTGCTTCTGGAACTTAGTGCACAGATGGAGAGAGGAGCTCGGTGCACAATGTGAACCCAGCCTAGAACAGACAGTGCTTCCAGGGCCTCAGAGTCTTCAGGGCAAGTGGCTTCTTTTAATGCTCAGCTCACGGACCAGTGATGGGGTTCAGTGGTTGGCCAGGTTGAAGTGGCTAAGACCTCTGCTAGAGCTGGGGCGAAGGTTCTGATCCAATGAGTAGACTCTAGTGGTGGAGTGAGGGAGGGGCACAGGCATGCCAAGCTTTTTACCATAGAGAATCAGATTTCAATCAGAAATTTGCTTCCGGGTTGAGATGAGTAGGCAAAGAAAGCAGCAGACTAAAGAAAGGGTTTTTTTGGGGGGGAAAGTAAACCAGAATA
Organism: Dromiciops gliroides; assembly: GCF_019393635.1. Classification (NCBI taxonomy): domain Eukaryota; kingdom Metazoa; phylum Chordata; class Mammalia; order Microbiotheria; family Microbiotheriidae; genus Dromiciops; species Dromiciops gliroides. The sequence goes on from NC_057865.1 coordinate 144,740,769, forward strand.
CATGCTCAGAAAAAGATAATAACAAAGTCAAAGCACCAACATCCAAAACTACCAAGGAAAATATGAATTGGTCGCAGGCCATAAAAATGCTTATAAGAGTCTTGGAAGAGAAAATGGGATAGATAGAAGGAAGATTTAGAGAGATGGAGGAAAGAATGGAAAGAGAAATGAGGGTGATGCAGAAAAAACATGAGAAAAAAGTCAACAGCTTGAAAAGCCAAATGGAAAAGGAAATACAAAAGCTCTCTGATGAAAATTATTCCCTAAGAATTAGGATTGAACAAACGGAAGCTAGTGACTTTATAAGAAACAGATATACAACAAAGCAAATCCAAATGAATAAAAAAAAATAGAGGGCAATGTGAAATATCTCTTTGGAAAAACTGCTAACCTGGAAAATAGATCCAGGAGAGATAATTTGAAAATCATTGGACTACCTGAAAAGCATGACCAAAATAAGAGTTTAGACACCATGTTCCAAGAGATTGTCAGGGAAAATTGCCCTGATGTTCTAGAAGCAGAAGGTAAAATAGAAATTGAAAGAATCTGCCAATCACCTCCTGAAAGAGATCCCAAAAGGAAAACTTCCAGGAATATTATAATGAAATTTCTGAGATCACAGGTCAAGGAGAAAATATTGGAAGCAGCTAGAAAAATGGAATTCAAATATTGTGGAGCGACAGTAAGGATAACACAAGATCTAGCAGCATCTACATTAAAGGACCAGAGGGCATAGAATATGATATTCTGGAGGGCAAAGGAACTGGGACTACAGCCAAGAATCACACACCCAGCAAAACTAATTATAATCCTTCAGAGGAAAAAATGGGACTTCAATGAAAAAGAGGACTTTCAGCCATTTGTGATGAAAAGACCTGAAATGAATAGAACATTTGACTTTCAAATACAAGACCCTGGAGAAGCATAAAAAGGTAAACAGGAAAAGGAAATCATGAGGGATATTAAAAGATTAAACTGTTTACATTCCTATACAGGAAGATAATAGTTTTAACTCATAAGAACTTTCTAAGTATTAGGGCAGCTGAAAGGAATATACTTAGAAGGCACAGGTATGAATTGAATATGAAGGAATGATATCTGTAAAGCATTTATTTTTCATTTATCCTTATTCTTATGTGGGGCAAGCAGGATGGGGTGGGCTTATGTCTGGGGCTGGATTTGGGCTGGGGGCCTCCTGGGTCCCAGGGTTAGTGTTTTGTCCACTGTGTCACATAGCTGACCCATGATGACATCTTTAAAATAAAGTTAAGGGGTAAGAGGAATACACTGGAAGAAAGAGAAAGGGAGAGGTGGACTGGGGAAAAGAAGCTCACATAAAAGAAGCAAGAAAAAGCCTATGGAGTGGAGGGGAATATGAGGAAGGAGTGGAGGAGTGAGTGAACCTTACTCTCATCAGATTTGGCTCAGAGAGGAAATAACATACATACTCAAGTGGGTATAGTAATATATTTTGCCCTGAGGGAAAGTGGGATGGGAAGGAGATGGGGGGGGAGAGGGGAAGGAAGGAATGGCAGATTGGGGGAGGGGGCAATAAAAAGAAAAACACTTTCAAGGAGGTATAGGGTGTAGGAAGATAGAAAATAGAGTAAATATCAAGGGGAGGAAATAAGATGGAGGGTAATACAGTTAGTAATAGTAACTGAAAGAAACGATGAGCATGATGATATTAGAAGGACATATGAAAAATGCAAACCATCAACAGAGGAAGAACTGATGGTATCTGACTACAGATTGAAGTATAGTTTTATTTGTTAGCTCATCTTTCTAAAGTTAATTTGTCTATTTTCTTTCACAACCTAACTAATGTGAAGATGTTTTGCATAACTGCACGTGTATGATTTATATTGAATTGCTTGATTTCATAGGGAGGGTTGAGGAGGGAGGGAGGAAGAAAGTTTAGAACACAAAGTTTTAAAAAATCAATGTGAAAAAAAATTGTTTTTCATTTTTTACATGTAACTTGGGAAAATTCTAAATTAAATGAAAATTTAAAAAAAAGAAAATGAACCACACAAATGTCATCACTGATGAAACTCTGACAAATATATTGGCGATAATAAAAAATATATGCATATTTTTTAAAAAACTAACAATTTATACTCTAAATAACACAATCAAGACAATAAGGGCATTAAAAAAAACAGCATCTGAAGATATAATGGTTAAGTCACAGAAAAAAAAAAGCTAATTTTCTTTCAGAGTTGCCTTTATTTCTTCATTCTCTCCCCTTGAACATTTCTTCTCCTTTGGGGAAGACTGCAATACTGTTGTTGTGTCTCAAGCCTTCCCAGAAAAAAAAAAAAAAGCAGAGTAGGGAAAGAGGGTAATTGATTTTTTTGTTTTTTTGTTTTGTTTTGTTTTGTTTTTGTGGGGCAATGAGGGTTAAGTGACTTGCCCAGGGTCACACAGCTAGTAAGTGTAAAGTGTCTGAGGCCGGATTTGAACTCAGGCCCTCCTGAATCCAGGGCCGGTGCTTTATCCACTGCGCCATCTAGCTGCCCCCGGGTAATTGATTTTTTACCCCAAAGAGGAAGATTTCCTAGATGTATATAGAAAAGAGATGCAAGAAGAAAGACATTGCAAAACTGCTAGGTAACCAAGGAAAGGAGAGCATAATCTTGTGTGTACAATTATTTGCATGTCATTCCCTTCCCCTCCCCCCCTCCCCCGCATTGAACTCTGAGCTCTTAGCCAACAGGGATTATAATTTGCCTTTCTTTGTATCTTCAGTACAGTGTCTGGCACATAGTAGGCACTTAATAAATGCTTATTGACTGAGTGACTTATTGAAAAGAGAGAATAGGACAATGGAGTGGCTTAGCAGATAGGCTCAGAATTTGGAATTGGCTCACAGTATTCAGGAATATATATCAAATGGGAATGAAAGGCATAAAAGAGAAAGATTCGCTTTCCCACAATAATTTAAATATCCTGGCAGAGTAAAGAGATTGTCAGGAAGACCAAAAAGGAATTAGAATAAATCAGCAAGTATTTATGGAGTGTCTGACATGTGGAAGGCCCCATATGAACACTGCAGGGAGGTACAATGTCCCTGTCTTCTAAGAACTTTCAATATAGCTGGGGAAATGTGTGTGTGTGTGTGTGTGTGTACGTGCATGTACGCACTAGTGTGTGTACTCACTAAGCTAGATTTCATATCATAGAGAATATCTCTAAAATAGGAAGAATGCCTAATTAGTATAATGGATCACACAATTGGGGGATCCATAGAAGTAACCTAGGATGTTTAGCCTGGAGAAGAGAAGACAGAGTGGGCATGACATCTGTCTACATATTTTTGATGGGTTAGCATGTATAAGATGGAATAAAATGATTTATTTTCCTTGGTCCCAAAGAGCAAAACTAGGAGTAGTAGAAATTGCAAATAGAAAAGGCAAACTTAGGTTTGATATAATGAAAAATTATGAAGAGCTATATGAATGTGGAATATGTTGCCTTGGAAAGTAGCGGATTCCCCTTTGTTACAGGTTTTTAGTTAGATATATTGTAGAGAAGATTCTTGCTCAGGTATGGGATAGAGTAGATCAGTGGTGTCCCAAGTGGGGTGAATGTAACTAAAAGATGTGGGAGACAATCTCTGGGAGTATATCTTATAGGACCAACAAGTCAAAAGATAGAGTATATCCTATCTTTGCAATAGGATATTCCTTAAACACAGTTCCATCTCTCTTTTGGATACCTGCCACTGACATGAGCTGGGGAGTAGCATATGCTTAAACTGGGAGAGATTGAGATTGAGAGAGAGAGAGAGAGAGAGAGAGAGGATGAATGGAGAGCTCACAATGGAGAGCTTACAACTGCTGCTTGTATCCAGGTTGTGGTTACAAGTATTCATCCAGATCATCCATTCCAAGTGGCCATGGCTACTTTAGTAGAAACACCTGATCCCCTGGTCCCATTCCTGGACCCAGTTGAGGTTGAATTGACCTTGTTTCTTGGCATCTTCTCTAATGGAGAGATTTGATTATGGAGAATACAGCAACCAGTTAGTTATGTTGCTCTTCATTGGCAGCACTAGAAGGGTCTAGAAAGGTCCCCACTGGCCTCTACCCTTCATTTCTTCTCTTTATCCACCAATGCTTGCTTATATGGCCCTATCTGGGGAAAGAATTAGGAGCAAGGGGAGAATTGATAAAATTAGAAGGCTGGGAAAGAGAGAAAGAATAATTTTAGAAATTCCATTTGATTCAGAACAAATGTTTATTGGAATGAATTGGCCAAGGCCCCACTTCACCTTGACATCAGGATTCAGGAAAGAAAAAAGGAGCATATCATGTTAATAAATGCCTCAGTCATGAACCAATAAGGCAGAGTGGGGACATTTTTTTTCCATTCCAGCAATTTAATTACAGACATGTAATTTTTACCCTTTCATTTTCTCAATTGTTTCTTCCTTATATTTACCATTTTCCTTTCCTACTTGGCGAGATTTGGCTCTCTGTTCAAGGATCTTTTTGTGATATTTTTTCAGTTTTAGCCTTGTGCTAACCACTTTGCTGGGATGAATCCCCACATGGACAGTTGTGCCATTAGCCTTCTCCCGCTGCACACGCTCAACATAGATCACATACTTCTTTCTGTAAACCTGGACTACCTTGCCAATCTGCTATCCTTTGTAGTGTCCTCGAACTACCTGGACTTCATCTTTTCAAATGGGCATGGAGCAGACATTGCACTTCTGACTCAGCTCCTTCAAAAGAGAAGAAGATATAATTTTCCTCCGTATGTGGGAAGGGGCATTGAAATGCCTCTTGCAGTTCCTGCTCTGGTCAGATGTCACAAAAGGATTCAACTTCATTTTGACCTCAAAGCCACCACAGAAGAGAAGAGCCATTTTTTTAAAAGATGGATGTTTATGAAGATGAATCTAAGACATAAGACCATGAGTACAGTTGAATGTCAGAAAGATGGAATTATTAAACATATGCTGAAAAAAATGCATTGTGAATCTTTTTGTCCATGGTGGGAAATGCTAATCTGTAGAATGAAAGCATTAATTAACACTGTCTTTTAAAGCAAAAAACAAAAAACAAACCAAAACCCCCCCAAAACTCCACAAAAATCCCCAAACCAAACCAAAACACAACACAACAAAAAACTACCTATACAGTGAGTATTCATTCAAGAAGAGATAGGCCCAGGGCTAGGCATTACAGTGGATAAAGCATCAGCCCTAGATTCAGGAGTATCTGAGTTCAAATCCTACCTTAGATACTTGACATACTTACTAGCTGTGTGACCCTGGAGAAGTCACTTAACTCTCATTGCAAAAAAAAACCCAAAATAAAACAAACAAACAAAAAAAAAGAAAGAAAGAAATAAAGAAAAGAAAGAAAAACAAGAGATAGGTCCAGGTGAATTTGTGAAAAGTAATATTTTTTAAACGTACCTACTTTTGCCTCTCTGTGTCTTGTGCCAGCACTGTTGCTTGTATCATCTCCTTAGCTTACCCTTAGTGCTGGTTCTGTTTGTCTTCTACATTTAATTGTTCAGTAAGTAGGTCATTATGATAAATAATAATAATAATAATTCACATTCATATTGCTCTGTAAGGCTTACAAAATAATTACCTCATGACAGCCCAGTAAAATAATGCAAGTATTATGACTCCACTTCTCAGATGGAAAAACTGAGACTCAGGTGAAATGACTTCCTTACAGTCACAAAGTTACTATCAGAAATAAGATCTTTCTTTACTTCAAGTTCAGAACTCTTTTCCATTCCAAATGTTTTCTTTATTAAGGACAGCTTATTATTTAAATAACCAAAAGGAGTACACTTCTTTTTGCAATTGTTTTCCTTTATTTTTGTTTCCTAATTAAATTTTGACCATATCTGATAGCATTGTCTTACACTGACACCTACTGGGCAGGTGGGAAAATAATTGATACCTATTGATATTTATTCTCACACACACACACACACACACACACACACACACACACACACCCCTCACCTGAGAGCACCATGTTTTTATAGATATCTTTCTGAAAAGTATTACCATTTGGAAGATTTCTTTTCCACTCTGTCTTACTAAATTCTCAGAATGTAAGTTCCTTGAGGTCAGAGATTGTTTCTAGCTAAAATTTTCTAAAGTCTCTAGCAACTAGTAGGCTGCCATTCAATACACATTTGAAGATAATGAGCCAAGTATTATCTTCATTTGATGTGATCTTAAACCCATGTACAATGCTTGTCCAAAATTCTCAGAAATCTTTGGTAGCCCATGTAAAGTGACCACTATAAAATGGGCAATACGGATGTATAAGAATCACCATTTGGTATATAGGAGTGGTTTGAGCGTGGATAAATGTAGACTTGACACATCGGATCCAGATACACACACACTCCTGGTGTATCTATCCAGGATTTGACAGAGATCTTTCCAAAATTTAGTGGATACATGTATTACTGCCTTCTGCTGTGTCACACTGTGGAAGAAAAGAAATATCTTCATGGAGTATTTGAAAAAAAAGAAGTGGATTCTGATTCATGAAATTTGGAGTCTAGTCTTCATTCTAGCTATCCATGTGATGTTGAGCAAGTCATTTCACCTTTATGGGTCTAAGTTTCCCCTTTACAAGGGTTGGATCACTAAAGTCTCGTCAGGGACTAAAATTCTATGCTTTTGGAACAGAAGAAATCTGTTTTAAAGTTCTGAATAAAAACTGAAGACACAGATGGTGTTCCTTCTATTGTTTAAGGTTGTGATTAAAATGTTGGAAGAGGAATGAAGATTTGGTAAGGGAATAACTGGTTATGGTCATAGTGCCTAAGAGGAACCTTTAGTTACTTGAAACCCCACTTAGCCCACTACACTAGTGGTGTCAAACTCAAATAAAAAGAGGTCGCAAAACCACTCATAAGGAGCCCTGAGGGCAACATATTAACTTAGAAAACCACATATTAACATCTTTTTTATTATATTTTATTTATTTAAATGTATAAATAAATCTATTAAAATTACATTTTACTCTGGTTTGGGTAGCACTCAGAAATGTTGAGCACTGCAGGACTGTTTTTGAAACTTCTTTTCTACATCATTTTGGTTGTAAAGCATCTTATGAACTGGGAAAATAAGTTTTTTCTTTTCAAATTACTACTACCTCTCATCTCATTTGATATTTTAGGTAATACTATAAGTAGAGCAATTATCACTATCCCTATTTGTAGGTTGCAAAGTCAAAATCCAAAATCCAAAATCCAAATTCAGGTTTGCCAGTCGTTGTTAGGGGTCCCCCCTCCCCAACCAAGTACATTGTTGTTTTCATTGTGCCACATATGAATTCAAGTCTCTGACACCAGAAAAATCTGATTTCATATTTCTGAAGTATAAATGTCTTTAAGACAGTGGTTCTCAAACTTTCTTCAGTGGCAGAATCCTACAGTTTGAAATTAAACTTTCTTCCTATCCTTATGGTAAAAAGCATTTAATTAAAATTTAAAAATACATATGATTGGCTCTCTAGCCACCTTTTTGACTAAAAACAATCCAGTATTTTAAAAGGCACCTTTGTGTTATTGTTCAGTGAAAAGAGGAATGAACTGGAAGTCAGAACACTAGGGTTCCAATACTGGTTCTGCCTCTTACTATCTATGTGACTTTGGTCTAGTCATTTAATCTTTCTGTGCTTCAGTTTGTTTAACTTTTAAATAATTTGGATAGACAAGAACAAGTAAGACCTTTTCAGATTTAAAAATTTTGATGTTTAAAATTTAATGTGTGGTCGCCTTAAATTAGAAGCTTTAGCACTGGTCTTTGGGCATTAAGCATACTAGGTATTAGAAAAAAGAGAACGCATAGAGTTCAGAAAGTTAAGAAAAGGCCTATCTAGTCTAGAGTTCCAGCCTGGTCAAGTTCTTCCTCAAGTCCTCCACCATGAGCCTGCTTCAACCACAAACTGCTAGCAAACTGAATGTGGAAGCTTTTATAGGTCTGGAGCATAGGAAGTCCTTACACACTGCTTCAAACTGATTGGTTAGTGTCATCCAAATCCATTGGTTCACTGGACTTGAAGGTGGTCTCAAGTTGTGTTCAAAATATTTAGCTCCTGAGAAGAATAAGAGAACAGAAGACACAAGATAAATCCAGTTATTGAAACAAATTCCTGTACATAGAATCCTAGGATTCTATTTTGTGAGAAAATCATGGGATTTGGCAGCTACTCAAAGGCCCACCTGGAGATTAATCTAAACTGATTAAATTAAGTGAGAATGATTGACTTTGCTGATTAGCCTACTTAAAGTTGATTAGATCGTAACCACACCTTGCCAGCCATTAAGAAGGTATTGTTCTCAGAAATGCATGGTACCTATTTTGCTGGGCTATTGTGAAGAAAATTCTTTGTCAAGTTTAAGGTACTATATAAAAATTATGATGAACAGAATGCTAACAGAAAAACCTGGAAAGACCTACAGGAACTGAAGCAGAGTGAAATGTACTGTATACAAAATAACAGCAGTAGTGCAAAATGATCTGCTAGGAAGGACATGGTTATTTTCAGCAATGTAATGATCCAATATAACTGTGAAGGACTTATGAAAATTGCAATCCATCCACAGAGAAAGAATTGATGGTATCTGAAAACAGATTGAAACACATTTTCCCCCCCACAATTCCTTAATCTAAAGTTTTTTGGTTTTTGTTTTATCTGTTTTCTCTCACAACCTAGCTAATGTGATGTTTTCCATGACTACACATGTTGAATTGATTGAGATCTTGGGTTTGGGGGGTGGGAAGGAAGGGAGGAAGAGAAGTTGGAACACAAAGTTTTCAAAAATTAATGTCAAAATTTGTTTTTACATGTAATTTGGAAAATAAAATTCTAAACAGGTAAAAAAGTTAGTATTGCTTCATTAAAACTACTCTGAGGTACCACCTCACAAGTATCAGATTGGCTGATATGACAAAAAAGGAAAAAAATAAATGTTGGAGCTGTGGAAAAATTGTAACATGAATGCATTGTTGGTGGAACTGTGAACTGATCCAACCATTCTAGAGAGTAATTTGGGACTATTCCCAAAGGACTATAAGACTGTGTATACCCTTTGACCCAGAAATACCATTATTAGGTCTTTTCCCCAAAGGGATCATAAAAAACAAAAAAGGACCCACATGTCCAAAAATATTTATAGCTGTTCTTTTTGTGGTGGCAAGGAATTGGAAATTATGGGGATGCCCATCAATGGGGGAATGGCTGAACAAGTTGTGGTATATGAATGTAATGGAATACTATTGTGCTTTAAGAAACAATGAGCAGGCATGTATCAGAGAAACCTGGAAGGACTTACATGAACTGATGCTAAGTGAGATGAGCAGAACCAGGAGAACATTGTACACAGTAGCAATAACATGGTGTGTTGATCAACTGTGATAGGCTTGATTCTTCTTATGATTTAAGAAGATGTACGTTTACTACCCTCCTGGCCTGTGCTTTGTTCTGCAAGTAACCACAAGCTTGCTTTTCTGCCCTGAAAGTATAAGAAAAGTCCCACTCCACTGTGGCAGCCAAGCTCCCATGTGCCAGTGCTCCTCATCACCCTGGGATAGCCACCCAAATCTCTAACCTGCACCTGAGTATGAGCAAAACAACAGAGTCCTGCCTCAGTGTTAGCAAAAAGTCCTCTGTAATCTCCTGGCCAATTGTTCAACCCCCTTACCCTCATGGGCTGAGTTCCAGAAATAGTTGCAGCTGCTGCTGATGTTGTGGCTCCCAAGGCTTGCTCCTGGTTTGATGGGGCTGGGCTGGGGCTGGGCTGGGGCTGGGTCTATGCTTGTATGGTCTAAGCTGGTCTATTCTCCACTCTCACCCTGGTGCAACACACCTTTCCTGATGACCTTCTAAGTTGTCTTTGTCTGGAAAATTATTTCACCCTGTTCTTTTGTGGATTCTGCTGCTCCAGTAATTGTCTTATGGAATTATTTGAAGGTATTTAGACAGGTCTTGGGGAGAGCTCAGGCTAGTCACTGCCTTTCCTGAGCCATCTTGGCTCTGCCTCCTCTACTAATCTTCAATTCCTGTCTATTGGCTGCTTCCCTGATGCCTACAAACATGTGTAAGGGCCAAATTTTAATTGGGGAGTGTTAGGCAGGTTGCTGTAATATTGAGGTAAAGAAGGAGATTATCAGCCTCTTTCAAAAATGAAACAAAACAGAGTTTATTAACAAGAATGAATTTAAAACACAAGTAAGATTAGTAGAACTAGGGATAAGGGAAAAGTGGAAATGGGGAAAAGGGGAAGGAAAATAATATGACCTGAAAAAACACACCAACTAGATGCAGCTATTCCCAAAGAGCAAAATGGCTGTGCCCAGTCTCTCTCTCCAGCTCACATGCCAGAATGTCAAATCTCCTCCCTTCTCCTTCACAGGAAACCCCAGGCCATACACACACACACACACACACACACACACACACACACACACACACAGTCCTAAGCTAATTGTATGGCAGCCCTGATTGACAGTCACATGACTGCCCTCACTGGGCTTCCAGTCATTATAATTTTGCCAGGCCCATGTAGGTGTTGGTTCCTGGTGATGACGTGAGCTGCCAGTACCATGGCGACAGCTACAGCCGGTGGGTGGAGCACCATGCTGGTGTGGAGGTGCAGTCCCTGAGCCCCAGCCAGTGCGAGCAGAGGCTTTTAATTTTAGCCAAAAGATGGGGTCATAAAAACATCAAATCACAATTAATTCTTCACACATGTCTATGTCTCTCCCAGTCTCAAAAAACCTTACTTTATTCATTCACCCTTGGTAGGTATAGTCCTTTATCTACAATGGTATCTTTAGTTCTTTTCATTCTCTTAACTTTCTGCAATCTACCTTTCAACCTTTCATGCAACTGAAACATGCATCTCCAAATTTACGATTGTTTTTATTACCAAATCTAATAATCTTTTCTCAATTTTCATCCTTCTTGATCTTTTAAAACTATTACATTCTTCCTGATATTCTCTTCTCTCTAGGTTTTCTTTCTTTCTAGGTTTTACTCCAAACTGGTTTTTCTCCTACTTGTTTCTTCTCAGTCTTATTTCCTGGATCTTCCCATTAACCATGGGTACCAAGGCTCTGTCCAAGGTAATTTTCTCTTCTTCCTCTATACTATTTTGCTTAGTGATCTCATCAAATCCCATGGATTCAACGGTCATCTCTATGTAGATGATTCTCAGGTCTTTTTACACAACCCTAACCTCTTTCCTGACCTCTGGTCACAGTTTCAATTATTAGATATCTCAGAGAAGATGTCCTGGAGATATGTTAACTTCAACACGTCCAAAACTAAATTCATGGGCAGCTAGGTGGTGCAGTGGATAGAGCACTGCCCCTGGAGTCAGGAGTACCCGAGTTCAAATCCAGCCTCAGACACTTAACACTTACTAGCTGTGTGACCCTGGGCAAGTCACTTAACCCCAATTGCCTCACTAAAAAAAAAACACCTAAATTCATTTTTTCCCCTTCTTCTTAAGCTTTTCTATTACTATCAATGGCACCACCACTGTCTCAGTCACCTAGGGTCATAATTTAGGTGTCATCCTCAACTCTTCACTTTTTCTCACCCTCTATATCCATTTATCTTCCAAGTCCTATTGATTTGACCTTCACAATATTTCTCATATACAACCCTTTCTCTCCTCTGGAACTATCACCACTGGACCACTGAAACAACCTGTTGATTAGTCTTGATGCCTCAAGTCTCTTCCTACTCCAGTCTATCTTTCACTCAGCTATCAAAGTGATGTTCCCAAAGTGTAGAGCTGACCCCCCTCTCTATTCAATAAACTCATGGGGATCCCTGTTAACTCTAGGATAAAATGTAAAAATCTTCCATCTTTTAAAGGTCTCTTTACAACTTGGCCCATTCTTATCTTTTCTGTCTTCTTACTCCTTTGTCTTCTCCATTTATTCTTTGATACAATAACAATGGGCTTCTCACTGTTTCTGGTATAAGGTGCTCCTACTCCATGCATTTTCACCAGCTGTCTCCCATCTCTACAATACCCTACCTGTCTCTGCCTCCTGGTTTTCCTTGCTTCCTTCGATTCTCTGCTAAAATCCCACCTCCTATAAAAAGCCTTTCACAGTCCCCCTTAATGTCAGTGTTTTTCTTCTGTGATATTCTCCAATTTACCCTGTATAGATCTTGTTTGTAGATTGTTGTTTACATGCTATCTCTCCCATTAGATGGTAAGCTCCTTGAGGGCTATTTTTTGCCTTTCTTTGTATTCTTAGCACAGTACCTGACACATAGTAGGTGTTTAATAAAGGATTTCTGACTTAACTTGTATTTATTCTGCACATACTTATATATATATGTATATATATGTATGTATATATATATATGTATATATATATATATATATACAAACTGTTTTCCACATTAGAATGTAAGCTCCTTAAGAGGAAGGCCGAATTACTTTTTGCTTTTGCATTCCCAGCACCAAGTGTAGAAGTGTCTGTCCCATAATAGGTGCTTAATAAATGCTTGTTAAGTAAAATTATATTTATTTTGCATGTAATGGAGACCTGGGAGCAAGTCTAGATTACCTAATGTGGAGACACCAAGCTCTGGAAAAGACATCTTTTCCCTACCAAATGAGTGGGAGAGCCTCTTTCTGTTGACCATGTAGCTAGAATAGGCTGTTTCTTTAGAATCTGTCAGTGTGGGACACTCACTCTCTTTTTCCCACATGGTGTCCAGAGTGTGTGAAGTTTTCAGTACAGGTGCAATGAACTGAACCAGTGAGGGGGGAGGGTTAATTTCCTCTCCCCTAAAGGGGGAAACCCTTTAGGGCCCATGACCTTGAAAAATAGGGTTGTATTTGTTTTGTTTCACTTGTCCTTTTCAGTTTCAGGTATATGAAGTGGAAACCCTAGTGGATTAAGAACCAAGCCATGGCATCCTTGGAGGTCAGATTCCAGGTGGAATGTGCAGTCAGTCCCAGGAAAGAGGCCAGAGAAGCCAGGATACTTGGGAGTCAAGCCCAAGGCAGTGTGTTGGACTTGGAGCTTGTGGCTGTGCTAGGTAGGAACAGATAAGCTGTGAATCTAACACCCCTCCCTTCTCTTGAGGCTGAGATGATATGGGGGGAGATTAATGTCCATGTGGTGGGGAATATGTTTGTATAGTTTTTATTATACCCTTGAAGTAAATATTCCATTCTAAAAGCTAATCTATTAAGTAGTTAATGAAATCAGGGTACAGGGGATCCCATATAAGTTGAGAGAATGGCATCAGTAGGTGCTGCAGCCAACAGCAGAAAGACTAGACACTTTTAGGTACTGGAGAACCCTGGGAGAGGGGTAAAATATAACATACCTGACCTTCATGCAACAGAGGCTAGAGTAGTAATCACTGTTACATGTGTATGTATGTATATATGTATCATATATACATATGATCTTCCACATTAGAATATAGTTTCAGTGAAAGCAGAGACTGTTTAACGATACTTGCTGATTGGACTTCCATTTATTCTGTGTATACTTATATTTGTAATACTGTCTCCCACATTACAATGTAAGCTCCTTGAGAACAGAGACTTTTTCATTTTAATCTCCATATTCCTAGTACCTAGTGCAGTATCATGTCTGGCACATAATACGTACATTGATTGAAAGCCAGTTTCTTGTCTGATTATGTCTTTCTATGGAATATATTCAGTTTCATTTCTCCCCCACCCTCATTCAGAACAGAAAGAGTAATGTCCATGGTATTAAAGTTAGATGTTTTGCTAAATGAGGTGGGTAAATCTAGTAAAATTCCAGTCTCTCACATCTCACATCTTGCCCTTAGAATCTTACAACTGGCAGTGTGCTGCAGTTATTGTCCACAACATTTGACCAAGAGATTAACAAAGATGACAAAGAACTCAATCTTTTTCAAGCAAATAGTGAGGGCCAGGACAATTTTTGTGGTAACCTGCCAGAAAGTACCATGTTTACCTTCTTGCTAGTACCAAATAATACAAAGTATAATTTGATCTCCACCCTAGATAAGAAAGTGGAAAGGGCTAGAAGAACAGAGCTTTATTTTTGAGGTTGTCAGGGAGAATCTATATTCTTTAATAAAACTGAAGAAGTGCTTTAAAGAGGGAGAAAAGAAGAAAAGGGATTTGAAGAAGTACACATGAGTTTTCAACTGAATTAGGAGGTTGGAGGGAAGAAGATTTTGAACCAAAGAAGCAAGGGGAGAAAATAAAATATTTGTGGTAAAGTAATTGGTCTGAGAAATATCCTATTGAGTGGAGAACTAGATTATCTCAGGAGGGAGTAGCCTCTTTTGCTCTAAGAAAAAGTCTGATGTGGATCTCTTAAATGGTAGCAGGAGAGATGGCATCTAGTCATAGAGGGAAAAAAAAGCAGTAGTTGGGCAGTTGTATGGGAGGAACCAAGATGGCAAATGAGAGACAGTGACTTGACTGAGTTCTTCCCAAGACGCCTCCAAATACCTTTAAATAATGCCATAAGAAAATTCCCGGAGGGGCAGCTAGGTGGCGCAGTGGATAGAGCACCGGCCCTGGAGTCAGGAGGACCTGAGTTCAAATCCAGTCTCAGACACTTGACACTTATTAGCTGTGTGACCCTGGGCAAGTCACTTAACCCCAGTTGCCTCAAAAAAAAAAAAGACAATTCCTGGAGAAGCAGAAACCACAAAAAGACAGGGTGAAATAATTTTCCAGACAAAGACAACTTAGGAGGTTGGCAGGAAGGGTCTGTTGTACCAGGGTAAGAGTGGAGCATGGCCCAGCTCAGGTGGCACCAGCGCATATCCAGCCCCAGCACAGACCCAGCCCCAGCCCCAGCAAACCAGGAGCATGCCTTTTTAGAGCCACTGAATCAGCACCAGCAGGAACTGCTTCTGTAACTCAGCCCACAGACAGCAAGGGGGTAGAAAAATTGTCTAGAAGGAGTTTATAGGGATCTCTTTGCTAGCACTGAGGCAAGACTCTGTTGTTTTGCCCATACTCAGATCCAGGTCACAGTCTTTGGTGGTGGTCCCAGGCAGTGGAGGAGCACAAACACATAAGAGCTTGCAGCCACAGTGGAGTGGGACTCTGTTCATAGGTCCAGGGCAGAAAAGAAGGCCTGTGATTGCTTTCAGACAAGAACATAGACCAGGAGAGTAGTAAACATATCTCTCTTTTTAAATCATACCATCTTAGCAGGACTAAAAACTTAAAAATTCCTAGAAGAATCTCTGAAAACAGCTGAACAAACCCCCTAAAACTTAGGATACTGTGCCCTCCACCTTGGAAGCAGTGCCACACTTTAACAAAGAGTTAAAAGTCAAGAAATAGGCTGGGAAAATGAGCAAGTAGAAAAAAAAGCTGACCATAGAAAGTTTCTATGGTGACAAGGAAGATCAAATATGCCCTCAGAAGAAGATAAAAAAGTCAAAGTTACTACATACAAAGCTTTCAAGAAAAATATGAATTGGCCTCAGGCCATAAAAGGGCTCAAAAAGGACTTTGAAAGTATTGTAAGAAAAATAGAGGAAAAATAGAGGAAAAATAGAAAGAAAAATGAAAATGATGCAAGAAAATCATGAAAAAAAAAGTCCACAGCTTGGTAAATGAGACAGGCAAAAAAATACTGAAGAAAATAACACCTTAAAAAAAAAAAAACAGACCAGGGACAGCTAGGTGGTGCAGTGAATAAAGCACTAACCCTGGATTCAGAAGGACCTGAGTTCACATTTGGTCTCAGACACTTCACATTTGCTAGCTGTGTGACCCTGAGCAAGTCACTTAACCCTCATTGCTCTGCAAAACAAAAATAAAAACAAAAACAGACTAAGCCAAATGGTAAAAGAGATACAAAAAGCCAGTGAGGAAAAGAATGCCTTGAAAAAACAAGTTAGCCAAATGGAAAAGGAGGTTCAAAAGCTCTCTGAAGAAAATAACTCCTTAAACATTAGGATTGAACAAATAGAAGCTAATTACTTTGTGAGAAATCAAGAAACAATAAAGCAAAATCAAAAGATTGAAAAATAGAAGTCAATGTGCAATATCTCTTTGGAAAAACAACTGATTTGGACAATAGATCCAGGAGAGATAATTTGAAAATTATTTGACTACCTGAATTCCATGATAAAAAAAAAAACACAAAAACCTAGACATCATCTTCCAAGAAATTGTCAGGGAACACTGCCCTGATATTCTAGAAACAGAAGGTAAAATAGAAATTGAAAGAGTCCACTGATCATGTCATGAAAGAGATCCTAAAATGAAACCTCCCAGGAATATTATAGCCAAATTACAGAGCTCCCAGGTCAAGGAGAAGATACAGTAAGCAGCCAGAAAGAAACAATTCAAGTATTATGGAGCCACAGTCAGGCTAACCCAAAATTTAGCAGCTTCTACATTAAAGGATCATAGAGCTTGGAATATGATATTTTGGAGGGCAAAGGAACTGAGATTATAACCAAGAATCACCTGCCCAACAAAACTGAGTATAATCCTTCAGGGGAAAAATGGGCATTCAATGAAAGAGAGGACTTTCAGGCACTCTTGATGAAAATACCTGAGCTGAATAGAAAATTTGACATTCAAATACAAGACTCAAGGGAAATATAAAAAGGTAAACAGGAAAAAGAAACCATAAGGGATATTAAAAGGTTAAACTGTTTATGGAGTATATTTTGACAGAGGGCACAGATGTGAGTTGAATATGAAGGGATGATATCTTTTAAAAACTAAAATTAAGGGTAGAGAAAGGAATGCACTGGGAGAAAGGGAAGAGGAGAGGTGGAATGAAGTAAAGTATCTCATATAAAAGAAGCAAAAAAAAGCTTATGGAGTGGAGGGGAAGTTGGGGGAGGTGCTGGGGAGTGAGTGAACCTTACTCTCATCAAAGAGAGAATAACATACATACTCAGTTGGGTATGGTAATCTATTTTACCCTGCAGAAAAGTAGGAGGAGAAGTAGATAAACAGGGGTGGTGATAGAAGGGAGGGCACACTGGGGAAGGGGGCAGTCAGAAGCAAAACACCTTTGAAGAGTGAAAGGGCAAAATGAGATAGAGAATAGAGTAAATGACATAGGGAGGAAGTAGGATGGAGAGAAATTCGATTAGCAATAGTAATTGTAAATAGGATGCTCTCAGAAAAACCTGGAAAGACTTACATGAGCTGATACAAAGTGTTATGTACTATATACATAGTAACAGCAATATTGTAAGCTGATCAGCTATGAATGACTTGGATATTCTCAGCAATGCGATGATCCAAGACGACTCTGAAGGACTTATGAAAAATGCGATCCATCTTCAGAGAAAGATCTGATGGTGTCTGAATACAAATTGAAGCATATTTTTTTAGTTTCTTTTTCTTAATTTTTTGTCTGTTTTCTTTCATAACTCAACTAATGCAGAAATGTTTTGCATGACTACACACATATAACATATTGAATTGGTTAGAGAGGAAGAGAATTGAGAACACAAAGTTTTAAAAATGGACATTAAAATTGTTTTACATGTAATTGGGGGGAAAATAAAATTCTAAATAAGTGAAAAAAACAACCTAGCAATGGTTGGTGACTGCTTGCTGAAGGGTACCTAGACTAATTGGTTGACTTTACATAAAAATAGAGATGTCTGCTTTCTTCCTGGTATATGGCAGAGAAACTCCCTAGGTTTGTCAAAAATGACAATATCCTACTTAATCCTGATTATTCACGTAGGAATCAATAATAGCTGTAGAAGCCATCTAGGAAGCATTGTTAATCCCCAATTTATTCCTCAAATGGGGAAAAAAAACCACAAGAAGACCGAAGAGCACAGATAGCATTTACATTCTTTTGACCATTTGATGGTAAATCATTCAGAAGGAAAGGGGAGATTTGAAATATGAGGGGGATAGATGTTGGATTAGTTTGGCCTTTTTCTAGATTTTAAAAATGTATTTTCCAATCCATCTCATGGATGCAAATTTGGCCTCAGGCACTTATTGATGTTTGACCTGGCAAATCATTTAACTTCTCTGCTTCCATTTCAACACCTGCAAAATGGGAATAATAATAGCGCCTGCCTTCCCCAGAACTGTTGTGAGAATAAAATGAGATATTTGTAAAAAAAAAAAAAAAAGAAAGAAAAAGAAAAAGAAAAAAACCTCTGCAAACCTTAAAGTGCTATATAAATGCTAGCTATCATTATTATCCCAATATAAGAAACATTGGAAAAAGTCTTACGTAATTTGTTAATAAATAAATATTCCAGCAATTAATCCCTTTTCTGGAATGAGAATCCATTTTCAAAGTAACTCCCATGTCCTCTGGACACACTGAGGTACTTTGAAAAAAGACCCAATGAGACTTTTCTTCTCTCTTTGCATATTGTTTTCAATTGTTTAAGATAATAATTTTGAGGTTCTGGTTGAAAATTGTCTTACTGTTATCTAAGACAATCAATTAAAGAAATTGTTATCCATAGCTTTTCCCCCTTTCTAAGATAACCATTAAATAGCAGATGAGAATAGTTTCAACACAGTTTTTACTCATTTTACAGGGAAATCAATAGTTAGCATAACTTTCGTAATTCAATACCCATTATTACAAATGTTCATACAACATATGTTATACCATATCTATCTGACCAAGAGGTTCTTTTTCTTTTGCTGAACAATGTAAGAGGGAATATTACTTCGTCCTCTTTATGTTCCCTGAAAGGAAAAATAAAAATCTTTGTGCTTGTCCAATTTGTTTTAATAGGATTTTTTTTCTTTCTGTTACTCTAGTCTAAATTTAAAGAAAGAGGTACACAAACCGATCATTCCTCTTACTCAGAAACCTGTTTCCTCTCAAAGGAGCCCATCATTTGCAACTCTCTCTTAGACTTTCAACAAGGAAGGAAAAGGGATATTTCTGTCTTCCTCCCTTACCTCCAGTGAGAGTGTCCCACAATTCTAGCACATGGCAATGTGAACATAGTTTTACTTAATTTTTTTTTTACTTATAATTGGAAGGGACTTTAGACCACCTCGACTATCACTTTATTTTTTTAATTAAAAATTTTTTTTTGGCAGGGCAATGAGGGTTAAGTGACTTGCCCAGGGTCACGCAGCTAGTAAGTATCAAGTGTCTGAGGTCAGATTTGAACTCAGTCCTCCTGAATCCAGGGCTGGTGCTTTATCTACTGGGCCACCTAGCTGCCCCGTCAACTATCACTTTACCTCAAAACCATAGAGGCATCCCAGAACCCCAAAACACTTGGAATAGCAGTACTACCCAGGACTCTGGCTCTGCTTCTAGTCTCTCCAAAATTATTACACAGGGGAGCAATCCATGGGAAGGCAGGACCCTCATCATTCTTGCTATCACTAATGCCAACCACCAACTAACTTCCTCCAAAGGGAAGGCAAGCCAATGTAGCTAAAGCTACAAAATCCTCTCCAGGAGTTATAGGAGGCCTCATAGTAAGGTAGGTCTTGACTAGCGCTTTTCTGCAGATCCCAGTAGAGATAGCACAGCACCTAGGAATAGCAGTGCCCACTCAGGCCACTGGTCCTACTTCCAACCTGGCTCTGTAGCCATTATCCAGGGGAACAGTCCTTGTGAAGAAGGGACTCTAGGACTACCTCTGCAGTTGCAACTTTCCTGGTTCCTCATCAACTTCTGCTACTAAAGACTGAAAAGAAAGTTATTGCCCCCAAAGTTAAAGGCACTCTCAAATGGTTAAAAGAAAAAGACAGATAAGGTTTTATCAACAAAAATGACACTGAACTATGCCTAAAAGGCTATAAAACTGTGCGTAGCCTTTGACCCAGAAATACTACTCCTAGGTTTGACCCTAAAAAGATCAAAGTAAAAGGAGAAGAACCTATATGTACAAAAATATTCATAGCACCTCTTTTTCGTGATGGCTAAGAATTAGAAATCGAGGGGAGGCCCATCAATTAAGGAATGGCTGAAAAAGTTGTGGCATCATTGTGATAGAGTACTAGTGTCCTAAAAGAAATGATGAGCAGAATGCTTTCAGAAAAATCTGTGAAGACTTATATGAATTTATGCAAAGTGAAGTGAGCAGATCCAAGACAATTCCAAAGGCCTCGTGATGAAAAATGTAATCTACCTTCTGAGAGAGAATTGATGAAGTCTGATTGTGAAGTGAAGTATAATTTTTTTTTACATAAAAAATGCCTCTAAAGACGATGCATTACTATCTGCCTTGTTACTGTACCCTAAGGACAACTAGGCCTTTCCATCTTCCCTTCAAGTACACCATCTTCTATGTGAGTATCTTCTTTATTTTTTTTGTGAGTCAGTTGGGGTTAAATGACTTGCACAGGGTCACACAGCTAGTAAGTGTCAAGTGTCTGAGGCCAGATTTGAACTCAGGTCCTCCTGACTCCAGGGCTGGTGCTCTATCCACTGAGACACCTAGCTGCCCCTTTATTTATTTATTTAAAAGTGTGTGTGTGTGTGTGTGTGTGAGTGTGTGTGTGTGTATGTGTGTAGAGTATCTTTTCTATTTCATTTCCCATTGCTTGACCCATAACAAGAACTTAATAAATGTTTTATCATTCATTCATTAATTCAAATGCTCAAACGGATCTACAATATCAACAATTTGTGCATTTTCTTCAACTGTGCAAATTGCCATAGCATCCATGGATGCCTATCCTGTGCAACTCTTGCATATTTTCTCCTACTAATTTCCCATAAGGAATCCATCCAACATATTAGAGCTCTTCTTCACTTCACCTTGCATTTCTAAAGTCACCAGTAGAATACTTGGTCTACCTTCCTACTCTCCTTTGCCCTTGCTCTGTGACCGGGTCATCTTTTTCTATCATACATCTCCCCGATGACATTCTTTACTCCTGCTCTTCTTTGATCACTTGTTATAGATTGCCGCCTGCTCTGTGGGACTCATTTTCAATTTTTCAGAGATTGTTATATGTTGCAAATCTCATAGCCATATAAAAGCACTGGTAGAATTTTTATCTTAAAAAGATGGTTGACTATTTCATAGAGATGTTTGGGATTATTAAAGAGGAACTTTGCAATTTCTGGATGTCCATTCTCATATGTATATGCATACATATATATGCGTATATACACAATTACACACACATAAGGACAGACAAATTCTATTCATTGCTTACCTATCTGTGCATCATAATCTAGAAAACAGATTTCTTTATCCACTATTTTTTTCCCATGTGGATTATAAGGCCAAGATTTTTGACTGGTTACAGATACCTTCCAGGAGGTTCTTTTCTGTCCTTGAGCTTGATACAAACAGAACAATTTGCAAAGAGGAACATCTCTGCATGACTTCAAAATCTTCAATTTTGACTAGGTACTAGATGAATTCCACAAGAGTGAAAAAAGAATACTGATGGCCTGTGTATTTTTCCCTTCTCTCTTGCCTGATTTATGGGCTCAGGAGATTGTTGAACAAGGTTATTTTTGTTATTATATCTTTCAAGGCATCATTCATGATGTTAATATATAAATAAATGACTTTGTTAGAAGATAGCTTTTTAAGGTGGTATTTTGCTCTGCTGAATCAATATGCTTTTCTAACAATCAGCAAAAAATGAACATAGTATTAGAATCTTAATGTAGTGGCTCTATTTTCCTTGGTGGTGAGAACAATTTGCTATAAACATATTCTCCATATTTCTTCAGTTTGTTGTCCTCCTTCCATTTTGGACCTTAAACGATCTATTTACTAGCAGTTACAAAAAACAGATGAGATTCACTACTAAATATGATATTGATGAATTTCCTGAACTTGTATCTGTTTTACTATTTGTATGATACCAGGCCTGGAGTCAGGAAGATGAGTTCAAATCTTGCCTCAGACACATAATAATTATATAACCTTGGGCAATCATTTAACCCTGTTTGCCTCAGTTTCCTCATTTGTAAAATGAGCTGGAGAGCAAAGTGGTGAACCATTCTAGTTTCTGTGCCAATAAAATGCCAGATGGGGTCATGGAAAGTCAGATACTACTGAAAAAACTGAACATTACTTTATAAGGCTTTTTTGTATTCTTCTGTGACTTCTTACTTTATTAGTGGCCTAGAATTTTTAAACTCGATCCAGTTTCTTCTTACCCCAATGTTTAACAAAAGCTACAAGTTCACAAATTAATAACTCATAAAGGTCTCCTTTCCCATCCTTGACTTGGACAGATAGGAACAGGTTCACTCCTAGAGAATGTAGGAACCCTGAAAATATTTTTATGGGTCACTTGTCAATACAAACAAATTTTAAAATATATTGTAAAATGGCACTATGTGACATATAATAATTGCTGATGATATATTATGGTAAGTAGTTTTATAACATTTACCTTCTCCTAAGAAATGTTGTGATTTTCTTTCTTTCTTTCTTTCTTTTTTTTTTGTGAGGCAACTGGGGTTAAGCGACTTGCCCAGGGTCACACAGCTAGTAAGTATCAAGTGTCTGAGGCTGCATTTGAACTCAGGTCCTCCTGAATCCAGGACCAGCGCTTTATCCACTGCTCTACCTAGCTGCACCAGTATTGTGATTTAAAATAGTGAACCACACAGAGCTGAAATGACTTCCTAAATTTGCATTACTACTATAGTCCACTTGACCACTCATGTTACAATTCAAGGAAGCACCCAACTCTACCTTGCTCCAGTTCATCCTTCATATAGCTGCTAAATTGTTTTTCACAAAGTACAGGCCTAATTGCATCATTCTTTTCCTCAAAAAGCTTCAGTTCCTCTCCATGGCCTTTAGGATCAAATACAAAATCCTCTATTTGGCATTTAAAGCGTTTTTCTCTTTGGTTCCAGCCTATCATTCTAGGCTGACATACTGGTCCCTCACCAGTTGTCTTGACTTTTGTCTTGCAACTGGACTCTGATGACCAGAGGAGAGAGTGAGGATGATAAAGTATGGAATGAAATAACTCCACCAAAGAAGCCACATAAAAAGCAGTATGACAGTAAAAAGAGAGAAGCTAGGGGCAGCTAGGTGGCACAGTGGATAGAGTGCCAGCCCTGGAATCAGGAGTACCTGAGTTCAAATCCGGCCTCAGACGCTTGACACTTACTACGACCCTGGGCAAGTCACTTAACCCCAATTGCCTCACCAAAAAAAAAAAAAAGAAAAGAAAGAGAGAAGCTAAGGCTTCTTAAACTGGGGGTTGAGACCCCATAAGGGGTCACATAACTGAATATGGGGATCATGGAAAATTTGGCAACAGCACAAGGTTATCTATGCCTATTTTATATACCTATATACCTGGGGTCATGTGAAAATTTCTTAGGTGAAAAGGGGTCAAAAAGTTTAAGAAGCCCTCCTCTAGGTAACCCTCTAAGTCCATAAATTACAGAGAAAATGCAGGCCTACATTGGTAGAGGGAATTTTCCCTCTTTGAGTCCCCTATGCCAATGAACTCACAGGTTCATTCAGTCAGTAATTTAATTTTAATTAATTAATTTCTAATTAATAGAAGAAGCTCACTGACTTATGATATTATTATTGTTTGTCATTGTTTCAGTTAAGTAGCCATAAAAAATCACATGCTTGGATGACTATAGAGGTCAAATTAACTGAGTAATTAATGGCTAATATAATTAATATAATATAATTATTTATATCTTCCCTATTTGCTACCACATACATGGGGTTTTTTTAATACAGCATATTTAATCACAGTGTTCATACTCAAAAAAAAATAAAATTTTAGTGAGAACAAAAACTTTTTGCACTATTAAAAAATAAAATATTTTAAAATTGTTTCACCTTTATCACCTTTTTAATGTCTATTTTTGTGTATCTTTTAGAAAATGACATCTTAGTACAGTAGTAGTAAATAATTTATACATAAACAAAAATATTTACTGATAAAGATAAGCTATCAAAATAGATTGGAGAACACCGGCCTATGTCAGTGAGACTTTAAATGACTTACCTACAGTTGCATGGGCCAGCATGTATCAAGGACCACCTGCTCTAAGACAATCTGCTCCTTGTATTTCTTTCCACTGAACTAAAATTTGCCTCCTTGCAGATTATACCCACTACATCTAGTCCCCCTGACCACCCCCAAAACCCCCCTACAGATAACCAAAAAGTATGTTTCCAAATCCAAATTTGATTTCTAAGGTTTTAAAGATAGTGCCTGAGATATCATCTAGTCACGGTGACCAAATGGTGAGGGTGCTGGAATTGGAGTTAGAAAGACCTAAATTCAAATCCTGCCTCAGACACTCTTGGCTGTGTGACCCCGGACACTTTGCATTTCTCTTTCTCAGTGTCCTGCAAAAATGAATATGATGATAGCACCCACCTCCCAGTACCGGATAGGTTATTGTGAAGATCAAATGAGAGAAGCTTTAAAGTGCCATGTAAATATTGTTGTTATTGGTGGGTCTCCCCTGTATACTTGGCACCATAACATGGCATTTAGGGGTGGAAGGGAGAGAAGCACTAGGGAAAGGAACACAACATCAATGGGCCACTTCTGCCCTTACCCACTTAATCCTGCTGGTGGAGAAAAGCTCTTGATTGTCTTTGGCTGCATCCATTTTTCACTGTCACTCAGAGGACGTCTTGAATGCCTCTAAAGGTCAGCTTCATGATGTCCACAGTGTCCTGGGACGGGGGGCAAGGCAATCCCTGACCATGGGGAGGTTCTGCAGGGCAGAAAAGTCATGCTGAGGAAGCATGCCCTTGTTCCCAGCAAATGCTCCACTTCTGGCTTGGCCCTTTGTCACACTAGTAGGGCCTAAGTCCAGTCCAGTCCGGCCCAGTCTGGCCCAATCTGGCCTGAGTGTTCTGAGGACTGCCTGAGAATTCCCTCCCCTCCAGCACCAGCAGCTTGGGCGTGGGGGCGGGGCAGTGGTGGCTGGAATTGGCCCCAGCCATTCATCCTGATGGAGCGGGGTATGGAGAGCCTCCCATCTGGAGCTGAACTCACAGCTGCTTTTCATCTTCTGTTGGGCTGTATTCCTCACACTCCCTCAGCCTCTGCTTCACTGTCAGGCCACATAATCCAGGACAATCAACTGGCTTAATTTAGATGTACATTCAGATGTTCCTGTATCCCATACAATACAAATAAGCTAATGTTGGCAAGGTTGTGCAAGTCATTCGTTATTATTTTGCTTTATTCTGCACATTTCATTTTTATCTTAGTCATTTTGTGTGCCTGGGATGTGTGTGGAGAGGTCCTCAAAGTGGGGGGAGGGGCCTGAAGCACAGCCTGGAGTAGGGGCCTAGCTTGCCTAAGTCTAAAGGCAGCACTGGATAGAAATGTCCCTAAATAGAGTCAAGCCCCCAGACTGCTAAGTCTGGCCCCTGACACCACAAAACTCACGTGGTAAAGATGTCAGATGAGAAGAGAACTGATAGATACTTCACAGTCCAGGTGAGAAAGTAAGATTTCTTCTTGTATTTAAGGAACAAACAAAGAAACAAAGCCCTATCTCAGGATGCTACAAACTTAGGGTATTTATATCCCAGCTGAAATGTTCTCACTACTGGGATCAGCAGTGGGCCCCAAACCAGACACTTCTGAGAAGTGGGGGAAGGGGCACATACATCACCTGTAAATCACCAAGTAGCTCATGAGTAACAGTATTCCTACCCATTTGAGAACAAGCACCCTCCCTATGTGAGAAGTACACCTCAAAATAACCTCCATTAAATTTTGTGAATGAGTTGTGTTTCATTTTCTGATGTGGTCATAGGCTTACCACAAATGACACTCATTTTGAAACTATTTGCTGCTAAATGCTGGTGGGAAAGGACAAGAGATCTTAGTTACTGTCCCGTCACCTAATAGTACAATTCAGATGTGAAATGTGTTCTGAAGGTACAATCAGCAAGATTTTTCAACTGTTTGGATATGGAATAGAAAAGAGGGGTGCAGGGGCAGCTGGGTGGTACAGTGGATAGAGCACCAGCCCTGAAATCAGGAGGACTTGAGTTTAAATCAGGCCTCAGACACTTGCTAGCTGTGTGACCCAGGTCAAGTCACTTAACCCCAAGGGTAGCATGACGCTTAAGCCATGAACCTGGGTGGTTAGAATGATGGAGGTATTTTCCATAGAAATGGACAAGTTGGAAAACGGAGATTTTGGCTGGAGGGGAAATAGGGACTGTTTTGTTAGAATAAAGGTGTGTGAGTACTGTTGATCCAGACAGGGACTTGGGAAGTGGGCTTGGAATATTGTTGACATAACAGTCTTTGATGGTAGTAATTGTAAGAATAATTAGTGAATATTTATATAGTGCTTTAAGGTTTCCAAAGGGCTTACACGTGTTAATTCACTTGATCATCACAACCACCCTTTGAAGTAGATGTTATTATTATCTTCATTTTACTAAAGAGGCTAAATGACTTGTTCTGGGTCACACATAAGAGCTGTCTATTGAATTCAGGTCTTCCTGAATCTAAGTTGCCACATTGCCCTCTATCCACTGTACCATCTAGCTGCTTAAATAAGAAGCAACCCAGGATGGGAGAGGGAAGAGGGTGGTATTTTTAGCTAATTGCTTAAATAAGCTTTGATAAGCACAAGTCTGACCATGTTACTTTCCTGCCCAAGAATCTTCAATGGCTTTCTATTACCTCTTGCATGAAATATAAAGTACTTGGTTTGACATTTTAAATTCTTCATAATCCAATCTATTTTCTGGGGACATAAGCTTCCTCACAAATGCTACATTCCAAAAAAAAAAAAAACTGGCCTGTTTACTGTTCCAAATTTTGTGTTTTAATTCTTGCACAGGCTTTCCCAGACACCTGAAGAGTACTCTCTTCACCTCCACCTCTTAGCATCCTTGGTGCCTTCAAGGCTAAGCTCACATGTCCATCTGGTTCACAGTTTTCCTCTTTACCTCAACCCATAACCTTATTTAATATGCACATATGCACACATGTGTATGTATATGTATATGATACATACACATATGTGTGTGATATATAATACACATATTATATATGTGTGTATGTGTATGTATGTGTATTTCCCCCTCAAATACACTCTTCAACTTCCATAACCTATGTCTTAATTCAATCTTGGCCCCACATAGGGATTGTCATATATTTGATCTAACCATCCCCCACCTTCATGATACAGAGTTTTGAAACAACAGGATAAAATTGTGAGAAGTAGTAGCCCTTTGGGTAGGAGGGGAGAAAATATTCTTTTTCTTTCCCCTTCAGTCTTTTTACCTCATATTCCTTATTTGTATCTGTCCTTTCTTTCCTTCTATGTTTTCCTTCTTTTATTCATTCCTTTTCTCTTCCTTAACATAAAATGTAACTGGAATTGAGGCATATTTCAAAATTGTATTTCCCCAATAAAGTTTGGAAATTAAGCCAGTTGAATATTTTACAATTCCTTCAGACCCCTAAAGTATATTGCTTTTTATTTGACTGTGGTTATTGATTGTTGTTATTATGTGTTAATGGCCTTTAAAAAAAGTACCCACCCACAAAAAAACATGTGTGTATGCTCACATATCTGCACCTGTGCTTGGTGGGGTGGAGGGAAGGTGGAGAAATGAAACAACTAGGTGTTTGAACATGTTTAGAATTTTCTGCCAGCCTCATTATAGATTGATCTCACCCTTTGGTAATCAACTTGGAGTATATCCTTATTTAGGTTGGCTCTATTCTTTGAAGGGTTTAAGGTCAGACTTAATGTTTGTTCAGGTGCCATGCTTTGGAGGGCATAATGCCCATTTACTGTAAACTTAAGGTTAATGATAGCATCTTGTTCTTTTTATATGATGAGGCTACTTAAAACAATTCCTCATCTGGTCTGGTAATGGATTTGAATTGTTCCATCTGCAGTCTCCCTCCTGCCATCATGCTGAAGGTGACTCTAACATCAGCACTCTCTTGGTTCAGGTTCAATGTTGAAATGAAATGAGGCACATGCAAGTCATGAACAGTTAACTGAAAGAGGTTTATTGATTTATTTTTTAAAAAGAGGTTTATTTTCCACTAACACAGCTAGGAAAGGAGAAGGAGGAGGAGAAGATGATGATGAAAATGACATAATGGCCCTCAACTTCTCTTATCTCATTATGTAAATGAATCTGGTCATTAGGCAAACTATGGTGAAGGGCAATATGGGCACCTCTATGGGTTTCAGAAATCCACCAGGTCAAAAAAGGCTCCTGATCTGGACAGGACTGGGATTTTAAATGACCAAAAAGCTGATGCTAATCAAATCCCAGGAAATGGAAGTCTTCTGTGAGAGGAGGAAAGATGGCATAGCCTTAGCCTACCCCAAGTTGTGGGAGGGGGGAAAGAAGTTGCATCAGAATACCACTAAGAAATATTAGTCCTACCACACATGGCTGGAGTTGGGTGTGTGGTCTGTGCCCATGGGACAAAGAAAATCTAAATGGCACAAATAGAGAACCTGATGACTCATTTTCAGGTTCAGAACTCAGGTTTGTGCTCTAACCAAATGGATATAACTTATAACCTATTCCAAGGGACCTAGCTAATTAAAGGTGGCAAAACTACATTATGATCCAAGATGGCAGAGAAAAGATATTAAAGGCACAGAGCTCCTGACACAATTACCCCCCAAACAGCCATAAAACAATGCCTGAAGCAGCAAAACCCACAAAAAGAAGGACTGAGAATATTTTCCAGCCAAAGACAGTATAGAGGGGGCCCATGCTGGGCTGTAAGAAGAGTCCGACCCTGCAATCACACCAACAAAGACCCCAGGCACACTGTGCCAGAGGAACTTATTCCCAGCCTCTGAATCAGTTTCAGTACCAGCATCTTCTAGAACTAAGCTTATGATCAGGTAAGAGGCCTGAACAGCTGGCAGGTGGGGGTGGGAGGGGTAGTGTAAAATACAAGGGTATCTATGGGACCTAAGGAGGAATTTGGCTATCTCACCCCAGCAGGGAACTAGGAAGAAATCTTGAGTGGCACAGGGCCCAATCGGGGGATGTGCATAGGGTCATCAGAGCTAAAAACCACAGCACACAAAGTTTTTCTGGCTGGTTAATTTGAAAGTTGACTTGAGGTTATCTTCAGACAACAGAACAGGCCAGGCAAGAGAAAAGCCTGCCCTCCCTCAAACATAAACACCTTGGACCCTCTGAAGCTTGAGACAGTGTAGCTTGGAAGTAGGGCCCCACTGTAAGAGGGAGTTAAAAGTCAAGTAAAGGGGCAGCTATGTGGCACAGTAGATAAAGCACAGGCCCTGGATTCAGGAAGACCTGAGTTCAAATCTGGCCTCAGATACTTGACACTTACTAGCTGTGTGACTCTGGTCAAGTCACTTAACCCCCATTGCCCCCCCCCAAAAAAAAAGTCAAGTAAAAGATGACAAGATGAACAAGCAAAGAAAGCTGAGAATTATTGAAAGTTTCTTTAGTGATAAAGAAGATTGAGGTGCACCCTCAGAAGAGGATAGCAACCTCAGGGCCCCTACATACAAAGCTTCCAAGAAAAATAGGAATTGGTCTCAGGCCACTGAAGTGCTAAAAAGGGACTTTGAAGAGAAAGTAGGAGAGATAGAAGGAAGATTTAGAGAGGTAGAGGAAAAAAATGGAAAGACAAATAAGAGTGATGCAGGAAAGTAATGAGAAAAAAGTCAACAACTTGAAAAGCCAAATGGAAAAGGAGATACAGAAGCTCACAGAAGAAAATAATTGCCTAAGAATTAGGATTGAACAAATGGAAACTAGTGACTTTATGAGAAAGCAATACACAGTAAAGCAAATCCAAATGAATAAAATAATAGAGGGAAATATGAAATATCTCCTTGGAATAACAGTTGACCTGGAAAATAGATCCAGGAGAGATAATTTGAAAATCATTGGGCTACCAGAAAACCATGACCAAAATAAGAGTTTAGACACCATCTTTCAAGAAATTGTTAGGGAAAATTGCCCTGATATTCTAGAAGCAGAAGGTAAAATAGAAATTATTGAAAGCATCCACTGGTCACCTCCTGAAAGAGAGCACAAAAGAAAACCTTCCAGGAATATTATAGCCAAATTCCAGAGATCAGAGGTCAAGGAGTAAATATTGCAAGCAACTAGAAAAAAGGAATTCAAATACTGTGGAGCTATAGTGTGATGAAATAATGGGATTTGGCAGATACTCAAAGACCCACCTGGAGATTAATCTAGACTGATTGAATCAAGTGAGAGTGATTGACTACTGATTAAGCCTACTTCAAATTAATTGGATTATAATCACACCTGGCTATCCCTTAAGAAGGTATTTTTCTCAGAAGCTAGATTGTGAACTCAACTTCAGAACACCTTCAAAACCAATGGATTTGGATGATGCCAATCAGCTTGAAGCAGTGCTTAGACCTCTGTTCCAGACCTATAAAAAGCTTCCACAATCAGTTTGCTAGAGAGTTCCTGATTAAAGCAGGCTTGTGGAGGAGGATTTCAGGAAGAACCCGACCAGGCTAGAACTCTAGGCTAGGTAGGACTTCTTTTTCTTAACTTTCTGAACTCCTTGTAAATATCTGTATGCTTAATAAATGTTTAATGCCCAAAGACTGGTGCTGAAGCTTCTAATTTAAGGCGACCACAATTTAGATTTTAAACATCACAACAGTAAGGATAACACAAGATCTAGCAGCATCTACATTAAAGGACTGGAGGGCATAGAATATGATATTCTGGAGGACAAAGGAATTAGGACTACAGCCAAAAATCACCTGCCCAGCAAAACTAATTATAATCTTTCAGAGGAAAAAATGGGACTTCAATGATAAAAAGACCTGAACTGAATAGAAAATTTGACTTTCAAATACAAGACCCTAGAGAAGCATAAAAAGGTAAACAGGAAAAAGAAATCATGAGGGATATTAAGATTCAACTGTTTACTTTCCTACATGGGAAGATAATACTTCTAACTCATAAGAACTTTCTTAGTATTAGGGCAGCTGAAAGGAATATACTTAGACAAAAGACATAGGTACGAACTGATTATGAAGGGATGATATCTGTAAAGCATTTATTTTTTGTTTATCCTTGTTCTTTGTGGGGCAAGCAGGGTGGAGTGGCTTATGTTTGGGGTAGGATTTGGGCTCAGGGACTCCAGGGTCCAGGGCTGGTGCTTTGTCCACTGTGTCACATAGCTGACCCACGATGACATCTTTAAAATAAAGTTAAGGGGTAAAAGGAATGTACAGGAAAAAAGGGAAAGGGAGAGGTAGACTGGGGAAAAGCAGCTCACATAAAAGTAACAAGAAAAAGCTTATGGAGGGGAGGGGAAGAGGGGGAAGGAGTGGGGGAGTGAGTGAACCTTACTATAATCAGAATTGGCTAAAAGAGGGAATAACATACATACTCAAGTGGGTATGGTAATATATTTTGCCCTGAGGGAAAGTAGGAGGGGAAAGAGATGGTGGGGGTTGGAGTGGGGGAGAGTGGAAGGAGTAAAGGGCAGATTGGGGTAGGGAACAGTAAAAAGCAAAACATTATCTAGGAAGGTGAAGATGTTCTGCATAACTGCACATGTATGACTTATATTGAATTGCTTGATTTTACAGGGAGGGATGAAGAAAATTTAGAACACAGAATTAGCTCAAAGACCTTAATCTCATTAGAGTTGGCTCAAGGATGGAATAACATACACACACAATTGAGAGGAGTAATCTATCTAACCCTTCAGGAAAGTTGGAGGGGAAGAGGATAAGGAAGGAAGGGTGAAAGAAGGGAGGGGAGATTGGGGGAGGGGACAGTCAGAAGCAAAACACTTTTGAGGAGGAATAGGGTAAAATAAGATAGAAAATAGAGTAAATATCCTGGGAAGGGAATAGGATGGAGGGAAATAGTTATGATGATTGATCATAATGGCAAAATGTATGCTACCTACTTTGCTGGGCTATTGTGAAGAAAATCCTTTGTCAAGTTTAAGGTACTATATAAAGGTTATGATGAACAGGATGCTATCAGAAAAACCTGGAAAGACCTACATGAACTGAAGCAGAGTGAAATGTACTGTATGCAGCAGTGTACAATGCAGCAGTGTGCAATGATCTGCTGGGAAGGATGTGGTTATTTTCAGCAATGCAATGATCCAATATAACTCTGAAGGACTTATGAAAATTGCAATCCATCTACAGAGAAAGAACTGATAGTATCTGAAAACAGATTGAAGTATAATTTTTTTATAGTTCCTTAATCTGAAGTTTTGTTTTTTTCTGTTTTCACTCACAACTTGGCTAATGTAGAGATGTTTTCCATGACTACTCATGTATATTGAATTATATTGAATTGCTTGAGTTCTTGGGGGTGGGGTGGGAAGTAAGGGAGAAAGAAGTTGAAATGCAAAGTTTTTAAAAAGTGATGTCAAAATTTGTTTTTTCATGTAATTTGGAAAATAAAATTCTAAACAGAAAACCTATACTATGTGTCTATGTGAATTCTTTGTATGTGATTTTTTATCTTATATATGCTTTACTACTAAATGAGTATTTTAAATATGCTCTTAATAGTGCAAATTTTCCTTACTTTCCATCTCCTAATAAAGAGGTGCAGACTATGGATCTGGGATGAGATATACATCAGCAGACATGGTTGCTATGTTCATTGGCTTTGCTTAAATGTTTGCTGTGTCACAAGGAAAGGTTCTATAAGAGGATTGGGTTAAGAAGAAAATTAGCTCTTTAAAAAACACTAGGCAAAAATAATCAAAGTAGTTTTTCAAATGCAGATTTCATTTTCCATTAAAAACAAGAATAAGGTGGCCCATTAAACTTGGATCTTGCAGCAATGAACTCTCCTAGGTCTTCTATTTCTATTAGTTTGGCAAATAGCCATTTCTCCACAAATTTCAATAAATACATCATTCATTCATTCTAACTATAAATTGCTATATATTTAAGCTGCTGCTACTAGCACCATTCATTATCAACATTAGATTGGGTCTATAGTAAAGCATCCTTTTAAAATTCATTTATTGCTTTTTTTTTTTTTTTTGGTCTTGAGAATCAGTGTCAAAAAATTGTAGAAAGGGGGGCAGATAGGTGATGCAGTGGATAAAACACTGGCTCTGGATTCAGGAGGACCTGAGTTCAAATCCGACCTCAAAAACCACTTGATACTTACTAGTTATGTGACCCTGGGCAAGTCACTTAACCCTCATTGCCCTGCAAAAAAAAAATTGAAGAAGACTTGCCTGTGATCACAGAACTAGTGTGGATCAGAAATTAAACTTGAACCCAGGTCTCCCTGATTCTTCCAGGGCCAGTCTCTGTATACATTATGGAATGGTACCTTTCATTTATTACTTAAATAACAATAATAAACATTTATATAACATTTACATAATATACACAATGCTTTTAGACTATACAATTGATGGAGTGTTGAACCTAGATTTAGGAAGTTCTGAGTTCAAATCTGACCTCAGACACTAGCTTTATGATTCTGGGCAGGTCATTTCACCCTTAGTGGTCTCAGTTTCTTCATCTGTAAATGGGGAATAATAATAGCACCTGCCTTTCATGGTTGTTGTGAAGATAAAATGAGAAAATATTTACAAAAACTTAAAGCCTTATATCTTTGCTAGTTAACTACTTTATTGCTTGCAAAATAGATGTGAACTTCTTGGGAGGAAGTGAGTTGGCAAAATTGTGGTCTGGTAAATTTTTGTATATGTTAAGTAGGTTTCATGTAAGTACCTAGTATGGTTAAAAGGGTGTTCAGAATGCACTTTTATACTGGAATCCATCTGTGCAAATATGTGACTGTTCAATGTATATTGTGCATTCAAATTCTGTTAGTTTTGTGTTCTACTCTACTTTCACATTTATTTCATCTTTACAAGTTACTCTTGTGTTCTTTTTTAAAGTCTTATTTCTGATCTTTATGAAGTCCATTCTCCTTTGATTTAGGCTATTATTAATTGTAATTAGTAACAACAAAGAATGATCATAATTAAATTCAATCTCATTCCTTAATGGGTCTCTTCTCTAAAATCACAATGTTACTTGAGCTCATGTGAGTGTAATATTCAGCTCATACTTCCTCTACCAACAGACCAGGCAGGGACCATAAATTAAATAGCAAAATATTTAACTGGCAACAGAACAGTAAAATAAGTAACAGGGGAAAAATCAAGCAATGGAATCATTCTCAGCTCCACTCTATACCCCATGCACAAATGGATACGATCTCCCACAAACTCTTCCATGTGCTGGTGGGAGAGTGAGCAATTTCCCAGAAAACTCATGCTCTGAGATAGAGAACAGTTTTAGATTCTGCCTTTTAGCACAGCTGGGGATGCCTCAGGGGGTGTGCTAGAGCTAGTTCCAACCTGCAAGCCAACTGTTAAATTTTTAGTGTGAGCATTGAAACCACAGAAGTCAGCAAGCCCTACAAACCAGGGCTTCATTTTATGTTTTGTTGATAGTCTAGACTTACGAAAGTTTTTTTTGTTTTGTTTTGTTTTTTGCAGGGCAGTGGGGGTCAAGTGACTTGCCCAGGGTCACACAGCTAGTGTTAAGTGTCTGAGGCAGGATTTGAACTCAGGTACTCCTGAATCCAGGGCTGGTGCTTTATCCACTGCGCCACCTAGCCGCCCCAATGAGTACTTTGTAATGAGTTAATTATTAAAAATTTACTGGCACTAACTCTGGAAGTACCTTGGCTTGGTCCAGGGACTCTTGTGTGCATGTTGGTGACCCTACATATCCTATTTTGGAGCTTGTGCTTGTGCTCTACTGTGGTCTTCTGCTTCTGTTGCTATTATTTGTGGACTTCCTACTCTCAGCTTTGGCTCATACATAGACATGTTTCTGCCTCCGCTACTGCCCTTTGGGCTTCTTACAGCAGCTGCTGCTGTATTCCTGCTGCTACTGCCTGGGGGGATGTTATCAGTCCTTCAGACCAAGACCACACAGGTTAGATGCTTTGGGCTAGTTAAAATCTTTGGTTCTGTTGTTAATAGGTTTCACAGTCTGCTTATTTGGTACTCATATGGACTGCTCAGGAAGCTGTAAGAATTCCTGGACTTGCCCCTTCTATTGGAAAGGTCCATGCCATTGTTCTACATGATCAGTACCTTCCAATGAATTTTTCTGAGACACAAACACACACATATACATACACCTACCACAGGTGTACACATCCATTTGCCTTTTCAGTTCTTATCCTATTGATACCTAGCAAAATAAGTTATTTGGAAGCTAGCCTCAAAAAGTTACTAGAAAAAGTTTAGGTGGGAGGGAGAATACCCACAAGCTGGCCACCTCTGACAGCAAAGCTTTTGCATCCTTACAGTTAAATTTCATAAGTGATCAAATTCTGCTCAAGGCCCAAGAGAATAACAATAGAAAAGAAAAAAACCTATAAACATCAGAAGGAGTAAGTAAGGAACACCTGGGCAAGAAGACTGACTTGTTTGCTTTTTAGAAGGTATCCTCACATCACAGACGATCCTCGGCTTTTAGTGATTCAATTTCTCACAAGCTATATTTATGCCCAGGTAGACCGCATACCTGTGAACTTAGTCAGATGAGTTCTACCTAAAGATTTTATCCCTGTGTTTAGCCTCAGACTTTCCCCACTGTCTTACTAATCTATGCCATAGTTATGAAGGGGTGTCATGTGCTTAGGTAGCCAAGGGCAGGACAGGAAGGAAGGAGAGAGGAGAGTTTAGCCATCACATCCGCCATCATGCTTTCTTAAAACCCTGACCAGCTTTCCGCCGGCTCCGCCATATTCCAGTGAGTTGCCAAAATGACGAACACAAAAGGAAAAAGGAGAGGAACACGTTACATGTTTTCTAGGCCCTTTAGAAAACATGGCGTTGTCCTTTTGGCTACGTATATGCGAATATACAAGAAAGGTGATATTGTAGATATCAAGGGTATAGGCACAGTTCAGCAAGGAATGCCCCACAAATGTTACCATGGCAAGACTGGACGGGTCTATAATGTTACTCAACATGCTGTAGGCATTGTTGTAAACAAACAGGTTAAGGGCAAGATTCTAGCCAAAAGAATTAATGTGCGTATTGAGCATATTAAGCATTCTAAGAGCAGAGATAGCTTCCTGAAGAGGGTAAAAGAAAATGACCAGAAGAAGAAGGAAGCCAAAGAAAAAGGCACGTGGGTTCAATTGAAATGTCAGCCTGCTCCACCCAGAGAAGCACACTTTGTGAGGACCAATGGCAAGGAACCCGAGCTGCTGGAACCAATCCCCTATGAATTAATGGCATAAATGACTAAAAAACATAATAGAAAGATTCTTGGATTATGAAAAAAAACAAACAAAACTCTGACCAGCCCATGGTGCCCCAGGTCACATCTGCACCTTCCCCTCCATGCCCTTCCCTCCATATTATGTATTGTCTTCTCCCACTACAATGTAAATTCCTTGAGGATAAAGACTATCTTTTTGCTTGTAATTATATTCCTGGCAATTAGCATGGTATTTGGCACACAGTAAATACTTAATTAATATTCAACTATTTATCAGTCTATGTGGTACAGTAGATAGAATGCTGGCCCTGGAGTCAGGAGGACCTGAGTTTAAATTCAGTTTCAGACACTTACTAGTTGTATAACTGGGCAAGTCACTTAACCCTGTTTGCCTCATTTTCCTCATTTGTAAAATGACCTAGAGAAGAAAATGGCGAACTATTCCAGTACCTTTGCTAGAAAAACCCCAAATGGTGTTATGCAGTGTTGGACACAACTGAAATGATTTGACATCAATAACATCCATCCATCCATCCATCCATCCATCCATCCATCCATCCATCCATCCATCCATCCATCCATCCATCCATCCATCCATCCATCAAATTATCTATCTACTGACTGAGAGGCTTCTTTGAAGGACAAAATTCATTTGGATGCTGGCATTTTATAACATGACCCCATAGTTAAACTTCAGCTTCAGGCCCCACAAACCTGAGAGATGACTAATGAGAGGGGGAAATAGGGTTCACCAGATAGCTGCAATTCACTGTTATATGTCAGTGTGAAGAACTGGTTGCTGGGATGGAAAGACTTTTGATTTTGTGAATTCAAGGCCCAACTCAGCACTATGTGCCTTTGAGTTTGGATGCCTATTCAAGCCAAAGCTTTTGAGGCTCTTGGACACCATTAATTTGTAATGTTGTATGAGATCAAAAGATGAAAAAAATTAGTGGAAGTAAGGGTTGGTATACGCTTGTTAGAGGCAGGTATGCTTTCTATAGCATCAGGGTACAAGGCAAAGCTTTTGGGGATGATGAGATGGATGCTTAAGAAAACAGAAATATTTTTTGCTTTCAAAAACAGAAAGACTAACTTATTCTCTCATGCCTATACTTAGTGTAGATAAATTTTACAATAAGAAGAGAGCAGAAAAATAGACATCCCTGGATCATTTTCCAAAAAAAGCCATTAAATGGTCATTGTTCCCAAAGTTTCCTTAAAATTGCCTATTGAAACCTCTCTAAAGAAACTTTCCTGAATTCCATGATCCAGATGAAAATCTTCCTTATGTAACAGGGATTGGCATGTGCCCAACATGTGGGAGATGCTTGGGACCTGTTCTTGGGAGACAGGAGAACTGGGATATACATAGACATCATTTATTGGCCTAACATGGTTGGGAATAGCCTTTTCTTCACTGACTGTGAAGCCAGAGCTGTATATATCTTTAAAACTACCTGACATAGCACAATTACTTTCTAGCATTCTTGTCTAAGGGTAAAGGTTTACCTTACTTATAGCAGTTGACTCCTTATGTTAAGGAGGTAGGGCCTGAGGGCCACTTTCTCCTCCCCACTTTTCCCCTCACCTTAGGCTAGGTGGCCTCAAGAAATATCCCTAGAGTCTGTTTCATTTGTTCTTTTCAATTCTAGATGAAAGGAGTCGAATGCCCAACCTGGGAGCTTGAAACAAGGGGATCAAGGAATGTATGAATCCAGGCTGAATGCTAGCCCAGGGGGGGAATCCCTGAGGAGCAAGTGGGGTCTTTGAATTTGAAATTGACATGATTAATACTATGTAGGAACTGAAGTAATTTTTTAAAATTCAATTTTATTTTCAAATAAATTTCAATTTCAAATTCTCTCCCTACCCATTGAGAAGGCAAGAAAAACAAAACACTTTACAAGTGTATAGAGTCATGAAAAACAAATGTCCTCATTAGCCATGTCCAAAAAAATATAAAGAAAATGAGAAAAAAGGGAAGAAACCATGTTTCAGTTTTCACTCTGAATCAATCAGCTCTTTATATAGATGTGGAAAAAACGTTCCATCATGAGTCTTTTGGAATTGTGATTGGTCGTTGTATCAGGGTTACTAAGCCTTTAAAGGTCAATTATCTTTGGGGGGAGGGCAATAAGGGTTAAGTGAGTTGCCCAGGGTCACACAGCTAGTAAGTGTCAAGTTTCTGAAGCTGGATTTGAACTCAAGTCCTCCAGAATCCAGGGCCAGTGCTAATTATCTTTATAATATTATTATTGTATAATTTTTTCTCCTAATTCTGCTAACTATACTTTGTACCAGTTGCTACAAGTCTTCCCAAGTTTTTCTGAAACATCCCTTTTATCATTTCTTACAATACAATAGTACTCTATCATATTCATATACCATAATTTGTTCAGCCATTCCCCAGTTGATAGTAATCCTCTCAGTTTCCAATTAATTATTTTTTTAAAAATTTAAACTTTTATTATTATTATATTTTTGCAGAGCAATGAAGGGTAAGTGACTTGCCAAGGGTCACACAGCTAGTAAATGTCAAGTGTTTGAGGTCAGATTTGAACTCAGGCCCTCCTAAATCCAGGGCTGGTGCTTTATACACTGGGCCACCTAGCTGCCCCCTCAGTTTCCAATTCTTTATCACAAAAAAAGAGTTGCTGTAAATATTTTTTTAATGAGGGTTAAGTGACTTGCCCAGCGTCACATAGCCAGCAAGTGTCAAGTGTCTGAGGCCGGATCTGAACTCAGATCCTCCTGAATCCAGAGTCAGTGCTCTATCCACTGCACCACCTAGTTGCCCTGCTGTAAATATTTTTGAAAAGAGGGGTCCTTTTCCTCTTTCTTTGATATTTTTTTGGGTACGGACCCTGTAGCTGTATTGCTGGGTCAGAAGGTACACTAAGTTTAATAGCTTTTTGGACATAGTTAAAAATTGCTTTTCCAATATGGTTAGGCTAGGTCAGAGCTCTACCAACAGGGCTTCTTAAACTTTTTCCACTCGTGACCCCTTTTCACCTGAGAAATTTTTACATGACCCTTGGTATAAAGGTATATAAAATAGGTTTATATAGCCTTTTATTGTTGCCAACTTTTTTGTGACCCCTCCCCCACATTCAGTTACATGACCCCATATGGGGTCACAACGTACAGATTAAGAAGCTAGGCATTAGTGTACCTATTTCCCCACCACTCCTCCAGCATTTGTCATTTCCTTTTTTTTTGTTTTGGCCATTTTGGCTAATCCAATGGATATGGGGTAGTACCGCAGCATGGTTTTAATGTGCATTTCTCTAATCATTAATGATTGAAAGCATTTTTCATCATCATTGATAGCTTGCAAGTCTTCATCTTTTGCTGTTGTTTATAATTTATCAATTGGGGAATAGTTCTTTTTCTTGCAAATTAATTTAATTCCCTATATATTAGAAATGAGACCTTTATCAGAGAAAGTTGTTGCAAAGACTTTCCCCTGTTTACTACTTTTCTTCTAATTTTAGCTGTGTTAGTTTGGTTTGTGCAGAAATTTGTCAATTTTATGTAATAAAAATGATCCATTTTACTTCCTCTGAACATCTCTGTCTCCTGTTTGGTCACAAACTCTTCCCCATCTATAGATGTAACAGGCAATTTCTTCCACATTCCACTAATCTCCTTATGATGTCACCCTTTATGTCTAAATCATGTTCCCATTTTGAGCTTGTCTTCATCTATAGTATGAGATGTTAATCTATATCAAATTTCTGCTATACTAATTTTGAGTTTTCCCAACAGCTTTTGTTGAATAGTGAATTCTTGCCTCAATAGCTGGAATCTTTGATTTCATCAAACACTGGGTTACTGTGCTCATTTGTTTCTGTATATTGTATGCCTAATCCATACCACTGATCAACATTTCTACCAGTACCACATTGTTTTAATGTTTATAGCTTTGTAGTATAGATTGAGATCTTTTGTTGCAAGGACCCGTTTACATTTTCTTTCTTTTTTTTTAGTGAGGCAATTGGGGTTAAGTGACTTGCCCAGGGTCACACAGTAAGTGATAACCTAACCCTATTTAGCAGCAGAACAAGGATTAAAAGCAAGGTCTTTTCATTCTCAATTCATTTCACTTTCCACTATGCAGCAATGTCAAAGAAATTTCTGAGATCTATAATTATAAGATCTTAGAGTGATATTTAAACATAGTGAGCATTATAGATTTCCTTCTCCTTTAATATAGTTCTAGAGCCAAGATAATAGCAGCTAATAATCTACTATTTTTTCTCATTTGGAAAGCTTCTGGTAAATAGCTCCAAAATAATTTGAATAACCTGCAGTAGTCACAATTTTCTCTTTCCTGTGTCTTAACCCTTTCGTGAACCAGTTCAACTCTACACTGTCCTCTTTTCTTGAGTCCCTTGACCCTTTATCACATCTCTATAGCATTCAAGGCTCAATATTGCTTGTCTATAAATTCCAAAGAACTCATGATGGAAAATGTTCTTCACATCCAAAAAAAAAAAAAAAAGAACTGTGGATTATGAATGTGGATTGAACTATACTGTTTCTACTTTTTGGTTGTTGTTTTTTTTTTCTTTTTTGAGGTTTTCCCCTTGTGTTCTGATTCTTCTTTCATAACATGACTAATGCAGAAATATGTTTAATGTGATTGTACATATATCAGATTGCTTTCTGTATTGGGGAGAGGGGAGGGAAGGGAAGAAGGGAGGGAGGGAGAAAAATTTAGACCTAAGAATCTGTGGTAAAAAGTTTTAACAGTTGGTTAGATAATGGAGAGACGCCAGTTTTTTTTTTTAGGACCACCCTTTTGGGGAGGAGACCAACAGCATGAGCTACGCACACCAGTCCGCCTGCAACGCATGCCAGATTGCCTGCTGAGCACTCGACTTCCGGGGTGCGAGCTTAAAAGGCAAGGAGAGAACCGAAGTAGGGACTTTTTCCTGCTTTGCTGGTCTCCTGACTGTGCTGCACAGGCTGATGCTGATGAGAGTTCAACTGGGCCCGGCTCGTGGTTAGCAGCAGCACACGCTTGACACGGTCTCTCTCTGTCCCCAAAGGTGGCCTTCGGCTTTTGGTGAGTTTTATACAGAATATAGACTAAGCCTAGACTTAAGACGATTTGTATTGTATTTCTACTTTCCTATCCTTCTAATCAACATCACCTTGTAACTACCATACAATAAAAGCTCTAACTAGAAAACCAGAAGCTTCTTCCATTTACTAGTCTGGGAGATAAATTAAGGGAAAGGTTAAGTAGGGGAGATTTATGATCTAATATCCATTTTTAAATCTCACAAATCTTATGAAAACAAATGTTGATAACTATTTTTACATGTAACTGGAAAATAATAAAATACTTTTATGATTTAAAAAAGACTACTTGTCTGTGACTCTTTATGTCCTTATTTCTATCTTCTTTCATGTATTTTATTTATTTATTTGTTTGTTTGTTTATTTATTTATTTTTGGTGAGGTGATTGGGGTTATGTGACTTGCCCAGGGTCACACAGCTAGTAAGTGTCAAGTGTTTGAGGATGGATTTGAACTCAGGTCCTCCTGACTCCAGGGACAGTGCTCTATCCACTGTACCCCCTCTTTCATGTATTTTTAAAAGATATCTCAATCACTCTCTTTTCTTTTCCTTTAACATTTCCCCCTATCCTTGTACTCCCTTGCCCTCCAATATTTTCTTCCCATTAGAAAAAAAAACAAATTCCTTATAACAAATATTCATACTCAGGGAAAACACATTCTCACATTGATCATGTTGAAATTGTATGTCTTATTCTACATTTTGAATATATTATTCCCTGTTGAGAAGCATGCATGATCATTGGTTCTAGGAATCCTAGTTAGTTATTGTATAAATTGTTCTCCAGATTCTACTTATTTCATTATATATCAGTTCAGACAAATTTTCCTTGGTCTCTCTGAAACCATCTCTTTCATCATTTCTTATGAGGCAGTAATATTCCATTCCATGCACATGCCACAATTTGTTTAATTGATGGAAACTTTTCTAGTCCTCAGATCTTTTCCACTACAAAAAGAGAAACTATAAATATTTTCAACCCAGTGGGTCCTTTTCTTTTCTCTTTGATCTCCTTGGGAATACAAACCACATTTTCAAATAAAAATAGCTATTACTAAAAAAAAAATCAGCATTTCTATATTATTATAGGTCATGCCAAACTAACTTTATTTCCTTTTTCCCCAGGGTTACTAGACTGGTCAGTGAGGGGGATGCCATAAACATAGTTTATACTTAGATTATAGCAGCATATTTGTCGAAGTCTTTCATACTGTACTTGTAGATAAGGTGGAGATATGTGGGCTAGTTGTTAAGTGGATTTAGAACTGGTTGAAAGTCTGAATCCAAAGAGTAGTTTCTAATGGAGTGATGTTAATTTGGAGGGAGATGGAGAGGAAAGAGTCATAAATGCCTCTGAGATTGCAGTCTGGGTGGATAGGAAGATGGGGTCCTTAATAGAATTAGAAATGTGTGGAAGAAGGGAACATTTAGAGACAATTAGTAAGTTCCATTTTAGATATGCTGAATTTAAGAAGCCTAAGGGATGTTCAATTAAAGATGTTTAATAGTCAGAAATAAGAGGCTTGGGTGGTCTAAAAAAGATGTTGGTGAAAATGAGAGGTGGTGCAAATGTCCCAGTTTTCACTGCACCATCTCTCCCTGTTAACTATTTGGACAGTATTTCTCCCACAAAAAGAGTCTGATGGAATTTTTGTTTGTTTTTTTCTCAATGATTGAGAATAATTTTTATAGCATAGATCATAGTTGCTCTTTAAATGTCTTCTAGAATTCATTTGTAAATCCATCTGGATCAGTTATTTTTTTCTTTGTTAGTTACTATTTGGCTTATTCAATCTCACTTTCTAGGATTAGTTTGCTAAAGATCTCCATTTTGGGGGGTTTTGTTTTGTTAATGGGTATTTTGTGTTTTTGTTAAGTATAGGACCTCTTATGGATTAGCTGAGGGTAGCTAGTACAATATAATATGATCATAATACTAACACCCATGTTTCAGTGTTGTTGAGAGGATCAAATGAGATAATGTAATATGTGTCTCTAATCCCTTAATAACT
Source organism: Dromiciops gliroides (assembly GCF_019393635.1). Taxonomy (NCBI): domain Eukaryota; kingdom Metazoa; phylum Chordata; class Mammalia; order Microbiotheria; family Microbiotheriidae; genus Dromiciops; species Dromiciops gliroides. Next base: position 144,784,069 of record NC_057865.1, read on the forward strand.
TTTTTTTTTTTTTTTTGCAGGGCAATGGGGTTTAAGTGACTTGCCCAGGGTCACACAGCTAGTAAGTGTCTGAGGCTGGGTTTGAACTCAGGTCCTCCTGAATCCAAGGCTAGTGCCTTATCCATTTCGCCACCTAGCTACCCCCCCCTTAATAACTTTTAAATGACTGAATGGGGTGTCTCCCTCTAGGCAGATAACTGCTCCATAGACAATAGAGAAATACCTTTCTCCCCCACGAAGGGATGTACTTCACAAAGTGCCCCCAAGCCTCTACCTGCTCTGGAACTCCTGAATTACCCTTAAGACATAGACATTTAAAGTCCTGAAAGGCACATGCAATTTTTGTTTGAGATTTCTTCCTTTAATTCACTCTGAGAACTGGTTTTAAGCCTCTTAAAGGTATAGAGGGACTTAACAACTTGTTAGCATATTAACACCTCATTATCTCTGTTATTATATCAATTAAGTTGCTGGTGTGGGGAAAACAAAGAAATGTTACATAGGTAATCCTCCATTTCCTTTGCTAAATTAAGGTGTGGGTCTCAAAAAAAAAAAAAAGGAAAGAGTTCCTTTTGCGATAGCTCAATGAGTTTGATTTCTATTAGGAAAATTTTAGAAAGGCAATAGATATCACCAAAAGTCAACATTTCTATATTATTACAGGTCATGCCAAACTAACTTCATTTCCTTTTTTTTCCCCAGAGTTACTAGATTGGTTAGTGAGGGGTATGCCATAAATATAGCTTATACTTAGATTATAGCAACATATTTGGCTTTCATACTGTACTTGTAGATAAAATGAGGATATATGGGCCAGATGATAATTGTTAGGTGGATTTAGAATTGTCTTGGGTCATTATATTGCTGAGAATAGCTGCCATTCACAGTTGATCATTGTACTATATCTCTGTAACTGTGTCCGTTGTTCTCCCGGTATTTCTCATTTTACTTTGCATCAGTTCATATAGTACAGGATTCTCTAAGTATACCATCATATTGTCCACAAAGAATGATAGTTTTGTGTCCTGATTGCCCATTCTAAATCCTTCAATTTCTTTTTCTAATGCTTTTCAAAGGGATGAGTGTTATATTTTGTCAAAAACCTTTTCTGGATCCACTGAGATAATTGTATGATTTTTGTTATCTTGTCATTGATATGGACAATTATGCTGATAGTTTACCTAATATTGAACCAGCCCTGCATTACTGGTATAAATCTCACCTGGTCACAGTGTATAATCTTTGCAATATATTTCTGTAATCTCTTCCTTGCTAGTATTTTATTTACATTTTTTTCTTCAATATTCATTAGGAAAATTTGTCTATAGTTTTATTCTCTGTTTGTGCCCTTCCTGTTTTAGGTATCAGCACCATGTTTATGTCACAAAATGAATCTGATAGGACTCCTTATTTTCTTATTTTTTCCCAAATAGTTTATATGGTATTAGAATTAATTGTTCTTTAAATATTTGGTAGAATTCACTTATGAATCCATCTGCTCCTGGGAATTTTTTCATAGGGAGCTCAGTTAAGGCTTATTCAAATTCTTTTTCTAAAATAAGGTTATTTAATTAATCTAATTCCTCTTCTGTTAATCTGGGCAATTTATATCTTTGTAAATATTCATGTTTTACATAGATTGTCTTGATTTCTATTTCCTAATGGAAAAGGAGGACCCCAAGTTTTAAATACTAGTGTGAGAATTAGAGTGCTACCAACCTGCTGAGAAATGTAAAAAAAATTAACTATAACTAATCTGGAAAATTATATAACTGTGCTTAGAAAAATTATAAGTATATGAAAAATTATAACTTTAGAAAAATTATAATTGGGCCATAAGTCCTGCCACAGTTGCCATTCAAATGTGAAAATATTTTATTGACTAGCTTAGGCCTAATTTGGGGGGACTAATCTGACTGGGGACTAATCTGGGGATTTTTGACTAACTGGCTTTCTGACTGCTATTAATTTAATATGGGCCATTTAAAAATATCTCCACACTGCTCCCAAATTGATAAGCAAATGATTAAGAAGTCTCTTAATGTGCATACCCTTTGACCCAGCAATTCCACTTTTAGGTCTTTTGCCCAAAGAAATCATGGAAGGGGGAAAGGGACCCACATGTACAAAAATATTTATAGCTGCTCTTTACGTAGTAGCAAGGAATTGGAAGTTGAGGGGGTGCCCATCAATTGGGGAATGGCTGGACAAGTTGTGGTATATGAATACAATGGAATACTATTGTGCTGTAAGAAATGATGAGCAGGAAGAGTTCAGAGAAACCTGGAGGGTCTTACGTGAGCTGATGATGAGTGAGATGAGCAGAACCAGAAGAACATTGTACACAGTATCATCAACATTGAGTGTTGACCTACTGTGATGGACTATATTCTTCTCACCAATGCAATGGTAGAGAAGAGTTCCAGGGAACTCATGATAGAAGAGGATCTCCAAATCCAAGAAAAAAAAGAAGAAAGAAAGAACTGTGGAGTATAGATGCTGATTGAACCATATTATTTCTTTTGTTTTGGGTGCTGTTGGTTTTTTTTTCCTATTTTGAGGTTTTGCATCACTGCTCTGATTCTTTCTCTTGTAACAGGATTAATGCAGAAATAGGATTAATGTTATTATGTGTATATATATATGTGTGTGTGTATATATCTATATCTATATGTATAGATATAACCTATATCAGATATAGATATAACTTATATCAGATTACCTGCTGTCTAGGGGAGGGGGGAGGGAGGGGAGGGAGGGAGAAAAATCTGAAATTGTAAAGCATGTATAAACAAAAGTTGAGAACTATCTTTACATGTAACGGAAAAAATAAAATACCTCATACATTAAAAAAAAAGAAGTCTCTTAATTTAAATAATCAAAGCAGAATTTATTTATAAAAGTCAATGTAAACAATAAGGGTTAAGAAATGCAAATTATACAACCTGTCTGCTTTTAATATAATAAGGGCCCCATTGCTGCCTCTTGCCTTAGGGTATGCTCCAGCTTTCTCCAACTTTCACTCTTTTTCTCCTTCACTCCAGTTTCCCTGCGCTTTCACTCTTTAACTTCTCTCTCACTACCTTAGCGATGAACCCCTAAAAAGCCCCTTACTCCATACTACTTCTTCCTCTGTCTTCTCCAACCTCCTGTATCCTCTGCCCCTCTTCTTTTCTTAATCTTCCGGCCTCCTTGTGCCCTCCTAGTCCTCTGGCGTCCTCCTCACATATGTGTTCCTTCTCTCCCCTCAAACCTTGGGTTCTCTGTGCCCCTGCACACGCCAAGCTAATCCACCGGCTACACTAGGGCTGTGCCCATCAGGGCTCGAGGGGCCTGTGCCCCCTGCTGTGCACCTGGGACCTTCACATGGGCTATGCTAGGGCCTGGCAAGACAAGCCTGGGATCTCGGGGGCAGCTCCCCTCAGGGCGTAGGGAGCTGGGGCTTCTTCCCCCTGCCCCCCCAGCTGTCTGACCTGGCATCCTGAAAAGCCCATGGGGCTTTTTTGGCTCAGCTGAAGTGGAGGGGAAGTGGCACCAGCCCCTCACACAGAAAAAACCCCTGAGAGCCTAAGGCTTTTTAATCTCAGCCAAAAGGCAGGGTACCCAAGTCAAAATAAATTTCCACAGAAACAGGGAAGCTCCACCATGAAAAGAACACATGTGACAGCATCTGGAAGGTCCGATTTGTGTCAAGAAGTAATGTCTGCCCCCTGTGGGTTGTGTCAATCAGAGCTACCAGCCAATTAGCTTGGAGCTGTGTGTGTGTGTGGATGGCCCTGTTTCCTGTTTCACAGGAGGCTTCTGGGAGAAGTGAGGGTCTTTTTTGTTTCCAGATTTCGGCTTGGCAGCAGGGGAGGCAGAATAGGGAGAACTTCACATGGGCTGTTAGGGAAAGGCAAGTTTTTCTCGCTGGCTATACTGAATAGATCCAAACTAGGGTTTTCCTCTCTCATTCTCTTCACTAACTTCTAATACACTTTACATATAAGGTATTTTATTTTTTCCGTTACATGTAAAGATAGTTCTCAACTTTTGTTTATACTAGCTTTACAATTTCAGATTTTTCTCCCTCCCTCCCCTCCCTCCCCCCTCCCCTAGACAGCAGGTAATCTGATATAAGTTATATCTATATATCTATATACATATACATATAGATATAAAAGAGGGCAATTCTTTTTTTTTTTTTTTGTGGGGCAATGGGGGTTAAGTGACTTGCCCAGGGTCACACAGCTAGTAAGTGTCAAGTGTCTGAGGCTGGATTTGAACTCAGGTACTCCTGAATCTAGGGCCAGTGCTTTATCCACTGTGCCACCTAGCTGCCCCCAATACACTTTAATAAATACTTAAAAGTCTAAACTCTTGCTAAAGTTTCTAATTTAAGGTGACCACTCATTAAATTTTAGACATCACAGCTAGAATTTTAGACCTTATACTAGGTTTGACTCTGTTCCTACAAAATGCCAGTTCCACAGTAGCAAATAGCAAGTAAGTCTATTCAAATTTCTAGCAAAACAAAAATCAGAGAAAATATACATTATGAGAATATATATTAGACAATAAAGATTGATGAAGCTCTCCAGTTGAGAGGGAACTAATTCAGTTCAACTAAGAGAGAGTCTCAGGTCACCTAAAGGGGAATTCCTCTATGTCTCTAATGCTAAAGATGTGAATATAGATGTGATCAAAGTTCTACATATCAGCTTCTTCCAAGAGTCTTTTTTTCTCTTCCCTTTTTCACCTGAAATAGGGTTGACATTGCCCATCTTTTTCTCAAAGATAAAAGTCCGAAGACCTGGAAGAGACTCAAGATCAAAGAGACCCAAGAGCAGATCTCTTCTCTTCTAAAGTCAAGCTTGCCCCCCATGTAGGATCTCCACCAGTAAGGAGAGATTCCCATACCAGTGGGTTTTGGAGCTCTGGTTATACTAGTACTCTGTTATGGATAGATAAGCAGTTAAGGACACTAAATATTATTTCTGCCCCACTTGGTATTTTTCTTCTGGGAATTACTGGATACCTGGTTCACTCTTCTTTCTATGTCATAAATGTTGTTCTCAGTCTCTGGTTTTATAATTTTGGATCTTAGAATTTGGGCAGTTCATCTCATCATATTTATATATGTGTGTGTGCATGTGTGTGTATATGTATATGTATATATTATATATGTATGTATATGTATGTATGTATGACAAGATGAACTGCCAAAATAATATATATATATATAAATGATGATATATATGTAGAGAGAGCTCTTCCCTTCTCCAAGACCCCCATATTTCTCACTGTGAGTGAGATTTTCCCCGTCCCTTAGTTATAACAGATTTACTATAGTTTTAAGTGATTTAATTAAAATAATATTCAATATATTAACACAAAAAAAATAATTGTGATTCATATAGATTGCATAAGGTTAGCAGGTCAAGTCCTTTTCCATGTTTCTCAATTTTCCTATGACATAGTGTAGTAGATCTTGTGATATCCACCCTAGGAAATGTCACAGGGTCTGTAGGTGGTCAGTAATACTGTTCATGCGGCTTTACACTGGCCTACTGTTCATGCCGCTTTACACTGAACTAACAATGATCCACCCTATTGATATCATAGTGCTGATCCCTTGTTATTACTCAAGACTATGTCCTAATTTTAGATAATGCCCCTCCGGGGTATATAAACCTATGTAGTTTGTACTTCTGGGTCTTTCAGGCCCAAAGCCTGGATGACCGGTTTTGTTGAGGGACTGGCCCTCTCTCAATAAACCTATTTGCTTCAGCCTGGAAACTTTGTTATTTTCATTTTTCCGTCGGACTTAAATTTTTTTCGCGACACTCACCCTGTGTTGATTTCCCACTTTCCTAAGTTAAGCAATTTTGTTCTCAGATAGAAGTTCACTTTCAATACTTAGCATTTTACCCCTGTAGTTTTACTTATTTCTATTACCTACAAGCTCTCCAAAGTGCCTGGATTTGCTTAATTCAGGTAATGGTTTACCCCATAATACTCCTTTAAGATAAGCATGACTCTTTTTTTGTACATGAGTACAAACTATAGAGTTTCTTAGCAATCACCATCATCACTACTATAATTGTCATCACAATTATGCTCAGTAATTAATAGTTATAATTAATCCAATGAAAACTAGTGATATACAATATAGAATCAATTAATTAGGGCAGCTAGGTGGTATAGTGGATAGAGCATTGTCCCTGGATTCTGGAGGATGTGAATTCAAATCTGATCTCAGACACTTGACAATTACTATTTGTGTGACCCTGGGCAAGTCACTTAACCCCAACTGCCTCAAACATTCAGGACCATCTCCAGTTGTCCTCAGATATATTTTGTCACTGGACCCAAATGGCTCTGGAGGAGAGAGTGAGGCTGGTGACTTTGCACAGATCCATTTCACTGCGAGTCATGACATCACCTCCTGATGTCATGGTCCTCTTTGAGAATGAAAGACAAACAACAACAATAAAAGCACTCATCAATATTTGTCATCTTGAATTTTAGGAGGCTAGGCTAGCCACTTACTGACTTTATGCCTCAGTTTCCTTATTTGAAAAATGGATATAATAGAACCTACCTCACAGGGTTGTAGTGAGCAGCTAGGGGGCACAGTAGATAGAGTTCTGGGCCTGGAGTCAGGAAGACTTATCTCCCTAAGTTCAAATCTGTCCTCACGTATTTACTAGCTGTGTGACCCTGGACAAGTCTCTTAACTGTGTTTACCTCAGTTTCTTCATCTATAAAAGGAGCTGGAGAAAGAATTGGCAAACCACTTCAGTATCTCTCGCAAGAAAACCACAAGTAGGATCATGAAGAGTTGGACACAACTGAAAAATTACTAAACTGAATACAGATCTGTTGAATCAAGATAATATCGGTAAAGCACTAAGCACAGTGCCTGACATATAGTAATCTCTTAATAAATGTTTGTTCCCTTCCCCCCTTTAATACTATGACTATTATTAGCCTTGTCAGAGCAACTAGACAGGAATGTTAATCCCTGGGATAACACAGTATATGTATGTGAGAAACATACTTGATAGATATGGAATCAATTTTAGTGGATACTAATGAACTTTGCACTAAGTTAACATGGAAGGAAATGCTTTCTAGCACATATGCAGCCACAGAGGAAAGGATCTGCTGCACATTATATAGTTGCTATTATGATAAAGGCAATTGCTTCTAAGAAAGGGTAGCTTAGAGCAGAGCTTCTTAAACTTTTCCCACTTGTCACCCCTTTGCACCTGAGAAATTTTTATGTGACCCTGGGTATATAGGTATATAAAATAGGTATACAAATCAAATATTTCAATTACCCCATATGGGGTCATGACCCACAGTTTAAGAAGCTTTGGCTTAGAGGAGACAACCCTACGTCTACAATGAATTCAATAGCAGATGACATGACTCTTGTCATAAGCTCAGCTGAAGGAGTCAATAACAGCCATGACCGTTCGTTGACTGGCACAATAGAGCATGGACATAGTAGCTGATCAACAAGTTCTGGAGGTTCACTTGTTTCTATTCCTTTCCAGTCCTGGGGAGCAAAGGCAAGACTATTTAAGATAGCATCTTCTAGGGGGCAGCTAGGTGGTGCAGTGGATAAAGCAACAGCCCTGGATTCAGGAGGACCTGAGTTCAAATCCAGCCTCAGACACTTGACACTTACTAGCTGTGTGACCCTGGGCAAGTCACTTAACTCCCATTGCCCCGCCAAAAAAAAAAAAGATAGCATCTTCTGACACTCTCAGAACTGAGTCAATCAATAGGTATTTATGAAGTGCTGACTCTGGGCCAGGCACTGTACTAGACCATGGTGATTCAAATTCAAAGAATGGAATAATTCCTACTCTCAGGGAGCTTATATTCCACAGGGAAGACAACAAATACATATATAACTATAGGTAGCATAAATATAAAGTTTAATAAATAAATATACACACAATTCTAAGTAAGCTAGAGTCAATACCATTACGGTTCGTTATTTCCATATTGTAATGATAGAAGATTGTGGAATTTGGAGAAATCTTGCACTTGTGGGATCTTGGGATTGCTTGTGGATTTTGTGACTTCCTGGGGGTTTCAAGCCATAGTGTCTACAATTCAGGAAGTTTGCCACCATTTCTGATTCTCAGAGAAAAATAATCCCGGCTCAGGGACTCAGTTATCTTACCAATTATCTACAAATCTTATCAGTAGAAGTAGTCCTGAGAATAAACCAGTTACTAAAGAAATCAGCTTGTGATAAATAGTGAAGGCAGGCTCAGTTGAATTATTGAAGGCCTAAGTAGTGTTGGAGGCATTAAGGTGAAACAGTAGATAGAGCATTAGGTCTGGAATTAGGAATATCTCAGTTAAAATCCAGCCTCAAACACTTACTAGCTGTGTGGCCCTGAGCAAGTCACTTAACCCCTATTTGCTTCAGCTCCTCATCTGTAGAATAAGGACACACTGGAGAAGAAAATGACAAAGCATTCCAGTATCTTTGCCAAGAAAACCCCATGGACAATATCCATAGCATCACATAGAGTTGGACATAACTGAAAAACAACAAGCTATATCAGTCTAAACATATTCCAATCTTTAGCATGCCTGCTCTAAACCAGTGATCCAGTGAGTCAGGAAGGTCAGCTCAGATAGTGATTACCATAATTTTTAACTTTTGAAGCTATGCTGTTCATGGTATGTAAAAAATGGCATACCAAGAATGTGACTTGATCCTAGGGTAACAAACCTTTTCATCTTTCCAATAAAAATCAGATGTGTCAATAGTGATCCTATAGTGTGTAGTGGCAGCCATGTATTCAAAGAATAGTCACACTTTCCCCTGGGGCAACTGGCCATGGTGATAGGAAAGATTGTGCTTGATTTATGGTTTGTGAATCTCTGTCTAAATTCCCTGAGGCAACAAGAAATGTTGGCATGAGAATCAAGAACTGACTATATTTGGAATGAGGGGGTCATCTAGGGTTAGTAGAAGCTGGGAAGCAGCCATGTAAGTATCTTGAAGGGAAGATAAACATTTTTTGTTCAACTCTAAGTCCTCACTGCCATTTTTAGTGCTAGTAAATTTCTATCTATGAGTACCTATCATAAGAATTAGAAGATTCTACCACTAAAATATGTAAAAGTTCTGTGCTCCAGGTCAGCCACTCTGTAGGCTAGTAAGTGTCTACCTTCTTTATTGTAGATCACTCTATCCTTTGTGTAGTCTCACCATTGTGGCTCTTGGTGTCTTGGAGAAGAAAGTCAGAAGCTAGGGAGAAAAGAAGAAGCTAGGAGTGAAAGGAGAAAGATATGGTGTACCTGAAGGTGATGGGGAAAAGATTCAAAATCAACAAAAGAAGAATATTGGATGGTTAAAGAGTTAGGAAGAGTGAACCAGGAGAGTTTAGTAGATTTGAAGCCAAGGAAATAGAATATATTGTAGGAGGAGGTCAAGTTAACAAGCAAATCTTAAGTAATTCCCATGTGCCAAGCATTGTGATAGATGCTACAACAATGTGGAACAATGGGAATGTTCAGGTATTAAATACTACAGAAAATTCTAGGAGGATGAGAAAATTGGGATTTGGCAATTGGGAGATTTTTGGTAACTTTTAAGAGAATGGTTTCATTTTGAGCAAAGGTAGGTGCAGAAGCCCAATTTCGAAGGGGTGAAGAGAAAGTGGAGGTGGAAGAAGAGGACAAAATAAGAATTTTTTTTATTAAGGAAGTTGGCAGTAAAGGGAAGGAGAGAATAACTGGATGGGATAGAAGGGTCAAAGGAGAGTTTTAAAAAAATTATTATTTGGGGGGGGGCAATGAGGGTTAAGTGACTTGCCCAGGGTCACACAGCTAGTAAGTGTCAAATGTCTGAGGCCGGATTTGAACTCAGATCCTCCTGATAAAGGAGAATTTTTACTTATTTATTTTTTAGGATTGAGGAAATCTCAGTATTTTTCATTAAATGGAAAGGAATGACAGAGGAAGAGACTGGAGATTCATGAGAGAAAGAGATGACTGCTGAATCATCTAAGAAGGATTGGACTTTGGGAGGGGGATTAACCTGAGTAAGAAAAAAGTCAGATAGTGAGGCTGAGCACTGTGGCAGACTGAAATAAGGGAACTGGAAGAGATCATGTCAAATAGCCTCAATTCCATTAAGTGAAATAAGAGGCTAAGAAGTCTATAGGAGTAGAGGTAAAAGAATTGTATAGAGGAAAAAGTGTGTAGCCATGGCTGTGGTGAAAAATAAAGAAAATCCATTAGAGTAGAGTTGAAGGATTATTGAGCAGCAGTAAGGGCCCCCCAATGAGGCAATGCACCATAAATTTATAATAGCATCATACATAAAGCAAGCAAGAATTGTATTAAGCAGTATTATGTGCTAGGCACTGTTCTAAGCAGTGAAGATAAAGACAAAAAAAATTAAGAAGTCCCCGCCCTCTGGGACATTGCTTTGTAGCAATGGTAGATACAGGTGTCAGGTGTCTCTTGAAGGATGCAGCTGGCCTGCCTATAGTCACTTCCTACCCCTTGTCTCTGGAGATTAATCACCCACACCTGATTACAATTTGCTATTTTTTTTTAACCTAGAAGCAATTTGATGACCTTTCTGATCCCTTCTTCTGCTAACTTAAGGAGTTTACATTAAATGAAAAGTTAGGCGTACAATTACAGTTACTCCCAGTCAGGATTGTCTTTCTCACTTATTTATATTTTTATCTGTAGCTTGGCAAGATTCGGGTTACCAAAATATTTAGGTAGAGAAGTGAGTACAGAAGGCACCTGAAGCCAGGATTTGATTCACTGGGACACATGTTCTGCCTTAGCTCCTGCACTGTCCTCCCCAACACTGGCTCACCATGGCATTCTCTCTTGTGTGGTGGCCCAAACTGGACAGCTGTGATAATGTCAGTGCCTGAAGGGTGATCATATTGGTCCTTCTTGCAATTTTTAAAATGTCCATTCTGCTGTAGTAATTGAGGATATACCTTTTACTGAGAGTGATTTTACTGGGAGTAGTCATCAGAAAATCTATCAATTTTACAAATAAGTGAGCTTCCACTGCTTCTTTGCCACTAGCTTCTCTCCTCCCTGAGGCTTCTCATTCTGCCAAGTCTGGCTCAACAATGTAAGGACTATGTGGTGCATCAGGACACTCTCTGTTCCACTCACAAGAATTTAGGGATGCCCCTTTATCCCATATCTCTTATGTAAAATACCTTCTCTCAACCTTCTCCTTCCTTCTTGGGGTCCTATTTCTTTTACTTAAAGAACTGAAAGTGTTAGTGGTTATCCTCTGGGGTGGGGTAGGGAGAGCAAGGCTTCCATTATCCATTTTGCTCAGTTGTTTTGCCCCTTTGGGATGTAGATGGTTGTACCTTTCCCTTCCTAGCCCCTTGGCTGTCTCTGCCAGTAATAATAAAGCAAAAGTATTCTTTGAGAGAAAAAAAAGTGAAATGAATGGGAAGGCACTGGAGGGAGGGAAAATTTGAAAAAGAGCAGACTTAGACATGAATCAGTCCTTGAAGAGATGGATACAACTGGTGGTTTCAGCACAAATCTTCATGCTGTGAACATGGTGCCTGTTGGACAAAAGGCCCTCCTTGATCTCACCCCTCCCTTTCTCAATTCAGCCCTATTTTTTGTTCTCCTTTCTCCTGTTGCCCTCATGCCACTCATTCTTTCAGGCTCAGTTCTTGAGCCTCCTCTCTGTCTCTTGTGCTCTCCTCCAAGTCCTTCTCCAAAGACATTTTATTGTGGCAGAAAAACTCTGTCTTTTACTTCTTTTCCCAAGAGAGTTCCCTCACTCCTTGAATTGGGAAGAAATACAATTAACAGAGATCTTTAGAAATTTATGACCCCTTTCATAGGGTAACCAGTCCAAACTCAGTCAGAATGATTTACACATTCTGTTGGGGAAAACCAAGAAGAACACAGATCACAGGATTATAGATATAGAGATTGAAGGAATCTTAAGAGTTCATTTAGCTCAGTCCCCTCATTTTACAAATGAGGTAACTGAGGCCCAGAGAACTTAAGTAACTTGCCCAGGATCACACAGGTAGTAAATGCCTAAGTCAGATAAGGGGATATAGATGGGAACAGGACCTGATTTCACTGGTTTAGAGAACTCTAGGGTGACAAAACCATCTCTACCAATGCAGCTTGGCACCTTCTCTGAAACTTATAGTCATAGAGAGTTGCCTCAAACAGAGTTTAAGTGACTGTCCCAGGGTCACATAGTATTTTTCAGAGATGGGCCTTGAACCTATATCCTTTTGGTTTTTAGGCTGGTTTTCTATCCCCTATGCCATGAGGTGGGGAGAAGCAATAAGACAGTAGCAGCTGGAAGTAAATGAGGTTTGGCTCAGATAATAGATGATACTTGAGCTGAGAGCCTTGAAAGAAGCCAGAGATTTTAAGAGGCAGAGGCAAGGAATGTATGTATTCTAGGTAGAGGAGAGAGCTTGTAAAAATACATGGTGATATGATAGATCTCTGGAGAAAATTAAATGGGAACAGAAAGAAATATACCTTCTTCTCAGCAATACATGGCACCTACAAAAAAACCTGACAATTAGGACATAAAAAACATTACAACCAAAAGCAGAAAAGCAGAAATAGTAAAACACATCCTTTTCAGATCATAATGCCAAAAAATACTATTCAATAATGGACAATTGAGAAATTAAAAATTAATTGGAAATAAAATAATCTTATAAAAAAACCCAAGTAGATCAAAGAACAAATCATAGAAATGATCAATAATTTCACTAAAGAAAATGACAATGAGACAACATATCAAAGATTATGGGATGCAGCCAAAGCAGTACTAGGGGAAAATTTATATCCCTAACTGCTTACATCAATAAAATAGAGAAAAAGCAAATCAATGAATTGGGCATGCAACTAAAAAAAAAACCCTATAAAACGAACAAATTCCAAATTAAATACCAAATTGGAAAACCTGAAAATTGAAGGAGAGATTAATAAAAATGAAAGTAAGAAAACAATTGAACTAACAAATAAAACTAGAAGCTGGTTTTATGAAAAAAAAACCAATAAAATAGATAAATCATTGGTTAATTTGATAAAAAAAAAAAGAAAGAAGAAAACCAAATTACTAGTATCAAAAATGAAAGGGGTGAAGTCACCACCAATGAAGAAAAAATTAAGACAATTATTAGGAACTATTTTGCCCATTTATGTCAATAAATTTGACAATCTAAATTAAATGAATATCTACAAAAATATAAATTACCCAGATTAACAGAAGAAGAAATATAATATTTAAATAACCCAATCTTAGGAAAAGAAATTGAACAAGTCATAAATGAACTTCCTAAGAAAAAATCCCCAGGACCAGATGGATTCACAAGCAAATTCTACCAAACATTTAAAGAATCATTAATCCCAGTACTATAAAAACTACTTGGGAAAATAGGTGGAGTCCTAACAAATTCATTTTATGAGACAAATATGATGCTGATACCCAAAAAACAGAGAAAGAAAATTATAGACCAATTTCCCTAATGAATATTGATGAAAAAAATGTTAAATAAAATACTACCAAAGAGGCTACAGCAATATATCATAAGACTCATACACTATGACCAGGTGGGATTTATACCAGGGATGCAGGGCTAGTTCAGTATTAGGAAAACTATCAGCATAATTGACCAGATCAATAACAAAACCAACAGAAATCATACAGTCATCTCAATAGATGCAAAAAAAAAAAAGCCTTTGGTGAAATACAGCACCCATTCCTACTTAAAACATTAGAGAATAAGAAGGAGCAACTAGGTGGTGCAGTGGATAGAGCACCGGCCCTGGATTCAGGAGGACCTGAGTTCAAATCTGGCCTCAGACACTTTACACACTTACTAGCTGTGTGACCCTGGGCAAGTCACTTAACCCCAATTGCTTCACATAAAAAAACAAAACAAAACAAAACATTAGAGAATATAGGAATAAATGGAGCTTATCTTAAAATGATAAGAAATATTTATTTAAAACCATCAGCAAGCATTATCTGTAATGGAGATAAGCTAGAAGCCATCCCAGTACAATCAGGAATGAAACAAGGATGCCCCTTATCACCTCTATTATTTAATATTGTACTAGAAATATTGGCTATAGTAATCAGAGAAGAAAAAGAAATTAAAGGAATCAGACTGGACAATGAGGAAACGAAACTATCATTCTTTGCAGGTGATATGATATTATACTTAGAAAACCCTGGAAAATCAACTAAAAACTACTTGAAACAATTAACAACTTTAGCAAAGTTTCAGGATACAAAATAAACCCACATAAATCATTAGTATTTCCATATATTACCCAACAAAATCCAGCAGCAACAGATAGAAAGAGAAATACCATTTAAAATAACTGTAGATAATATAAAATACTTGGGAGTCTACCTGCCAAGACAAACCCAGGAACTCTATGAATACAACTTTAAAACACTTTTCACACAAATAAAGTTAGATCTAAACAACTGGAAAACCATTAATTGCTCATTGGTTGGCTGAGCCAATATAATAAAAATGACAATCCTACTTAAATTAATCCATTTATTTAGTGCCATACCAATCAAACTATCAAAAATATCTTATAGATCTAGAAAAAATAATAACAAAATTCATCGGGAAGAACAAAAGATCAATGATATCAAGGCAAACAATGAAAAATTGTGAAAGAAGGTGGTCTAGCAGTACCTGATTTCAAACTGTATTATAAAGTTGTAATTATCAAAACAATCTGGTACTGGCCAAGAAATAGAGAGGTAGATCAGTGGAATAGAATAGGCAAAAATTATACTATTGTAAATGACTATAGTAATCTGGTATATGATAAACACAAAGATCCAAGCTTTTGGAATAAAAACTCATTTTTTGACAAAAACTGCTGGGAAAACTGGAAAACAGTATGGCAGAAACTAGGTGTAGACCAACATCTCCTACCATATCCTAAAATAAGGTCAAAATAGGTACACAATTTACACATAAAGGGTGATACCATAAGCAATAAAGAGAGCATGGAAAATTTATCTGTCATATTTATGGACAGGAGAAGAATTTAGGACCAACAAAGATATATAGAGCATTACAAAATGTAAAACAGATAATTTTGATTATATAAAATTAAAAAGTTTTTGCACAAACAAAACCAATGTAACCAAAATTATAAGGAAAACAGAAACTGGGAAGGAATTTCTGCAACAAGTATCACTGACAAAGGGCCCGTTTCTCACACATATAGAGAGCTGAGTCAAATTTATAAAAAATACAAGTCATTCCCCAATTGATAAATGGTCAAAAGATATGAACAGGAAGCTTTCAGACAAAGAAATCAAAGCTATCTATAGTCATATGAAAAAATGTTCTAAATCACAATTCATCAGAGAAATGCAAATTTTAAGAACTCTGAGGTACCACCTCATACCTATCAAAGTGGCAAATATAACAAAAAAGTAAAATGTTGGATGTTGGAGGGGATGTGGGAAAACTGGGGCACTAATCCATTTGGAACTATGCCCAAAGGGCTACAAAACTATTCATAACTTTTGATCCAGCAATACCACTGCTAGGTTCATATCCCAAAGACAAACACCAAAAGAGAAAAAGGCCTATTTGTACAAAAAATATTTATAGTAACTCTTTTTTGTGATGGCTAAGAATTAGAAATCAAAGGAATGCCCACCGATTGGGGAATGACTAAACAAACTTTGTTAAATAATTGTAATGTAATATTATTGTGCTATAAGAAATGACAAGCAGGATAATTTCAGAAAGTCCTGGAAAGGCTTGCATGAACTGATGTACAGTGAAGTAAGCAGAACCAGGAGAATATTGTGCACAGAGACAGCAATATTTGAATGACTTAACTACTTTAGGTAGTACAATGATTCAAGATAATCCCAAAGGATTTATGATGAAATATGTTATCCATATCCAAAGAAAGAGCTGATATTGGTTGAACATAGACCGAAGCATGCTATTTTTCACTTTATTTATTTAATTTTTTCCTTTTATTTAAATTTTCTTGTACAAAAGGTCTAATATGGAATTGTTCTACATGATTGCACATGTATAACCTATAGCTGATTGCTTTCTGCTTCAGGGAAGGGAAGAGGGATAGATTTTGGAACTCAAAACTTTAAATAAAAATGTTTACTATAAAATTTAAATTAAATTGAAAAAGACATGGAGAAAGGAAATGAAATGTCATATGTGAGGAAATAGTAAGTCTAGAGCTTAGCATGTGAAGGAGTGGAATATATAGTAAGCCTAAAACAGTAGGCTCAAGCCAGATTCTGAGTGGTTTTAAATGTCAAACAGATGAGTTTGTATTTTATCTTAGAGGCAATGTGGACCCACTGAAGCTTCTAGACAAGAGAGTGACAAGGTCAAACTGGTGCTTTTGGCATATCAGTTTGGCATATGGTGGAAGGGAGATTGTAAAGAGGATTCAATTAGGGAGCCAGTTTGGAGGTGCTGGCAAGGGATGAGGTTGATCTGAGGGTGATGGTGCGAAGGACAGAAACATTTACAAAAGATCTTGTGTCTATAAAATTGACACTATTTGGAATCAAATTGGGTATTGGGAAGGGGGAATGGGGGAGAAGGAAGAGTCAGTGATGGTTCCAAGTTTCAAAACCTAGATAAATGGAAAGATGTTGGTGTCCTCAGAAATAGGGAAGTCAGGAAAATGGCAGTGTTTGGGGAAAGATGATGAAATTTGTTTTTAACCTGTTCGATTTAAGATGCCTAATAAACTTTCAGTTTGAAATGTGTAATAGTCAGTTGCAGATATAGGAGTGTAGCTTAGGAGACAGACAAGGCCTGTGTAGTATCTACTCCAGGATACTTTCCCAACTCTAATTCATGTTAACATTAATAGATTGGATTTCTATAAGGTGATACCATTTGTCCCTCATAAAATTAGAGGTAACCCTGAAGATTAATGGGGTAATTTGTACTGTCTCTGTATGATTACTAGTCAATATGCTTACTATTAATTATCAGTCAGACAATTTGCTTTTAGGACTGGTATTTTCTAAGCAAGTGTATAGCAAACACAGTTACTTCAGAAACTTCCCCGCTGACCAAAGAGGCACTCTCCCCTTGTACATACAGGGTCTTTGGGGAAACTAGGTGGCACAGTGGATAGAACACCAAGTCTGGAGTCAGAAAGACCCAAGTTCAAATCTGGCTTTAGACACTTACTAGCCATGTGATCCTCTGCAAGTCACTTAACCCTGTTTGCCTCAGTTTCTCATCTGTAAAATGAACTGGAGAAGGAAATGGAAAACTTCTCCAGTATCTTTGCCAAGAAAACCCCAAATGGGGTCATGAAGAATTGGACATGACTGAAAAATGACTAAACAACAACAAAGGCTCAAACTTAAAGGTCACTGTGACCAAAGGTTTATAGCTCTGGATTACTAGATGTCCTTTCCCCCATTTATGGAGTCTTTATAAAGTTCCACTTAGATGTAGCTCTCTGCTAAAATCTAAAAGTCAGTGCTCTTGTAGAATCCCTAAGCTATATCTTCTTGATGTTTCTTGTTGGTCCTCGATGTGTCTATCGCTCTTGATGCAGATAGCTATTGCTACTCCAGGAATACAGCTATACTAAAGACAATGTTACTTTCTCCTGTGGACACTGCTACCTATGCTGAGAACAACTCTGGATTTTTAGACCTTTTAAAAATTTACAAGGCTGTCACCTACTCGCTGGTGGTGGGGGGAAGGAGAAAAGAGTGAAGTCTCTCTCTCTCTTCACTCCCCACCCCAAACAAGCCTCCCCCACCTCATTCTCTCTGAGTATTCATTAAGCACTAGATTTGATTACCATTAAACCAACCAGTTCTGAGCTATTCTGTGCTTTTTAATATGTTACTTTACCGCCACATTATTTTCTTCAATTAATCATAATATATTTCTCATGTGGAGTTATCCAAAGGCTCAAATCCCCTATGATCCTTTAAAATTGATTAATAATTTATTCATATTCAGTTCACTTTTGATTGATTGAGTCAATTAAGATGTCTGGACCTTCTGTGATTAATTGAGAGGCAGATAGGTTCTCAACCTTACAAATGTATATATGAATCTGGGAGTCATCTTCAAAGTGATGATAGTTAAATCCATGGGAGCTGTTAAAATTATCAAAAGAGAAAATGTAGTAAGAAAAATGGAGAAAGTCCATAACAAAGATCAGGGTAAACCTTTAGTAGGGAGGTTGTTGTGTTGTTTCAGTCATGTCTGATTCTTTATCACCTCATTTGGGGTTTTCTTGGTAAAGATACAGGAATGGTATTCCATTTTCTTTTCCAGTTCATTATATAGATGAGGAAACTGAGGCAAACAGGGTTAAGTGACTTGCCTAGGGTCACACAGCTAGTAAGTGTCTGAAGCCAAATTTGAACTCAGGAAGATGAATCTTCCTGACTCTAGGCCCAATACTCTATCCACTTCCCCACCAAGCTGCCCACAATAAGGAAGCAGGAATAGTGAAATCAACTTTCTGGGAGTAGAGAGGAGACAGGGTTCAGTAGAAGGAGCATAAGGTCATAGATTTGAAGCTGGAAGAGACCTGAGAGGTCATCTAGTAAAAACTCCTTATTTTATAAATGAAAAAATTGAGGCTTAGTGAGATTAAGTGATTTATCCATGGTCATACATTAACAAATATAAGAGGGGGCAGCTAGGTGGTACAGTGGATAGAGCACCGGCCCTGGATTCAGGAGGACCTGAGTTCAAATCCAGCATTAGACACTTTACACACTTACTAGCTGTGTGACCCTGGGCAAGTCACTTAACCCCAATTGCCTCACCAAACAAACAAACAAAAAAACAAACAAAAGAGGAGAGATTTGAACCCAGGTCTTCCTGCCTCCAATTCCAGCTTGATATTAACTACATGCTGCCATACACCATGATACCATTCTCACAATGAGATGGGACTATCAAAACCAGAGTGAATCTGTGATGTCTACAGCCCTCTCTTCCTCATCCATTCTTTCCTGCTAATCCTGATGATTCCCCCCCATGCAATTGTGAAAATTGTCTTGTATTATTTGTCTGCCCTTCTCCCTCTAAACTTCCATGTATCCTTGTCATAGTCATAGTCATAGTCAACCAGAATTTATCAAGTACCTACTATATACCAGGCACTGTGTTAAGAGCAGGGAATAAAAAGAAAGGCAAAAAACAGGGAGCTTATAATTTAATGGGGAAAGACAACATGCAAATAAATATGTCTAACCAAGATATATTTAGGATAAATTGGGGGTAGTTTCAGAGGGAAGGCACTAGTCTTAAGAATCAAGAAAGGGAAGAAAACCAGCATTTATTTTTAATTTTTTTTTTTGCAGGGCAATAAGGATTAAGTGACTTGTCTAGGGTCACACAGCTAGTAAGTGTCAAATGTCTGAAGCCGCATTTGAACTCAGGTGCTCCTGAATCCAGAGACAGTGCTTTATCCACTGTGCCATCTAGCTGCCACCCAAAACTAGTATTTATTAATTACCTATTATGTACCAGGCACTGCACTAAAGCCTTTTAGAAATATCTCATTTGATTCTCACAACCTCATTGGGAGGTAAGTGCCATGATTATCCCCATTTTACAGATGAAGAAATTGAAGCCAACAGGTTAAGTGGTTTGCCCAGGGTCACACTGCTAGTAAATGTCTGAGACTTTGAACTCAGGAGTTTGGAGAATAACCATTTGAATAATATAGGAATTTATCACCAGATAACTATATTTAACTAAAACAACAATGATTCTAAGTGTTGAGAGCTTGCTCTGCACACAGTAGGTGTTAAATAAATGTCTATGGCACAAATGAATGAATAAATCAATTCTTTCATCATCTCTATTTGCCTTCCACAGTGTGATAAATATTGTCACCCTTTTTTCTACACTATCACAAAGTCCAGAGAATCATCATAATATAGAAGATGAAGGAAATCAGAGAAGACCTGGATTCAAATCCCACCTTGGACACTTATCAGCCATGTGATATATATGCATTCAGCTTTGTATATATTTGTTTGTATGTTGTCTTCCCCATTAGATTCTAAGCTCCTTGAGGACAAGGATTATCTTTTGCCTCTTTTTGTATCTCCATGCTTGGTGGAATGCCTGGTACATGGTAGGCACTTAATAAATGTTTATTAGTTGATTGAATGATTAATCCTCTTACACTTACTCCCTTTCACTTATTCTATGATTTAAGGACTCTAGTCTCCTTGTTGTTCTTCTCATAAGATACTCCATCTCCTGACTGTGCATTTTTACTGGCTGTCCCCCACATGTGAAATTCTATCCCTTCTCACTACTCCCCTTCAAGTCTCAGAGAAATCCCACCTTCTTCAGGAAGCTTTTCCTGGTTCTTCTCGTTGTTAGTGCCTTCCCTCTGGGGTTATATCCAATTTTTTTTTATGGTTAAATCTTATTTGAACATAATGCCTTACCCTGCAATATGCAAATATGCAAACAATCCATTATTTTTATCAATGTGGGGTATTCTACATAGGAACTTCCAACACTAATATGTGTCACATGTATCACAACCTCTCTATGACTTTATAAACAATTCCTATGATTTTTTTTTTGCAATGCCTTCCTTAAAACCACCTGAGTTTCCTTAAATCAAATCATGATAAAGTAGATCACATAACTATAGGAAGGTATAAATTTAAATCTAGAAGGAACCTTAGACACCATAATATTTTCTTATAACAATTTCAGTTGAATGTCATCTTGTGGAGGATGAAGTTTAGTTTTTGACATTGTATTCCCAGAGATTTGCATTTTTGTATAAGTGTTGAATTGGACATGTTTAATTGGAGGCTATATGGCTGAATATATAGAATCACAGAATTTCAAAGTTGGAAGGGACTTCAACAGTCATCTAGTCAAACTCAGTCCCGACTAGGACTCCCTTTTAGAAAATCCCCAACAAATGGTTATCCATGCCTCCGGTATCTTGTAGAGCTGACTTTTTTTTTTTTTAGTAAGGCAATTGGGGTTAAGTGACTTGCCCAGGGTCACACAGCTAGTAAGTGTTAAGTGTCTGAGGCCGGATTTGAACTCAGGTACTCCTGAATCCAGGGCTGGTGCTCTATTCACTGTGCCATCTAGCTGCCCCCTGGAGCTGACTTTTGTACCCATGCGTGGGACTTTACATTTTCTTTATTGAATTTCTTATTTCATTTAGCCCATTGTTCTACTTGTCAATATCTTTTTTAAAAAATCTTGACATGGATTTAAAAATTGGTCTACAAGACTTAATAATTAATCTTGATGTCATGTTTTAAGTTTTGTATAATGCTTCACACACATCTTATCTGTTCCACTGGCCCTGTGAGGCAGGAACTAAAGGTACTTTTGTTCCCATTTTAAATAAGAGGAAACCAAGACTAGCAGGGTTAGTTGACTTGTCTACGGTTACTTTGCTGACATTTTTGGTGGGGGAGGGAAGGCAAGATTCAAATCTGATTACAGATTTAGGGCTCTTTCCACTATAGATGTTGACTCTTAACACTTGATGTTCTATGAAGGAAGGAAACAAGCTATTAAGTGTTGACTATGTGCCAGGAACTATGCATGCTAAGCACCTCATAAATATATTTCATTACAGTTGGGGAAATTGAGGCTTAAGTGACTTGCCTGGGGTCATGAAGCTAGTATTTGAGGCTAGATTTGAACTCAGGTCTTCCTCATGGAGACCCAGTGCTCTATCCACTGTGCCATTTAACTATCTCTATAAACCTGTGGGTTAAATAACCTCTCTGAACCTCAGTTTCTTCATTTATAACATGGGATAATTATTGTACTATAAACTTTTCCTTGTTAGGAAAGCACTTTGTAAGCATTAAAGCATTATATAAATTTGAGTTATTTTTATTATCATTATTTTGTCTTAAAGCTATTCCTCCTTCCAATTGCATTCTTTCTGTTAGTGGAACCACCATTCATCTAGTTTCCCATGTTTGAAACCTTTAACTTCTCCAGGACTCTCTTTCTTCTCATATTCAGTCAGTTACCATGTTCCATCAATTCACAGAGAAAGTTTGAACTGAATAGAACCTGAGAGATCATTGAGATCACTACCCTGTTTTTTCTTTATCAGTGATGTCCTGTGAAGTGGCTCCCATAGCTATTAATTATACAATCAAGAGTTAGTTTGGGGGGCAGCTGGGTGGCTCAGTGGATAAAGCACTGGCCCTGGATTCAGGAGAACCTGAGTTTAAGTCAGGACTCAGACACTTGACACTAGCTGTGTGACCTCAAGCAAGTCACTTAACTCCCTGCCAAAAAAAAAAAAAAGAATTAGTTTGATAATCCCTGAACTCTAATGCAGCAGCTCTCAGGGATTTCTGAGATTCTTTTAGAGAATCTTTGAGATCAAAGCCATGTTCATAATAATACTAAGATATTTTAAATCCTGATGTAAATATCAGCAGATACAAACAAAGTCTTAGAGGCACAGGTCATCAGTAATATGTAAGAGTATAAAGGAGTTTGTAGTGGCAAAGAATTAGAAATTGAGAGAATGTGCATCAATTGGGGAATGGTTGAACAAGTTGTGATATATGAATATAATAGAATACTATTGTGCTATAAGAAATGATGAGCAGGATGGTTTTGGAAAAACCCAAGAAGACTTATATGAACTAATACAAAATGAAATCAGCAGAACCAGGAGAACACTGAACACAGTAACAGAAACATTGTGCAATGTTCAATAGTGAATGACTTAGTTACTCTGATCAATACAATAAATCAAGACAATTCTGAAGAACTTATGATGAAAAATGCTATCCATTTCCAGAAAAAGAACTGATGGAGTCTGAATGCAAATTGAAACATACTTTAAAAAATTTGGTATATGTTTTCTTTTGTAACATAACTAATATGGAAATATGTTTTTTTCATTATTGCACATATATAATTTACATCAAATTGCTTGCCTTCTTAAGGATGGAGGAGGAGGAAGAGAATTTGGAACTCAATAAAAAAACCCCAAATGTTAAAAATTGTTATTACATGTGTGTGAAAATAATGGGATTTGGCAGATACTCAAAGACTCACCTGGAGATTAATCTAAACTGATTGAATTAAGTGAGAGTGATTTACTTTCACGATTAGCCTACTTCAAGTTGATTAGATTGTAACCATACATTGCTAGCCCTTAAGAAGGTACTATTCTCAGAAGCTAAGGACTTTGAACTCAACTCAAGACCACCTTCAAGTCCAGTGAACCAATGGATTTGGATGACGCCTACCAATCAGCTTGAAGCAGAATGTAAGAACCGCCTCTGCTCCAGACCTGTAAAAAGCTTCCACACTCAGTTTAAGAGGAGTTCCTGGTTGAAGCAGGCTCATGGAGGAGGACTTGAGGAAGAACCAGACCAGGCTGGAACTCTAGGCTAGATAGGCCTTTTCTTAACTCCATGTGTTCTTTTTTGTTTCTAATACCTAGTATGCTTTAATAAATGCTTAATGCCCAAAGACTGATGGTAAAGCTTCTAATTTAAGGCAACCACACATTTAGATTTTAAACATCACACATACGATTGGAAAAAGTATATAAAATTAAAAAAATAATAATATAGCATAGGTGCAAAATATGAGTTCCAGAAAAATTATATAACTGTAATTTGACTCAAAAAAAATCAAATTAACAAAAGAAAGTATAAAGGAATCCTGAGACCAAAAAAGTTTGGAACTGCTGTTCTAGAATGATATAAAGAATGTGTAATTTAAGATTCTAAATGTGGATTCTAATCTGTTCCCCCAGTTTGGGGAAACTGACTAAAAATCACTGATAAAAACAAGTTTAGGTTTTTATGGGTTTATTGAAAAATAGAAAGAGAAAGATTGAGAACAGAATTCCAACAGCCTGGCATTCCTATCTTTCCTCAAATTTCTTGTGAAGTCCTCTGCCGCCACCACCACCATCAAGTCAGGAACCCAAAAGAGACCGAGCTCTCCATGCAGGCACAGGCCCTCTTTCCTCCTTCCTGTCCCCTCCCAGAAAATAGGAGGCTCCTCAAGTGGATTGGCTGGTAGCCTTGATAGACAGCACCCAGGAGCAAACGTCATTTCTTGATGCCAAGGAAAAGCCACAATGCCTCTGAGGCATTTTCCTCATGGTGGAGCTTTCCCACAGCAAGTCTCCAGTAGGTGGCGTCATTCCAATCATTACAAGAACTTCTATTGATCAAATCTTTCTCATTTATTCCCTCCTCTTTACAATGAGATCTCCCTGACCATACCTATACCTCATATGGCATAATAGAAAGAACACTGAACCCAACTCTGCTAAGTAGTTGTGCAAGATGAGGCAAATTGCTTCAACTTTCTAGTAATCAGTTTCCACATCTATCAAACAAGTTATATGATCTCTACTATATCTTCTAGATATACAATTCTATTTTCCAATTGAGATAATATTTGTAAAAAGCACTTAGCACAGTGCCTGGAACATGGTAGGTACTATATAAAGACTTATTTCCTTCCCTTCCCCTAATCTATTTGCATAATGCTTTTAACTTTTCAAAGTGCTCTCAAGTTTATTGTATTATTTATCTCTCTGGTATTCTCACATTACATCACCTCTAACTTGTTATTTCACATCTGAGTAATGCAAACCTGACAAACTGGTATAGTTGGTCTTAATGTCCAAGGAGACTGTAGTTACCTAATAATTCCCCAGCCTTGGTGATATCTTGTCCCTGCTGACTTAAAGGAAAGAATAGCTTTCTATATCCTGATAATTTTCTTTCCAGAATTCTTCACTATTTTATTTCATCATAAGTTTGATCTCTATTTTAGAGGGAAACCAGTCATCAATGGCTTTTAGATCCTGTAATGATTAAAAATATGAGAGACATAGTTTCTGTGTAATTTAATCATTTTATTAATAGGCCAGCAGGTTATTAATAAAAGGGTGGTCTATGGCCATCTTTCTCAGACCAAAAATCCCTAATGGCAATGGGGTCACAGTTTATATACCCTCCTAACTATATAGAGATCAAATCTAATTGGTTGACATAATTGGAGGTATGTTATATTAAAATGAAGTCTGGGGATATGTGACTTAGGTCACTCAAATTTTTGTAATAAAAAAGACATCATATAAAGAATGCAGACCCTGCCCAAGCTGATGGGGACACAATGGTTTCCACCTTAGTGTGGTTTGGTACAGGCTAAATTTCATCAGTAAAAAGTCCTTTAGCCATCTAGATAAATGGATTTGTCTCCATCTAAGACTCCTCAACCCATATGAATACTACTTTCGAGGAGAACTGGACCTTGGAGTAGGAGGTAGGTGGGAAGAAATGACTAAGAAAGAAGGGGAAGAATCACTAAGTCTTCCTTAAGATATTGGTTATAATTATTTCTCACAATCCTGTCACTTGGAAGTCATCTATCACCTTAAATTCAGCAAATCTATCTTTTCTCCTCTAAATCTGCCTCTCCTACTATTTCTATTATTTCTACCATTCTCCTATTTTCTATCTATCATCAGTCTCAAATCTATGCTATTGCCTTTGAATTTTCCTAAGCCCTACAAAATTTTTTATCTCCAAAACATCAATCTAGTCACTGTGGTTCAGGCCTTCATTATTTTAGATGATTTTTTTTTTTTTTGGTGAGGCAGTTGGGGTTAAGTGACTTGCCCAGGGTCACACAGCTAGTATTAAGTGTCTGAGGCTGGATTTGAACTCAGGTCCTCCTGACTCCAGGGCCAGTGCTCTATCCACTGTGCCACCTAGCTGTCCCGCCATCATTATTTCTTGACTGGAATATTGTCATTATCTCCTTATGGCTGTCTTTCTCCTTTCTAATTCATCTTACTGATAACTGACAGATAAGTTTTAATGAACAGGTTTGACCTCCCTATTGCCTATGAGATAAAATACAGACTCTTTAGTCCAGCATTTAAGGCCTTTCATGATCTAGCTCCAGTCTTATATCATGATAATTACTTTTCATATGTTATATTTAGTCAAACTAGATTTCTAGCTATTCCTCCAATATTGTCCTGTCCTTCCATGACTTCTTGCATCTGCCTAGGCCATCATCTATGCCTGAAATATACTTTTGTCAAATCTCTAACTTTTAAAATTTATTTGCTTTCTTCAAGTCCTAGCTCCATAGCCCATCCCCCATGAAGTCTTTCCTGAATCTCTCCTCCATCCTCACTCCAAGCTTTTAACATATTACTTATCTCATAAATTTTTCTATAATTGAATTCAATTGAACTGTCACTTTCAAGACTCATTGATGTTTATCAAGGTCAGTGTGAGAGAATTCATCCATGAATTCAACAAATTACTCAGAAAATTAATTCAACACCCTCTAACCCACATCTAGTTTTTGCAAATTAGTCCATCATCTCTTTGTTAGGAGATGGGCGGTATCACAAGAGATTGAAGAGGATGAATAGGAGAGATGTTGTAAAGCTAGAATCCCAACATCAACTCTCTAGAATCATGGTTGATTTTGTTGTTGATCAAAATTTAAAGTCTTTCAGAGTTGCTCATTTTTGCAATATTGTTGTTAAAGTATGAATTATTTTCCTGGTTCTGAGGCAGGTCATGGTTCAGTGAATAGAGCACTGAACCTTTAGTCAGGAAAACCTCCATTCAAATCCAGCCTCACATACTTACTAGCAGTGTGACCTTGGACAAGTCACCCAACCTCTATGGCAAACCATTTCAGTATCTTTGCCAAGAAAACCTCAAATGGGGTCATAAAGAATGAGACATGACTGAAAATGACTCAGCAACAACAACAACACAGAAAAACTATGAACCAAGCAGTAAAACTCATTGAGGAAAGAAGCAGATTATCCTAGAAGTCAGTAGGTAATATGTCCCAGAATCTTGATTAGTGAAAAACATAAATTGAATGAACCTCAAAGGAGAGGTTCCTAAGTGATAGTGGTAGGGGGAGAGTATGGAATTGGCAATGGTGATCAAGGAGTATTCTAACCCCACTATTATGTACAGTGAATAGGTGAGGGGCATGAGTGAAAGTGCAACCAATGATGGAAAGGATGGCCTGGGAATCTGTGCTATTGGGAGGGAGCCAGGTCTCAGTGAGAGCCAGAAGATAGGAGCAAGAAAAAAAGAGCTTTTAAAGATGAAAGAAAGGGGCAGCTAGGTGGCACAGTGGATAAAGCACCGGCTCTGGATTCAGGAGGATCTGAGTTCAAATCCAGCCTCGGACACTTGACACTTACTAGCTGTGTGACCCTGGGCAAGTCACTTAACCCTCATTGCCCCTCAAAAAACCAAACCAAAACAAAAAGATGAAAGAAAGTTTGTTACCTCTGGAGTAGGCATTCCATAGAGCACAGTGGAGGGGGTGGGTAGATATTGATTGGGACTTTGTAGAGCTTGGGTTGAAGGGGACAGGAATAAGGAGGTAGGCAGTGGAGGATGGAAAATAGCATTTTTACAATGATAGTTGGGAGGTTTAGAATCTGAGATGGGAAGGGTATGAAGGGGTGGGATTGTGTTAATCAAGGAAGAATGAGTTCAGATAGGTAATTATTTTTCCTAGGGTACCAGGTGTGGAGGTTGATAGGATGGTAGCCTCTCTTTGTTGTGCATGACAGAACAATATCCATGTGAGAAGTATTGCTCCATTAATAAGAACTTATGCTTATAGTTCCCTGTTGCCCTGCAACAGACACATGATTGCTGAGATTTTCTGTAGTTTAGGAAATATGTTACAGCTTCAGTTAAGCTCCATTGGCACCAATTTAATAATTGAATTCTTAAAAGTCCCCTTTCCTTTGGACATTTTGAAACATTTAAAAAGAGCACAGCCAAGTTTTCAACAGAGCTTTGTATTAGTTTTTCCACAGTAAATGAAAAAAAAATC
Organism: Dromiciops gliroides; assembly: GCF_019393635.1. NCBI lineage: Eukaryota > Metazoa > Chordata > Mammalia > Microbiotheria > Microbiotheriidae > Dromiciops > Dromiciops gliroides. The sequence goes on from NC_057865.1 coordinate 144,811,989, forward strand.
TTCTTTTAAGGATTATAAGATTATAAGGTTTTTCCACAGAATGAAAAAAAAATCTTCCTTTAAGGGTTATGTTTTCAAACCTATTTAAAATTAAGGGATCTTTTGGAAGGAAAAAAAATTAATAAATGACACATTTACAATTCTTGAATTATTGGGTGATAAGGAAGAGTATTTGTCTTATTTTAAAGTTACTTCTATTTAGCCACTAGAGACTCATATGGAAAATATTATATATAACTTAACTTGGTCTTAGAAAGAAAATAAAGAGAAGAAAGGGACTATTCATCTGGCCAGATTAATGGTAACACCAAACCCTTCCTACAAGAGATGCTAATCTCATTATTCACAAGCTTTGAACTACTAGAATCATCTAAGTTCACTTTCCCTTGATCTTCATGTTTTCCTAGATAGTTATCTTTAGTTAATAAGAGTATATTAAATATCAGTGCCAATGAGTAGTTAGAGATGCAAAATAGTTGATCAGACTGGTGAAGGATGGATAAGAAATTGTGAAATTCCAGTAGCTTTTCATAGATCATTCAAGCCTTGGGGTTAGTTAAGTAGAAACTGTATTAACAAACTTTCTGACTGGGGTAGAAAGTTGCCTCAGAAGATCCTAGTTCTTGATGCTTTGTGTCTACTCCTTTGACTTCCTTTTCTTGCCCTGCCCTACATTCTTTTGTTTTGTTTTGTTTTTTGTGGATTTCCTGGTCTTACTTTCAGAACATGATCAGTTAACATACTTGTTCTCCCTTCTGTTCTCAGCCTTACATTTGACTTGATGGTCTTCTCTCAGATATTAGACTAAATGTTTACTTTACAAATAAGGTAATGATTTGAAACAAGCAAGATCTAGCATGGTGCTAAGACCTAAAATGGTATTGGTGCTATGGAGTACCATTCTCAAAGAGGGATTCTAGAAATGATCAAAACTATCCTAAGGAGTTTAAGCTAGATCATTATAACCTTTAAGAAGGTTTTCAGTGGTATGGGCAACAATAAATTTAGAAAGAGCAAGTTGTTTGTTTTGGTTTTTTTTCTAAATGTATTAAGTCAAACAATATTTACCAATTTCTTATTATGAGCAATGCATTATGATAGATGGTTGGAGTAGAAACAGAGTCAAGGAGATAAATGGGTTCTTTAAAAAGGTTATAATTTAGTACCTTTATTTTTGTCCAGTGGCCTCTACTACTTACTACCTGGGTGACCTTGGGCAAGATGGGGTAACCAATGAAATTAAATTCTTTGAGTATCAGGGTCCTAATCTGTAACATGAGGATAGACTAAAATGACCTCTGATGTCTCCTTTAACTCCAAATCTGTGTTCTAAAGATCAAAGCTTATATGTATATAAAGTACACACACACACACACACACACACACACACACACACATGGATCAGTACTACACACACAGATACACACATTACATACATAAGACATATGGGTATATGTAGGGCAGCTAGGTGGCACAGTGTAGGTGTATATTCATATATGTATATTTATGCACATATATAATACATCACACACACATATGAAACACATACACAACTTGGCTCCAACCAAATCTTTTAGATGTGTTAAGGGCTAAAATTCTAGCTAGTCTGTCTAAAATATCTAATGAGTGGTCACCAATAAATTATAAGCTTTAGCAAGAGTTAGACTTTTAAGCATTTATTAAGGAGAATAAGAATTTGGTAAAGAGAGAGAGAAAGGCCTAGATTCCTATCTATTAAAGGGAGAGCACATTTCTAGCTCCCCTCTCCACCAGCGTCCTCAGGAAAGAGAGTCAGACCGAGCGCTAGTCTCTTCCTTCTTCCTCCCACTACCCAACGTCACTTCCTGATGCCAAAGAAAAGACTCCTGGTCTTGCCCTCAAAGACCTTCACTTCATGGGCGGAACTCTTCTACAGTAAGTCTCCAGCAGGTGGCGTCATTCCAATCGTTACAGATGAAGGGTTCTTAACCTGGGGTCCACAAATACTTTATATCAAGGAACGATTAGCAAACTTGGATGGAAAAAAAATTGCATCTTTGTTTTCACTAACTACTAACTAAAATTTAGAATGCTTTTTCAAATGTAAATGTAGGCAATAAACTACAGTAGTGTTATTAGTACCTATGACTTCATCACCAATAGAAATTAGAGTTATTTTCACATATTAGAGTTGTTGCAGACAACTCAAAAATGTTGTTTATGCTTATCAGTATTTTGAAATTACTATGGTTATTAGGATCACTGCTAGAGTAGAAGTGTTCTTGTCTACAGAATATGTTCCAATATAATTGGCTTCCTTTTAATCCTATGTATTTTACTTTAGGTATTTACAAGTGTTATTCTAAGGGTTCCATAGGTTTTATCACATTCCCAAAGAGTCTGTGACACACAAGAAGTTGAGAACCCTTGTTCTAGACTTTTGTATTTATTTTTGTTCAGTTGTTCAGTCCTGTTTGGCTCTTTATGACCTCATGGATCATAGCACACCAGGTCCTCAATCTGAGGGGCTTATCTTCTGATGTTGTGCATTTTAATACTGTCCATGGGGTTTTCTTGGCAAAGATACTAGAGTGCTTTGCCATTTCCTTCTCCAGTAGATCACCTTCTGTCAGAACTCTCCATTATGACTTGCTCATCTTGGGTAACCCTGCACAGCACAGATCATAGTTTCATTGAGATATGCTAACCCAGAAGGGGTTACTTCAAATTATTTTTCTTCACACATTCATATGCATCAACCAAATTAACCTCTTACTAGCTGTTCTCTATACTCTATAGTCTCTGTTCCTTTATATAGGCAAAGGCCTGAAATGCTCTCCTTCCTCAACCACATCTTATAATCTTTACCTTCAAGTCTCAGCTCAGGTACCATTTCCTATGCAAAATCTTGTGTGATTCCCCCAGGTCCTAGCACTGTTCTTGCTTTTACTTTGTGATATATCTATATATCTTGCTTATAGCACCAAGAATTTTCAGCTAGAAGTGACCTTGGTGACTCAGATGACTCAGTACCTTCTCATCCTACAGATGAGAAAAGTGAGAGGTAAAGTGACTTCCTTAAGTTCACATAGTAAAGTGAGCAGAGTTGAGATCTGAACCCAGATCTCTCTATTCCAAATCCATGACTGTTTCCTCTCTCCAAGAGTAGACAGTTAATAAATTTTTGTTGAATTGAATTGATTTAGTGACAAGCCATTTCAGGTTGTGCCATCTGGGTCAAGGGTCATTAAATATTGTTATTATTTAAGGATAGTTATATATTAAATAAGGAATGATGATAGTCCTTAATAATTTTAAAATTTAGATTTGTAAGAATAAGTTTCTAAATTTGGCATGGAGGGTTGCATCTCCATCTTGTTCTGTTATATCCAGTGTCCAGAAATGCTCTTTCCTTTCTCAAAGACTTTTCTTAGTTAGCATCATTCATAATAGGATAGTGAAGAGTCCATTCAAATATAAAATCTACCCTAAAATATTGGAAGACAGTGCCCGGGCATACATGCACACACATCCACATCCCTAGGTAGTGTCTTCACATTTGAAGAATTCTTGTTTACATAAATACATATGCATGCATATCAACCCATCAAATCTCTCTCAATATACACCAATCTCCTTAAAAACTAAAGCTATAAAAATTACCCTGAGCAGATATTGCCTTATCCAGTGCATATGAAAAATAAAAAAGACATGGATCTATTTGTATCAGTGAATGCAAAGCTTCCTTTTCAAAAGTAACCTTAAAGGAACAAGTCACTAGTCCTTTACAGGAAGTCACTTTCCTCTTTGGCTCCCCTGGTGTGCAGATGGCCACAAGCCTACTACCCCTCCCCCACCTCTGCTTTGTGAGCAGGACTTGATATATCTTCCACCTCCTGGCTACACGCAAGAAGGCACAGGAACAATGAGACAATTACTACGAGGCATAAATGAAATGGTGTTTGCTCAAAAAGGGGAAGGAGATGGAGAGGCAAATGACAGAGGGGGTTGATACCACCCTATTTGCTCACAGGAGAGGAAAGAATCTGGCTGGGTAATGTATTTAATGACCTCTTGGGGATGAAGTCCACAAGTGTTTTAGAAACCAGAAGAGAATGTGGTTTACCATTTGACAAAAGGGATTCCAAGTAAGACTAAAAAAAAAAAAAAAAAGAATCAATGGAAGTTCATAGATTGGGGAAAAATGAATGGGTCCTGGGCAGTAAATAAAGAGGCCGCACGATAGCAAGAGAGTTACAATTAATTCAACCGAGCAAACATTTATTAATTGCCTACTACATGCAATATATAGCATAGTGGATAAAAATTCCTCCTTGGTATCAGGATGACCTGGTTTAAATTCTTGCCTGTCTGACACACGCCAACTGTGACATTTGGGCAAATCAACTTTCTCAATGCTTCAGGCAATCCTCTAAAATTACAGATTACAGAAGAGGTGCCAGGCTTCCTTGCTAGAGGGAGAATCCTCACTGGGAGTTCCCTATGTCAATGAAATTACAGTCCCACCCCCAAACCCCAAGGGACAATGCAATGCATAATTCCTAGAATTGGCTTCTACTGTCACAGTGTCAGGCATGATAAGGTTTCCAGGTGAAAAGCTCAACAAATGAAGGATCAGATCGGTGACTTTTAAGCCAAAATCTGCAGACAGAACATGCATTCGACAAGCATTTATGAGTGCCTCCTATGCACTGAACACTGTGAGGGGCTATTAGGGATGAAACAACTTGTACATATTCCTCAATGAATGCAATCAAAATTTATCGATCCAATTTTGCAAAAAATATCCTCTAAGAAAAAAGGCACCAATCTGGTGGTTTAGAGGTTCTAACAGACTTCTTTCTTACTCAACTCAGCAAGGTTCCCTCTCTGCACACCTGTAGGTCACATCTCCCTCCAGGGGAGTTTTCTGTTTCTAACAATCAATCAGCATAGCCCTGGAACCAACACAGACCTGCTGGTGTCTCAGGTTGGGAGAGAAAACAGGAACAAATTATAGTTGCCATATAAGAGGCTGGTGACTGGTGTCTCAGGACGGCTTTTATACTCTTAGCAATGGGTATTCCTAACTAGTTTACCACATAATTTGATAGGTATATTACTTCAAAATTACTGATTCAGTCATTTGTAAAATTTTTAATTGGTGATCTGTCTTATCAGAGTGTCTATATGTTTAATTGTTTAAGAATACATATGTGGGGGGCTGCTAGGTGGCGCAGTGGATAAAACACCATCCCTGGATTCAGGAGGACCTGAGTTCAAATCCAGCCTTAGAGACTTGACACTTACTAAATGTGTGACCAAATGCAAGTCACTTAACCCTCATTGCCCCACCAAAAAAAACCCCACACCAAAACACAAAACAACACAAAACAAAACATAAGAATACATATGTGAACATGATCAATGCAGAAATATGTTTAATGCAATTGTACATATATAACCTATATCAGATTGTTTTCTGTCTTGGGGAGAGAAGGGAGGGAGGGAGAAAAATTTGGAACTCAAAATCTTATAAAAACAAACGTTGAAAACTATTTTTACATGTAACTGGAAAACAAATACAATATTATTAAGATTGAAAAAAAAAAGAATACATAGGTGATGCTTACCATGAGAAATCACACAAGTTCTTATTACTAAAACACAATTTCCTCAAAATAGCTGAATCACAAAATGGAGACCTAAAACAAAATGGAGTCAGTTACATTAAGTTGATAAACTATCTTATTAAGGTAACAGAACTCACATCATTATCGGTTATACTAAATTGAAAAACTACTTTATGAAGGTTATTACCTTAATTTATTCTCACTACAAAGCCACCACACTATTAATATAAATGTAGCTAAGCCCCAATTCATACTCCCAGTTGGGTTCCCCAGGATGACTAACCTTAGGTTCCCAACATAAAAAGCTCAGAACTGTAGCATTTATTTATTGCAGTTCCCTAGTGAGAGGATTTACATTATAGCATCACCCCTCCCAAACCCAGGGCACAGTCTCCTACCAACTCACACCTTAACAGTGAGGAGAGTTGTAAGTATAGCATGAATATGAGCACCCCATTTCCTTGATGGCAAATACATACAGATGCAGAAAATGACATCTCTCTCCCCCTACCCTGATGTCTTCTCATTTTGCCCAACAGCCTTGCGGTTTTGCCTCCTGGTTTCCATACTTGGCTATAGTTTCCACAATATATCTTCCAGCTTCTGGCTCAATAGCAGTGCTTGGCCGCAGGGTTCTTTCAGAGAAAGTTAGAACTCTAATCCTAGGACTAGCAGAAAACCTCCCCCCAATTCCACCTCCTCAGTCTCCTGCAGCTTTCTCTTTCCAAGCCCCAACTCTCTGTCCCCCTTTCCTATCCCCCCCAGGGTTAATTCACCCATTTAAAAATTTTCCCTGAGGCTATCTACACCCAGGGGCAAATCCATTGTCTATCAGTCCTCAGCTGTGACCTTTTCATATGCAAATAGACTATTCAAAGTCTCAAGCCTTTACACAAAGTAATTTGGGGGTGGGGAGGACACTAGCAACTGGGGAGATCCATATAGGTCTGGTGCTGGAAGTGATGGTACTTGAGCTAAGGCTCCAAAAAAAAAAAAAAAGGCTAAAATGAGGAGGGGATGCATTCCAGGTGGGTGGACAGCCTATGCAAAGATGTAGGGGAAAGGAGATGGAATGACATGCACAGGAAAACCAGCAAGTGGGATAGTTTGGTTGGAATGTAGTATGATTGAAAGGAAGTCATGTGTAATGAGCCTAGAAATAGGGGCTTATAGTGATCACTGCTCTGTGTTCTCTTTGATGAGTTCTATGTCTAAAATTCCAGAGGAGCAAAGGTTCTGATGATGAATCCACACACCTACAGGAACAAAAGATGGGAACAGACATACTACATAATGCCTGTGAATGTAATCCTGCAGGGTGAGTAGCCAGGGCCATGCAATGCAAACACTGAGGGAGACTGGGAGGAAAACTGCAAGCCATTCACTTTAGATAGGCTAGTCTCACAATCATGAAATACCTTTTTTCTTTTTGCCCAGGCCCAAGTTCATATGGAGTTTTAAAAAGCTTATATGTATTGAGTAGACCTAGCTGTCTTTCTCTACTCATCACCAATTACTATGTATTTCTCTAGTTGCCCAGAGGGAAAATTTATTAAGCAGTCCATTTTTCTGACACCTGTCTTGAATGGGCCAAGTTGACCTAAGAGTAATAGGTGAGAGTGGATAGTGCTCTGGACTTGGAGTCAGGAAGACTTGAGTTCAAATTGTGCCTCAGACTAGCTATATGATAAAGGGCAAGTCACTAAATCTTTCTCACCCTCAGTTTCCTAATGAGGAAGATAATGGGTTTGGAGAGGCAGCTAGGTGGTACAGTGGATAGAACACTGAGCCTGGAATCAGGAAGACTCATCTTCCTGAGTTCAAACCTGTCCTCAGATACTTACTAGCTGTGTGACCCTGGGCAAGTCACTTAACTTTGTTTGGGGTAGTTTTCTTATCTATAAAATGAGCTAGAGAAAGAAATGCCAAAGTACTCCAGTATCTTTGCCAAGAAAACTCTAAATGAGATCATTAAGAGTTGGACACAACTGAAAACAACTAAGTAACAAAGTGATGCTGGACTCCACAGTTGCTTCTAGATCTAAATCTATGATCCTGTGGGTAGAAGCCCTGAGGCTGGTTGGTTAAGAAATATGCAGTATGCTGGCAAATGTTAATTTTGATTAAAAAATGCTGCTAAGGTATAAGTTGTATTTTTAAAATTAATTACTATAGATATAGATACCAGTTTTAGGTAAGCATATTTTAAGTTATTAATATTATATACCAGTGAAGGATTGACCATGAGTCTCCATAATTTCTTATGGTCTCAGGCCACACGGTAGAGAAAACAGGGAGAGAGCTTAGGCCTGGCAGTTAATGTGAGCAGGAGAAAAGTCCCAGAAGACCCATGAGATAGACAGCATGTGGTCTCAAGGAGACCCAAAAGAGTTCAAAAGACCTACAAACCAGAGAGCCAAGCCTGAGCTGAACCAAGAGAGCTTGTAGCCTTTTCTAAGAGTTTTTATCCTCTTTCCATACATTGATCAAAGTTAATTGGTTAGCATCATTCAATTCCATTGGTTGACATAATTTAAGGGTAATCTACATTAAAATGAACTCTACAGATGGTCAGGGAAAAGAATGTAAAAGATTCTCACTCAAGGGCAAAGGCAAAGTCTTATCTAGGTGTGGTTTGATCTCATTAAGTCCTTCCCTGAGCTAGATAAAAGAACCTATCTCCATTTCTTTTGTTCCCTTGGGTTTTTCCCAAATAAGGTTTGTTGAAGTGGAGTGGGGGATGGAGGGAAGAGAAAGGACTGAGAAACTGATCTCTAGGTCCCCCCAAGAAATCTTTTTTTTTCTTTTTTTTTTTTTCAGGGCAATGAGGGCTAAGTGACTTGCCTGAGGTCACACAGTTAGTGTCAAGTGTCTGATGCTGGGTTTGAACTCATGTCCTCCTAAATCTAGGGTCAGTGCTTTATCCACTACAACACCTAGCTGCCCCAGGAAATCCATTATTAATAATTACTTTCTCACAAAGTGAATTTATTAAGTACTTACTCTATGCTACCCACTATGCTGTATACTGGGGATGGAGAGTTTAATGAGTTTCTGGAGTCCAACTCACATCCATTAGGAGGCAGGGTCTCCAAAGGGATGGCTGCTACTATTTACAATGTCCTAAGGATAACCCTGTGAGATCCTATCCTTTCTAAATGCTACCTCACACGCTGCCACTGATGTACTTCCCCTAACAATCAGCCCTTAGGTTCATTTAGTTCTTTATCAAAGACATTTACTCAAATGGCATGGCAAGAAAAGCAGTTACAAAGCATTTTACCTAATATTAGGGACATATTCTTCCACAAAACTCCTAGAGTTCAGAATGGGGGCTGGGGGGGAGAGTGGTTATGAACTTAAAGTATAATGGTAGTCAGGCACACTTACAGGGGATATATAGATAGATGAGAGAGAGAGAGAGAGAGAGAGAGAAATAAAGATCTATCATCTATCTATATTTATATCTATCTATCTATCTATCTATCTATCTATCTATCTATCTATCTATCTATCTATCTATCTATCTATCTATCAAAGTGTGGGGTGAAGTATAGCTGGGTTCCTTCCTGAAACAGTGGTCCCAGTGAGAGATTCGCCAATCATTAGAGTGGGGCCTCAAGGTGGAGTTTTTTCCATGGTAGAAAGGAACTTGGCGAGGAGGAAGAGAAGTCTGGAGAATGGGCAAGAAGAAGAACCCAAAAGCATGCTCTTGTTGGCCAGAAGCCACAGATTTTGAGGGCACTGGGCTGAATTGAGGTCAAATGTTAACAATGTTCAGTACTCTTAAAATCTGCTTTATTTTCTGATAAGGTTTAATTATCAAAGTACTGGATGGATAAAACATTTAATAGGAACCTACTCAATTAGCTGGCACTGTGCTACAGTGGAGATACAAAAACAAGTTAAAAAAAATAGTTCCTATTGTTAAGGAATTTACATTGGGGGTGGGGGGAAGGGTAGTCTTTCTGGCAACATGCACTGTCTTTTATATGTTTTTTAAAATTTCTTTTGTGTGGAGGAAATAAATGCCTGTCCCATACCTGTTTTACATTTTAAATTATGTACTTTTTTTTTTTGCAGGCCAATGAGGATTAAGTGACTTGCCCACGGTCACACAGCTAGTTAAGTGTCAAGTGTCTGAGGCTGGATTTGAACCCAGGTACTCCTGAATCCAAGGCTGGTGCTTTCTCCACTGCGCCACCTAGCTGTCCCTTAAATTATATACTTTTTTAAACCCTATTTTGGGGAAATTTAGACATGATCCAATACATAGTCTTTTAAAAAATTTATGGAATAAAACAAGCATTTCCATAACATAGTATAATGATAAAAAAAGATGATTCCATATAAAACTGCAAATCTATTATGTACAACTTGCTATTTCTTTTAAATATATAATAAAGTTATGTAAGTTTGAGGTGAAGCATGGTTGAGTTCCTTCCTGAAAAAGTGGTCCCAGTGAAGGAGTCACATAATCTTTTTTTTTTTTTTTGGTGAGGCAATTGGGGGTAAGTGACTTGCCTGGGGTCACACAGCTAGTAAGTGTTAAGCGTCTGAGGCCGGATTTGAACTCAGGTACTCCTGACTCCAGGGCCGGTGCTCTATCCACTGCGCCATGAGTCACATAATCTTCAAGCAATTTGTTCCTAGTCAGAGTTTAAAAAGCAGAATGGAAGAAAAAGGAGTCTAACCCATTTCATTAGAAGTAATACTCCTTCAGGACTGAGCCTAGTCTAGGCTGTGTGCCTAGGTCCAGGGCCCTTTAGCAGAGAGGAAGTGTGTGCCAGTGCCCGACTGTGGTACCTATTGTTAGACAAATGTGTAGACAGAGAGCCTGGTCAGGATCAGATAGCCAAGACAAGTGCATACCAAGGCTGGGAACAGCAGCAGTCCTCCCACCAGTCAGGTGGAAGAGGCCTGGAGTTGAACAAGGCTATCTGCTTATTATTGGCCTTTCTCCTGTGAGAACTGATTCAGATGGGGGTATTTCCATGCTCTTCCTCTACTTTCCAGGGTTGTGCTACAATCAGCTCAAACCAAGCAGATTATTAAATTTTCAACATGAGTATTTACACCTCAGCAATCAAAATTGCAAATGCTACAAATTAAGGCTTAATTTATCCTTTTGTTGATTGTCTCCAGACTTAAGAAAGTGGTGGAGAAATTATTAATAATGCAGGTTAAACTTAACCATGGGTACTTTTTTTGGAGGGAGAGATGGTTGTTAAACATTTACCAACACACCCCTGTAAATCACACTGAGAGAGAGAACACATGTTAAATCCAAAGTTTTCCTGCTATTTACAGTTAAGTTTATAATTTTGTTTTTATTAATAAGTGAGTACTAAAGCCGTCTTGTAGGAGCAGTCTTACCTGTTTCTGATCTGCATACCTCATATTGTGGTGAAGGGGAAATCAGCATGAAAAAAAGGTCTATGATAGCAAAGTATATAACCCAAAGGAAAGGAACAAAGGTTCAGATATTATATAAACTGTCAGACATGGGAATTCTTTTCTCTACTTCCTTCTTCTACTGGAAATGTCCAAGCAAAAAAAAAAAAAGAGAGAGAGAGAGAGAATCTTTTGGATTTTTATATTTTGTAAACTTTCCAAAGCAGAGCAAAAGCTAAATGGAGATTTCTCCTTGACAAAAGTCTAAGTTATGAGTAAGCAGATTTAAGCATTAGAAAGGAAGCTGAAGATTAATCTTTCAGAGGTAGGTATCTCAGGCAAGTTCATTACACTCGTCATTTTCTGACAGGAGATCTGCTCCTGAGTGTGGGGCAGGGTGGAAATGTTGACTAAGGGAAAGTCTCTCTGGGAGGGCTCAAGAGAAGGGTTCTGAGAGGCTGTTTCCTTCTGTAGGTGGGGGCCAGGCAAGAAGGTTAGCTTTCCTGTTAAATAAACCATTTCCAACCACACATACATGCTACTCTCTCTATGAATACAGGTGCCTAATCTGGCACTTCAAACTCTGGGTTTACACAGATTTGGTTTAATCTCATGACTCCCAGCATATTTTTTTTTTGTTTTTTTGTTTTTTTGCCAAGAGGCAATTGGGGTTAAGTGACTTGCCCAGGGTCACACAGCTAGTAAATGTTAAGTGTCTGAGGCCGGATTTGAACTCAGGTACTCCTGACTCCAGGGTCGGTGCTCTATCCAGTGCGCCACCTAGCTGCCCCACCAGTATATTCTTTTTAATATAACATAATGGTGCTCATGTTGGTATAGTTGGGCATCAGGGTCATATGTGTCTATTATACAGGACACAGAGAATGATTTCGTTATTTTTATTGATTATATAATTTTGTGAAGACAATTTCAATAACAATAAAACTTTTGACCATTTGATGGTCCTACACTCATGTCTCCTTTTTGCATGGAAATGATCTTGGACTCTTAAAGGCTATGTCAGGAATACACACTTTTATAGTTTCTACTCTTCTAGAAAGGTTTAAATCATGGTCCCAGTGGCAGACTGTTATAAAAGAATCAATCTAATTAATCTAATTACTAGTTTATCATTAGTAAGTGATGAGTTCCTTGGTCATTGTAACCCACAAAATCAATCAACAAAGATTTGTTACTGTGTGCCTGACATTAAAAATCCTAATGCAGATATGAAAGACTCTGCTTTCAAGAACCTTTTCTTTTAGTATGAGAAATATATATATATATGTACATAAAAAATAAATACAAGGAAATTTTGTGAGGGCGCTAGCAGCTGAAGGGATCAGGATCATCATGTTGAAGAAGGAAAAAAGGTAGTTTAAAATCTGGAGGTGATAGGATAGTGCATTCCAGGTAATAAGGGACAAATCACGGGAAAGCATGGCAATTAGATACGGAGGAAGAGAATGGAGTAGACTAATATAGATAGACCATAGAACCTATGGGAAAAATATAAATAATGTCCCCAGTAGTTCCCTTTAATTTCTGTAGTGACAGTGACAGTGATAGTGATGCAAAAGGGTATAGAAGGTACTAAGAATTGTACAGTTTTAGGCCATCCTTAAAAAATTCATTGAATTAAGGATATTCTAAATGTAAAATCATTATTCAAAAGCTAATCAGCCAATATACAACTAGAAAATTTAACCCACATTACCACTGTAATTCATGCTATAAAGAAAATCAAGAAATATAAGTAAGTTGCTTCTAAATGGAAGAATGGCTTACTGGTTCTTTTTGGAGAGACAAATAATGGAATTATGGAGTATGCTTTACTGTGTACCCAGAGGCAATAAAAAACACCATTTCACAAGACATTTGGTTATCTCAACTTGCATGAGCAACTTGATAATCATATATAAAAAGAACCTTATGAAAATAAATGCAGCTAAAGTGCCACACCTATTAGAGAGGTTTGGAAGTTAGTAAAATTCTCTAAAGATATTAATGTCATGAATGAAAACCCCTGAGAGATAGTTTCTGGGCAATTAATAATCACTTTATCAGTTGGGCTAGCTAGTAATAAATTAATGGTCAATGATTTCTCTTGGTAACCATAGACCATCAAGGGAGACTCTGAAAGACCTTAAATTAGATGTGTACATTCTGACAAGGAACTCCCCTGACAAGTATAACTCGTCCATGATTATTGAATATTTAATGAGGAGTTGGGCTAAAACTCTAGCTCCTCCTGCTCAGAACTTGGCTTGATCATGATACTTAATAGCCTCAAGGCATCTGGGCAAGGGAAGCCATTTCCATCTGTACCTCTCTGGCTAGTTTTCTCCTTTGTGAACTGGGTCTCCCTAAACTCTAATGGAGGGGATCAAGGACAGGAGTTCCTTCCCCAGGCAAGGGTCTTGCCCAGACTGGATTCTGTTTATACCCTACACAGAAATTAGGTTTCCCAGTTGGGTGAGGTCCCACTCAATTTACTTAATAAGTGTGTGCCTTGGGGGCAAGGAGTAATCTCTTCACTTATCCATGCCCTTCAGAGACTGACTGGCTGACCTTTTCAGGAGTTGGATTTTAGCAGAAAAAGGAGCAAAGGGGTGGTTAACAAATTAATAATTAATTAATTACATAACATAATATTAATTCCTTTCATTAATGAGATCCTCCAAATTAAGGCAACATATACCTTAATATTCAAGTCATTCCATTCAAAAGTAGGAATAGAGGAGGAGAGTGGAAAATATGGTTCAGATTAAGAGATAGACAAAAAATGAAATGTTTTATAAAACACAGAATCTTACAAATCAGGAAAACTTTGCATCAAGGAGAATACAGATAGATATCAGAAGTGGTGAACACTGAATTTCATCCCCACCCCCCCAAATGAAATTATCTATATCTTAACATACAGAAAATAATGTGGGGATCATATAAGAATCACTTATCTGTACAGTTAGAATGTCAACTTGTTAGAACAAAGATAAATATTCACACTAATTGGAAGAAATCATAAAGATGAAAAGATACAGTATGTGACTACCACAGCTTCAACCTGACCCATTCAAGCAAGCTAAACATTCCAAAGATAAAGAAGAGCAAGAAAGCAAAATGGCTGTCTGATGAGACTTTACAAATAGCTGAGGAAAGAAGGAAAGGGAAAGGCGAAAGAGAAAGCAATTGAATAAAGAATTCCAGAGAATGGCAAGGAAAGATATAAAGATTTTCTTAAACAAGCAATGCAAAGAAATAGAAGAAAACAATTGAATGGGAAAGACAAGAGATCTGTTAAAAAAAATTAGAGATATGGAGAGGATGTTTCATGAAATAATGGGCAAGATAAAAGACAAAATTGGTAGGAACTTAGATTCAGAAGAGATTAACAAGTGACAAGAATACAAAAAAGAACTATACAAGAAAGATTTTAACATCACTTACTGATCTAGAGGCAGACATCCTGGAAAATTAATTCAAGTGGGCCTTAGGGAGAACCATAGCTAACAGACAGGCTAGTGGAGGTGATAAAATTCCAGTTAAGCTATTTAAAATCCTAAAAGTTGATGCCGTTAAAATGCTGCATTCAATATGCTAGCAAATTTGGAAAACTCAACAGTGACCACTAGATTAGAAAAAATATTTTTATGTCCCAGTCCTCAAGAAAGGCAATACCAATGATTGTCAAATTGCCAAGCAATTTTGCTCATTTCATATACCAACAAGGTTCTGTTTAAGATTCTTCAAGCTATGCTTCCACAATATATGAACCAAGAATTACCAGAACAGAATGATTTTTTAAGAGACAGAGGAACTAGAGACAAAATTGCCAACATTTGCTGGATTATGGAGAAAGCAAGGGAGTTCCAGAAAAATATTTACTTCTTCACTGATTACACTAAAACCTTTGACTATGTGGATCACATCAAATTGTGGCTAGTGAAGGTGCAGCTAGGTGGTACAGTGGGCAAAGCACGAGCCCTGGATTCAGGAGGATCTGAGTTCAAATCCAGTCTCAGGCACTTGACACTTACTAGGTGTGTGACCCTGGGCAAGTCACTTAACCATCATTGCCCCGCCCCCCAAAAATGGCTAGTCACCAAAGAGATGGGAATATCAGTTCATCTTATTTTTCTCCTGAAGAACTTGTATGCAGGCCAAGAAGAAACAATCAGAACCAAACATGGAACAACAGATTGGTTTAAGATTGAAAAAAGAGTATGACAAGGCTGTACATTGTCACCTTATTTATTTAATTTATATACAGAGTACATCATGTTAAATGCCAGGCTGGATGAATCAGAAACTGGAATTTATGTTGCTGGGAGATATATTAACAATCTCTGATATGCAGATAATACCACTCTGATGAGAGAAAGTGAAGAGGAATTAAGAAACCTCTTGATGAGAGTAAAAGAGGCATGTGTAAAAGTTGGCTTGAAGCTTACCATTAAAAAAAAACAACCCTAAGATCTTAGCAACTGGTTCCATCACTTCCTGGCAAATAGAAGAAGAAAAAATGGAAGCAGTGTCAGATTTTATATTCTTTGGCTCAAAGATCACTGTAGATGGTGACTGCAGTCATGAAATTAAAAGATGTTGGCTCCTTGGAAGGAAAGCTATGGCAAATCTGGACAGCATACTAAAAGTCAGAGACATCACCTTGCTGACAGGTCCATATAGTCAAAGCTATGGTTTTTCCAGTAGCAATGTATGCATATGAGTTGGACTAATGAGGAAAGTGAAGCACTGCAGAATTGATGCTTTTGAATTGTGGTGCTGGAGAAGATTTTTGAGAGTCCTTTGGACAGCAAAGAGATCAAATCAGTCAGTACTTAAAGAAAATAATTCAGACTGTTCACTGGCAGGTCAAATACTGAAGCTGAAACTTAAATACTTTGACCGCATAATGAGATATAACTCATTGGAAAAGACCCTGATGCTGGGAAAGATGGAAGGCAAAAAGAAAGGGGATGGCAGAGGATAAGATGGGTAGATAGTGTCATGGAAACAATGAATATGAACCTGAACAGATTCCAAGAGATAGTGGAGCATAGAAGAGCCTGATGTGCTATGGTCTACTAGGTCATGAAATCTTGGACACGACAGAATGACTAAAAAATGACAACAACACTGATGCTAAAAGATGGAAAACGGAATAAGGAAGGTATGTCATAGAGATTATCCATATCCTATGGAAATTTAGCCAATATAATATAATTCTTACCATTGGGTGACTTGAAGAGCTGAGAAACTGTCTCAGTCAACAAACATTAGATCTCCTTGGAAGGGGAATTTATAGAAGCCAGGGTAATGCTCAATTAAGAATAAATACTTATTTGTAAAACCTCACAGAGTAGTATGGTGGATGATACAAGCATCATTGTTCCAAAAAGAGCAAATAATAAGGAATGAAAAACCAAGTTATGAAAAATGATTGTGAGACTGAGCTAAATCTGATCATTCCCAAAGCTTTTATTTAAAGATAAAATTAGATCTCAGGAAAGATGAAAAAATGGAGGGGGGGAGGAATCGGCATGTTTATAAGAAATTATTCTTGTCATCAAGGACAACAGAACCATAATATTTGGGTGGGAATATATCAGATCCCATTATGTTTTATGAGTCAATAGAATAGCATTAAATAAGATAAAGATGGGAAGAGCAGTGAGAACAGAGCAATCACATATACAGGACATATACGATGAAGGTAATAGAATTTTTAAAGCATTGAAAAATCAATTCTTAAGATACCTTGAAAGAAATAACAAGAGGAAAAGGCAATCGAAAGAACAATAAAAACTGATCCATGTGCCTACTGTCTCATCTCTCTAAAAATCTTGATGAGACTGAGCTACACATCAATCAAAGGTAGATATCCAAACTTTTTTTGTACATATACATGTAGTACATATTTGTTTATACATATATTTATTTATCTTTGCCAATGGAATGTAAGGCCCTTGAAGGAAAGGCCTTGAAAGGCCTTTGTAGCACCTGGATCAAGTACAATGCTAGCTCATAGTAGGCACATAATAAGTACTTGCTTGTTTGCTCGATTGATATGGGAAGGACATGTGATTTCATCACTATTGGTACCTCCCAGTATAGGTACATCTTTCATCCTCTACCTACATAGATCATAAGATGTCATGTTTATCATAAGTGATAAGTTGTAAGGAGTTGTTTGAGATACAAAGGGGTTCATTGACTTGTTTAGTCATGCAGCTAGTAAGTCTCAGAAGAAGAATTTAAGCTCAAGTCTTTCTAACTCTAAGCCCCATATTCTGTCTGCTATTCCACACCATCTTTATACATTGATGATATCCTTTCATCACTTAATATATCCTTTATAAAAAATATGAGAACAGAATAGGCAGACTTTTAAAAACAATATTTTATAGTAGACTATATTTATTACTAATTGAATATAACAAAATATTTGAGTCAGTAGAGCAAAATGAAGCCTTAATGGTTCCTCTCCAACAAGGTTTCTCCTATGTACATACTGAAATATAGAAGATTCTTTAATAGATGCAACAATAGAGATTACTTCATTTAACAAAATTCTGATTTTCAAGATCCATTAAGACAAAATAAGGATGCATCCTTATCACAGGTATTCATCATGGTTATTTAAGATGTCCAGAGAAGAATCCAAATGGAAAAGGCAATTCTATGGATGGTGGTAATAGCAGCAGCACCTAGGCTAATGTGCTAGCCTCATATAGCACCTACTATGTGCCAAGCACTGTGATAGGTACTTTATAAATATCTGATTAGATCTTTGAAACAACCATAGAGGCAGGTACTATTATTATCCCCATTTTATAGTTAAGGATACTGAAACAAACTTGCGCAAGACTCCAAAGCTAGTAAACTTCTGATTCTAGACTTGAACACAGGTCTTTATGACTCCAGGCCCAACACACTACCCACGGTACCACCTAAATGGTAGGGTCCTCAAGATTCTCCTATTCCTAGAAGCCATTGTACTGATTATAGCAAGCTCTAAAACATTTAAAAGTCTTCTAAATATTTTCAATCACCAAATTAGCTCAACTTTGTAACTAATGTAGGAAAAACCAAATGGATGAAATATGCCTTTTATAGAGACATAGCAGATAAACAGTGAATTGGACCAAGAATTGAATAGGAGGATGAAAGAAGGCTAAACTGTGTTCGGAAAGTAATGTAGTGCTTTTAATAATTCAAAGCTTCTCCCTGAAACAAAAATCTTTTTGACACCAGCCTTCTTCTGATGATGCTATTTGGTTGGAAACCATGGAACACCACAATCAAAATAGCAA
The DNA here is from genome assembly GCF_019393635.1 of Dromiciops gliroides. Taxonomy (NCBI): domain Eukaryota; kingdom Metazoa; phylum Chordata; class Mammalia; order Microbiotheria; family Microbiotheriidae; genus Dromiciops; species Dromiciops gliroides. Next base: position 144,830,311 of record NC_057865.1, read on the forward strand.
CAGATTTATGTATGTAGGGAGGCTACAATAAAATACCAATGATGAATTGAATGTAAAAAGGCATTTAAATACATCATTCAGAATATATAATTAGAAAGGGAGGAAGGCTTAAGCAAGAATGAGGCATAACAGATGCATGGACTGATTACTGAACTAGAGCCCTCATAATGTTAAAGACCTGGAGGAAGGTCTCTACAATGTTGTGCGAAACTCCTCTTCAGGATATGTTGGAGAATGTGGCCAGTGTTTGAATAGATTGGGAAGTAATGGTTGAGTTGAGATCTGCATTGTGACAGGAACTACATTCCCCTGACGCAACTTCTTTCCTCCCACCATAATATGGGGGTTCTTTTATCTAAAAGAATGCAAAGCTTCCCACAGGACCTGCTTGTCCTGTTCATAAAAAGTTCCAGCCACATAGAATCTAGGTCTTTCAATGTTGGTGGGTGCTTAAGACCATGTGAGATGATGTACTCTGATGATCTCCTGATCAGATGGATTTTGGTGTGGAGGTAAGGGAGGCCACAAGTACCAAGGCTGAAGATAAGTGCCCTTGTATCTTTTTTTTTTATGCAGGGCAATGGGGGTTAAGTGACTTGCCCAGGGTCACACAGCTAGTAAGTGTCAAGTGTCTGAGGCCAGATTTGAACTCAGGTACTCCTGAATCCAGGGCCAGCGCTTTAACAACTGCACCATCTAGCTGCCCCTGCCCTTATATCCTTGACGCATATTCTTGTCCTGTTAGGAAATAGTAACCTTCTTGTTAAATATTCAATGGCTTCACTTCCTCATTTTGTCACTAAATTGAACTTGAACTAAGAGACTGCTAATGATAGAATTTGCCTCTAATATATTTTATGGAGGGAATGGCCACATTGAAGAGATCAGAGGTCTACTGAACCAAAGAATCTTGTGATTATTGTCTATTTTCTTTCCTAGCACATTTTGGGTCACATTTCAAGAATCCATGAGATTCTATTGCTCTAGGTACATGATCTTTTCTGTTTGTAGTACATAAACTCTGGGCTCACTCCCCCAATCCACACTCAGGCTAGCAGGTTGCATAATGAGAACAAGAATACTGCTCCCCTCAGAGTGTCCCCTCTATCCCCTCTAGAGGATAATCCTGAAAATTTTGGAGGTTATTTCTTTAGTAAAATAGCTCATGAGTCTCCCATCTGGTATATTCCTCCAATATCATTTTCCTTTAATACTTTCCCAATATCCTCCAACCAGTGATTATTGCCCCAATATGATCTTGACCAGTCATCTCAATATCAATTAACTAGCAGATACTGATTTGCTTTTACAAAAGGATGTTTACTGAGAACATATAATAAAGACTAAAGAACAAACAGCTCTTAGAGTTGGAGTCACTTTTCTAGCCCCTGGTCAGAGTGAATTCAAATTTGAAATGGTTACTATAACCACCTCACTCCCCCCAACATTCACTTATAGGAAATAGTATATCTGCCCTTCTCTGAAACAGAGAGAAAAAAGGGCCCCTCTGTCATGTGTTTATGGAAGCTGCCTCACCAAGCATTCTCCTGCATTGATACCAGTCAGAGTCTTTATGTTCTCAAAGGTGGGCCCTCATTGGCCAATCCCACGGTTACACATTATGGAGAGATTTTTGTTGTTATTAAACAGGATTTGTTCCATAATACATGTGAAAACCACCTTACATAGTGCTATATGTTTCAGTTTTTCAAGAATCCTTAATTTCCACAAAGTGAGTATTTCTTCTACCAATAAAAATAGCAGTCTCGGGGCGGCTAGGTGGTGCAGTGGATAAAGCACCGGCCCTGGATTCAGGAGTACCTGAGTTCAAATCCAGCCTCAGACACTTGACACTTACCAGCTATGTGACCCTGGGCAAGTCACTTAACCTCTATTGCCCTGCAAAAAACAAAAAACAAACAAACAAAAAAAATAGCAGTCTCCATACAACTTGTTAGATGGTCTTTGATAGACCCTATGGTTGAAAAAATAATAATTAACCCAGTCAGTTGGTGAGCCTTTCTTTCCCTTGGATGACACTCTATCACTAGGCTTATACTAAAGTCTTTACAACTTATCAGACCATGCCAGAGATTGTACCATGTTGTCATAGCCTTCCACTGAAGAAGGACCTTAAAAGAACACACTTAGTACTGATGACTTGTTGAGGTGTCCATACACCAATACAGGAAATAACTATGATTTCATCAGCCTAGGGAACTCCTTCCATCAATACAAATGACAGATTAAGTATATGACTTAGTAGATAAGGCCTAGAGAATTGCCTGAGTCACTTAGATATGGAGAAACTTGCTTAGGTCACCCAACTGGTAAATGTCAGAGGCAGGATTTGAATCAATTTCCTGATTGTCTGAGTACTTTATCTACTATAACCATCCTGCTTTTATAGGGCTTCTACAGTGTCAAAAGAAAGAAAGCAACAGTATCTTCCAGAGACTTTCCTTTTGAGGTGACAAAGGCTATATCAAAATTGGACTTTAATGAAGTTGAGATGAAAATTTTAAAAATTATTTATACCTTTTTTTTGACACAACAGACATTTTCCAGAAGACATTAAAAAAAACAACACAACCTTACTGAACTACATTTCCTGAAAACAATGTATTGATTGCCAACAGAAAGGCGAAATCCATCCTTTAGTTTTAATGACATGACATTAACATAGGGGCAGCTAGGCAGTGCAGTGGATAGAGCACAGGACCTGTAGTCAGGAAGACCTGAGTTCAAATCTGGTTTCAGACACATAACTGTCTATCCCTGTGCACAGCACTTTACCCTGTTTGCCTGTTTCTTCATCTGTAAAATGAGCTGGAGATGGAAATGGCAAATCACTCCAGTATTTTTGCCAAGAAAATTCCAAATGGAGTTACAAAGAGTCAGACACAATTGAAGAACAACAATAATATTAACATTAGCTTTGACTAAGGTTTTGTTGAAACCTCTACATGTTAACTTTATTTACATTATGGTAATTGTATATATTGTTCTTTTGACACTGCTTCTTCCACTGTGCATCACTACATGCAAATCTTCCCATGTTTCTCGGAAGTCTTCATATTCACAATTTCTTATTTGTACAGCTGTTTCCCAATCTATGGGGATATATTTTCTTTCCAGTTTTTTGTCATCACAAATAAAGATTACTATGAACATTTTTATATATATGGGTCTTTTCTTGCTGTCAGTACTCTCCTCGGTGTAGTCTTTTCTTTTCTTTTCTTTTCTTTTTGCGGGGCAATGGGGGTTAAGTGACTTGCCCAGGGTCACACAGCTAGTGTCAAGTGTCCAAGGCTGGATTTGAACTCAGGTCCTCCTGAATCCAGGGCTGGTGCTTTATCCACTGCGCCACCTAGCTGCCCCTTGTTGTAGTCTTAATAGTGGGATCTCTGGGTCAAAGGGTATGAACTATTTATAGTAAGTTTTCCTGGAAAGCTCCAGATTTATTTTCCATAACTAATTCATAGCTCCACCAACAGTGAATTAATTTGCCTTTCTACAGCCCCAACAATGAGTTTTCCAATGTTTTACTATCTTTCATGGGTGGATTGGTGTAGAGTGAAATCTCAAGATTATTTTAAATTTCATTTCTCTGATTATATTGAACAATTTTTCAGGTGGTCGTTGATAGCTTGTGTTTCTTCTTTTGTCCATAGTCTTTGCTCACATCTACTGGTACTCTTAAGGATTTGTACCAATTCCCTATAGATTTTGAATGCTAGACTTTTATCTGAGCTATTTGAAATGACAGCATTTTTGTTTTGTTTTGTTTGCAAGATACTAATTGGAAGAGGCATTTTCTCTTTTGTTTGCAGGGACAGAAAAGTACCCTTTTTTGTCTGTTCATATAAATGATCTCCCTAGTAATTAACTAGCCATCTGAACCCTGTTTGGTGAAACAATATCCTTCAGAGATTCATTCTTTTTGCTTCTCAGAACTAGGAAGAGTGGAATGTTAGAGCTGGAAAGGACTTTTAGAGATCATCTAGTTCAGCCCCCTAATTAGATGGGATTAGAACCATAGTCTTCTAACTACCAGTCCACTACTCTTTCTACAATACCACAATGGGCAAAGTGCCTTAGCAAGTTTCTAAACCAAGTGCCTTGGGCTGTATCTGGATGAGGACAAAGCACTTAATTAATTCAGTTGGGACTGTATGCTGGAATTTGTTCTAATAATCCTCCAGAAATAATTATGGGGTGGAGACAAACGCAAGCAACTGTGGAGGGAAAGACAACTTCTAGTTGTGTCTTGGGGGTCTCCAAATGAACAATGCCCCAGATACACCAGTGTATAGTTCCAGATTAAGTCAATTGAGTTAAAAAAAAACAAAACAAAATATTTGGTCAAACCAGATAGTTGAAAATGTATAGACAAAAAAAGAGGGAACTGCTTTTTTAAAACTTTTTTTCTTCTTTTCCATTGGTTCTTTTGGTCTTGTGGTGTACTGTGTACCTAAAGCCACAACTAACTCACTCAGGTGGTAAGAACATGTCTTTAAAACTAACAGGGATTTCTACATATCTAGTGAAATCAAAGGCTATGGCTTCTATTAGTCATTGCCCCAAAGCACTGTCTTCTGAGGTGCTGATTCAGCTGGGCAGGAGAGCCATGCAGTGACTCATTTATAAGCAGGAATTACTGACTCAGCTGGATAGGAGAGCCATGCAGTGGCTCAGTTAACAGCTGGGCATGTGGGGAGGGGGTATGAAAAAAGGCCCTGAAAATGGAAGGAGGAAGGGGAGGAAAAAAGAGAAAGAAGCATGGGAAACTTAAGAAACACATTTTATATCTCTTCCCTTGGCAATATTTTGAAAGTAGCATATATTTTTCTTCTGCTGTAATACTCCTTTGAGAGTTGTAAAGTTTACAACATCATGTTCCTGATATCTGGACAGAGCAAAGGGCAGAGACCACATTCTCCAGCCTGAATGTAGGCATTTGATGATAAATTGGTTTGCTTCAAATTTACCTAGACTACCTAACACCCCCGATTTTGTTATGAAAATTTTGAAGCATCATCCTCTTAACAAATATATTAGTCCAGATATAATATATCTCCAGGTAAGAGAGCATATAAAATCAATAATTATGCATATTTCAGAAATATAAATTCCTTATAGCAAACTTATGGAGCCAACACTTCAGATTGAAATCTCTGTGTCACTCTTGATGAATAAAGGATTAAAATAATTCTATATAAAATTTTTAAAATATATTTTTATTCAACATGTGATTTCACTGGTGTAGGATCTCCCAGTGAGGAAACTCCCTCTACCAATGCCTATCTTTTCTATAACTTATATTCTCAGAAGGACATCTAATTAAGTCAATATGGTTTTTTGCAGGGCAATGAGGGTTAAGTGACTTGCCCAGGGTCACACAGCTAGTAAGTGTCAAGTGTCTGAGGCTGGATTTGAACTCAGGTTCTCCTGAATCCAAGGCTGGTGCTTTATCCACTGCACCACCTAGCTGACCCCCAATATTTTTGATTACGTGATAGAATGTACGCTCCTTAAAGGCAGAAACTATGTTTTATAAACCTCCATAGTTACTAGCACAGTGCAATTGAATCGATTTTATTTCCTGATGGGACCTCAAATGACAGTGAAATGATCAAGGCATTCTTTAAAATATCACTTGCCAACTCAGTGGCTGTCCAAGGCATTGCAGTAAAAAGTTATCCATTTATATATTTCAAAGGATCTGTGGTCTCATTAATGTGGTACTTCCTCCAACAGATCTGTACCTTCCTTAAAAGAAAAGATATATTGATTTTTTAAAAAAACATAAATGTCCCTCCTAAATATCTACTCTCTTCCTGAAAATCCTCTTTTTACAAAGACATATAAATGATACATGATGCTTGGAAAATCCTTTCTTCAAACCTGTTTTTTTTATCTTTAAGATGAGGACAATACCACCTTCCTTAAAGCGTTGTTGTGAAGAATAATTGAGGTAAAATGTAAAATACTTTTCAAACATTAAATAACTATGTAAGTATTAGCTATTATTATTTTACAATTATTCTATTATTGTTCTATAACTCTATTGAGAAGAGTGTTATATATTTCATCTTCAGTTCTCTGAAGTCAACATTGGTCCTTGTATTGAACAGATTTCTGATGTCTTTCAGTTTTCCTTTATTCTGTTGGAATCATTATATAAATTGTTCTCTTGGTTCTTCTTACTTCGCTTTTCATCACTTAATATATCTTTCTAAGTTTCTCTGAACTCTGCAGTTGTCATCTTTAATGCAATACTATTCCATATAACTCACCTTAAAACAATTTGGTTTTGATGAGTACCTATTTAGTTTTTCATGTATTACTAGGAACATTTTAGTAGCTAACTAGATAGGTTCACATGCATGTATATATACATCTATACATCCATCCATGTATGTGTGTGTATATATCAAACTATTCTTTCTGTCTTTGAAATCTGTGCAGCACATATTCATTATTGGCAATACTGTATCAAAGAGTGAGTTCAATATAATGATTTCCTAATGCAGTTCTGAATTCTCCCCCTCTACTCCTCCCCCAATCAGTGGACAAATTCACCATTTTGGCAACAATGTATTAGTGTGCTTTTCTTCCCATAGCTCTTTCAACATTTACCCCCTTAGTTTCTGTCACCTGTGCCAATCTAATGGGGGTGACATGAAACCTCAAATTGTTCAAATTTGCATTTTTCTTGTTATTAATGATTCAAAGCATTCTTTCATATACTGTCCATGTCTTCTTACCCTATATGATTCTTGGTCCTGTTCTCCATATAAATTCTCAATAAGGGACCCACTCAATCTTCTGAATCTTTTCTCTATTTTTTTCTTTTTTTAACATTATATTAACATTCTCACAATATGACCAGCCCACTCCCTTTTCTGCATATACATTTCCTACAACATACCATTTTTAAGCTGTTAAATTCAGAATTGGTATCATTTAGCTATAGCCTGGCATAAAGTTTATGTGTATGTATGTGCATGTGCTATTTTTGGAAATAAAAAGTAAACTAAGAATGTAAACACTGCTGTTGGGAGAATGTTTCTACTACTCAAGAAAGAAACTAAGCATTTTAGAATTCAATTTAATTTTTTTAAACTTTTTTTTGGGGGGATGGTGAGGCAATGAGGGTTAAGTGACTTGCCCAGGTTCACACAGCTAGTACGTGCCAAGTGTCTGAGGCCGGATTTGAACTCAGGTCCTCCTGAATCCAGGGCTGGTGCTTTATCCACTGTGCCACCTAGCTGCCCCCAATTCAATTTAATTTAAGTAACATTAAGCAATTACTATGATCAGAGCACTGTGTTAGACACTTAGATAGAAAGAGAAATAAAACATCTTTACTGTCCTCATAGATTTTGCACTCTAGGAAATGAAATATACCATGTAGACAAATAAGTATAATAATAGAACCTTACCAGGATACAAAGTGAAGTCCCAAGAAGGGGAGATATTTTCCAATGGAGGGGATTAGGGAAGACTTCATGAAGGAGTGACATAGGAACCAAGTTCTGATGGATGAGAAAGATTTCATGAAGCATAAAAAGATAGAAGAGTGCATTGGAGGTATAGGGAATGGTATGACAAAAAAAAAAACAAAAACCAAAAACCACATAGGCAAGAAGGAGTAAGATGTATATGAGGAAAATGATGTATATGTTTGGTGGGAATTATTGTGAAATAAGGTTGGAAAGGTAGATTAATGCCAGATTGTGGAGGTCCATATATGCCAGGCTTAGGAATTTTTTCTATACTACACAGGCAAAGGGGATTTTTAAGAGTAGTGTGGTCAGATGTGTACATCAGGAAGCTCAGCTTGAAGGATGGATTGGAACAGTGAAAGAATGATATGGGAAAGATGAGTTAAATGACTACTACAAGGTGGTTGATAATGAATAGGAAGTGGCACAGACAGTATAGAAAGAATCAATATGACGTAGCAGTTGATGGGATGTGAGAGATGAGAGAAATGAGTTAAAGAGAACATTAAGATTATGAGGGACTACAGTGATGCTACTAAAAGAAGTAAGGAAGTCATAGAGAAGAAAAAAAATAAGCTAGAAGTACTCATTTACATAAAGTTACTGGATATGCTCATTAGGAATCAGATTTATCTATTCATTTAAGTCATTCACTGAAAAACTTCTATCTACTAGGCAATATTTTGTCTATTTTCAGTTACAAGGTATCTGACAATAATAAAAAACAGATTTAAAAAATTAAGTTTCCTGAAAAATGTGGTCACTGCCAATGAATTTGCATGCTCTCTCACTTATGAAAACGGACCCAATATGACAAAATCCCCAAAGAGAAAAGGGGTGAGGCCAGTGCCATCTGAGACTCCTCGACCATGTATGGTCAATGCAGGCTAGAAAAGCAAATGTTTCTGCAAACAAACTTTGACTAAAACCTTGACCAAAGAAGCACAGTCTCTGAGACTTTCTCATATAGTCCCTTCTGCCTGTTATATAGGCTAGAATTCATTGACCTGACAGTTTGTTTAATAATAATTGCTTATTTGAATCTCTAAGCCCACTTGTGGTACCTCTCACTAGCATGTCCCTTTCTGCTGCCTATTAGACAAACTTTATAACTGAACTGTAAATAATACTCAAAATTCTAAACCACCCTGCAGTTCCTAGAATCAGTTAAGCCAGACTGTGATCATAGGAAACCTTCAAGTTTCCATTTCTCAAGGGAACAGACTGTTCAAGTTCTTTCAAGGTATTTTCTTGTTTCCTCTGCTTTCTCTTCTTTAGGTTGGACAATCCCAATGTCTACATCTGATCCTCATTGTGTGGCAAATTTTCAAGTCCCCTTATGACTTTGGTTGCTTTCCTCTGGACATATTCCAGCATGTTAATATTTTTTTTTAAAGATGTGGTGCCCAGATCTGAACACAATATAGGCAGGGTTCTACATCTTTTTTGCTTCCTTCACATGACCTCTGTTCTATTTTGTCACCCAAAGTTATTTTGTTTTGTTTGCATCATGTTTTAACTTGAAGACAGCTTCATACACTCTTGGGAGTAGTTGGAATAAAACCAAAAACATAAATATCTTAAAATTTATTTGATATAAAGATTTTTCACCAGTTTAGAATTGCCTTCCTCTAGCTTGGTTCAAACTGGTGAGATTTTAGCTATCATAATATATGTTTGTTGTTGTTCAGTTGTGGTCATTCAGTCATGTCCAGCTCTTCATGACCTTGTGGATCTCTGTCCATGGGATTTTCTTCACAAAGATACTGGAGTAGTTTGCCATTTCCTTCTCCAATGACCTTCCAGCCTGGGTAATCTTGCATGGGATATAGCTCATAGTTTGATTGAGCTATGCAAGCCCCTCCACCACAATAAGACAGTGATCAGGTTGGGAGTGGGGGGAGTGGTTAACATATGCAAGCTGAGTGTTATAAAATGTTTAATTAACTTAATTTTGGTTACTAGGTACAACTTACAGAAATATGGACTGTTGAATCTATTGCTCACATGTGCCAATCTAATTGAAAGAATAATTATTACTATATCTAATGGCTATAATTAGGATAGTTTTCAACATTTGTTCACACTGGATTTTTAGTTCCAAATTTTTCTTTTCTCCCCTCCTCCCTTACCTCTCTCCTCCCCAAGATGGAAAGCAGTATGATATAGGTTGTATATGTACAGTCACATCAAATGTATTTCTACATTAGTCATCTTGTGAAAGAAGAATCAGAGCACAAAGGAAAAATCTCAAACAAGAAGGAAAATTAAAAAACAGTATGATTCAATCTGCATTCATAATTTACAATTCTTTTTTCTGGATGTTGAGAATATTTTCTATCGTGAGTTCTTTGAAACTGTTTTGGATTGTTGCACTGCTGAAAAGAGCCAAGTCTATCCCCATTGTTTATCACACAATGTTACTGTTACTGTGTACAATGTTCTCTGGGTTCTGCTCCTCTCGGTCAGCATCATTTTATGTAAGTCCTTCCAGTTTTCTCTGAACTCCTCCTGCTCATCGTTTCTTACAACACAATAGTATTCCATTACATTAATATACCACAATTTGTTTAGCCATTCCCCTATTTATGGGCATTCCCTCGATTTCCAATTCTTTGCCACCACAAAGAGAGCTGCTATAAATATTTTTGTACATGTGGGTTCTTTTCCCTTTTTTATGGTCTCTTTGGGGTACATCCCTAGCAGTGGTACCACTGGGTCAAAGGGTATGAACAGTCCCATAGCCCTTTGGGCATAGTTCCAAATTGCTCTCCAGAATGGTTGGATCATTTCACAGCTCCACCAACAATGCATTAGAGTTCCAATTTTTCCACAGCTTCTCCAACATTTATTATTTTCTTTTTTTTTTTAATCATATTAGCCAATCTAATAGGTGTGAGGTGGTACCTCAAAGTTGTTTTAATTTGCATTTCTCTGATCAATAGTGATTTAGAGAATTTTTTCATATGGCAATAGATAGCTTTGACTTCTTCATCAAAAAACTGTCTGTTCATATCCTTTGACCATTTCAGTATGAATGATTTTCCTCAAGCATAGGCCCTTTACTCCACAAAGGCAAAGTGCCTTTGTATTACTTCCAGAATGAAATTTTAAAATGTTCTATTTGGCATGTAAAGCCCCTCACAATCTGACCCCTTTACTTCTCCATTCTTATATTTTATCTCCTTCCACTAACTCTATGATCCAGTTACATTGGCCTATTTGGCAGACCTTACACATGCTACTTCACTTGCTGTTTTGTGCCTTTTTACTGGCAATCCACCATGCTGAGAATGTTTTTCCTTCAACACCTCCACCTCCTGGTTTCTCTTTTTCCTTCAAGACTCAGCTCAAATCATTCCCTTTGCAAGAGACCTTTCCTGGTCCAGCCACATGCTAGTTCTTTCCCTCTGAGATTACCTTCTACGGACGTTGTGTATATCTTGTATGTATAGCTATTTGCATGTTTTCTCCTCTATTAGAAGGTGAGTTCCTAAAAGTCAAAGACTGTGTTTTTGTATTTCTTTGTATTCTCAGTGCTTGACTTACTATGCGAGTACATGGTGAATAGTCAAGAAATTCTTGGTGACTGACAAATTGTACCTATAACCTTCTTGGATGTGACCACAGATAGGAGGACTACCACAAGCCATGACATGGTATTCCAGAAAACATGGCCTTTGAGGGAGTTCTTCTGACAACGCAGACCTTAGGTGAAGGTAAAATGCATATTCAGTAGTGTTCCTCCAATAATGGTGATGATAATGATGATGATGTTTATGATAACTAGTGCTGTCATTGAAGTGCTTTCCAAATATTATCACAATTTATCCTTATAACAGCCCGGGGAGGTAGGCGCTATAATGATTGGAATGACGCCACCTGGTGGAGACTTCCTGTAGAAAAGTTCCACCATGAAAAGAAGGTCTTTGAGGGCAAGAACATGCATCTTTTCTTTGGCATCAGGAAGTGACGTTGGCTAGTGGGAAGAAGAAGGAAGAGACTGGCGCTCTGTCTCGTGCTCTTTCCTTTGGACTCTGGTGGAGAGCGGAGCTAGAAATGTGCTCTCCCTTTAATAGATAGGAATCTAGGCCTTTTCTCTCTCTCTTTACCAAACTCTTATTCTCCTTAATAAATGCTTAAAAGCCTAACTCTTGCTGAAGCTTATAATTTATTGATGACCACTCATTAGATATTTTAGACAGAATAGCTATAATTTTAGCCCTTAACAGTGCTATTATTATTCCCATTTATAGATGAAGGAGCTGAAACAGAGGTTAAATTTGTTGCTAAGGGTCACACAGTTAGCAAGTGTCTAAAGAAAGATTTGAACTCAGGTCTTCCTGACTTTAAGTCTGGTGCTCTAACCATCATGCAGCCTAGCTGCCTTGATATTATCTTTCTTAATTTCTAACTACCCAGGGGAATAAATTATAATTTACTCTATCATGATTTAAGTCTTTGTTTTTTGGTTTGTTTGTTTATAAGACTGAATCTCCCTGTCTTGCCCAGGTTAGAACTACATAGATCTAATCCCAGTACTGATCAATTTTGTTGTTGCTCAGTTGTTCAGTCATGTCTGACTCTTTGTGACCCCATGGACCATAGCACATTAGGCTCTTCTATACTCCACTATCTTTTGAAGTCTGTTCAAGTTCATATTCATTGTTTCCATGACACTATCTACCCATATCATCCTCTGCCATCCCCCTTTCCTTTTGCCTTCCATCTTTTCCAGTATTAGGGTCTTTTCCAATTGAGTCACATCTTCTCATTATGTGGCCAAAGTATTTAAGCTTCAGCTTCAGTATTTGACCTGCCAGTGAACAGTATGAATTATTTCTTTAAGTACTGACTGATTTGTTTTCTTTGCTGTCTGAAAGTCTTCTCCAGCACCACAATTCAAAAAGCATCAATATATTGCTACCAGAAAAACCATAGCTTTGACTTTATGGACCTTTGTCAGCAAGGTGATGACTTTTAGTATGCTGTCCAGATTTACCATTTCCTTCTAAAAAGTCAACATCTTTTAATTTCATGACTGCAGTCACTATCTGCAGTGATCTTTGAGTCCAAGAGTATAAAATCAACAGTGTTTCCATTTTTTCTTCCTCCAGGAAGTGATGGAACCAGTTGCCAAGATCTTAGTTTTTTTGAAGTTAAGCTTCAAGCCAATTTTTACGCTTGGCTCTTTTACTCTCATCAAGAGGCTTTTACATTATTTTTCACTTTCTGCCATGAGAGTGATATCATCTACATATCTGAGATTGTTGATATGTATCCCAGCAACTTATATTCCAGCTTTTAATTCACCCAGCCTTGCATTTCACATGATGTACTCTGCATATAAGCTAAATAAATAAGGTGACAATATGCAGTCTTATACTCCTTTTCCAATCTTAAATCAATCAGTTGTTCTATGTTTGGTTCTAATTGTTGCTTCTTGGCTTACATACAGGTTGTTCAAGAGACAAGTAAGATGATCTGGTACTCCCATCTCTTTGGTGGCTAGCCACATTTTGTTGTGATCCACATAGTCAAAGGCTCTAGTGTAGTCAATGAAGCAAAAGTAGATGTATTTATGGAACTCTCTTTCTCCATAATCCAGAAAATGTTGGCAATTTGGTCTCTAGTTCCTCTGTCTCTTCAAAAACCAGCCTGTTCTCCTGGTAATTCTTGGTTCACATATTGCGGAAACCTAGCTTATAGAATCTTAAGCATAACTTTGCTGGCATTTGAAATAAGCACAATTGTTTGGTAATTCGACATTCCTTGGAATTGCCCTCCTTTAGGATTGAGGTGTAAAATGACTTTTTCTTTTTTTTTTTAAGTAATAGACATTTTTATTTATAGTTTTGAGTTCCAACTTTTATCCCTACTTCCTTCCCTGCCCTCCCCCCTCTCCCTGCCCTGAGGTGATAAGCAATTGGATATAGGTTATACATGTATTATTATGTAAAAGATTACCATATTAGTAATTTTGTACAAGAAAACTTGAATAAAAGAAAACAATGAAAGAAAGTGAAAAATAGCATGCTTCAGTTTGTGTTCAATCAATAACAGTTTTTTCTTTGGAGGTGGATAATATGTTTCATCAATAGTCCTGTATTTCTGAGTTGACCTAGTTCACCTTTCTTTAAGCAGCTTGGTGGTTATCCACTCCAGGATACTCACCATATTGGTGCCAGATTTAGTGAGGACACTGATTGGCTTTAGTCCTCCTGTATGTGTAGCTCAACAGCAAAAAATGGAGAGTTGGTTGAAGGTCTCACATAATGGAAATACTCTTTACTTGTACATCTCAACCAAGTCTACATTTGATGTTGAGAAATGCTTACTCACCTTTTGACAGAGATGTAATTTACTAAATATGCAGGATGAGACACATATCTACATATAAGGAAATTTGTTTTACTTGATTATGCAAATTTGCTTGCTATCTGTTTGGATAAATTGGTTTATTTAGTATTCAATATTTGTGATAATCTTTTGTACCAGTGGCATTTGGTGGGAATGGACCAAATCTTTGACTATAATATACATTGTTTCCTCTTTAAGGGATACCAGTCAGGGAAGCAGCTTGAACCTAAAGTCATTTCTCCTAGACTAACCATGTTTATTGAAGCACATAGTTATAATTCTAGTCTGGTTTCCCTTTTCAGAGGACAGCAGATTGGACAGCCTAGTGGCCCTTATCTTTTAATCCCCTCTAGGCAGGAATCAAAGTCTCCCTTGGAAGGGGGTGGGCAAGATTACTATGATATCTATTGATGGCTATTTGCAAGCCACAGTTAGACAAACCCATTTTTACATAAAAAAGACATACATGAGCAATATTCACAACTTAAATTTAAATTATTCTTAGAGTTCTGCTTACTTCACTCTGCATCAGTTTTACTTAAATCTTCTGATAGTTCTCTGAAATGATCTATTTTTTTTTTTTGCTGGGCAATAAGTACCCAAGGTCACACAGCTAGTAAGTGTCAAGCATCTGAGGTCAGATTTGAACTAAAGTCTTCCTGAACCCAGGGCCAGTGCTTTATCCACTGTGCCACCTAGCTACCCCTGAAACTATCATTTTGTTAATTTTTTATGTTACAATAATATTGGTCATACCCCAATTAATGAGCAGCACCCTCTTAATCTGTAGTTCTTTGTTATAATAAAAATAAATGCTATAAATATTCTTGTACATGGACTATCTCCTTTTTTCTTAAATGGCAGATACCATTTAAGGTAACACTTTTTTAAATGAAATTTAATTTTATTAAAAAATTCATAAGCATTTATTTTTTTCTTCCCTCTACTCTTCTCATAATTGAAAAATAAAAGGAAAAAAGAAAAACAAAACCCTTGTAACAAATATGTATAGTCAAGGAAAACAGATACCCATTGACCATGTCCAAATATGTGTCTCATTCTGCAAATTCATTCCATTACCTCTCCATGAAGAGATGGGTAGCATTCTTCATCACCAGTTCTCTGGACTAGTGGTTGAGTATTACATTGATTCTTAAGTTTTTCCAATTAAAAAAAAAAACATTTTAATGCTTTTGTTAGAGTATAAATTGTTTTCTTGATTTTGTTCTCTTCACTTTGCATTAATTTATATAAGTTTTCATAGGCTTCTTTGAAACAATCTTGTTTACTGCACAATAAAATTATGTGATAAGAAATGAATAATTGAATATTACATTTCACATACCATAATTTGTTCAACTATTCCCCAGTTGACAAGCAGGCCCTAAACTTCCAATTCTTTGCTATGACAAAAAGTTACTGTAAACATATTTGTATTTGTATGTGATCACAGGATAGAGTCTTGTTCCTTCCATCTCTTGGTGGACCCAGCATGTCTCCTGAGGTGAGGCTGACAGGAGTCAGACCTGGTTTCTTCCATCTACCTTAAAGGACTTACCGTTGGACAAGGAGTCTACCACTTCTGGATGCCATCTCATTTCCAGCATTAGGGCTTAGGGGAAAGATTATAGAGTTATGTTTTTGGCATAAAGAGGTTTATGCTTCTAGTTTTTTGTTTTTTTGGCGGGGCAATGAGAGTTACATGACTTGCCCAGGGTCACATGGCTAGTAAGTATCAAGTGTCTGAAACTGGATTTGAGCTCAAGTCCCCCTGAATCCAGGGCTGGTGCTTTATCTACTGCACCACCTAGCAGCCCCCCATAATGAGTTGAAGTTGTTTACTAGACATTCAGTCTGAGATCTCCAACAGACAGTCTGAGATGTGAGATTGAATGTCAGCAGAGATATTGGGGCAGGATAGGTACATCAGCATAAATAATATAATTAAATTGATGGGAGCTGATGAGATCACCAAGTGAAGTAATATAGAGGGAGAAGAGAAGTCCCAAGCAGAAAGAACTCTGAGGAACACTTGGAGGGAGTGATCTAGAAGAGGATCTAGCAAAGGAGAAAGAGAAGGAGCAATAAGATAGGAAGAGAACCAGGAGAGAGTGCTGTGCCAAATACCAAGAGATAAGAAAATGTCAAGAAGAGAGTGGTCAACAGTGTCAAAAGTGCAGAGAGATCAAATAGAATGAGGGTAGAGAAAAGGTCACTGGATTTGGCAACCAAGAGACCATTAGTAGCTTTGGAGAGAGCACTTTCAGAAGCTTAAATGTAAGAGGTTAAGAGGAGAGTGGGAGGAGAGAAAGTGGAGGCCACTCTTATAGAAAACCTTTTTGAGGATTTTACCTACAAAGGGCAGGAGAGATATAGGACAATAGTTATCCTGGGTAGAAGGATCAAGCAAGGGTTTTTCAAGATATGAGACAAGGTCATATTTGTAGGCAGTAGAGAGTGAGTCAATAGAGAGGGAGAAATTGAAAATAAGTGTAAATATGGGGATAACTGAGGTGGCAATAGGTTGGAGGAGATAGGAGGGAATTAAATCACTTAAACAAGTAGAAAAGCTGGCCTTGGTAAGGAGGAGACAACTCTATCATGTGAGACAGGAGTGAAAGAAGGTATCTGAATGATAAGAAATGAGGAAGAGGGGAAGAGAGGGAGTTCAAGGGGAATAGCCTCAATTGCTTTCTGTAAAATATAAGATAAAGTTCTCAGTTGAGTAATTTGGGGAGGGGGTAGCTATGCAATGTTTGAGGAGGGATAAAAAGGTTTGGAAGAGTCACTACGCAGTGGGATAGTGAGTTGATTAAAGAGGTAGAAGATTGCCTGGCAGTAGGAAGAGCCCAGTGGAAGTTGTGCAACATAAATTTGTCATGGACCCAGTCCAAACAGTTGTGTGACTTTCTCCATCTTCATTCAGCATCAGGTGTGTAGGAGTGAAGGTATAAAATGGTGGGAGTGATCCAAGGTTGAGGCTTGGCTAGGCATAAACATCTCTATGATAAGGGGGCTAGTGATTCAAAAGAGGAGGGAATTGTAGAATTGAATTGATTTACCAAGAGGTCAAGATAAGGAAAAGAGAAGATAGTGATTAATGAAGTGAAGATGATCAGGGTGATAATTGAGGGGTCAAGGCATTGGAGCTCACAGTGTGGAAAAAAGTAGGTTTTGATACGGGAAGTCAGGGAGAAAGATGACAAGCCATTAGATCATGGTTAGATAAGAGGGTTTCAGAATTCTTGAATATAGAGGTTGTGCATTTGTGGGTAATACAAGTTCAAGAGTATTCCCATCTTTGTGTGTCTGAAGGTGGGGTAAAGTATCAACTCTGAGAAGTGAGTGAGTTGAACCAAGTGGTTAGGGTATTTGAGGTAGAGGCAATATTAAAGTCCCTTAGTATGAGGGCAGGAGTTAGGGAGCAGAGAAAAATTGTGAACTGAGTATTGAATTCACTGAGCAAGGAAAGGGGAGTGTCCTGGGGAGTCTGTAGACAATAGCTATTAGATTTTTGATTGTTTGGTACATATGAATAACTTGAACCTTAAAGGAAGAAAGGTGATGGAGGTATGAGAACCTGGTTGTCACAATGGGGAGTAAGGAATTTTTCCAACTCCCCTGCCTCAGTGAGCCAAGGATGGATGAAAGTACAACCATTGCTAGAAGTGGGGCAAGAGAGGTTGTGTGGGGAGAAAGGTTTTAGTAAGAGCTATTATTTGGAAGGGGTGGGAGAGGAAAAGGTTTAAGGTGAAAGAAAGTTTGTTGTATTTGGAATAGGCATTCAAGAGAACACAATGGAAAAGCTGAGTGATATTTGGTTGAAGTTTTGGTATGGGATGGTTGAAAGGGATTGGAATGAGCAATAAGGTGATGGGGGGGTAGGAAATGAGGTTTGGATGATGATCTACAGGAGTTAAGTGAAGGATACAACCAAGTGTGAGAATATTCATCACTGAGTGGAGTGTACCATTCCTCAACAAAAGTTAAAGATTAGGTTGGAGTTAAGTGCAGCACTATATGGGAGGTGCAACAATCAAATGGGCAGATAGAAGGCTCTGCTTCATAATTCCTATTCCCTCTTTAGACTGGAAAGGGTCATAGCTGAAGATGGAAGTTGAAACTTCCCTATGTCCAAACTTCCCTATCACTGTACAGGACAACACTATCCTCTCACTCCTTCAGGTTCACAACTCAGGGTCATCCTGTATTCC
This sequence comes from Dromiciops gliroides, assembly GCF_019393635.1. Lineage (NCBI taxonomy): Eukaryota > Metazoa > Chordata > Mammalia > Microbiotheria > Microbiotheriidae > Dromiciops > Dromiciops gliroides. The sequence goes on from NC_057865.1 coordinate 144,848,396, forward strand.
TTACCATCTCATACCCCTCCCCCATATCCAATCTGTTGTCAAGGCCTATCAATTTCACTTTTTAACATTTTTCCAAATACCTTCTTTGGTTACTAACTCTTCTATCCATAGATCTATAAGGTAATTTCTTCCTTTCTACTCTATTTTGTGTTTGATGTGACCTTTTAGTTGTAAGTCATATATCACTTTGAAGCTTGTTTTATATATATATATATGGTATGAGGTGTTAGTCTAAACTTAATTTCTACCAGATTGCTTTAGAGTTTTCCCAGTGGTTTCATTGAAGGTAGGAACTGATACAAGTTAGTAAAGGAAAAGTCCAGTGTGAATCTTGGGTGGGGGGGAGGTGGTGATGTGATCAGATTTATGCTTGGCAGCTGAGTGGAGGATGGATTTCACAGAGGAGGGACTTGAGGAAGACCAACCAGAAGGCTATCATTTAGAGTGCAGGTGAGAGATGTGTTAAGGGCTAAAATTCTAGCTAAACTGTCTAAAATATCTAATGAGTGGTTGCCAATAAATTATAAGCTTTAGCAAGAGTTAGACTTTTAAGTGTTTATTAAGGAGAATGAGAATTTGGTAAAGAGAGAGAGAAAGGCCTAGATTCCTCTATCCATTAAAGGGAGAACACATTTCTAGCTGCCTTCTCCACCAGCATCCCCAGGAAAGAGAGTGAGACCGAGCGCTAGTCTCTTCCTTCCTCCTCCCACTAGCCCGCGTCTCTTCCTGATGCCAAAGAAAAGACTCCTGGTCTTGCCCTCAAAGACCTTTGCTTCATGGGTGGAACTCTTCTACAGTAAGTCTCCAGCAGGTGGCGTCATTCCAATTGTTACAGTTGATGAGAGTCTGAGCTAGAGTTATGGATAGAAGAGTGAAGAGGAGTCTCACATTGGATACATTGGTTGAGTGAGAATGAGGAGCTAAGGATGATACCAAAGTTGTAGGTGACCTCCTGAATGACTGAGAAGATGGTGGTGCTCTTGATAGTAATGGGCAAGTTCAGAACTGGGCAGGGTGTGTGGAAAAAGCTAATGAAATCTGTATTGAACCTAGTAAGTTTAAGATGCCTATAAGATGAAAAGTTAATGAGTTCTGTTTTGGACCTATTGAGTTTAAGATACATACAAGACAACCAATTTGAGGTGTCTAAGTGGTAATTGGAGATACGGGACTATAGTTCAGGAGAAAAAGGTTGGATGTGTAGATTTGAGAATTGTCTATATCAATGATAATTGAACCAACAGGAACTAATGAGATCACGAAGTGAGATAATAAAGAGTGAAAAGAGAAGGGAGCCCAGGAGAGACTGCTGAGGGACACATGGTTAGTTGGCATAAGATGGATGAGACTAAGAATCAATCAGACAGATGTGGAGGGAGGGAACAGGAGATAGTAGTGTCATGATAATCTAGGGAGGAGAGAAATCCAGGAGGAAAGTATTCAATGCTATAGAGAGGTTAAAGAAGATTAGGATTGAGAAAAAAGTCAATAGTTTAGGCAATTAAGAAATCAATGGTCATTTTGGAGAAGACACTTTGAGTTGAATGATGAAACAATAATAAGTACTGAGGGTTTAGAAGAGAATGAGAGTGGAGGAAATGGAAGCCCTGACTGTACATAGCTTTCTCAAGAACTTGATCAATGAACGCTAGAAAGATGTGTAGGATCAAATGTGCAGTGTACACATCAATGTGTGGGATACATTCTATAAGGAAAGTGGATAGCTTCTAAGACTACTGGAAGACACTAGATCTATCCTTCTGGGGTTACGTCTGAGAACCCCAGACACTTCAGCGACCTTGGCATTGAGCACTGGCATCAGACCTCTCTCTTTTCTTTCCAATTGTCTGACCTCCTGGCTCCCTCTAAAAGGCCTGACAATTGCCCCCAGACTTTAGCTATTCTCTGTTTGAACTTGTTAATGAGCCTCCTCTTTACAAGTGAGGACATTTCTCTGGCAGACATTGGATTGTTCATGCCCTGTTACATAGAGCTCCCCTAGCTTTGAGTAATTAGGCTCAGTTTGGAGTTTCTGTGTCCCAGCCTTGCTTTGTATGTGGCATGCTTCTGACTGCTATAGCCCTTTTCTAGCTCTCTTATAACTCCTCAAGTCTCATGATTTCTTCTTGTTATGGAACTCATAAGGGTCCTCTTGTTTCTCATCTAATACATTGCCATAGAACAAAACAAACATTTTATTTTCTTCTTCTCTGGTTCTTTACATTGAACACACTGGCTTAGATTTGCCTTCATGCTTATACTTGGGTGAGATTGCTTCATTTCATACTGAAGAGTTCTATGCTTGATGTCACCACACAGCTCTCATCTGAACAATGCTGCTCTTTTAAAGTTCATTCATACAGACAGGATCATTGCTCAATCAAGTGCATTCATGCTTTATTCACACATATGATATGACCTGGCAGAATAACCACACTGTGCTTTTTGTTAAGTACTCCCCAAAAGAGAGCATACTCCAGGCATCTTAATTGGCATGCTAGTCACAAAAGGAGTAACTGAGAAGTATTTAAGCAAATACTTAAACAAACAAACAAAACAGTAAACACAAAAGTAAGGGCAGAATTTGCTTTAATGTAAAACCAGACTCTTAGAAATCAAAACTCTACCCCTTATATTTAGAATGCTGGACCAGTAGTCAGGAAGTCATGAGTTCAAATCCAGTCTCCCAACAATATTGTTTTAAGAATGATTGAGCAAAAGAAAGGGGGGTAGATGGGGGCAGCTAGGCGGCACAGTGGATAAAGCACAGGCCCTGGATTCAGGAGAACTTGAGTTCAAATATGGCCTCAGACACTTGACACTTACTAGCTTTGTGACCCTCAGCAAGTCACTTAACCCTCATTGCCCTGAAAAAAAAAATGACTGAGCAAATAAGTCATTTTGACTATTACAAATATCCAAATTAACTATAAAGGACATATGAAGGAAGATGCTATCTGCATCCAGAGACAAAACTGATAAATAGAAGCACATAGTGAATTATATATATATATATATTATACACCCATATACATACACACACATATATGTATGTATATATACATATATGTATATGTGTGTTTATATACACACACACACACTTCTGTTTAATGCCATCTCTAGGGCAGGGGAGAGGGGAGGGAAGAAAAAATAATAAAAAATTATTATATATTTAAAAGGAATTGCAAGTTGTACATAATAGATCTACAGTTTCATGTGCAACCATCTTTTTTATGGAACTGGTATGGAAATGCTCATTTTGTTCCATTAATTAAAAATAAGATAATTTCTAAAAATCCAGTCTCAGATATCTACTAGCTTTGTGACCCTGAGCAGTTTACATAACCTCTATATGCCTCAGTTTCCTCCTTTGTAAAATGGGAATAACAATAGCATCTATATCCCAGAGTGGATGTGAAGATAAAATGAGATGATATTTATAAAACACTTTTTAAACCTTACAGCGCTGTATAAATGTTAACTATCATTATCATTTTTACATTTAGCAATTGATGGGGGAGGGGCAAAGGGGAAGAACAATAATAATAACTTGGTGCTTCCATTGATCTCTATTCATCTCTAGACCTTAGACCTGAGAAACCCAATATTATCTCTTAAGGTGGTGGGTTAATGGAAAGTGGGATGAAATTTGTACATCTTCAACAGGTTATGTACTCAAAATCCTTAGATGTGTGCGGCTAGTATTGGGGGTAGATTAAAGGAGAAAGAAGGGGAAATCTTATATTCTTCTCATAATTAGCCTAAAGATGCCAGTGACCTTGGGGAGTAACTGTTATCTAATGTTGGTGGGGCGCAGGGAATGTATAATTCAGGTACTAATAAATATACTGAGAATGATCATAGAAGAAACTACTGTGATCTTAGAGTAAGGGTTGGAGAAAAATCCATTCAGATTTTTTTAAACCAAATTTTAAAAGGCATATGTTGTTGTACAGTCATCTGACTCTTTGTGACCCCATTTGGGGTTTTCTTGGCAAAGATACTGGAGTGGTTTGTCATTTCCTTCTCGAGCTCATTTTATAGATGAGGAAACTGAGACAAACAGGGTTAAGTGACTTGACCAGGGTTACACAGCAAGTAAGTTTCTGAGGCCAGATGTGAACTCAGATCTTCCTGATTTCAGGCTAGGTACTTTATCCAGTAGTACACCACCTAGCTACCCAAAAAGACATAAGTAAACTGTATTAAATTTATAGAATGTAAACTGTATAGTTACAAAAATATTGATTCAATGCGTAAAGAAAAAAGTATAAGAAACCATACTTAATGGAATTGTTTCTTTCTAGGAAAATATTCTCTCAAAATAGGGGTTACACTTGCAGTTTCACCATATGGGAAGTGACAAAAAACAAGGGTCTGGTCCCTCACCTGACTTTACTCCTACAAGTAGAAAAGCACTGACTAATGCAAAAGCTATGTGAGACACCATGCTCTAATCACACAGTTCTTGAAGGAACTCCTAGAAATATCCCCATAGAACCTTGGGAGTCCTTGGTACTCAATATTAAATAATTGCAAATCAACTGTTCATGTGAAGTATATGGAAGGTAGTTCCTATTATGCTTTACTCTCTAGCTTTAGCATACTTTTTTTTTTTTTTTAGTGAGGCAATTGGGGTTAAGTGACTTGCCCAGGGTCACACAGCTAGTAAGTGTTAAGTGTCTGAGGCCAGATTTGAACTCAGGTACTCCTGACTCCAGGGCCGGTGCTCTATCCACTGCGCCATCTAGCTGCCCCTTTAGCATACTTTTGAATACAAAAGTTTTCAGGTTGAGTACCAAGGACATAGTGTATTATTTGCATCAAAGTAATACACCTCAAGTCTGGGGAGGAGCATTTTCTCCCAACCAAGAATCTAGAGCTCTGGACTCATACCAGGTTTAGTTTCTTGGCAAACTTGACCTCTAAAGGACATCAGACTGTTCATAAAACTTCTGCCTCATGTCTTCTACACCCCTAAGTACCACCCTAGAGGGAGAAAAAAATCTCCTTAACAAAATTTAAGTTGAGTGGTTTTGCAAAGGGGATAAATAATATCTCTTCTAGAAAGATGTTCAATATACAAAGTGGATTAGGTATAGGACAGCTATTTGTTTACTCCACCAAAAAAGAAATGCTAAAAATACAAAATACTCATGAGAATGCACTGACAAATATTAGTGTGGGGCAGCTAGGTGGCACAGTGGATAGAGTGCCAGTCTGGAGTCAGATAGACCTGAGTTCAAGTCCACCCTCAGACACCTACTTGCTGTGTGAACCTGGACAAGCCAATACACCCCAGATGGCCTCAGTTCCAAGATTGTTATAAGGATCAAATAAGATGTTATTTGTAGAGTCCTTTGCACATTAGCTGGTACATAATAAGCACCATATAAATGTTGGCTATTAGCTATTATTGTGGGTTCATCGAATCAATGTTACCCAACCCACTTCAAGTAACTACCTTAATCAGGTGGGAACATCTCTATTGAGTCAATCAATAAAAGGCATTAAACTTTGAAAAGTCCTTAATCAGTTTAGGAGTGAGAATCATTGGATAATGAAATTAAACTACACAGAAAATGTATTGGAATTGACCGAATAAACTCAGTCATGCCCCGTGGGTTTAGGATAAAACAGCAAGCCATTTCAGAACCTGGGCATTAGATGACTGAGCAGAGAGCCAACCTGCTTCCTTCTCCCAGAGGAAAAAAATCTCTCTCTCCCCCCACCCCCACCCCTCAGCCAAAGGATGACCTTGTGAACTTTAAAGGAAGGAAGATTTTGGATTTCCCAGGGTCATTTTCATAGTATTCCTGGAATAGCTGGTGGCATCAAGAATTGAAGATGAATTGGACATACTAAGGAAAAGTTGCTTCAGGTCTTTACAAAGTCTCTGCTTTGAAGACACTTATGTAGTCAGATGCATCTACATAAAAAGAAACACGAATACGTCATACTTCAATGGACTTGTGCTTTCAAGGATAGGGATATTCCTTCTAGCACTGCAGATCATACTTATCTAGCTCTTCTCATCCTTTTCAAATCTCACTCATATTCTCCTAAAAACACTCCAGAGGGGATCTACCCAATGTTCTGGAGACCTTTCTTAAGGTCTTTAAAAAAAACACCCAACCACCTACCATTTTGCAGGCAAAGAGGTATCTATTGTTGTGATCCCTCACTCTCACTATGTGACCAACCTATCTTCCTTTTCTAATCATACATTTCATGAATGAGATCCATTATGCCAAATGTTGCACACGTATCATCATTAGAAATACACTGCTGCCTTGCATATGGGTCTCCCTTGACCTTAGCATCCTCTGCAATTTACGTAGTGTATTATTTACATCAAAGTAATAGAAGGCGCCATATGAGTTCTAAATGAGTACTACAAATCGTAAATGCTTTAGGATTTAGAAGAAAAGAAATTAATTTGGGTAAGTTAGAGGCAAGCCAGATGAGGCAGTAGATAGAGCACTGGACCTTGAGCCAGGAAGATCTGAGTGCAAATGCAGTTTTAGATGCTTACCAGCTGTGTGGCCCTCATCAAATGATTTAATCTCTGTTTACCTCAGTTTCCTCAGCCATAAAATGGGGATAATAATAGCACCTATCTCTCAGGGTTGTTGTGAGGATCAAATGAGATAATATTTGTCAAGTCTTAGGTCAGCACTGTGTCTGACCTAAGTAGGTGTTTAATAAAATGCCTGTTTCCTTCCTTCCATGGACTGAGACAACTTCATGGAGAAGATAGATAAGATGATTAAGTGGGGGTTGCATGAAAATAAAATGATAGGACTACAGAATTATAAATTATGAAGTCACCTTGTTTAACTCTTACTGAAAGAACAAATTCCACATATCAAATTTATAGTTAGTGCAATATTCACTTGAAGACTTCCAAAGTCAAAATCTGCATCTATGACCTATACATATTGATCAAAGTTCTGCCTTTTGGATCCATGTTTGATCCTTATTTTATATTATTATTTTTCAAATATTTAAAAACCCACAAGTCACTTCTGGGCTAAACACATAAGTACCCCAAATGGATATCCATATGGCATGAGGATCCAGATTGCCTTCCTCAAGATTTACTCTAGCTTGTTAATATTCTTCCTACAGTATGGTGCCCCAAACTAGATACATTGCTCTTGAATTGGTCAGACCAGGTCAGAGTTACAACCAATTACTTTCCTTGTTTTAGACATTGTACTTTAGGTTATAATTTATCCAGGTCAGATAGCATTTTAAGCAGCTGGATGTTCTTTATTAGGTTAGTTTGGAACTAGTTGAATAATAATACCTGTGTTAACCAGAAGAGAGATAACAGAAATCAAAGTACAGAATCTCAGAATTGGAAGACACTACCTCCCTCAACTTCCTCTTTCCTCTAATTGGAGGGCTAGAAGGTAGAGTACCAAACTCTGCCTAATTCCTTCCTTTATGGAGGGTAGAAACTGTCAGTTCACTCCACTGTACCTCTGCTTTTCTGCCTAATTTCTATTCCATGAAACAGGATTCTGCCTTGTGTCCTCCATACTCCCACCCCCAGCTTTCCTGCCTCCCTTTGTGTGCTGTCTCTGCCATTAGATTCTAACTTCCTTGAGGGCAAAGACCATCTTTCTTTTTATTAATTATATCTTTAGCCCTTAGCACAGTGCCTGGTACTTAATAAATGTTGATTGGATTAGAAGGAGTTTTAGAAGCCATTCATGTCAACTATCTCTGACCAAGAATAAATACCATCTACAGAATTACTGTCAAGTGGTCATTTGACTTCCACTTGAAAAATCCCTGTAGGAACCTTCTGGGGTAGCCTGTTTCATTTCTGAACGTATTTAACTGTCAGAAAGCTTTTCCTATTACCAAGCTAAAATCTGTTTCTTCTATCAACTTCTATCCATTGCTCCTAGTTCCACCCTCTAGGGTGAAGGAGAACAAGTCTAATCTCTTCTATATGACAGCCCTCTGAACACTTGAAGACAGTTATTGTATATTCCCCAAGTCTTATCTGGACCCTTATCCCCAACCAAGATTTTTTTTTTTTAATAAGGCAGTGACATGATAAAAAGTGGTGTCTAAAACAATATGAACTCAGTGGCAGTGCATAACTGGAAGGAGACCAGAGTTCAAAGTGGAAGAACCAGTTATAAAGCTCTTGGTAATATTCCTGGTATGATGAAATAAGACCTGAACACAGGTCATGAATTTGGAAATAGGAAGGAAATGACAGGTACAGGAAGCATTTCCAAAGAAAAACTGTTAGTGACTAATCTGATATGGGAGTATGAAGAAGAGGAATGAGTCAAAGATGACTGTTCATTTTGAGGCAAGGTCACTAGGAGAATAACAAAGATAGGGAAGTCAGGAAGTAGAGGTATTTGGGGCAAGGGAAAGAATGTTAAGTTTTACACATGTTGAATTTGATGTTGACAGCAGGATGTGCAAATAGGAATGTCCAGTGGTGGTGGGAGATGTTGGGAGCAAGAGCTTGGGAGAGAGGATTGAGCTAGAGATGTACATCTGGTGATTATTTGCATAGACATAAATAACTGAAGCCATAAGATTGGATACTATTTCCAAAGAAGAGTGTGGAGAAAGAACTGAACCTTTAAGAGAGTCTAGTTGTTTATTTCTTGATTTTTTGTGTCTCTCTTGTTGTTGTTGTTTTTCAGTTGTTGTTCAATTATGTTTGATTCTGTGAAACCATTTGAGGTTCTCTTGGCAAAGATAGTGGAGTGGTTTTCCATTTCCTTTTCCAGCTCATTTTACAAATGAGGAAACAAGCAAACAGGGTTAAGTGACTTGCCCAGGGTCATATAGCTAGTAAGTGTCTGAGGCCAGATTTGAACTCAGGAAAATGAATCTTTCTCATTCCTGCCTCTCTTATTTCTTGCCTACTTATTATAATGACCCTGCATCAAAAAGGAAGATAAAAGATATTTTGAGCTAGAGAAAAAAAATGAAAGGATGATGATACACACTAGAAGTATCTTCTGATGCATCATATGGCACATCTTGATCAATTATTAGAATGATATTGTTTTAGATGCAAATATTAATATATCAATCTAATTAATTACCAATATTAACATTAAAATTTTAGATGTAAATTGTTATTGATGTAAATGTTTGTTAAATGCCACACACATAGGATAACTATCTCCTTCGACTTCCCTCCTCCAGTAAAGGTTCTCATTTATTCACTTACCAACTGAGCAAATTGAAATTGAATTATGTAGTCTGACTTGTTGGGTTTTTTTCATAAAGAGGAAGAATTTCTAAAGAGGATGATTCCCAAAGATGGTGAAACTGAGAAACTTAAACAAAATCTACACTATTTTCAGCCACAAGTTTCATTTTCTTAACTATTTGAAATCATTGACTTTCTATCCCTCTTAATTATAGAATTATGTAGCTTAAAAGAATCTTTAGAATTGCTTTTCTTAGCCTTGGGCCTTTGCATTTGTTTTGTTACAATTATGATAACTTTGTGTAATAGGGGTCTGGCATATTCACAGAGTCTTGTTTCTGGGAAGAGTCCTGAGGAGGTGAAGTAGAAGGGCCTTGGAAAGACTTTGGATCATTGTGTAGCTGGTGTGGAAAGCCTGCTAGCCATGCATGTGGTGAAGATGAGGCCCCTTGATTAGCTGCAGAGGTATTCAAAAAGGCCTATCAGCATAGGTCTAGGCATTTTTGAATATTCTTGTTTTAGCTATGTTCTGGTGACCCTTTAACTCTCAGCATCTAGTGAGAAAAACCTTGGGGCCATCTTCCCTCTGAGGCCACGTGGCCTAAGAAACTGGTCTGGGTTCTTGGCCTCTGAGGTTGGATTTTTGTTCTTTTTGTTTTTTTGTTTGTTTGTTTGTTTAAATGAAGGGGATGGAGGCTTCAACCCTGTGAATTTAAAGGATCAGGAAGGTTACTTGGCATACAATAATAGAGACTGAGGTTGCATCCAGAATAGCATCAATGCTCTGAGGAGCCAGGAGTTACCTTCAGGCCCCCATCCCAGTGGTAGCTGAGACAAGGATTCATTTAGTAGTCATGATGCATTTGAACATGACTTTGGAGGGACCAGGGCTATGTAGGAATGGAGATAAATTTGGAACCTTCCGAAGTGTGCTATGAATTGTGACAGTTGGGGCTCTACCAATAGCATTAGAGAAGAGACAACACACGCCCCCCTTACCCCAACCCCTGGCAATCCTCAGGATACCATAGAACCCTGTAAGGGGAAAATGTAATGAGCCATGGGTAGAGTGTATTCAATACATATATTTCAATATGATTGGCTTCCTTTGTAATCCTTTTTATTTTGTATTATGCACTTGCATCCAGAGGTTTCACAAGAATGCTTTATATTTTGATTTGATTTAGCAGTAGATTTTCTAACTCAATTAAAAAATTATTACCCCTAATGTCTATTTTTAAATTATGTATTTTTTCATTCAGCAAAAATCTGTCTTTTCCTTCCACTTCACCCAACTAAGAACAAAATAAAAACAAAACCCCTTTTCCAAACATGTATAGAAAGCAAAATGAATTTCTGCATTGGCCATGTCCAAAGACATATGTACTCATACATATATATGTATACTTCACATATACATATCTGTACATGCCTATATATGTATAAATGTATGTCTATGTAAATTTGTATATTCCTCATTCTGTACTCTGAGTCCTTCACCTATCTCTCAGGACAATGGTAGCATGTCATCATAGTCTTATGAAATTGTGGTAGGTCATTATACTGATCAGAGTTTCTAATTCTTTCAAAGATGCTTCTCTTTCCTATATTGTTGTCAATATAGCATACATATATAATGTATCTATACATATCTATACATATATTTATATATAACTATATATTTATCTATAGTTATGCATAACTATAGATATCTATGTGTGTATATATATTTCTCATGGTTTTGTTCATTTCACTCTTTAAAACTATCCCCTTCATCATTTCTTACAACAAAAAAGTATTCCATCACATTTATTAACTAGTTCATTCATTCCCTAATTTATAGGTAACCTTAAGATTCTCTTTTTTTTGCCATCTCAAAAGGAGCTATAACATTTTTGTACATCATTTTCTGTATACCCTTAGTAGATTTTGTTTTGCTTGAGAATAAACTTTTCCCTTAATTTGCCCTCCCTCTAATTTTCTCTTTCCTCTTTCCCTGTATATTTCTGCACTCAACTGTTTGTGTGTTTTTCTTGTAAACCTCTGCTCAGTTCAGATGAGAGTGAGAATCACTCCCCCCACACCCTCTTCCTTGTCTGACTAGATTTCTATATGCACACACACTGATTATATGAGATAATTTCCCCCAATTTTCCTTTCCCTTGCTATCCCCATGTATTCCTTTTCCCTAATTTTTCATTCTTCTTTTAAGATCATCAAGTTTTGTCTAATTAGATCCCTCTATGATTCTGTTGATGATAGGGTTCAGAGGGGATACATGTATCATCTCCTCATATTAAAATATAAGCAGTTTATTTTTGTTTTGTGCCTTATGATTGTTCATTTATATTTATCTTTTTATGTTTCTCTTAGCTTCTATGTTTAAACTTCAAAGTTTATAGGCACCTCTAGTCTTTTCATGAGAAATGCTTGAAAGTTTTCTATCTCATTAAAGATCTTTTCTCCTGTAGGATTATAGTCAGTTTTGCCGGATAAGTTATTTTTTATTTTAAATATATATTTTGTCTTCTGGAACATCGTATTCCAAGCTCTCCTATCTTTTTAGTGGTGGCTACTAAATCATGTGATCCTTTTTCTTTCTCCTTCCTTTTTTCTCTCTTTCTTCTTCTCTCTCTTTCCTTCCTTCCTTGCCCTTCTTTCTTTCTCTTTCTTTCTTTCTCTTCCTTCCCTTTTTTCATTCCATCCCTCCTTCCCTCCTTCCTTCTTTCCTTCCTTCCTTCCTTCCTTCCTTCCTTCCTTCCTTCCTTCCTTCCTTCCTTCCTTCCTTCCTTCCTTCCTTCCTTCCTTCCTTCCTTCCTTTTTTCCATCCTTCTCTCTGTCTGTGTGTCTCTATTTCTGTCTTTCTTTTTCACACAGAATTTTCTCAAGACACTTCAGTATAAGACACAGAAAAGGGATTCAAAAAGGATAGCACAGAACTTAACCAAGTCACAAAAGAGCTATCACAAAAGAACTAAAGACTGCCAAACGCTCTCCAGGATATTTTCTAGGGACAGCACATATGAAAATAAGGGAGAAGGGTGAAGTGTGGAATTGACTGATTAAATGGTCACCCCATTTCACTCAGTAAGATGCTCTGATGCCCAATAATAAAAAGGCCCTGAGAGCCTAAGGAGATAAAGACAGCTCTCAATCAACCAAACATTGTAGAATAAGTGTGACACTTTTTTTAATGAACTAGAGTAACAAGAAGAGGGCTTGGATTGGCTGAAGTAACTTAATCATGTTCTGTGGGTCATCTGTAAAATAGACAAGCAGTTTAAGGCCCAAATTGTAGAGGATTTGGTTGAGATTCAGTTTCCAGTGATCAGCAACTGTATAAAGTCCATGCATACAGGTCCATAGCTGGGAGGAGTTCCTTATTGGAAAGAGAGTGCCGTGCCCTAGCCCCAACTGACCTAGTAACAGTTATTATTATACATATTTCATGATAACCGGTGAAACAAAGAAAAATAACAAAGTCTCTTAGTCATATGAATCCTCCTTCTTCCCTTTTTCTACCATTGTGGAAAAAGAGGTAGAAGGTACAAAGAATCATAAATTTTTTAAATGGCTCATAAAAGTAAACTTAATAACTGAGTGACCCTGGGCAAGTCAACTAATGTCTTTCTGCCTCAGATTCCTCATCTTAATTCAAACACAGTAGTCTAAAATACCAGAACTATGGCATAATCCTCCTATCATACTATCATAAGAAGGCACTGATTCACCTATTATTAGAGTATTGGGTTCATTTTCAGGCTCTGCCACTAAAGAGGACAGAGGATGACTTAAACATCAAGGAGAAAACCACAAAGAAGATTAAAGGGTTAAAAAATAAAATGTATGAGAAAATACTAAAGAAGTGGAATTATACTCTGGAAAAGAAGAAAATGGTGACCAGTATCAGTGTGCAGATAAAGACTTTTGTTTGGGAATTGGGATCAAATCAACTCTGCTATTGTTTCTGGAAGGAATGTGTAAAGTTATTACCCTATAGCCTCATTTAGGGTGCCACTCACTAGTCCCCCTCACTGTATTATGACCTATAAGTTCCCCTGCCTGATTGCAACTCCTTTTATATGTTATCTTTCTGTATTGGAGTAGAAACTCCTTGAGGTCAGGGATTAACTGTTTTTGTATTTATATACATAGCTTAGTAAATAAATCATAAGAACTTAAATACTTTTCCATTCCTTCAGTTATCCATTCACTTCTTTTTTCTTTTTTCTTTTTTTTTTTTAGTGAGGCAATTGGGGTTAAGTGACTTGCCCAAGGTCACACAGCTAGTAAGTGTTAAGTGTCTGAGGCCAGATTTGAACTCAGGTACTCCTGACTCCAGGGCCGGTGCTCTATCCACTGTGCCACCTAGCTGCCCCCATTCACTTATTTTTAAAAATAATTTTTAGGGAACAGTCCTTTTTAACTTATGAATATCAAACAAGATCAACTCTTTCTTTTTTTTTTTGGTGAGGCAATTGGGGTTAAGTGACTTGCCCAAGGTCACACAGCTAGTAAGTGTTAAGTGTCTGAAGCTGGATTTGAACTCAGGTCCTCCTAACTCCAGGGCCGGTGTTCTATCCACTGCGCCACCTAGCTGCCCCCTCAAGATCAACTCTTTGTTTTGTTTTTTTGTTTTGTTTTGTTTTTAGTGAGGCAATTGGGGTTAAGTGACTTGCCCAGGGTCACACAGCTAGTAAGTGTTAAGTGTCTGAGGCCGGATTTGAACTCAGGTACTCCTGACTCCAGGGCCGGTGCTCTATCCACTGCGCCATCTAGCTGCCCCAAGATCAACTCTTAAACTACAATATAAAAGATCTAGGTTAGCTATAAATAATAATTGTCAAATATGTTTATTAAACATTAGACTAGTTATTAAGGAAAGTTGTGTTATCTTCAAAGCATTTATTTTTCTTCTCCTGTTTCTCTTCTGTTTTGTTCTCTTTCTTCTCAGATGTGTACATCTGAGTAAAGGATAGCCTCTAAAGCAGGAGTTCTTAACCCTTTTGTGTCATGGACCTCCGGCATTCTTGTGAAACCTCTGGATGCAAGTGCATAATACAAAATAAAAAGGATTACAAAGGAAGCCAATCATATTGAAATATATGTATTGAATACACTCTACCCATGGCTCATTACATTTTCCCCTTACAGGGTTCTATGGTATCCTGAGGATTGCCAGGGGTTGGGGTAAGGGGGGCGTGTGTTGTCTCTTCTCTAATGCTATTGGTAGAGCCCCAACTGTCACAATTCATAGCACACTTCGGAAGGTTCCAAATTTATCTCCATTCCTACATAGCCCTGGTCCCTCCAAAGTCATGTTCAAATGCATCATGACTGCTAAATGAATCCTTGTCTCAGCTACCACTGGGATGGGGGCCTGAAGGTAACTCCTGGCTCCTCAGAGCATTGATGTGATCCTGACTATGACTTCTTTGTACTTGAATTCTTTTGTTCTGACTGCTTGCAAAATTTTTCATTGATGTGGAAGTTCTAGATTTTGCTTATAGTGTTCTTGGGAGTTTTTATTTTGATGTTTCTTTTAGTAGATGATCTGTGGATTATTTGCATTTTCCCTTTGCCTTCGGTTTCCAAGAGATCAGGATGGTTTTCTTTTTAAGATTTTTTGAAATGTTATGTCTAGGCTCATTTTTTGGTCATGGTGTTCAAGTATTGCAGTGATTCTTAAATCATTTTTTACTTCCATCTCTTTTCTAAGCCACTTATTTTTGTGTATGAGGTACTTTTCTCTTCCTCCTCCTCCTCCTCCTCATGCTTATCCTTATCCTCATCCTCCTTGTCCTCCTCCTCTTCCTTCTGCTCCTCTTGTTTTTTTGTCTTTTGACTTAGTTTTAATATTTCCTGTTCTCTTGTGGAGTCATTCTCTTCTATGTTGTCCATTCTGATTTTCAGGAAATTGTTGCTTAGGTAAAGTTTTGTGTCTCTTGTGCCAAGTTAATTTTCTTTCCAAGTTTTCCTTCCATAGCTCTCATTTCTTTTCTAACTTTTCTCTCTAGCATTATATTTTCATTGGTGAAAACATTTTTTAAACACTTGCTTCATTTCTCCCAGGAAATCTAGTGTTTTTCTTTGAGGTTTTGCTTGTAGATATTTTGGATACATTCTCTTCTTTTGGATTTGTAACTTGAGCATCCATTACCATAATCACTTTTTTTTTTAATTGGGGGATTAATTTTTTGTTAGCTCATTCTTCGAGCCTACTTTGTGACTTCAGAATTGATGTTAGTGTTTGGCTCTGCCACCCTTCTAGAGAGAAGGTCTGGGGTGCTTCTATTGCTTCTTTCATAGGGCACTGAGTGTGGTGTTATTCCAGGATCTCAAGGACAGTTCAGTCAGAGAACATATAAATTTTCAGTGCTCCCAAAGTGTTCTGATCTAAGGCAAAATCTGATTGTTGCTCTCCTCATCTGACTTCTGCAGGTTCCTGACCTTGATTTGTGTCTAAGCAAGAGTAGACTGTTGCTTAATATTGCCACTATTAGCCAGCTAGGAAGCTCTGCCGGTTCTGAGTGACAGAATTGTAGTCTCCCTGTTGGTCTAAGAAGGCTGTCATGGTTGTTCCTCTGCAGGCTTCAGACTGCTCTAGAAGCTGGAACCAAGGCCCTACTCTATGTCTGGGGTCAGTCACACTGATACTGTTTGCTTCTGGACTTGCTCCTCTTCGACTAGGACCTGTGGTAGCTTTCCACCTCAGAATGCCACTCTTGGATGCAGGTATTGTAATGACTGGAATGATGCCACCTACTGGAGAGCTACTGTAGGAAAGCTCCACCATGAGGAGAAGGCAGCTGAGGGCAAACCATGTGGTCAGTTCCTTGGCGTCAGGAAATGACGTTTGCTTGTGAGTACTATCTATCAAAGCTACCAGCCAATCAACTTGAGGAGCCTCCCATTTCTGGGAGAAGGACACGAAGTAGGAAGTGGATGCTGGCAGAGGGGTTCTTCCTTTTTTGGTTCCTGACCTCACCATGGTGGGTTGGATGATGGGGTCTCTTAGAAATAGTTAGATTCTTACCTTTCTCTCTGATCCTAATGCTCTTTAATAAATACTTAAATACTCTTCCTAAATCTTATAATTTATTGGCGACCACTCATTAAAATTTAGGTAGTATAGCTAGAATTTTAGCCCCTTACAGTATCTTTCCTCAGTCTGTCCTGTATCTATGACCTGGAACTAATTAGTAGATGACAAAACTTCCAGTTCCCATCTGTTCCTCAGATCTCTAGCTGGTTCTGAGGGTGCCCTGTTTTGGATCAGGGCACTGGTGAACAGTCTCTCCCTGCCCACTAGAGTGCTATGTGTAGTATATTCACCAGATCCTGTCTCCAAGTCTGCAGACTTTCCTCTGTCTCCCTATGATGACCTCAGCTAGAAACAAAACAAAACAAAACCCCAAAACTACTCTCTGTGACTTTTTCTTCTAATTCTTTTTTTTTCTTTTTTCTTTTTTTAGTGAGACAATTGGGGTTAAGTGACTTGCCCAGGGTCACACAGAGAGTAAGTGTCAAGTATCTGAGGTCGGATTTAAAATCAGGTCCTCCTGAATCCAGGGCTGGTGCTTTATCCACTGTGCCACCTAGCTGCCCCTCTTCTAATTCTTGATAAGGATTCAGTATTCTAGATCCATTTGGAAAGATTTTAGTGGAGCAGTTTGGTTGTACTGCTTCCTGTTTCTCTGCCATCTTGGCTTCACTCAAGTAATGTCTTGAGAGGTGTTTTTCCCCTTTTTCTTGCTTTGCTTCCTAGAGTTTTTTTTTCTTTCCTCTTTGTAACTTCACCAATTATAATCCCTATATAAGCATATATACACATTAATGAGCCTAAATAGTTAAGAGCTCTGAAATATAAAAAAGAAGGTAATTAAGATAACTTGAATTTAAGTCAAAAAGGTTAAATTTAACATAAATTCAATTTAACTCAATATTTATTAAGCAACTACAGACAATTGTGGTACAGGTTGTGGGAGATAGAAAGATTATGTAAGATATAGGCCCTTGCCCTCACAGAGATTACAATATAGTATAGGTATATGACAATACAAATAGCTATAATATAAAATAAAGCATAAATACATAAAAATACATAAGATGCTATGTAGTACTTTTAAATTTAAAAAATCTTCTGAAAATGTATAAAGTACAAAAAGACATGGATTGTCAGTGGTTCATGTAAAAAAAAACCCCAAAACTGGGGGAAGGGTGTTAGTTGGCCACAAACTTAACATGTTGATAGTGTAATGTAGCTGCTAAAAAGCTAACACAACAGGACTATAGTTTCCAAATCATGGGAAATTATAATCTCATACTGTTAAAAATTACATCTCAGGTTTTATATAACTATGGGTGGTATTTTTTATAGAAAGACATGTAGAAGGCATCCTGTATTATGAGGAATTCAAAGCACAAACACACAGAATAAGTATGTGTGTATAATATGTATATAGACACCTATTATACACATACACATATAGACATAAACACAAATGGGTATATGGAACACTTGAAATACCTGGCTATGTCTAGCTTGGAGAAGACAAGATTTATGGGAGGCATTATAGCGACCTTCAAAAATCTAATTCGATATAATTTGTGTTATGCTGTACCAGAAGGCAGAATTAGAGCCAATGGGTGAAAATTATAAGAAGTTAAATCTTGGTAGAACTTTTTAACAGGTAGAGCTTTTCAACAACCTTCTAAGGTACATTGTCCAACAATGGAATCTTGCTTTGTGAGGTAATGAACTCCTCATCACTGGAGGTATTCAATCAAAGTCTCAGTGATCATCAGAAATGCGATAGAAAAGGTACTCCTAAAGGTTGCATTAGGTGGAAAATTAGTCTAGATGAACATGAAGGCTCCTTATCAGAACATAGTTATTGTTTGACAAATTTTAAAAATACAACTATCATGATATACTTTTGAAACATGAAATGCCCAATAAGAAATGTAGATACACTATGTCCCATTGGAACTTTGTCGTCTAAGATTACATATCTCACAAAATCAAGCCATCTGAGAACATGTTAGAGAGCTGAAAAATCCAAACTATTGCAGAAAAAGTACTAGTGGGGAAAAAATGGAAGTTTTGCTGTCAATTTATGCCACATCATGTATTTGATAGGGATTAGAATAAAATCAGGGGTTATTTACTTGGCTAAAGTATAAAATGTAAGCCAAAGATTGAGAAATTCTTAATTATTATCATTTAATTGTGGAAAACAGGGCATAGAAGATACTGGTTAAACCACAAAAAGCATAATAAATATTCTCAAGTGGCATTCTTTGATGAATACATATACATTCCATAAAAACTGCATGGTTTAGTAGAGGTAGCCAACAGAGAAAATTTAATTTTCATCTTTCAGTTAGTGCTTTTAAGTATTATTATTTTTGGTTGGCTTCTTTTTAAACTAACGTTATATAGAGAGACTATGCACAAAAGATATTTTTGTTTATTCTCATACCCACCATTTATTTTGTAATAGCTTGATATAGATTGTTTTATCCATAACAACTCACAATGACTGTGTACTAAGGCAGGGGGTTACAATTGGTTTTAGTGGAAGTAGTACCAATCTCTCCCTAATGAAACCAAGAATACTTAGGGTTCCAAAGTATATAGCTTTTAAAAAAAAAATCTGAACAGTTCTAGGAGTCATACAAATGATTTTAATTTATAATTTATTAAACACCTTCACTCTAACTTGCAAGCAAACCTAACAAAATTATTATCCCTCCAGAAGGCTTTACCAACCTCAGGGGTACTAAATTCCTTGAGAACAAGGCAGGGAACTATCTTACCTAATTTTTGTATATCCCTTAGGCATAGCACAAAGGTGCTTAATGTGTATTGATTAGAACGTACTTAATCTGACTTTCCCCAGGAGGTTAACAGGTAGTAAAAGAAATCATCTTTCTTTCTGTTGTTATTTTTATTTGTCCCTAGAGAGTGGACAAATGGCTATTTGCAAGATATCCACTCTAAATCATTAATAAATAGAAACAGCAGAATAAGAAGTAGAGGTACCAAAAGAGGAAACCCTAAGAAGGGAAAATCAGTTAATGAAAACAAACAGTGGTAAATTCAAAAGTCAATATTATAACAATTTTAAAACAATTTTGATTTTGGTCACAAAAAAGTATTCAAGAATTAGCATAGTGTAGGGGCAGCTAGGTGGCACAGTGGATAGAGGACTGGCCCTGGATTCAGGAGGACCTGAGTTCAAATCTGGCCTCAGACACTTGACACTTCCTAGCTGTGTGACCCTGGGCAAGTCACTTAACCCCAATTGCATCACCAAAAAAACCAAAAACTAAAAGGCATTAAAAAAAAAAAAGAATTAGCGCAGTGGTTTTAGGTAGAAAGAAGACAGACATATGTGTATATCATCACTTTGTAAACCTTATGGCATCAAAGAAATGTCTGCTGTTGCTGCTGCTACTACTGAACAAAGGTTAGGAAGCAATGTAATTTGTAGAGATGTTTTCTGGAAATTAAAATTGCAATGAAAGGTTGTTTAACTTCACAAATTATGCCTATATGTGTATACCCATATTGACATACTGATTTCCATAATCTGTTTTAAATATTTCTTAAGGACACATGATACTTATTAGATGGCAACATGAAATAGGATTATGATGAAAAACTAAAGTAGTGCTATATAACTCTTTGACCTTTTCTTTCCTCATAAAATTCCCCTAAATTTCCACTGACTTATGTTCTGATGATTTTTAAAGTCAGTTCCCTGGGACATCCCAATGGGAATTATTCAAATTTCACATTCCTGTGTATTCCCAGAAATATTGAGAGAATAGAGATAAAAAGAAATATTGCAACATGAATTCTTTTTATGGACATAGGAAACTATTATATTTAAAATGTAATCTCAAAACTTGTCTTTATGAGATTATGTACGTGTGTGTCCTTTTCCAGTAAATGATTTTTCTATAAACCTTTATGGAACATCTACTATTCTTAAGGCAACATGTCAGTGGGACATAGAGGTAAATAAGATCCTTCTTCCTCAAGGAACTTATGATCTACCAATCTGTAGAAAGTTACTGTGATTTTGGTGAAGTATTAGTCTAGGAGTTAAGAGTCTGGTGATGTGACAGGAGTATAATATACTGGATAGAGTATTAGACTGGAAGATGGAAGACCTCTGTTCACATCTCACTTCAGATATGTACCAGATGCATGACCCTGGGCAAGTCACTGTCCTCTCAGCTTTGGTCTAGGAAGCTTGGAGCCCTGACCTTTACTCCCAGCTCTGCCACTAGATAACTATGTGATTTTGGATTAATCATTTGACCTCCTCAAGCCTCAGTTTCCTCCTCCATAAAATGAGTTGAAGTAGATAGTCTGAGAGCTCTTTCAACATTAAAATTTGGAATCTGAATGATAGCATACAAAACACAGTCACTGTAACTACATCATTCAATAATTCTCCATGCAGACAACAAAATGGGCAATGATGGGTTAAATCTGCTACCTACCTCTTTTTACCATTTTCAGAGAATTCTTGAACTGAAAGGATTAAAGTACTTCAAGGTACTTCTAATTAAAATAAAGCATATATACAAATTATGAGTCATAAAATCTTTTAAGCTTTTTTCAGCACTCTTCTCTTTTTGCTGTTTCATTTCCATTATTCAGTGCTTGAATCCTAATAATTTTCTCTCACTTTCAAGATACAATGCATTTTAAACTCTTCCTTAAACTTTTTTATATGATGTTGGATTTTCTTAAAATATTAATTTGATGCATTTTCCCCTTGAAGCCAGGTGAATAAATACATGATTACAATACTACTTTGAGGAGACTGAATATCAAAGTATGACTTTTCAGATAACATCTTCAAATGGAATATTTTATTGATTCAAAGTGGTCACATCAATGATTATAATTGATTCTCAATTATCAAATGCCTCTCAACTTGAATAAGCATTATTGAAGTTTATTTTTCTGGACCATGAAAGTTTATGATCTTGGTTTTTGATAAGCAGAGTATTTCACAAATACAAAAGACTTTTTTGAAAAAATTAAGTTAGACAGTTTTTCTTATATTTCACAAGATCAACCCAATGTCTCTGGACCACTAGACCGTTCTTGAAATGATGACGGGGAGATAAGAAAGCTAAGTGTAGGAAGGTGGAAAGAAAGAAATATTAACAGTGGCTTTGGAATGGGGGGATGGGGGGTGGTTTAAATTAGAGTTATGTGATGTCCTATTGTGGGAGCGATTGATGTTCCAATTCCACCACTCTGTTGATAGTTGAAACCTTTGGATAGGTTGGAAAGAATGCTAGATTTGGAGTCAGAAGTCTGTCCATGGTTTGGATCCAGATGTGGCTTTTGAGGGAGTCATTTGACCTCCTCGGTCTCAGTAGTCTGTTTCCTCATCCATAAAATGAAAGGTTTGAAACAGATGATCTCTCAGGTCCTTTCTGGCTCTAAATCCACGATCTTTTATGACTTATCCCTTTTATTTCATTCAAACTGAAGACCTAGGTGGCATTCCGGCAATCATCATGCTTAACCTAGGGTGTAACTTTGACCCTCCCTTCCCATAGTGGGATTGGCACACACTTCACTCTTCACATGCCATCAAAACCTACACCACCCAACTTCGGGTGAGTCTTGAGTCCAACACCCATCACCATCACCACCATGCCCAACCATCCCAGCCACCATCTTCCTAGACCTGGACTCTTCCCCATCTTTCCCCTTCCCTCCCCTTTCTTACGAGGGCACCCAATGGGTGGGGCCAGGACGACAGTGGGAGGAGCCTGGGGCGGACACATTTAAAGAAAGAGAGGGCAAGGGGAAGAAAGAGAGGGGGAGAAGAAAGAGAAGACGAGGGGGGAGCGGCTGGTGGTGTCCAATGACAAAGCCCAGGGGTGGGCGCCGGGCGCCATTTTGTTCGGGGCGGCAGGATATCCACCCGCGTCCTCCGCCCTCGGTGGCTGAGGGGGAGGGGCGGCGGCGGAGGCGAGAAAAGTAACGAAAGAAGTGCCGGGCGGGAGGCAAGAGCAGCAGCCACCGCCGCCCCGGCGGAGGACAACGCGGGGGAGGGCGGGAGGCAGCCCGGGCAGCGGCGGCTGCCGTGGCCGTCCCGAGGAGGCACCCATGCGGCGGAGCGTGAGGAGGCGGCGGCGGCGGCCCCAGGCGGCCCCGGCGGCGGCGGCCCCGGGCGGCGGCCCCCGGGCCAGAGGAGGTGACGGGCCGGCGGCGGAGCGGGAGGAGAAGGTGGTGTACTCGCGCTCGCAGCTGTCCCTGGCCGGCAGCACCAAGGCGCTGGGCGACGCCTTCAAGCTCTTCATGCCCCGCAGCACCGAGTTCATGAGCTCGGACGCCGAGCTCTGGAGCTTCCTCTGCAGCCTCAAGCACCAGTTCTCCCCGCACATCCTCCGCAGCAAGGACGTCTACGGCTACTCGTCCTGCCGGGCCCTGGTCCCGGACCCCCCGGGACCCCCGCCCGCGGCCAACAGCCAGCCCGCTCGCGGGGGGGAGCCGCCGTCGCCGCCGCTGCCGTCGCCGCCGTCCCGCCGGCCGGCCCCCGGAGCGGCGGCCAGGAGGAGGCGCCGAGGAGCCGGAGCCGCCAAGAGAGCCAGGAAACAGCCGCCGCCGCCGCCGCCGCCGCCGCTGCCCGCAGCGCCCCAGCCCGCGCCCGTGCCCCCGCCGCGCCCCGAGCCCTCGCCGCTGCCCCCCGCCCTGCCCGCGCCCCCGTCGCCGCCCCCGCTGCTGCCGCCGTCGCTGCCCCACGCGGGCCGCTTCGGGGGCCGGACCCTGGAGGAGATCTGGAGGGCCGCCACCCCGGTGCTGACCACCTTCCCCACCATCCGCGTCGGGCACGACGTGTGGGGCGAGCGGAGCCTGGCGGCGGCGCGGCGCAGAGCCCAGCAGGTCCTGCGAGTGAACCTGGAGCCCGTGGTGAGGCTCCGCCGCTTCCCCGTGGCCACGTCCTGAGACTCGCGAGGGGACCGACCCCTGCCCCGGCCCCCTACCCCGCCTCCATCCCTCTCCCGTCCACCCCGGCGCGGCTCCCCGTCCGCCGGCGGGGGGACTCGTCTCTTCCACTTCGTGGGACTCCCCACCGCTGTTCTCCCCGACTTTTCAACCCAAGGAGCCGCTGCCTCCGCTGCCCCGCCGCCGCCTCCCCTGGGGACTGAGCTTCCGCCAGGAGAAATGAACAAGTGTCAGTCTAGTGTTTACAATTCCGGCCTGGACCGTGTCCCCTTAGTGCACTTTATGGGCAAAGAAGGTTCATCTGATTGCTTCCCCCGCTCCCCATCCCGGGATGAAGGAACTGCCCGCGTCTCCCTCCTCTGCGTCTTCACCTGGATTCCGCGGGATGGAGGAGACACACACCTGGACTCCCGAAGAGGCAGGACCGCATCCTTCCCCCACCCTCACCCCTAGACTGAGAAGTCGCCCGGACTCTAGGGGACAGATCCGTTTTCTCCCTTTTGGACTCTACCTCACTGGTCTGGAAGTCCACCGAAGAAGTCATTATTTTTCCAAAGGAATTTTGTTTCATGCTTGTATAATAAAGCCAGATTTTACTTAGCTTATTTCTTTTCCACCACCACCACTACCGCCACCCCTCTTTCTGGACGGAGGATTATGGATATTTTGTGGTATTGCACTAATATGTGCTCAGGGTATTCTGAATCCCATGTGTTCCCCAGTTTTTACTGGCTCCTGGAGCTTTGACCTAAGTACACGTTTTTAAAAGGTTCAGGGCTTTTAAAGACCGTTATTGGTGCAAGGATTTGTATGGCTTTGAGTTTCATGGGCTCAGTGATTATAAAGAGTCACAAAATGGAACTGTTTAAACATTTTTTAGTCATTTTTAAAATTTTTATATCTGAATTAAGTTTATATTTACTGAGCACCTGAAGATAATAGTAGCATACTGGTTTTTTTATACCATTTTGTTTAGAAAAAGCTGACTTGTTAAATTCAGTTAAAATGAATAAAAATTTAAATGCATTGAAACAACATGGTTGTGATGAAAAATGAACTAATTTTTAAAGAACCTACTGTTGGTTACATCGGTAATAAATATATGGCACCAAACAAAACTGGAGGTATATTGGCCTGGGTCCGTGTAGTCTAGTATACAAAACCAGCAAGATTATTCTAAGCAGAAGGATTTGTAAATGAGAAATGAATGTGTATGAGTTAATTCTTATTATAATGGTAGTCAGAATATACAAATTAATTTTATAACTTTTGCAGTAATGACCAAGAGGGGTGAGAGCATTTCTTGGTTTTAATAATTGGTTGTAATTGAAATTGGGCAAAATAGCCGCTTTTTATTTTTTTGGTTGTTAGATAACAAGAGATGCCCAACCTAGCAGTCATCACTTTTTTTTCTTCCCAAAAAAATCTCTCAACATTATGACAAAAACGAGCTGTTGATCTTGTGTTTAAGATAAAAGTTTGGATTCCTCTTTCCATTCATAATTATCTGCAGTTCTGGTCTTTTTCTATCAGCCTAAGACCATAATAACCAACAGGCTAGCCACATTTAATGCTAACCCTTCAATTACTGTTTTATATTAGTGTTTATGCTCGGGCCAAATGTGGGATTCTAGATTATCCAAGTGCCTTTGGTAATGGTGGCAGCAAGACTTAATGGTTTGTAGCCAGTGGTGCCATAACCAGTTATCACTGCAATACCTAAAGGGTCACGTAGTGTTTTTTTGTACCACTATCTTTCAAGATTTTAATTATTCTGCCATGGAAAAATCCATTCCAGGCTGGAACTTGGCATATGAAATCCTCAGTATTGAGGTTTAACTCTGCTTGGCAGCTTTTTAGGGAGTATAAGGAAAGAGTTGCATTTTTGACTTTTATATTCCTAGAACTCATATTGGCTTAGCTTTTGAAATGAGATCTTGCAGACTCAATAATAGTCCATAGTATTTTTTTGGTGATTTTTTTTTTCTCGTATAAAGAATGACTTCATGCCAGTTTTTACAGCAATCTTCTCATGGTCCGTAATTCACTTATTATTCAATGCCTTTTTTGTTGTTGTTTAATCATACAGTCACATGAGTAAATAAAAGTGGATAATTTATTAGATGATGAAGAAATGTTAAATTGTAACTATTATGGAAGCCTAGATTTATCTTTTGGGTTACAAGTTTCATACCTAGTTGTATTTCAGATGCATAGCATTCCTTTCAAAGAACCTAGTATTAATTTTTAGGTATGTGATGCCATTTTATGTAGTTTTACAAGATTTTAAGTTTTCAAAAACATACCTAATGGCCATTTTAGAATGTGACTGCAGTCTGTGTAGGTTATCCAGATATTTCCTAGATGATTTTGAAATCAGATTTCTCTCGGAGGTTGAATTTTGTAATTCTTGCTCAGCACATAACTATGAAACAATTGTTGACACCATGTATTTATTTTGAATGAGGTTCTTAATTTCTTTTCTTCTTGTGCTTTTGAAATTTAGTAAATCTGTGACTTGCCTAAATGCTTCCCTAGATTATTTAAGCTTCCTTGGTTTCAGTTGGATGTAATTGCCCACCCTGAGTCCAATATGTAATTTATATGATCTCACAAAACAATGCCATTTCTAGTTTGTGAAGTATGGTGTGAAATTTTTATTTTTGCCAAGTTTTTTTTTTTTAAATAAAGCCAATGTAATTTCTAAAATATGAAGAAGCCTCTAATGTAGTTGATAAGTACAATATTTTTGGCAACTGTGTGGAAGGTAAATCTTAGCACAATGGCCTTTATTGGCAGGGGAGGGTAGGAGCACTCATTCACCACCACTGTCTAAAGTAAATATGTAGTTTAGTTTGTATAAAATACCTTTAGGAACCCTAAATCTCATGATTCTCATTCATTCTCTTGCCTTCTCTTATCTTTACATCTCACATGGCACAAATGGAGTGTAAGCTAGAAAGGAATTTACCAACCTTTCTTGCCATATTTTTTTGAGTGCCTAAGTATGATGGGTGCTTTAAATAATATTTAGATTCTTTATTATCACTTTGACCCTACTTCCTGCCAACCAGCATCCTACTTCCCTGACTAGAAACCTATAAACTGATGATTGTTGAGGGCATACTTCATTGTTGATAGCTGAGTGTTGCCGTTGTGATGTGTATTTATTTTGTCCAATTTGAACACTCTATTGGACATGTATAACTTTGATGCTGGTGGCTGACAGCTCTTGACCCAATGTGTAAATCATAGGATTATTTTTTTCTGAGAACTCCTAAATAGAAATACATTTTAAAATATTTGAATACAAAAAGTTCAAGTAATTATGAAATTCATTGTAGATTTTTTAATATCAGCGTTGCCACAGCAGTCTTGAATTTGATGGTTTTTAATGGAGATATATAAAATACTTGCTTTAGATTGGTGTGTTAAAGCCTTTTCTATAGACTGTTATGTCTTAAGTGCATTAGAAAGCAATTGTTCGTGATGGAACTGAAGTGTTTCCCTGGACAGTTCTATTTGATGTGGATATGATCAAGGTTTATAATCTGGTTGTATTTTGCTCTTTAATTTATTGACTGTAAATAAATTTTAGAGAATACTCCGTCTACTTTCAGTGTCTGTTACTAGTGTTGATAAAGGTTTTGGTTCGGGTTGTGTTGACATGTGAACTAGAAAAATTTTATATTTAAAATGATAAGATTTCCATGGAAAACTTTAAATTTTTGGAAGCCTTCAAATAGGTAGTTTAATGCCTTGCTTTGTGTGTTTATTCTCCTTTTTACTGATTTCATGTACCCTGGGGCAAATTTTGGAAGCAATAATTCCCCATGTCATTTGATTCAGAGTGTATATGCTTCATTTCTAGGAATTACCTAATGAAGCATTTCCCCCAAGCTACTGGTTTACAGAAGAATATGTTCAGTCTTCCATATCTGTTGCTAAAGAGTGTTTTCAAAGTGCATCAAAATTTATCCATGAATCTCATGTGCTAAGGGAAATTTAATTCAATACATGCATCCTTCTTTCTGTGTAGCACTCCTAGGGGTGAGAATGATAGAAAGGTTGGATAAGACAGTGGTTGTCCTCTTGGAGCTTGCATTCTAATACCAGAATTTGATACAAATAAAAGTAATTATACTATTTACTTTTAAGAGAGTGCTTTAGTGAGGTGAAATTAAGGTGCTATGAAAACCTTGCCTCCTGGTAATCAGACCTTCTATTTTGGACTGGGAAAACTGATGACAGATTACTACCCCACAGCATGAGCAGAAGCTCTATTCCATAGTGTAAGAGTAGGATCCAAAGTTCCTATCATAGTTTAGTAAGGTGATAATACATATTTACACAGATTTTATGCTGTATAGGAAAGTGGCAAGATTTGTTTGTAGTATGCCATATTGAGTTGTATGGGTATTAGACTTTGGATTAAACCATGTACCTGAGCTCCCCTCAGTATTCAACTGTGAATATAACCTTGGGTATATGATATTCAGCCCATCCAGAAAGTAAGGAAAAATGAAAAGACAATAGGAAAATGTAACCATTATAGACACCTACAAACAGTTAATAAAATGGCAACTTACAAAGGAATTTGATTTATTCTTTTTCCCTGTGAGTGTACCAACTTAGTTAAAAATGAGGAAGATCATGATGTTTGTTACATTTGGGTTCCATTCATATAATATCATGTAGACCTTCCTAAGGGAAATTGCTGCTCACAGTTTCTCTGCAAGCCATTATAGGCTATAATGTGTTCTAAGCAATACTTAGAGAATTGGTAAGTGGTAGGTTAAAGTCAGAAAGCCAAAGACTTATGAATAATAGCCTTTTAAAAGCTTTTGCTCTATTTATATGACCTATTTAGAATTTGACTAAATTGATTTAAATGTTCCTTTAGGATCATGTTGTTTTATTCATGTGTACCTTACCAAGTGGTCAACATTAGTACCTACAAATGATATACTTCCCTCCAGGAATATTCAGGGAGCCAGTTCAAATAGGATGTCCATTTGTTACATTTTAAGTATGAGCATTTATACCTCAGAAATCACAAACAGTGAAGGAGGGCTGATTTATTTGTTGATTTCTAGCCTTAAAGCAATGGAGAAAATGTTGATAATGCAGTATATCCCTTCTTTATTAAGAGAATTAAAATGACTAGAAGAGTTATTTTTTGCAAGAACACAAAATCACTGCTGAGAAACAAAATAGTTTAATATTTAAAGCAATGGCTTAAATGTACATTTTAATACTTTGGGTATAAAACTTTCAATTCAACTTTGTTTTTTAATAGTACAGGGAATAATGAACACATTTTGTCTTGATAAGCATCCCTAAGTTACAGTAGCTAAACTTAATGCAAGAGAAAAGTTTCCCTAAAAAAAGCATTATGTGGACATTTTCCAGAAGCAAGGAGCTCTAAATTGAGCTTGATTATAGATTTCACAAAAGCAATATACTTTTACTTTCAATACTCCCTTCTATCTTGCTAAATGCCATTCTAGACCATGATTTACATAATGATAAATACCTCCAAGGTCTGACTTGAGGATAAACATAGTTCTTAATAACGGCAAAGACTATAGTTAGCATAGCAAATGTTGTCTATACAAGTATTCTGCTAGGTTTAAAAGTCAGTCCTCTTTTGCTATGGAATGTCCGCACTTGGAGATTTTAATTTAAGAATCTTCCTAGTGGTGGAAGTAACTGTCTACAGTATTTGTTTTCTTTCTAGCTTTATGAAGATTGTTTTCAAGTGCATAGTTGTTTTTAGTTTTTATATGCCAGTCGAAAGTAGAAAGCACTGGACTGTATTCTAATTCCAGCTATATTACTAATGAGCTCTGTGACACTGAATAAATCATTTAACCTCTTTGGACATCAGTTTCTTCATCTGTAAAATAAGGGGTTTCAGTTAAATGATCTGTAGGGTTCGTCAGTTTTAAAAATCTGTGAATCTTTAAAACATATCCATAAAGCTAAAGGATGCCTGAGATTGGTTGTAAACTATTTTTGTTTTTTAATTTGTGAAATAGAAACTTGAAGTTTCAGTGATTCGCTTATAAAAGAGTAATTTTTCTATTTATAAAAATAACAGCCTTATAAATGTATGTTATACTACTTTTGTTAATCATAACTACTGATATTTAATTACTTGTGTCATTTTGGTAGAAAAGGTGGTTGTTTTTTTCTGATTAAAATCCAAAAAGCAAGTTTGATCATTCTTTTTTTTAGCACCTTTACAAAGGAAAAAGTATGAACGTATTTTGGGATGTGTATTCCTTTTCCTCAAAGTGCCAGTAGCATTCAATTTGATATGTGTACTGGATCTTGGACTCATAACACTAATTTCAACAGTGGTTTGTTTTGTCATTATTGTGAACATATTGAGCATAAGTTTTCTTCCATATATAGTTTTGCTTTACTTAATATTGTTGTGTTTTTTTTTAATGAAAAAGTGAATCTGGAATCACCAGGGAATGAAGTGTTGGGCTACAACAGAGAGTGTATTGAATTAGAAATCATGAGATTTGGGTTTTAGCCTTGAGTATTACTAAATAGGTGTTGACTAGTTCAGCTTCCTTAACCTCTATGGCTTTCCATTTCAACTACAAAGTGGGGGGAAGGGGGGAAGTACAGTAGGTAGGGATGAAGAGGATTGTGATATAGGGCATGGACTGACTAAATGACGTGTAAATGTTCTTTTACTTATAATAGCCTATGTTACCACATCTTTTTAATATCACTGAATATCCTCAAGTAGAATATATTAAAAGTGATTTAACCTATTCCTGCTGACTTAGAGTCATGAGGTATGACTATAAATTATCATACTGTGCTTTGATACATCGATACAGTATCACTTGTGATGTGTTAAATAGAGCTATTTGTTTATGTGCTGCAAGATACCAGATAACTATTTTCTCAGTTTCTGCCTTTGCTTTTTATAATTTTTTTCTCTTTCATTGTTTGGCTTCTAGATATCATTTCTTGCTGCTCTTATTCTTTAGTAGGCCTTCATCAGCATTCCCACCCCTTTTAAGATTTGCTTCCATTCTAATGTGCCATGGATTGAGAAACCAGATAATTAACTTTTTTTAGAATTATACTTAAAATAGCAGGAAATAGTTTCTAAAAAGAGTCTCTCCTATAAGTAAAGTGTGTTAACTTTGTGGCGTCTAGTTTGGCTGTTCAGAGCCTTTTTAAGTAGCTTCCTAGTTCTCATTTGTTCTCATTGTTCTCATTTCTGGAGAGTTTAATCTGTTGGATAACAACTCCCAGATAAGTGAGGTAGCACAATATTTAAGAAATTATATTTGATCCTATTGTAATTTCAAAAATAAACAAAAAAAATCCTAAAATTGTCTTTTGCTTCTGTGTTACCCTCCTTCTGTAAATTGTTGATGGTATTCATTCCTTCTTACTTTGGTGATATCCTAGGTAACAACAAAACCAATTATAGTCTTAGAGCTTTGAACAAAGAACTCAATAACATGCAACACTAGCAATACTTTTAAATATATGATTTTTATTTTATTAATATCTTTTGTTTTATATTATTTTAGATTAAATATTAACTTTTAAAGGCCATTAACCTATCTAATCCTAGAATCCTGAAGGTTAATATATTTAGAGAAAATATTCTCTAGTGAACTACTGTGAGATAAATGTTTGATCATTATCAAAAAGCAACTACCTCACAAACTCTTGAACAACCCTTCAGGGTATTGTTTCCAAAATGAAGATTTGAATGAATGTCCTTTGAATTATCCTATTCTGTAGTAATCCAGCTTTGAGTATGTCCATTGGGTTTTTGGTGAGGTGAAATAGGGCAACATCAGATTGCAAATTGAAATAAATAAAAACAACCTACGGTCTGGAATATCAGCTTTAAATAGCAGTTGATAGGTTATAGGCTGCAGGCAAACAATTAATTTACTTGGTGTAAAGAATGGAGTCTTCAAAGAAGAGCAGAGAAGAAATCAAAGATAATCTGGGAGGTTGCTGAAATCCTAGGCACAATGGTTGTCAGGAAGGAGGGAAAAGGGAGTAATCATTGGTTTGCTACCCTGGTTATGCTAATTTATGATCATTCCTGGAAGTTCAGTATGAAGGATATAGGACTCTTTGTCACCTCCACACTAGGGCAGCTCCATATTCCCTTGAAGATGTATATGTTTTAAAGAAGGGAGTAGATTCTCAGGGATATCTGACATTTTTTTTTCTATTTCTGATGCCAAAGGCAGGAAGATACCAGGGATTGGCTGGCTAATGGCAGCTCTTTCCTTTTCGCCTGTTCTATGAGCACTGGGCATGGAAATTTCCAGCAGGGAAGATTCCAGAGAAGTTGGGGAAGGTGCAGTGTAGAAGAGAGTTATCCTGTTGTGACAAAACCAGAGTGGGACTTAAACAGAGAGAGAAATTCAAGCATGGGGACAGCTAGGTGGCCCAGTGGATAGAATGCTGGGCTGGGAATCAGGAAGACCTGAGTTCAAATTTCAGATACTTAGTAGCTATGTAACACCAGGCAAATCATTTAATCCTGTTTGCCTTAGTTTCCTCATCTATAAAATGAACTGGAGAATGAAATAGCAAACTACTCCAGTATCTTTGTCAAGAAAAAAACTCCAAATGGAGTTTGGAGGACCTGGATTCAAATCCGGCCTCAGACACTTGACACTTACTAGCTGTGTGACCCTGGGCAAGTCATTTAACCCTCATTGCCCTGTTAAAAAAAAAAGGAAATGAGGGGCAGCTAGGTGGTGCAGTGGATAGAGCACCAGCCCTGGAGTCAGGAGTACCTGAGTTCAAATCCGGCCTCAGACACTTAACACTTACTAGCTGTGTGACCCTGGGCAAGTCACTTAACTCCAATTGCCTCACAAAAAAAAAAAAAAGGAAATGAAGTTCTGACCTAGGGTAGTAGCCATGTAGAGGAGAGAAGAAAATGAATGCATGAAGTATTATGGTTGTAGAATAAATGAGACTTGGCAGCTAGTTATAGGGGTAGGGAATGCTAAGGCAGAGAGAAAGACAAGGAATAATGGAGGGTTTGAACTTAGATGATTGGTGGAATACTGGTTCTTCAATAGGAACAGGCATGTTTGAAAGAGGAAAAGGTCTAGAAAGTCTGGATTGTTTTGGACACATTGAGTTTGAGGTGTTGATGGGGCACCCAAGGGGAGATGCTCAGAAGGCTGTTGGTAATTTCTGAGGTTTCGGAATTAAAGTTTGCGGTATGGAATGGGCTGAAAGATGGTAGGACTGGGGATCACAGGATTCAAGAAAAGAGGATAATGTCTATACTTATACTCCAATGAATCTATGACATCAGTATAAATCCTTCCCTCTTAGTACCAATTGCAATCAATCTGTACTTTCTCTTCCTGGGTAATTCTTGTCCATGTATTTTCACAAATTCTCCATAGAGAATCTGTCCAACATAGTAGAGACTTGCCAATCAATTAAAAAAAAGATTTGTGGATTCCAGGAAAACAGTCCATCCATAAATCTTCAGTCTTCTATGATTAGATCACCTACTTTTCTGGCCATAAATCCTTTACAGAAATTCTCTGGCACAAATTAATGTTGATAGTATGCTGCAGGTTCCACATATTTTCAATGCTCTTTGGATCACTTTCAGTTTAGATATTTATGAAATTGTGGGTTTGGTTTCAATAAGATGATTAAGTGAATGGTAGTAACTAAGCTCAGATCTAGCTCACCTCAAAAGAATGACAAAGGTACCATATAAAATAAAAGAATAGCATAAAACCAAAAACCAAAAAACAAGAGGGGAGGGGAAGAAATCTTCACGGGAAAACTAACAAAGACCAATGGAATGAATAAAGAAAAGGGGTCCTTAGTTCAGTGAACAAATATTATAGAGTAAAAATAAAGTTAGGAGAAATCTCCAGAAGGAAAGAACAAGACCAATAACATTTATACATCTAAAAGAGAGAATGGAGAAAATCTCCAGAGTGCCTTAGAATCAGATATAAATGAATATCTGGCAACTCTCCACTTTGACACTTCAAAATTCCTCAACATCATACTGCAGTCTCCATATGCTGCCAGCCTCAGAGACAAAGATGAAGTTTCATCTTGCTAAGGATACTTCTACTTGTACCCTATATTTCATTCCTTCCTGTCTCCTCTGGGAGCTTTCCTTCTTTATTACCCTTTGTCTGGGGCAGGTAAGTGGTGTAATAGATAGTGTTGGGTCAGGAGTCAGGAAGACCTGAGTCCAAATCTGGCCTCAAACACTTATTAGCTGTGTGACCATGGGCAAGTCACTTAACCTCTGTTTTCCTTGGTTTCTTCTTTCACGAAATGAAGAGAAATAGCACTTACCTCCCAGGGTGGTTGTGAGGATCAAATGAGACAATAATTTTAAAACACTTAGCTTGGTATTGGGCACATAGTAAGCACTATAATAAATGTTTATCATAAGTATCACCTCAACATCAACCTCTTTTTATCAACCTGCTCCCTCCCTGATATTTGTAAACATGCCCAGGTCTCCTGAACATTTACAAATCTTCACTTCATCCTTCCATTCTTTCATTTTCTTATTATTTTCTTTCTTTTCCCTTTCATAGCCAAACTGCCAGAAAAGGCCATCAACATTCACTGTCTCCTCTTTTACCCTCACTCAGTTCTCAGCCCCTTGCAATTTGGCTTCCAAATCTACCACTCCACTGAAATTATCTTTCCAAGGTAATCAATAATTCCTAAATTGCTAAATCCAATAACCTTTTCTTACACATTTTTCTTGATCTTTCTGAGGCTTTTGACTCTGTTGCTGATCACCTCTTCCTAGTTATTTTCTTTTTCCTCAGCTTTTATGACACTGTACTTTTTGGTCCTCCTAGTCTTTTTGACTGCTTTTCAGCCTCCTGTGTAGGATCGGTTCAATTCAATAAACGTATATTAAGTCACTGCTACATTCCAGCATAGTGATGTGCTAAGTGCATCATCTAGATTTCTAAGTATAAGCGTACCCAGGGCAGAGTGAAATATAGCCTTAATAGCTATCCTCACACCAGGTATTTTCTCCAGATCAGTTAAATTAATAGAAGTTTACATGACAATCTGGCTGCTAAAATACCTGTTTAAAAGTTCTGAGAATTGATTTTAAGTGAGACAGGAAGCATGCTCACTAATGGTGTTTATTAGTGCCATGAAGTGGTCTTGTGCACAGTTGAAATGGAGCCCTATCTAGAGCAAGATTCTGCACATGCTTGTATACATTATACTCACTATGACAATCTGATTCAGGCCTTCATCACTGTTCATCTGAATTATAGCAACAGACATCTCATTGGATTCCTAGTATTCAGTCTCTCCCTGTTCCAATCTATTGTATCATGTGACTACTGAAATAATTTGCCCCAAGTACAAACCTAACTATGTCACCCATGTCACTGAAGCTCAACAGTCTTCAGTGGTGCCCCATCACTTCTTGAAGAAATCCATTTACAATCTTAATCCATTCTTCCTTTTCAACCTTATTACACATTATTCCCCTTCACACATTAAGTTCCATTCAAATGTACCTACTTGCTGTTTGTTTCCATAACTCAGCAACTAATTTCCTACGTCTATGTCTTTGCACATGGTATCTCCCATGCTTGACATGCTTGACACTCCCTCACCATTCTTACCTCTTAGAGTTCCTACCTTTCATTGAGGCTCAGCTCATGTGTCATCTCCTGAAGAAAGCCCTTGCTCAGCCCTTTAATTCTTAGTGTTTGTTTTCTCCTCAAGTTATCATGTTATCTTTTTATGTCATTATCTATTTATGTATTATTCCCTCCAATAGAATGTATCCTCCTTAAGGCTAAGACCTATTTTTTTTTCTGGGGGGGGGGGAGCAATCCAGATTAAGTTACTTGCCCAAGGTTATATAGCTAGTAAGTGTCTGAGGCCGGATTTGAACTCAGGTCCTCCTGACCCCAGGGCCAGTGCTCTGTCATCCACTGTTCCACCTAGCTGCTTCACAAGAACTAGTTTTTGTATTGTGCTTATATTCCCAACACTTAACATAGTGTTTTGAATGTAGAAGATGCTTGAATAAGTATTTATTGTTTTGGATTGTAAGACTATAAAAATTTCAACAACATTCAGTTATTCTAAAGAGTAAAATAATATCTACCAATACATACCAGAAAAACAGAATGAGAAATACATGTTGAAAGGATTATGACATACAGGCTAGTGGATTAGTCCAATAAAACATGTTTTGGAGAGGCACTTCAAAGGACTAATGATAATTGGTCCAGAGCTAATCAGGGTGGTTTTCACTTGATAAACTGGCTAGCACTTTTCATGCTCCCAAGCTGATCACTTCTATAAAAGCCTATCCTTTAACACTGTTGATGCAATATGGTTGCAAATTATGTAACACTATGACCTCTGATTCCCATTTAGAAGTCTCCAAAATCCTATAAATCCCATCTTTAAATACTTTATTAAAGTCTATGGTTTCCTATTTGTTTATCTTCTTGTTGAATTTCTCTAGATCTGACAGAGGAACAAAGTCACCTAGAATTAACATTTTATTGTATAGCTCTTGATTTGTTTTTTCATTTCAATTAAGTTTTCCTTTGAGAACTTGTTTAGTTTGTGGTTTGATGCATAAACATTTAATATTGTTATTTTATTATTTATGACACTCTTAATTATAACATAGCTTCCTTGCTTGACTATTTTTGTTATTGCCTTATCTGAACTCTTGACTGCTATTCCTGCTTTTTGGAATTAAATGTAGCATAATAGATTTTATTCTAGCCCTTCACTTTGAAACTTTGAGTCTCTGTGCTTTATATGAGTTTCTTATAAGTAGCAAGATTTGTTGGGCTTTGTTTTGCAGTCCCATCTGCAATTTGTTTCCTTTTATTGGAAAATTCAGCTCATCAACATATAAGGTCAAAATTGCTGAAATTTGAGTTTCCTTCCATTAGATTCTATCACTTTAAAAAATCAGCACAAGGTGCCATATTGCTTTGTTTTTTAATAGCCCACTTTCATTCCCTGTATTTGTATATACTTTTCATACTATGCAAAAATCTTTTATTTTTTAACAACCAAGTCTTAAACCCTGTATTTACCATGCTTCATCACTTTCATCTTCCCTCCCACCCATGGCAAAGCTGTTTGCTGGGATTCTTCTAATTTAATTTTTTAACCCTTCCCTAATCACCCCAGAGCAACTAGATGGGTCAAGTGCCAGTCAAGAAGTTAGGAATTCTACCTCAAATCCAGCCTTGTATACTTGCTATCTGTGGGACCCTGGGTAAGTCACTTAACCTGTTTGTCTTAATTTACTGGAAAAAGAAATGGCAAACCACTGCAGTATCTTTGACCCCAAAGAGGATCACAAAGAGTCAGACATGACTGAAACAACTGAATAATAACAATCAGCCCAGATTAAGAATATAGTTTTAGAATCACACACTCTTTCCTCCACCTCATAAAACTTTGTCTCATCAAATTTCAAAAAATACTATTTTACTTCTCTTTCTACCTTTCTTCATTCCACCCAGCTGGCCTAATTAGGTCTCTTCCCTTTTCAACATTTTATTCCTAGCTTTTGGATTTTTGTTTGTTTTTAAGTTATACATGCGTAGTCATGCAAAACATCTCCAAATTAGCCAGGGTGTCAAAGAAAACAGACAAAAACAAAACTTCAGATTGAGGAACTATCAAAAAATTATCCTTCAATCTGTTTTCAGATACTATCAGTTCTTTCTCTGTAGATGGATTGCAATCTTCATAAGTCCTTCAGAGTTATATTGGTTCATTGCATTGCTGAAAATAACCATGTCCTTCACAGCAGATCATCTTACACTATTGCTGTTATTTTGTATACAGTACATTTCACTCTGCTTCAGTTCATGTAGGTCTTTCCAGGTTTTTCTGATAGCATCCTGTTAGTCATGACTTTCAACTTGACAAAGAATTTTCTTCACAATAATCCAGTAAAGTAAGTACCATATGTTTTGCCATTATCATCAATCATCATAACTGTATCCCTCCATCTTATTCCCTTCCCATGATATTTACTCTATTTTCTATCTTCTTTTACCCTATTCCTCCTCAAAAGTGTTTTGCTTCTGACTATCCCCTCACCCACTCTGCCCTCCCTTCTTTCACTGTTCCCTTCTTATTCCCTTCCCCTCCTACTGTCCTGCAGGGTTAGATAGATTACTCCACCCAAGTGGGTGTATATGTTATTCCCTCCTAGAGCCAACTCTGATGAGATTAAGGTCTTTGAGCTAATTCGAATGTGTGTAAGGCTTCCCTTCACTTCCCCACAACTCCCCCATCTCTCCCCCCCACTTCATATGCCCTTTCATGTGAGATTTTACCCCATTCTGCCACTCCCCTATCCCATCCCCCAGTGTCTTCCTCTCCCTCCACAATTTTACCTCAAAGATGTCATCATGGGGCAGCTAGGTGACAATGAACAAAGCACCCACCCTGGATCCAGGAGGACCTGAGCCCAAATTTGGCCTTAGATGCAAAATACTCGTCAACACCAACTGCACCCCCCCCCCAAAAGAGAAACAAAAAAAAATAAATGCTTTACAGTATCATCCCTTTACAATCAATTCCCACCTGTACCTCTGTATAAATATATTCCTATCATCTGCCCTAATACTCAGAAGCCTCTTGTGATGTAGACATATCATCTTCCCATGTAGGAATATAAACAATTTAACCTTTTAACATCTCTTGTGATTTCATTTTCCTGTTTATCTTTTTATGCTTCTCTAGGGTCTTGCATTTGAAAGTCAAATTTTCTATTCAGTTCAGGTCTTTTCATCACAAATACCTGAAAGTCCTCTTTTTTGTTGAAGTCCCATTTTTCCCCTAAAGGATTATACTCAGTTTTGCTGGGTAGGTGATTTTTGGTTGTAAACCCAATTCCTTTGCCCTCTGATCCTTTAATGTGGAAGTTGCTAGATTCTATGCTATCCTTACCTTGGCTCCATAGTATTTGAATTGCTTCTTTCTGACTGCCTGCAATATTTTCTCCTTGACCTGAGAGCTCTGGCTATAACATTCCTGGAAGTTTTCCTTTTGGGATCTCTTTCAGGAGGTGATCAGTAGATTCTTTGAATTTCTATTTTACCCTCTGCATCTAGAATATCAGTGTAATTTTCCCTGACAAATTCTTGGAAGATGATGTCTAAGCTCTTTCCCTGATCATGGTTTTCAGTTAGCCCAATAATTTTCAAATTATCTCTCCTGGATCTATTTTCTAGGTTAGCAGTTTCCCCCCCCCCAAAAAAATATATTTTACATTGCCATCTATTTTTTTTATTCATTTGGATTTGCTTTATTGTGTCTTGATTTCTCATAAAGTCACTAACTTCCATTTGTCCATTCCCAATTTTTAGGCAATTATTTTCATCAGAGAGCTTTTGTATCTCCTTTTCCATTTGGCTTTTTAAGCTGTTGACTTTTTTCGCGTATCTTTCCTGCATCACCCTCATTTCTCTTTCCATTTTCCCCTCTACCTCTCTAACTTTATCTTCAAAGTCCTTTTTGAGTGCCCCTATGGCCTGAGACCAATTCATATTTTTCTTGGAATCTTTAGATGTAGGGACCCTGACATTGCTATCCTCTTCTGATGGTGCACCTCGATTTTCCTTGCCATTAAAGAAGCTTTCTATGGTTCGCAACTTTCTCTGTCTGCTCATCCTGCTCGCCTTTCACTTGACTTTTAATTCCTTCTTAGTGTAGGGTTCTGCTTCCAGGATATACTGTCCCAAGCTTCAGGGGGTCCCAGGTGTTATGATTTAATGAGGGGCAATTTCTTCACTTGTGTGTCCCTTTCTCTGGTCTGTAAATAACCTCAGGCCAACTTGCCAGTCAACCAGGCAGCAAAACTTTATGTGCTGTGGTTGCTAGCTCCAATGAGCCTGCACCCCTCTCCCACCTGGGCCACCACCACCCCAGGTTTCTTCCTGGTTCCCTGCTGGGATAGGACATCCAAATCCCCCCTTAGCTCCTGCATACACCCCCACAGACTCCCCCCCAATCCCCCACCAGCTATTCATCCCTCTCACCAGAACATGAGCTTAGAAGACACCAGCACTGCAGCTGATTTGGAGGCTCAGGGGAAAGTTTCTTTGGTGCAGCCTGCCTGGGACTGTATCTGTGTAGGCTGATTGTGGGGCTGAGTTCCGCTCCCGACCCAGCTTCCCCTCCTGCCAAACTTCTAATGTGTCTTTGCCTGGAAAATAGTCTCAGCCATCTTTTTGTGGGTTTTGCTGCTCCAGGAGTTGCTTTCTAGCTGAGCTTGGAGTTTTTTTGGAGTAATTGTGTTAGGAAGTCTGAGTGTTTACTGCCTTTCCTCCATCATCTTGGCTCTGCCCCAGAACAGCTAGCTTTTGTGTTTTCAATGGTCTTGATATTATGTCATTTAAAAGCTACAATATACCTATCTCCTCACAATATGTAAACAATGCCTCATTAAATCTTGCTAAATTCCATACACTTGGTCACTTTTCATGCCAAACATCTTTCCTAGTTTTGAGTTTCTTATCAGGAAAGAAATGTATTTTTGTACCTTATAAAGGAGCATATATTTTCATATTACAATATACTTAGTTTTGTTGAACATGTAATTTTTGATTTCCTCTGGTTTTTGCATCCACCTCAGACTTCCAGACATCTTGCCATCTGCCTAAGACACACACCGCCTTTCTAACCATAACAAAAGCCTTTGAACCAGACCTTGAGAGGCCATCATTCTCCCTACTTGGAGAATTTAGTCTACTCGGCTTTGGAACTCCAACCTTGAGGCTAAGTTGAAGTAACTACTGAATTAATTATAAAAACTCACCTAAACAAATCTTTTCTAGCTTGCCCAAGACCATGCTTTATATCCAACCCATCCTGGACAAGCTGCCACACATGTGTCATACTCCTCTCACCTCTGCTTTCTATGACTTACTCTGGGAAAAGTAGTCAAATCAGCACTGTAGTGTCTTTTTAAAAGAACTGAACAATTGGTCACTATATAACTCTACTCACCATCCCTAAGATTCCTCAGACCAAAGTTGCTTATCCCAGCCATGACTCTCCTAGATGTGTTTTCTACTCCCATTTGAAAAAAAAAAACTCCTTTAAAGCAGAAACTTTGTTTTTGTATCCTCAGCATTTAGCTTAGTTCTTTGCACATAGTAGGTTCTTCCTAAATGTTTTGTCATTTATGCATGCATTTGATACATTCATCCTAGTATCTTTTATTTTTCATCATTGTTGAGTCATCTTGAACATTTTGAATAGGTGCTTATTGATAAGTGAACTTCTTCCTCCTTAATGGTAACAAGATTCTTTTTTTGCCTTTGGAGCTTGGTAATTGCATTTCTGAGTTATATTTAGTGTTCCTCGGTGTATAATTTGGGTAACAGGTTCATAGATCTAGAGCTAGAAGAGACTTCAGAAGTCCTCTAGTTCAACTCCTTCAATCTACAAATGAGGAAAATGAGGCCTACAGAGGTTAAGTGACTTCCCTAAGGTCACAAGTTATTGTCAGAGGTGGGATTTGAACCCCGAGCATCTAGTCCCAGAGTCAATCCCCATTCTACTGCAATGTGTGTGCGTGTGTGTGTGTGTGTGTGTGTGTATGTGCATGACAGTTGTTAGTATTCATGCTTCATTCTTGAAAGAGGATCAGTTGAATTACAAGGTGATGTCTTGACTTATGAGTGAGCTTGATTTAAGTGAGGCAGATTGCACAGTCATCAGTCTCACATTCCAGAATCATCAAAGTCCAGTGGCAGGACAAAAGTCAAGATGACTAGTGATGGCTCAGGATGCAGTGGATGATCTTGGTGTCTTCCACTATGGCCAAGCTCTAAATGCTCCATGATGCCTAATCTCTACTTCAGCCACCTTCATGACCACTAGAACAAATTGTTCTAAGCTGTCCATTCCACTGAAGAAAGTCTTCACGTGGTTGGGGGTAGATATTCCTTTAACTTACCAATGGATTTGAAGCCTGTCACTTACCCTTAATATGGTTTAGTCCATCTGCCAAGACAGTTATATCTGTATGTATATATGTGTGTGTGTATATGTATATATACATACATACATATACACCTTGTGTTTATATATGTATACATCTATACTGTATGTGTTGATATGGTATATGTGTATGTAAATATTTGTGTGTATAAACTTCTTTTTAAACAAATTTTAAAAAATCCATTTTGATCACTGATCTTAATCATTATACTTGGCTTTATATGACTTTTGGCTGTTTTCATCTTCAAAGGATTTGCCACCATTGAGTGCATTCAAAGGATGTGTTCTAGTTTATGACAACAGTTCCAAAATGGGGTTTCAAAAAAAGTCTTGAACAATGACAGGATAATTGGAATAACAATAGCTCAAATATACTATACTTTTTGTTTATAAATTGCTTAATATACACTATTTTATTTGTCTCTTACAATAACCTTTTGAGATAATCCAATTATTATCTTTCATATTTTATATCTAAGAAAATGCAGGTCAGAGGAATGAA
Organism: Dromiciops gliroides; assembly: GCF_019393635.1. NCBI lineage: Eukaryota > Metazoa > Chordata > Mammalia > Microbiotheria > Microbiotheriidae > Dromiciops > Dromiciops gliroides. Next base: position 144,890,147 of record NC_057865.1, read on the forward strand.
GTTATTTACTTAAGATTGTACAATTTTTGGAATAATATTAACCTATTCAGTCACCAAGGAATAGTTTGTTAATACTGCTAAGACATGGCTTAATAGTTGATTAAAATGGTAACTAACTAATGTTTCATTTGAGCCAAATTACTTCTACTTCATCAACAAATAATCCAATAGTTATTTTTTGAGTTTTATCATTTGGTAAATAGTTATTGTAAGGGTTCTTTTCTTTTTTCTTTTTTTGCTAGCCATTGTGCAGGATACAAAGAAGGAGAAGACAGGCTTCTCTTTATTTGCCCTCAAGGAACTTTGGTTCTATTTATTCTTTGATATGGTTTTCCACATTTGGGGGGTATATAATTCATACAAATTATGCATTGAAAGAAAGCAGGCTAGCTATTAAACCAGATAAAAAGCTAATATTGAAAAAAAATCCCTAAGGTAAAGAATTATGAGAAATATGATAATGTATAATTTTTTTGTTGTCCTTAAAAAAAATCCTTGCTAGGGATAATGTAAGGCTTACTCTTTTGGGTTTCTATTGTCATTTTATTCCTTTATTCTTAAAAACTAAAACTGCAATGTTTCTTTTTTCTGCTTTTATCTTCAAATAGGATGGTACTTTCCCTTTGTTTTCTCAGAAAACTAGAAGTAGAAACTTTCTTTTATGTATTAGTTCTATTCCTTATGTGAAGCCATTTCTAAAATGGGAATAATGTTTCCACCTATGAAGTCAAAGAGCTTACATTTTTATACTGTTATACACTCAAAGGGACTACTTTAAGGTCATCTAATCCATTCCTACACCAAACTACATATATATATATATATATATATATATATATATATATATATATATATATATATATATATATATATATATATATATAAAATCTTGTAGAATTTAGAGCTAGAAGGAACCTTATATAACATCTAGTTCAAAATCATCATTTTACATGTGAGGAAATTGAGACATAGATGTGGGAAATGATTTACCCAAGATCATAGATTAAATACCATATAGAGAATTTGAGTCAAGGTCTCCTCACTGTCCAGCCAATGTTTTTATTTCCCTCCTAAACTGTGGTAACATTCTTCTCCTTGGCAAGGACCTATAATGCCTGTTCTCACATCAGACACCTGGCTGTGCCTTATGAAGTTAATGGGCAGTTTTTGTAGGAACTGTGGATCGAGACTTAAAATATGATAAAATCCAAAGTAAAAGAAACTAGTCAAGTGGAGGAAAGACTTAGTCTACCTGGAAGAAGGCTTTCTGCTGCCCTGCTTAGAACCAATAAGAAAACTAACTTGTTAGAGACCCATCAAAAGGATTCATATATGAATTTAGGATTTTTGTTCCCCTTTTTCTGTTATATAATATTTGAAAAACAGGTTTTAGTTAGGGTAGACACACCAAATTCTGCTCACAGAATAGGAAATCTCAACCTATTAGAAGAATGAATGAATGTGGTTTGGTAATATGAGCATACAGTATTGTAGTGCATTCATATAAATCTAAGCAATATAAAGTTTTTGGTGAACTATTAATTTTTAATCAATTCAGTCATGTTGATAACTTTGTATAAATTCTTTTTTTTTCTTTTTTTTTTGAGGGGCAATGAGGGTTAAGTGACTTGCCCAGGGTCACACAGCTAATAAGTGTCAAGTGTCTGAGGCCAAATTTGAACTCAGATCCTCCTGAATCCAGGGCTGGTGCTTTATCCACTGTGCCACCTAGCTGCCCCTGTATAAATTCTTTTTTTTTCCTTTTAAAATTTAATATGAAGATGGAATTTTTGTGTGGAAAGTGAAACAGATACAGTGACGTACTGAATATCATAAATTATCTGAATATCAGGTAATAGAATTCCAAATGTATTCAGATTCTCTCTCTCTCAGGGTAAATATTAGAAACACATTTATGATGGCAAATGGGTTGTATTAGTGCCCTCTTCTAGGAACCTTAAACTCCACTTAAATATTTAAACTTGGGAGTGGAAAGAAATGGACAGAACTATCATAACAGATCATAAATTGTCTATTATTCTCAAAGAATCAGGAATTAATAATTAGACATCTGGTTTCTAAAAATATTACTTAAAGTGGTAAGGAATAAGAGAGCGACATTCTATAACAACCATTCATTCATTTAGCAGAAAAACAAACTTCATAAAACCAAAAATGGAGGGCAATTGCTACTTTAGAAAAGGAAGATTGAATAAAGAAGGATGAAATACTCTGCCTGATGTTCAATTCCTTTACTCTCAACTATTCACATTCACATTCATGTCTATTCTTCACTAACTGAAATAGGCAGTAAGCTGAATATAATTCCAAAGAAGGGAAAATAGACAAAGTCAAGAATTATTAACATTTTTATTTAGAGTCACTGACCCCTTGGGCAGTCTGGTGAAGCTCAGAATAATATTTTTAAATGATTGAAGGAAATGCATATTTCAGTTAGTGAAAATAAAGATGTGATGTTTTTTCCCCATCCAAGTTCACTGATTTCTATCCATAGACCCCAGGTCATGAACCCTTGGACTAGCTTCTATAAGCATTTCCCTTCTGTTCTGACTTCCTAAAACCCTTGGTCAATTTTGTGTTCTCATGAACTACGTAGAAGAACCAAGATTCTGCTTCCTTCTGTTTTTGTTACTAGCAAGCAACCCTCCCTCACTCCCCCAAATAAACAATGTTGAATTGGAGATAAATTGTTAGACTACTGCAAATAGAGTCTGGAACTGGGAAACTGGAGAGTGGTAGTAGGTGTGTGATGTCATAGGGATAATCCTTGAAGAGCAAGTTTATATTCTGGTAGTGTAGGGGGCAGCTAGGTAGCACAGTGGATAAAGCACCAGCCCTGGATTCAGGAGGACCTGAGTTCAAATCCAGCCTCAGACACTTGACACTTACTAGTTGTGTGATGCTGGGCAAGTCATTTAACCCCCATTGCCCCACAGAAAAATTTTTTTTTTGATAGTATAGAAAACAGACATTCCCAAAATAAGCACTTCATTCGAAAGGAGTTGGAAAATGCCAGTGGAGACCTTGTATTTCCATGTCCCAGAGCATCTTGTCATGAGTACATGGTGTACTCTTGTATATAAATTCTCACAAAGATAAAGGAGGATTAGTTAAATGTATCTGTTAAAAGCAAATTTTTATAATTGGACTTTCACCCGGATTGAGGAGGCAAAATTTAATTTAAAAGGAGTTTATCGAAAACACTGAGACAGAAACTCATTGGTGAGATGGTCATGAGGGCCAACCCCAGGGATTCTAACTGGGGTCACTTTTAAAGAAAATCTTTTGTAATGAGAAAGATAAATTCTGATAGGTTCATATCTTCAAAAGGGGATGGGCCATTTCACTTGAGCAGGAGTATGATTGGTAAGTATGACTGGCCCATTTTTCAAATGACGAGAGGGATTAGTAAACATGATGGTAACTGTTGTCAAATATTCTATGTACTCATAAGGAGGAGATGGGATCAAAGTGCATACAGCAGACTTGTTGATGCCCCTCCCAACAGAGTGATTAACAAGCCAGACTGGAAATAGTGGAGTTTGCTACATAAATCTCAATATATCTAAGGGGGGAAACCACATTGATAAGGTTGACTTTTCTGTTTACCTGACATACACTCTTTTCCTAAGCCAGATTTCCTGAAAGCATGTATATTTTCTTCAGAATAACATAAGATAGAAACAGCAAGATAGATGTGCTTACCCCTACTATTCCCCCCTCCCTTCTCTTACTCAATTGCCTTTTAGATATTGTATTATTAATTTCTTTCTCCATTCATCATCTTTTACAGAAGGTAACTAAGCATGACTAATTTGTCATTGTTGAGGTAGCTGTTTGCCTGCTTTCCCTTCTCCTACCACACAGGCTGGATCATATGCCATGGGGAAGGTGTATAGGAGGGCATACACTAGAACTATAATATATCTGCAGGTATATGCCTACATACAACGTATATCTACATACAGTCTAGGTCACTCTCCTTTCTATTCTTCTTAATTGGAATGTAAATGGAGGCAAGACCTGAGCATATAGGTAGGAATGCAGGGCAAAAGTCAGCAGTTCTGCCCCACCCCCTTTAGCCTTCATAATTGCCTCCTGGAAGTTGCAGGATAATTTAATGAATACTGAATTTGAAAGGGATCCTAACTTAAGGAGAAAGGAAAACCTAGGAGATTTCTCTCTCTCTCTCTCTCTCTCTCTCTCTCTCTCTCTCTCTGTTTAGAAAAAAAGATCTCGACCTTATCAGGATCTCTTCTACATTTCTCTCTGTGTGTGTTTAGAGAAAATGATCTAGACCTCAGAAGGATCCTTTCTATTTTGGCTAGGCAGAAGATTTAGGCCTAACAAAGAGTTAAAAATGTGTTGAAAAGTTAGACTCCCTTTGAGGAAGAAAAAGCCTCCGCAGCCAGGGACAGCTCCAGCAGATGGCAGCAGCTCAGTGGAGAAGCCCAACCAATAAATGACAGCTACAATCCTTGGGAGAAAGAGCAAATGGCAACTTGTGAGATGTATGAGAAAACCAGCTGTGGAAGCAGAGCAGCAGTTGATGTGAAGCCAGTATCTGAGAGCTAGAACTGGGAGAGATGTTCTGAGTGGGCCACAACCATAAGATGACCAATTGTCCTGGGAGGGTTCCCTTTCCCATTGTGAGCATTTTAATCTGTGGAACTTTGTACTCCTTTGTATATGAGTTGTGGGTCGGGAGAGAGAGAGGGGCAGGAAAGATTTTCCCTCATTATACACTTTGATATTCTCTACTATTTAAAAGCTTTTCTATTTGACTTGAGGTTCCTGTTGGTAGAGAATGTCCAAGATGGGCTCTTAAGACATATTTGCATAACTATGATTGCCAAAAGCATACCCCACTCACACTTAATTTGGGTGAGTGATGAGTTATAGAGTCATGTGGGATCTATGCTATACAAACTTTAGTTAAAACCATAGGGATACATTGCCTCGTAGAGAGTCACATATCTAGCCACTTCATGCTATCGTGTTTTCTTGCAAAGCTAAAATGCCTGGAGCTGAAACATGGAGTGTCTTGTTTGTGGAACAGCCAAGAGGCCAGTATCACTGGATCCAGGAGTACATGGTGAGGAGTAAGGGAGTAGGGTATAAGACTAGAAAAGGAGGGGAATTAGGTTATCAAGGGTTTTGAATAACAAACAGAACATTTCCTATTTTATCCTAGAGGTGGTAGGGAGCCACTGGAGTTTATTGAGTAAGGGAGTGACATTTTTAGACCTGTGCTTTAGGAAAACCATTTTGGTGGCTAAATGGAGGATGGAATAGAGTGGGGAGAGACTTGAGGCAGGCAGACCCACTTTGCAAGTTGTTGCAGTCGTTCAGACATGAGATGATAAGGGCCTGCAATAGTGTGGTGGCAGGGTCAGAGAAGAAAATGGGGCACACTTGAAAGATGATGTAAAGATGAGATCAACAGGCCTTGGTAACAAATAGTTTGTGTATATGGGAAGGGGATAAGAGATAGTGAGGAGTTAAGGATAATTCCTATGTTGGGAACCTGAGGGAATAAGAAGACAAAATTGCCTTCTACAGTAAGAAGGTAAGGAGTAGGAGATAGGCAGGTTATATATTCCACTAAAGCCCAGAGACAATGTAAATTGATTCATTGGGATAAAATGGGTCTTAAATACTGTACATATATTAATGTTTAATAAAGGATTGTTGAGTTAGATTTAATTGAACTGGAGTAGAAATAGCCTTTATTCCCTCATTGTCAATGTTAGCCTTATGATCACTCAAAGTAGAAACAAAGATTAAGGGTGGAGCCAAGATAGCTGAATCAAAAAAAGGGAAGATTTTGCTTGAGCTCTTCAAAATTCCCCTCTAAACAATTTTTTTAAAGAGCATCAAATTGAATTCTAAGTTCTAATTCTATTCACAACCAAGAAAATGAAATTCAAAGTGAGTCATTTTTCCAGTCCAGAACAACTTAGGACAGAAAAAGAGGTCTGCAGACCTTGGGGTGGGGCTGGTCAGGAACTTGGTGAGACTGTATGAGATGATTATGGATTTGAGTCAGATTAAACTCTGAGGATGGGGTCTGGAAGGTACCCAGCCCTGCCTCAGTATAGTTAGTTTAAAAGTTTATTTCTTGTCAAATTCTCACTGTCTCCTTTAAGTTTTATTGCCAATTAACAGTATTTTTACTTCTGTTCAGTCTCCCCACTTGTTAGCTACATCTTAGTTTTATCTGGAATCCATCATGCGTCAGAACCCCAGTCCCAGTTGAGTGTGTCGGGGAGTTTGCCCACCAATTCAATACTCGGGACTCAAGAAGAAAGGACAAGGCTCAGCACAGGATGCGGCAATTAAGTTGAGACCAGATGTTAAGTGGCATGTCTCTTTTTCTCAGAGCAGAATCCCCTTGACCCTAGGTTCCCAACAATGGATTATTCTTTTATTCTTCTATTTCTTTGATTTCCCAACATAGCCGAAGATAAATTTTAACCCTGTCATCCTTCTAAAATTAACATGACTACAAAACAGTGCTGAAACACCTGAGTGACTCTTCCTGTTATTCAAGTTGAATATCTTTAGAGATGGGGGCTGGGAGAGGGGAGTCAGTGGGAACTGTGAGATCTGAAACATCTGACTGTCACTCCCCCGTTCCCTCTTCCTTCGGTTTGACCTTGTTCCCCCTCCCCTTTCCCCCCTTGTTCCTGGAACACGTATGCATGTCTCCATACATTGATCACAAGCTAAACACGCACCCTGGGTGTGACAGGATTAGATGTTAGATTGTGAGCTCGCCCTAGTGTGCGTGGGGACTTCCCCTCTGACCAACGTTCCTATAAAAGGTCAAGGCATGTATTAGCTATCATGGCTCAGGCATTGAGTTTGCCCATTCCTGCAAGAATGTAATAAATCTGTCTCTGCTTGACTTGGTGGTCTCCTCAAGTTATTTGGGTAAACTGAGGCAGTTTGCCCCAAACAAGACTGAGGTGACACAAGTTATGGGCCTTGGAAGTAGTAGAAGTGGCAGCAGCAGTAGCGGCAGTGCTACTAGAAGTACTCAGTGCCTAGAGATATAAAGAGGATTGACTCCCTGGTCAGAAAGAGCTTATGGGCCCCCATGTACTAGTACTGGGTACAAGACTGAATAGCATTTGGCAATTCTATTACCCATTACCCAATTCTGGGTTGCAATTCCAATGTAGTAAGGAACCATCTTGGTTGCAAGGGATCAGAGGCTCTACCTAGGTATGTTCCAGGATGAAGAGAAGTTGTGGTTGTGAGAGAGCAGGGGACCTAACTGGGCAAAGACCAGAGTATAGCCCAGGAGAACAGTGACCATATCTCTCCCTAGATCATACCACTTTGGAAGCATGAGAAATTTACAGGTCCTCAGAGCTATGAAAACAACAGGACATAAAAGCCTGAAGTTCAGGAGAGTCACCCCAGTCCCTTAGAAGTAAGAAAAGCCCAACTCTTAAGTCCAAAGCCAGGAAATAGGCTGGAAAAATAAGAAAATAATAAAAGAAGAACCTGACCATGAAAAGCTACTGTGATGACAGGGAAGCACAAGACAGAAACTCAGAAGAGGACAATGATTGAAAGCAAAGTGTCAAAGGAAAATGCATACTGGAAACAAGCCAAACAAGAACTGATATGAGATTTTTTAAAAAGATAATAATTATGACTCTCCTGTATCACTCTCATTTCCCTTTCCATTCTTTCTTCCTTTTCTCTACATCTTCTTTCTATTTCTCCTGCTTTCTCTTCAAAGTCCCTTTTGAGAGCTTCCATGGAACACAAACTTTTAAAAAAATTGATGTTAAAATTTTGTTTTTACATATATTTTGGAAAATAAAATTCTATTTAAAAAGATAATAATTATCTTTAAAATCAAATAAACAGTAGAGTAAAAGTTAAAAAAAAGAAATGAGAGCAAAGCAAGAAAACCATAACAAGAAAATTAACAATTTGGTGAAAGAAGTTCATACATACACACAAAATTGGGTGTATAAATTCATCATACCCAACAGGGAAGTAGATGGGAATGGGATTAAGAGAAAAGCAAAGGTGAGAGAGGAAGAGGAAATTAAGTGAGGCAGTGGTCAAAAGCAAAACAAACTTTTGAGGAGCTATTGTTCAGTCATTTTGGTCATGTCCAGCTCTTCATGATCCATTTGAGGTTTTTTTGGCAAAGATACTGGAATGATTTGCCATTTTCTTTTCCAGTTCATTTTACAGATGACTAAATTGAAGCCAGCATAGTTAAGTGACTTGCCTGGAGTCTAGTAAGTGTCTGAGGCCAGATTCAAACTCATGAAAATGAGTCTTCCTGACTCTGAACCTGACACTCTATCCACTGTACCACCTAGCTGCCACTTTTAATGAGGGAACAAGGGGACAAAAGGATAGATAGAAGAAAATAGGATGGAGGGAAATATATAGTTAATATGGGTTGAACTCACCCATAAAGAAGGAAGTATATGGCAGAATGGATTATAAACAATCCAACATGTTTTTACAAGAAACACATTTGAAATAGAGAGACACACAGATTTAAAATAAGGGGCTAGAGCAGAAGCTATTATGTTTCAGATAATGTAAAAATGGCAGAAGGATCAATAATGATCTCAAAGCAAAAGCAAACATAGACCTATTTAAAGAGATAAATAGGGAAAGTAGGTTTTGCTTAAAGTCACCATAGAAAATGGAATTGTATCATTATTAAACATGTATGTACTAAATGACAGAGCATCCACATTCTTTTTTTTGGGGGGGGGGTGGGGGAACAATGAGGGTTAAGTGACTTGCCCAGGGTCACACAGCTAGTAAGTGTTAAGTGTCTGGGGCTGTATTTGAACTCAGGTACTCCTGACTCCAGGGCCGGTGCTCCATCCACTATGCCACCTAGCTGCCCCTGGTTTTATTTTTTAAAAAATCAATTAAATAAATCATTGGTTAATTTGTTTTTTAAAAAGAAAGAGAATTTAAAAACCCAAAAAAGAAAAAAAGAAAAAGAAAGAGAATGCCAAATTGCTAGTACCAAAAATGAAAAGGTTGAATATACAACAAATGAAGACAAAATTAAAGTAATAATTGAGAGCTATGTTGCCCAATTATATGCCAATAAAATTGACAATCTAAATGAAATTGATGAATATCTACAAAAATATAAATTGCCTGAATTAACAAAAGAAGAAATAGAATACTTAAATAACCCTGTCTTAGAAAAAGAAATTAAATAACTCATAAATGAGCTCCCTAAGAAGAAAACCTCAGTACCAGATGCATTTATAAGTGAATTCTACCAAACACTAAAAAAAAAAATAATAATCTCAATACCATATAAACTATTTGAAAAAATAGGCAAAGGAGTTCTGTGAATTACTTCTATAACACAAATATGGTTTTGATACCTAAACCAGGGAGAGCAAAAGCAGACTAATTTACCTAATGGATATGGAGGCAAAGATTTTAAATAAAACAATGTCAAGGAAACTATAACAATAGATTACAAAGATCATATACTATAGCCAAGTCAATTATATCAGGAATGCAGGGTTTGGGTCAATCTACAATTAGCATAATTGACCATATCAATAACCAAAACAAAAATAATTGTACAATCACATAGATATATGCAGAAAAAGCTTTTGAAAACATATAATACCTATTCCCATTTGTAACGATTGGAATGATGCCACCTGCTGGAGACTTACTGTAGAAAAGCTCCACCATGAAGTGAAGGTCTTTGAGGGCAAGACCAGGAGTCTTTTCTTTGGTGTCAGGAAGTGACGTTTCTGGTGGGAGGAAGAAGGGGGGAGCCTGGCGCTCTGACTGGTGCTCTTTCCTGGGGACTCTGGCAGAGAGGGGAGCTAGAAATGTGCTCTCCCTTTAATAGATAGATGAATGTAGGCCTTTCTCTCTCTCTTTACCAAATTCTTATTCTCCTTAATAAATGCTTAAAAGTCTAACTCTTGCTAAAGCTTATAATTTATTGGTGACCACTCATTAGATATTTTAGACAGTTTAGCTGGAATTTTAGTGCTTAACACATTAAAAACATTAAAAAGCACAGGAATAAGTGCAGTCTCTATCTAAAATCAAAAGGCAGCATTGTCTGTAATGGGGATAAAATTTCCAATTAGCTCAAAGGTGGAGAAAACATGTCCATTATCCCCAATACTATTCAATATTGTACTAGAAATGCTAATTGTAGCAATAAGACAAGAAACTAAAGCTAAAGGAATAAGAATAGGCAACGAGAAAACAAAACTATCATGCTTTGCAGATGATATGATGGTGTACTTAGAAAATCAAAAAATGTCAACTAAAAAGCTAATTGAAACGATTGACAACTTTAGCAAAGTGGCAGTATATAAAATTACCCAACATAAATGATTAGGATTTCTTATAATTACCAACTAAATTCAACAGGAAGAAAGAGAAATTCCATTTAAAATAACTGCAGATAGTATAAAATACTTCAGAGTCTGCCTGCCAAGTCATACAATAGACCTAAATGAACACAATGACAAAACAGTCACACAAATAAAGGCAGATCTAAATAATTGGAGAAATGTTAATTGCTCACCAGTAGACTGAGCAAATATAATAATAAATAACAATACTACCTAAATTAAATTACCAATTCAATGCCACACCAATCTAACTACCAAAGTATTACTTCACAGGGTTAAAAAAATAATAACAAAATGCATCTGGAGTAATAAAAGGTTAAGAATAGCAAGGAAATCAATGGGGGGGGGGGGAAATGAAGGAAGGTAGTATAATATTACCAGTTTTCAAACTATACTATAAAGAAGCAATTATCAAAACAATCTGATACTTTATAAGAAATAGATTGAACAAATGAATAGATTAAGTACACAATATATGGAAATAAAACACCACAATAATGTAGTGTTTGATAAACTGAAAAATCTAAGCTATTAGGGAAAGAACTCACTATTCAGCAAAACTTCTAGGAGAACTGAAAAGTAGTCTGCCAGAAAATAGGTATAGACAAACTTCTCACACTATATAACTAGGTAAACTCTAACTGGGCACATGATTTAGACATAAAGGGTGATATCATAAACAAATTAGGGAAGCGTAGGAAAAAAACAATAGAAAATATCACAAAAGGTAAAATAGATAATTTTGGTTACATTAAATTAAAATGTTTTGTGCAAATGAAACCAGTGTGGCCAAAATTAAAAGAAAAATAGGAAACAGGAATTTTTTTACAATGAATTTCTCTGATAAAGTTTCATTTCATGAATATGTAGTATGTAATTTAAGATTCTAAATGTGGATTCTAATCTGTTCCCCCAGTTTTGGGGGAAACTGACTAAAATCACTGATAAAATGAGTTTAGGTTTTTAAGGGTTTATTGGAAAATAGAAAGAAAAAGATTGAGAACAGAATTCCAACAGTCCTCTGCCACCACCACCATCAAGTCAGGAACCCAAAAAGCCCAAGAGCTCTCCGCGCAGGCTCCCTCTCCTCCTTCCTGTCTCCTCCCAGAAAGTAGGAGGCTCCTCAAGTTGATTGGCTGGTAGCCTTGATAGACAGCACCCATGAGCAAACGTCATTTCCTGATGCCAAGGAAAAGCCACAATGTCTCTGAGGCATTTCCTCATGGTGGAGCTTTCCCACAGCAAGTCTCCAGTAGGTGGCATCATTCCAATCATTACAGTCCCCACTTTTGTTCCTCAAGAAACAAAATGTTTCCTTGACGGAACAGTAAAAAGAATATAATAACTATTGCTAACTAATAATATGTGAAATAATATAGAAAAGGAAGAGAGGAAAGTTTTGTCCAGAGGGGTGATTTTTTTTTTTGTCCTCATGTACTGGTATGGAGAAAAAGGCAGAACAGAGGTCTACCACTGTGAAGCATGTAGATTCACAGGGAATGGCAGAAATTATGGTAGAAGGGGAAGCCACTATAGCATGTCTAGGGATAACATAATTATTAATTGCTCTAAGATCTTGCACAAAACGATAAACAGGTTTACCATCTGGCCCAGGCTTGGGTTTTTTAACTGGCAAAATGGGAGTATTGCATGGAGAGTGATGACATGGAATAATAATACCCTGGCTTTTCAAAGCCTCAATTATAGGGGTGATCCCTTCTATTGCTTCCCTAGACAATGTATACTGTGGAATGGAGGGGAGTGGTCCCCCCTTAACTTTAAAGGTAACAGGCATGGCAGACTTAAGGAGCCCCACCTCATTAGGGGATGAGGCCCATAAAGACTCAGGAATGTCAGAGGGAATTTTGGATACTTCCCCTACTGTTCCTTGAGCTTCTGTAAGAAAAATTGGTAATAAATGAACAGTATCCTCTGGCAATTGTAGGGAGACAGCCCCATCTGGAGCACAAGATATGGTTGCTCTAAGCTTGCAAAGGAGATCACGACCTAATAAATTTACAGGGGCATCAGGCATGAGTAAGAACGAATGTTCCACTGTTAAGGGCCCCATAGATACCATGCGAAGATTCAATTTTGCCACTCTCTGGCTCTTTCCTGAGACTCCTACTACATTCAAAAATCCTACAGGTCTACACCCAGCATCTGGTTTGCTTACTAAAACTGATTTAGAAGCTCCTGTGTCTAGCAAACAGTCATAATACGTGTCCCCTACTTTGAGGGTCACATGAGGTTCATTACTCTGGGGAGGTGAATGGACTGGCACAAGTGCATTCAAAAAAATCCGGATCTGGGAATATGTTGCTTTCATTATCTATGTTCCATTCCTCCCCTTCCTCTTGTCAATCCTGTGCCCCCCTTTGAGGGAGTCCACGGTTACTCTGATTCTGGTTCTGTCCTTCTGTTCCTCCCTGATAGGGTCTACGGTTATTCTGATACTGTCTCTTTGTATCCCCCTGAAAAGATTTATATCCATTTTGATTCTGCCTGTAATAAGGCCTATAATTACTCCGGTTGTTTCCTTTCTGATAAAAGTTTCCAAAATTATTTCGATTTCCCCCAAAGAATTCCTCAAGGCTCTCAGTCATTGTCCTCTTAAGGTCTTGTTTTCTAGTTCTACATTCCCTCAAGAAGTGTCCTTGTTTTTTGCAGTACTCGCAAAATTTAGGGGGTTGATAACAATTTTCAATTTTCCAGTTTCTCTGCCCTGTTGTTTCCTGTACTGGAGCTAAAATGTCCTGTCTGTTCCTTTCTTCTCTCTCATTTCCTTTGTAAATATATGTTGCTATTTCTTTAAGTCTGTCAGGACTCAAACTATTCCACCCAGGACATTGCTTTTTAAAATATTTCCGAATTTCTGGTAAGGACTGGTTTACAAAATGAGAGCAGATAATATGGGAGTCTCTACTGTGTAATGGGTCTAGTCTAGCATATTGCCTGGCATACTTACACAGCCTGTCATAAAATTTATTAGGTCTCTCATCAGGTCCCTGAACTGTATCTATAAATTTTTTGCCAGTTATCAGTTTTTCTAATACAGGATTCTATTGCCTTCAGCAATGTTTCCCTTGCATCTTTCAACATATCAAAATGCTTCAGGGTTATTGGGGTCCCAGTCAGGGTCTTGAATAGGCCACCCAATATCAACCTTTCCTGTGGCTTCCAGGTTGTTTGCTGCAGCTACTATATCTGCTCTTTCTCCTGGGGACAATATTGTTTCCATAAGGTCAGTAACATCATTCCAAGTGGGCTGATATGCTCTAAAAATTGCTCTAAACTGCCTGATAACTGCTGTGGGATCTTCATCAAATTTAGGAGTGCTTTGTCCCCATAAAGCCAAATCCTTGGGTGTAAAAGGTGTGTATTGTCTGAGCTTACATATAGTACCTTTTTGACCATGGGTGAGGATCTCTTGAAGGGGAAAAATTCTTACTTTCTCTGTCTCCTCTACAGGGGAATCATTTCTTTCTTTCTTTATTTGTTTGTTTGGCATGGAGGAAGTAGAGGGCAAGGGAATAAGAGTTGGGTCATTTGGAATTTCAGTCTGAACGGCCTTGCATTCAATTTCAGGTTTGGAGGTTTGGGAGGCCATGTCTACAAACTTAGGCTTGTCAATTTGGGGTCTGGATTTTCTTCGTCTTATATTTTTAGTATGATAATTTTTGCTTGCTCTGGCCCAGATTTTTCAATAACATAAATGTTCAAGTGGACATCTACTTAGGGTTCTTTGCAAATGCTTCAATGTTTTGGGATCAAATGACCCATATTTGGGCCATTCTTCCTGGAATTCCTCATGCCACATAAAACACAATCTGATAAGCCCTCCTCTGGTCATGGCTCTATTTAGTCTAAGTTTTCCCTCATTCCAATCCATAAGTAGCTTTCCTAATGGGGAATCCCGGGGAATCATCTTTATTCTAATATTATCTAGGGCATGCCAAATTCTCCATACCACACCACAAAGCCCCACAAAACCAAAAAGAGTAATAAAAATATATTCAAATTCAAACTGGCCAACATCTCTGATTAGTGAAGGTAAAGCTAGAAAAGGGGTACTTAGGATGTTTAAAAGATCCATTTGAAATTTAAAACAGCCTATACTTGATAGTACTTTCCAATTTATAGGGACAGGGGAGGGGAAATCTTACCCAATCAGAAGATCAGAAGATGAACGTTCGGTTTTCCTCTTCGTGGTCAGCCAAACTGTGTAATTTAAGATTCTAAATGTGGATTCTAATCTGTTCCCCCAGTTTTGGGGGAAACTGACTAAAATCACTGATAAAACGAGTTTAGGTTTTTAAGGGTTTATTGGAAAATAGAAAGAAAAAGATTGAGAACAGAATTCCAACAGCCTGGCATTCCTATCTTTCCTCAAATTTCCTGTGAAGTCCTCTGCCACCACCAGCATCAAGTCAGGAACCCAAAAAGCCCCAGAGCTCTCCGCGCAGGCTCCCTCTCCTCCTTCCTGTCTCCTCCCAGAAAATAGGAGGCTCCTCAAGTTGATTGGCTGGTAGCCTTGATAGACAGCACCCATGAGCAAACGTCATTTCCTGATGCCAAGGAAAAGCCACAATGTCTCTGAGGCATTTCCTCATGGTGGAGCTTTCCCACAGCAAGTCTCCAGTAGGTGGCATCATTCCAATCATTACAATAGTGAACTGAGCCAAATTGATAAAACTAAGAGGCAATTGATAAATGGCCAAATGATATGAACAGCTAGTTTTCAGAAAATGAAATCAAAAGCTATCAGTGTTCATATAAAATACTTGACTCACTTATAAGTAGAGAAATGCAAATAAAAACAACTCTGAGGTCCTATCCCACACTTATCAGTTTGACTAACATAAAGAAAGGGAAAATGACAAATTTTGGAGGGGATATGGAAAAATAGGGACACTAATGATCTGTTAGTGGAGCTGTGAACTGGTTCAACTGCTCTGGAGAACAATTTGGAACTATGTCCAATTGGCTATAAAACCATGCATGTTCTTTGATTCATCGGTACTACTACTAGATTTGTATCTAAAAAGACCAAAGAAAAAGGAAAATGACCTATATGTACAAAATTGTTTGTAGCAGCTCTTTTAGTTGTAGCAAAGAATTGGAAATTGAGGGGATACCCATCAATTTGGGAATGGCTAAACAAATTGTGATATATAATTATGATGGTATACTATGTAGTATAAGAAATGACAAAAGGAATAACTTTGGGGAAAACTGGGAAGATTTATATGACCTGATGTAAAGTGAAGTGAGCAGAACTAGGAAAACGTTGAACACAGTAACAGCAATATCATAACAGTAATTAATTATGAAACACTTAGCTGCTCTGATTAATACAGTGATCCATAGCAATTCCAAAGGACCCATGATGAAAAATGCTCTCCATCTCCAGAGAGAGAACAGCTGGATTCAGAGTGCAGATTGAAGCATACTTTTTTCACTTTCTTTTTCTTACTTTTTTTTCTTTTTGCAACATGGATAATGTAAAAATAAGTTTTGCTTGACTTCACATGGATAATGGGTATCATATTTCTTGCCTTTTCAATGTGTGGGGGGAGGGAGAGAATTCAGAATTGAAAAAATTTTAAAATTAATGATCATGCAAAGTAGGCAATAATCTACATGGCATAATTTCATGAGATTTGTATTTTCCATGTTCCAAAATTATATTATTTAAAATTTCTGTTATGGTGCCTGAAACTGCCCTGAAATTCATACTTTTGGATGTAGATTTTTAAAAATCTATATGGGTCCTCTAGATTTGGCAAAGTCTAAGTGTACATCTAGAGGGAGGCTAAACTGATATTTAGGAAATAAGGGTTTTAGTTCTAGTTTTGCCCCAACTAGCAGTATGAGGAAGTGATTTAGCCATTCTAGTTAAATGGACAAATCATTTAAATAGTCTGGTCTTCAGCTTCATCATATATAAATTGAGAAGTTTGGACTGAATCGTCTCTGTTATTCCTTTCAGCTCAAAAATTCAATGGTTTTGTGTAAAGTTTTTCATGAATTCTGGCATAACAAGATATGGGCACCCAACTGAGTAATTCAAGGGAATAGCTAGACTTGGGTTTAAGCTGTTTAGTAATTTGCTTACATCCTTTATGAGTGTTGCTGACGTTCACCTTTTGAGCATAATACGGTAGCTTCTATCATGTTTTAGCACTCAGAAATTTTAAGTGCTTGGGGTTTTATTTAGTATTTATAAAAATAACTTGTATTTTATTCAAAATCAGGGAAATGTTATATTGTATACCACTATGACTTCTTTAATGATTTAAATTCTGATTTAAGTTCTTTTAATTTGTATAAATTAGGTGATTATCCAACAATAAAGAACAATGAAGAAATTCACAAATCAGGTTTTTGTCTGTACTATAGTGAAAGGTAATGATTTGTTATCTTAAGCTATATCTTGACTACAGATATCAGAACATGAGCATGTATTTTATGTTTAGGTTTAAATATACTTGTGAACATCCAAATACCTCATTTGCTCCTAGATAATAATGGCCTCAAGAAGGCAGAAATCTTAAAGGAAACTTATTTTATTGAAATAGTTCTTAAAATATATTTTTAAAACACTTCCATAGCCTCTAGACTTAGAAATCCTGACTAGGTTATCTTGTAGTGGAAAGAACATTAGAATTGGATCTGGGCTTGAGCCCTATATTTGTAACTTACTGTGTGACACAACTTCTCTGAGATTGTTTCTTCTTATGGAAAATGGAGGTAATAATGTTTTCATGAAATATTTCATAAGGTTGTTGTGAAGATCAAATGAGATATTGTTTTATGAAAATATTTTATAACTATGAAGTACTATATAAATAGGCCCAATAACTGCCTAATTAGTCTTTAGCACCTGCCCTGTACTTGGGTAGTCAGTGGCCCCTTCTAATTAGAAGGGAAGAGGCCTGTGTCCTAAAACATGTCACCAGCAGGCTTGCTACAGAAATAGAAGTCAAACTGAAAGGGTTAAGTTATTGTGTTTTCCAGAAGTATATATTAAATTTAAGTATGTTAATAAAATATATTAAATATTAATCTAAAGGATGTGACAGTGACTCATTAGTTAGCTTGAATTGTATATACATAAACTCTAGGTAATAGAAGTTACTTTAAAGATGATTTAGTCATTTTACAGAGGAAACTGGGACCAGAGACTTACTTAAGGTCACAACAAAGTATTCATGAAGCAGGTACTAGAACTCAGGTTTCTTTTTCTTTTTTCTTTTCTTTTTCTTTCTTTCTTTCTTTCTTTCTTTCTTTGGCAGGGCAATGAGGGTTAAGTGACTTGCCCAGGGTCACACAGCTAGTAGGTATCAAGCGTCTGAGGTCAGATTTGAACTCAGATCCTCCTGAATCCTGGACCATTGCTGTATCTTCTGCACCACCTAGCTGCCCCATCTCAGGGCTATTGCTTCCATACTAGTAGTTCCTAATCTTGGGCACAACTTGACCTCATCTTTTTAGCCTTATTATATATAATTCCCCTCCATGTACTCTATGGCCCAGTCAAACTGGGCTTCTTGCTGCTACTCACACATAATATTTCCCATCTCTATGTATTTTGACAACCTGTCTCATATATCTAAAATGCTCCTCCTTTTCACTTCTCCCTCTAGGAATTATTTTAAAGACTCAACTTAAATACTGCCTGCAAAAGGCCTTTCCCTCCTGAGCCCCATAATTACTAGTGACCTACTTCTCCAAGCTATCTTATATATTTTCTGTGTATTTATATTTATTTGCACAGTCTTCCCTGTAAGAATGTAAGCTCCTTGAGGGATGGGTTTCCTTTGATTTGTCTTTGGATACCAACTACTACATTGTTATACATTTTCCATATGTAGCATCCCTTCCTGGAGCTACCCCTCAACTTGCATACCTGGGTATACACTACTAATACTGTAGATCACAAGCCCCAACTTGTGCATTTACTTTTATAGGTAGCCAGCTGATACAATCATAAAATATCAGAGTCATTGACTGAAAAGGCATTATAAAAACAACAACTTCAACCCCCCCTACTATGATTCTGGGGTATATGTTCCTACAGTTATACACAGAGTCAGTGAGAAGAATGGGTACACATATAAAGTATGTGGAGAAAGAAAAACACAAGAAATGTGGCAGTGGCCAAAGTGACTCATGCCCCTGATACTATAGGGCTCTTGATGATTTTTCTTTTCTCATTGTATGCTCAAACTCATCCCCACTGAATGGGGCATCTTTGTTTAATATATTACTCCACTGGATTCCCAGGTCCTGCTCCCTACATTGCCATCTAATGGGTGAGTAGCTCTGATGCAAGACCGCAAGGTAGGGGAAGTGGGGAGGAGAGAGAAATCCCCTCCCCACAAAAGGCAAGGAGTCCCTTTCAGTCAGTCAATCGATAAATATCTATTGAGCATATACTATGTGCCAGGCATACAAATATGGAAAAGAAAGATAATCCCTGGCCTCAGGGAACAAATAATCTAATGAGAAGAGATGCAGAAAAGAAAACCCGAAAATGATAGAGGGGAAGAAGAGAAGGTACCCAATGTAGGGACAGGATGGAGTCCAGACAGGATGGAGTCCAGCTCAAAGGACTTTAGCTGGGTGCTAAATGACAAGATGACTGGCCTGGGGGCGCTCTTAAGACAGGGCTTTGGAAGAATTTCTTTGCTCCAACCCTCCCATCAGAGGGACAGAGGATACTGAAGATACTGAGGAGGTATGAGTGCCAAGGCTGATGTAATCTCATGGGATGATGAGCTTTCGACAGCTGAGTTCTTATTCCATGACTCACTCCCAGAACTCAAGCTTCTCAGAGCTCTGTTCTTCCTCAGTGGAGCCTTTGGTCATCCAATGGGGCTGGGAGTCCTAGCTATCCCCTATTTCCATCAAGTTGGATGAAGAATATCTTCACATCTTTTAAAGGGGTAACAAAGTAAGACTATTTTTTTTTTGTGCTTCTTGGAAAATCTTAATGTCTCATTTTCTCTGTCACCAAGGCCTACCCAGCACAGGTATCTTGACATGTACCCTGCTCCCTTCCCATCCCCTCCACTTCTTAATCTTGAAACAATAATAAAATCAATATTACCATTACTATTAGAAAGGCCATGGCAATCGATTGTTCTATGACTTCATTCATCATCTTTGCAACTATGACTAGAACAATGGTATCAAACTCAAATAGAAAATACAACTGCCAAACTCTATGTAAAGATCTTCATGCCACCGCATATTGACTTAGACAACCACTTTACTATTAACATTATCTACATTCTATTGTATTTTTATGTATTTTATTAAATATTTCTAAATTACTCCCCCCTGCCAATGGGTTAAGTGACTTGCCCAGGGTCACACAGCTAGTAATTGTCAAGTGTCTGAGGTCTGACTTGAACTCAGGTTCTCCTGAATCCAGGGCCAGTGCTTTATGCACTGTACCACCTAGCTGCCCCAGTATTGTGATTACAAATTACATTTTAGTCTGGATTCAGGAACCTTTTTTTTTAAATCATAAAATTATTTTGTTATTTTCCATTACATGTAAAGATAGTTTTCAACATTTGTTTTCATAAGATTTCTATTTCCAAATTTTTCTCCCACTCTCCCTTCCCCCCCCCCGCCCTAAGATGGAAAGCAATCTGATGTAGGTTATATATGCACATTCTTATTAAACATATTTCTGCATTAGTCATGTTGTGAAAGAAGAATCAGAACAAAAGGAAAAAACCTCAAAAAACAAACAAACAAAAAAAAGTAGAAACAGTATAGTCCAATCTGCATTCAGAATGGAGAACATTTTCCATCATGAGTTCTTTCAGGTGTTTAGGTGATCGGCTTTGGTCATCGTGGCAGCACGTGCTTGACGCTGTTCTCAGTTTGAGAGGTAGTTTTGGGATTTGGTGAGTTTTATAAAAGAATATAGAATAAGCTTAGATCTAATACTATTTATTTGTATTTCTACTTTCCTATTTCTCTAATCAGTATCACCTGTTTGTTGGCTAATTAATTCCCAAACAATAAAAGCTAAGTAATCCATCTCTAATTAAAGCTCAGAGGTTTCTTTCTCTTACTGGTCTGGGAGATATATAAGGGAAAGGTTAAAGGGGAGTTTAATGCTCTTATATAATGTTGCTATTATTGTGTACAATGTTCTCCTGGTTCTGCTCACTTCACTCAGTATCAGCCCACCTAAGTCTTTTCAGGTTTTTCTGAAATCTGCCTGCTCCTCATTTCTTACAGCTCGATAGTATTCCATTACATTCATATACCACAACTTGTTCAGCCATTCCCCAATTGATGGGCATTCCCTTGATTTCCAATGCTTTGCCACCACAAAGAGAGCTGATACAAATATTTTTGTACATGTAGGTCCTTTTCCCTTTTTTAATGATCTCTTTAGGATACAGACCTAGTAGTGGTATTACTGGGTCAAAGGAACCATAGCCCTTTGGGCATAGTTTCAGGAACCATTTTGGACTGCAGTGTGTTTGAGACACCTAGTGGAGACAAAAACTGCCCTTCCTAGTCACCACTGCTCTATACTTGTTGCCTTCTCCATTGGAATGTAATCTCCCTAAGGCTAGGGCTAGTTTCAATTTTGTCTTTATAACACCAAAGTCTAGTGCAATTCCTAGTGTTGCAGTTCAGTACTTGTTGATTAATTAATGTTTGTTGATTACTTGATAACTAGATTTCTATAGAAGATGGGTGGTGTGATGGTTAGAAAAATACAATGCATAGATCTCAGGCAAGTTGGCCTGATAGAAGGCGTTTATCAAGTTAGCAAGTAGTGTCTGGGTTCCTTCAGAAAAGTGAGCAAGAGAGGAAAGGAAAAATCATTAAATGGCAGGGATAAAAGTAAAACTTTTCCTAGTTTACGATTTTACCTAAAACTTAAACATGTTTACCAATTTTGAGAGTTTTTTAAAAAAATAGAATTTAACCTACATAATCAAACCCCTGTCAATCTAGCCTAGTGCTAGCACCCAAATCCCTAGATTAATTTTGCAGGTTTTAAAATTACCTAACTATATCATGTCAGCAATGGAGAGCTAGATTCTTTCACTAAACCACCCCAGTGAGTCACTAAACTGATTATATGTAGCCAGTTCTAATTTCCTTCTGCAGTTTGCTTCATGTCTGTCTGAAGCCCCAAATGAGTTATGTGATAATATGATTACCACCACCTGAGCATCTGTTTTTATTAGCCATAAATACTTCTCCTCTGAGTAACTTTTCCCAAGACAATTATTTCCAAATGAAGGTAGCTTTCTGCCCCTCTGCTTTCCAGTCAAAAATACCAACATGTTATCTTGACAATTTTAGCTCCAAATTCACAGGCCTCTCAGTTAATTTGCTAACTCAGAAACATCTACAGCAATAAGCTTAGGTTCATTGGCATCAAACTGTTTCTTTTAACCTCAACCCATTGTTTTCAGCAGTCCCACTGGGAGTCCTACTTTGTGACTTTGTTTCTTCTGTTCTGAGTGCACGTTTCCCCAACAACCAATTCATTTGTTGAATACACAGTATCTCTAGGATTCTATTGCTCTTTTCCTGGGATTAGGTTCTCATGACAAATCTGGCAGGGTAACCCTTCTACTGTTTTCCTCACTCAAACCCAAGTGATGCTGGAGTTCAGACAAAGTGAGATGATGCATTAGCAGAGTTGGAAATTAATACCATTTAAGAGTTGGAAATTGATTGAGCACCTACTATGTGCTAGTCACTATGATATTTGAAAAAAATATAACACATAACCCCTGTGTACTATTTAAAGCTGTTCACAAATTGGCTCCACCCTATCTTTCCAGCTTTATTACACATTATTCTCCATGGTCCAGCCAAACTCAGCTTCCTGCTGCTACTCGTACAAGATGCTCTCATTCCTGTGTCTGCTGTCTCCCATGCCCGGACTGCTCTCCCTCCTCACTTTCCCCTCTTGAAATCTCTGGTTTCCTTCAAGACTCAGCTCAACCACCTTCTTTTCTGCATGAGTCTTCTCCCTGGTTTCTACAGTTGCTAGGGCCCTATTTTCTACAAACTCCCTTGTATCTATCTTCTTTGTTTTCTGTAAATGCCTATTCACATGCATGTTGTCTTCCCCTTTAGAATGTAAGCTCCTTTGGGGTTGCAACTGTTTTTCTTTTCACTTTGTTTAGGAGGTGCCTAGTGAACAATAAACCCATAATAAATGCTTGTTGATTGATTGAGGAGCTTTTGGTTAATTCAAGAAGAGGCAGATTTATTGGGGATTTATTATCTAGGTTAAATTCTATTATTTAAAAAAGAAATACTCAAAGATATGGAATACCATAATGAATCTGTGATTCTCTAATTACTACTTGTGTGACATTGGGCAAGTCACTTCCCAGGGAATCAAACTCAATTAGAAATGGAACCTTGCAGGCTCCATAATTGAATTAGAAAACCACAAATTAACATTACCTATGTTGTATTGTATTTTATTTATTTTGTTAAACACTTCCAAATTACATGTTAATATGGTTCTAGGAGCACTGGGGTGAGTCTTAAACTTCTCTTTACCTCAGTTTCTCAGGTGTAAAGTTAGAGTAGATGGTTTCTAAGGTCCCACCCAGCTTTAAATACATGGGTCTATGATCCTATGCTCCTTTTAATGTAGGTATTCTCCCCAAGAATGCTGATCACAGTAAGATGAAATCTGCTCACCCTGTGTGATTTCTGTTTGTGTACTCCTGTCAGTTCACTATAGGATTTCACCTAATGTGTTGGGAATCTACCTTGCTTTACTATCATGGTAAAAATTTTGATGTAGAAAGTTTGATGGATTTCCAAGTCCTTATACTGGGTCTTGGGAGTATGATTGTATCATTTCTCTGTCTTGCTTTGATTTCTTCTATCACACCCTTATCTAGAGCCTAGAGAGAGGTAAAGCACCTATGACATAATGTGTATAGGCATCACTCAATACCCTTTCCCGTTGTTTTTAGTAAATGTGCAGTTTTTTCTTTTTGTTTGAACTTGTAATTTTATTTATGTAAAGCAGAGGTAGCAAATAGGCTCCCTGTAAAATTCTAAGTGATGGTCAGAACCAGATTAAAATGCAGTTGGGAAATATTTAACAAAATAAAATAAAAACATGATAGAACATAGATAATGTTAATATATGGTTTTCCAAGTCAGTAAGCATCCCTAAGGGATCCTTATCTATGGTTTGGTAGCCCTGTTTCTATTTGAGTTTGATACTAGTGATATAGAGAACTTCCAATCTGCAGTTAATGCAGATTAACAACTGTTTTACTGTGTTAGAGAGTTGTATGGGGACATTGGGAGATTGACTCACCAGATCACTCAGACAGGATTTTTTAGAGGCAGGAATTGAATCCAGGTCTTTATTACTGAATCTCTATTCATTGTGCCATGCCTAAAAACAAAAACAAAACATATTTTTAACACAGAAAATCAAGTTCTACAAAGCATGAAGTTATTTTGTGATGTTAAGTCATATGTCTTGTAGAGAAGGGTCAATGATGATTATAATGATTTATAATGAACCGTATGATTATAATGAACTGTTAGACTGTGAAATGAGTATAGTTTTCTATTTCTGCCTTTCTACATTTGACTATGAAGTTTTTGTGCCCTAATACATGGTCAATTTTTGAATATGTGCCAATGTACCACTGAGAAAAATGAATATAATTTTCAAGTGTGAGAGTAGGGGTTAGGAAGAAAAAAGTATTTTCAATGATGAATGAAAGATTGAATGAATAAATGAATCCCCAAACTTTGCCTAGAGCATATAAATACCTTGTCCTATTTCTTCTTTTATTCCTTTCCCTTTAATAACTGGCAGGATGGCCCATAACAACATATCTAACCCAACACTTGTCAGTCACTTATGTGTAGCTTATTGTGTTAGGACTGAGAATTCGAATATCACCATTAGAACTGCTGCTGGACCCAAGGAGGACAAAGGGCACTTAGATCTTCTCTTTCCATTAAGGAGCTCCTCTCCACTGTGGACTCATGAATGTGGACTGGGTTTAGTCCTAGGGGATCCCGATCCTCTGAAAGAAGGGTTATGCTCCTTTCCCCTTTCCTATTCTTGGGCTCTTTATACTAAAATATAACCTAAGGTTTAGGTTTTGGCTAATGTTTAGGGTTTCCAGAAAGAGGAGAGTAGTAAGCTACTATAATTCAGGCTTGGGACAGCTATTTGTTTATCACACATAAAAGAAATGAACAACATATGAGATTCATGAGCATGCATTAACAAAAGGCTTAACCAAGCACCTGAAATAACATACCTATTCTTAAACTCTCCTGGAAATCTGAGACTTTAAAGCACTAAAATACAAAGCAGTTTGTGGGACTATTGAATTAGCATTTCACATTTCGCCATGGCTCTACAACATCTTCCTCAAGGTTGATGTCTTCTTGGAAAGCTATGCCTGGGTTTGGCTTCATCCTCTGACTAGTAGTTATCTCCTCCAAGAAACAGTGTAGTAGATATAGAGAGGAACTTGCCATCACTGATTGAGGATCCAGGCCTGAGTATATATACTTTGGCAGTGCTGTTCAGCCTCCTGTGCTCAGGAAATATGAATAAAGGATAAGGACTGAACCTATAGCAACTATCAGATAAGGAAACCCTCTCTACCAATTGAGGTCAGCACAGCTTCTGTAATTTAGAATCTTGGCCACTTAGAACACCAACAGGTACAGTGACTTGTCCAGAGTCACACAGCCAGTAAACGTCAGCAGCATGACTTTACTTCAGGCCTTTCTTATTCCAATACTGGCTCTCTTTGTGCTATACCACACTAGCTTTAATGATGAGGGCAGGAATGCAAAATCAAAGAGGCACCTAGAGCTCTGGGTTCCAGAATATGACTCTCCCAGACAGGACATATGCTTTAGCTTCTATGCAGCTGGAATGGGGAAAGGGAAATGCTACCAGAGGTACACTGTAGGTGCTTTAGATCCCCATTATAAGAAGGAAATTTAAAAAATCCAAACTAGCCCACTAGCTGTTCCTTGGATACTACATTCCATCTCCTGGCTTTCCACACACAGTCCTCATATCTGGAATACACTGCCTCCTAACCTCTACCTTGTAGGAAACCTCTGGCTAGGTTCCTTCAGACCACAGCTCAGATCCCACTTACTCCATGAGGCCTTTCTTAATAAATTATTAATCCCTCCCTCCTTCCCTTCTTTTCTTTCTTTTTTTCTTCCTCCCTTCCTCCCAGAAACTGAGAGGGTGGGATTATGCCCCCAAAGTGTGGGATTAAATATTTGTTAATTTATTCTTGCTATATTTTTGAAATAAATAGCGCTTTGTCAAAGCTAATCTGATGGCAAATGGTTAAAAGGAAGTGGGATTAGTTGGGGTTCAAGCCAGTGGCAAAAAGAGAAACTCTTCAGCACTGTCAGAGTACCCTGAGGGGAACAGGATAAAATGTAACAGACTTGCTCCTAAAACAGTGGGGTCAGAGTAACTATGTTACAAGTATAATAGACTATAAGATTTCCTCTTCTTTAAGGTACAAGAGAGGATATAGGACTTAATCTTTTTAGGGTAAAAGAGGGAAGATAGGCCTCCTTTACAGGAGTTTGAGCATGTTCTTTTGTGACCCAGATTGTAGTTCCTTGATATTTCCCCCTTTTCTTCCTTTTTGCTTGCAGTTTGGGCTTCCCTTCCCTTCCCTGTCTTTTTCAGGTGTTTTCAATTGGAAGTTTCTTTCTGAAGAAGACCAAGAGATTCTTTCTATTTTTATTTTGATTTCTGGTTAAAATAGATTTGGTCAGTTTTCTTTTGTAATTTCTTTAAATATGGTTTCCAACATTTTTTTAAAGTTATGATTCTCATGTAGTTTAAAGGTTCTTTGACTTCTGGGGTGGAGCCAAGATGCTGGAGGAAAGTCAGTGAGCTCTTGAATTCATGACATGATCTCTCCAAAAAACATCGAAATAATGCCATAAGACTTTGCCTGGAGCAGCAAAACCCACAGAAGAATGTGCTGAAATCATCTTCTAACCAAGGACGGCTTGTAAGGTCAGAAGGAGGGAGCTGCTGTGCTGAGACAGGAGTGGAGCCCAAAACCACAGTCACCCTGACAAAAATTCAGTCCCACCAAGGCCTCACCAGAGAAGAAGACCCCCAGGGTCTCTGAATCAGCTGAAGCACCACTGTCATCTGGAATTAAGCTCACAGTCTGGTGAGAGGGCTGAGTCCTTGCAGGGGGGAGACTACAAGGGTCTATGCTGGTGCTGAGGCAGAACTTGGGTTTTTCACTCCTGCTGGGAACCAGGAGGTAGGCTTGAGTAGCAGTGGCGGGGGGGGGGGGGGGGGGGGGGGGGGGCACAGGCTCATCAGAGCTGACAACCACAACACACATAGTTGGTTGATGAGCAAGTTGGTCTGGGGTCATCTTTAGACCAAGGAAAAGGCCAGGTGAGTGAAGAACCTGATCCTCCTTAAATCATACCACCTGGGACTTCTGAAGCTTGGGATACTGTAGCCTGGAAACAATGCCCCTCTTTAAGGAGTTAAAAATCAGGTAAAAGAAAGGCAAGATGAGCCTACAGAGAAAGGTGAGGACCATAGAAAGTTTCTTCAGTAACAAGGAAGGCCAAGGTGCACCCTCAGAGGAAGATGTCAACATCATGGCCCTTATATCTAAAGCTTCCAAGAAAAATATGAACTGGTCTCAGGCCATAGAGGTGTTCAAAAAGAACTTTGAAGATAAAGTTAGAGAGGTAGTGGAAAAAATGGAAAGAGAAATGAGGGTGATGCAGGAAAGACATAAGAAAAATGTCAACAGCTTGAAAAGTCAAATTAGCCAAATGGAAAAGGAGGTACAAAAGTTCTCTGATGAAAATAATTGCCTAAGAATGAGTATTGAACAAATGGAAGGCAGTGCTTGTGGGAGGAGGAAGGGGGAGCCTGATGCTCTGACTTGCTCTCTTTTGTGTGGACTCTGGTGGAGAACTGAGCTAGGAATGCTCTCTCCTTTTAATAGATAGATGAATCTAGGCCTTTCTCATTCTCTTCACCAAATTCTTATTCTCCTTAATAAATGCTTAAAAGTCTAACTCTTGCTAAAGCTTATAATTTATTGGCGACTACTCATTAGAGATTTTAGACAGACTAGCTAGAATCTTAGCCCCTTTACAATCTTTAGGGTTAAATTGAGGGGTGAGGGGAATGCACTGGGGGAGGGAGAAGGGCAGAGGTAGCATGAGGTAAAATCCTACATGAAAAAACAAGAAAAGGGCTTATGGAGTGGGGGAAGAGATGGGGTAGGAGAAGGGCAGTAAATGAATTTTACACTCATCAGAAAAGGCTCAAAGACCTTAAACACATCAGAGTTGGCTCAAGGAGGGACTAACACACACACCCAACTGGGTGGAGTAATCTATTTAATCTGGGCAGTAATGAGCCTAACACTTATCAGAATTGGCCCAAAGACCTCAATCTCATCAGAATTGGCTCAAAGAGGGAATAATGTACACACTCAATTGGGTGGAGTTAATCTCTCTAACCCTGCAGGAAAATAGGAGGGGGAGGAGATAAAGAGAGAGGGGCAAAAGGAGGAAGAACAGAGTGGGGGAAGGGACAGACAGAAGCAAATCCCTTTTGAAGAGGGATAGCATGAAAGAAGATGAATAATAGAATAAATATCATGGGGAAGGGAATAGGATGGAAGGGAAACAGTTAACAATGGTAATTATGAAAAAGAGAAAAGGGGGGGAAATTGTACAAAAAATATTTTAAGAAACTCTTTGTGGTGGCTAAGAATTGAGAATCAAGGGAATGTCCATCAATTGAGGAATGACTGAAGAAGGTGTGGTATATGATTGTAGTGGAAAGGTATTGTGCTATAGGAAATGACAACAGGATGATTCCAGAAACAAGTGGAATGACTCATGAACTGATATATAGTGAAGTGAGAAGAACTGGGAGAACATCATGCAGTGACAGCAGTCTTGTTCAATGAGCAATTGTGAATGACTTAACTACTCTCAGCAATACAAAGATTCAAGACAATCCCAATGTACTGATAATGAAGCATACTATCCACACCCATAGAAAGAATGATAAAAAGAGCACTTGTTGATTGTACATATATAACCTGGTTGCTGTCTTGTGGAGGGGGAAGAATGGGAGGGAGGTAGAAAAATTTGGAACTCTAAATCTTTTGAAAATGAATGTTGAAAACTACCCTTACATGTAACTGGAAAAAATAAAATAAATGTTTGTTGCCAAAAAAAAAAAAGGTTCTAATTCTTGTCTGTAGTAGATACTTCACATGTTCTCAGTTTTTAAGTCTTTTGACTTTGTTGTAATATATCTTATTATGTAATTGAATGATTGGGTTTGTTCCATTCTATTTTTCAGAGAACCTACTACTTGGGTCATGTTTCATGTCTCTAGTCAAATATTTATTCTGTCCCATATCCAATTAAAATAAAATTCTTCTTTTTTTGTTAGTTTTTTTTTAAACATTTCATTCTCTGAAAAATTACAGACTGAGGAAGCATTCCTTGATTCCCTTTGCCCTGATTTCTAGGAAGAAGATCAGCCTATATTTTGATCCTAAATAGCAATTGGTTGGCTGTTGAAAAAAGATAAACATTATGGACTCTGTGCAGGACACAACACATTTTTTCCTGTTTTCCATACTTGTGGGAAGTGAAATTTGCAGGTCCTTGATTGTAACTGTGACAAGGGTCTGGCATAAATGGCTACTGGAAAATGGTTCTAGGTTAATACATAATCCTAATTTTTTTGTTGTTGTTTTAAAAAGCTTTAATTTTGAACTTTAAAAACACCGACTAACCTGGAGACATTTTCCCAGAGGCATTGACCATAGTCACAGCCACAGCAATTATTCAAGGATTTTGACCACAAGAGCTAGGAGCAAAAATTACTTAGATATGTATTAAGGAAAAGAAAAGGATTCATATATGTAAAAATATTCATGGTAATTCTTTTTATAGTGGCAAAGAACTAGAAACTAAGGGGCTTGTTGGGGAACCAGCAATGGTGAAAAGGCTGAACGAATAAAATGAATATAATGGAACATCCTGCTATAAGAAACAGCAAATGTCTAAATATGGATCATGGGGAATAATGGATAGATATCTCCAGGATCTTGTTCCCTCTTTCCAAGAGAGATCGCAATCTCTAGTTTAAAGCAAATAGGAAAAAGGGTCATGAGGCTGGACAGTGCTCTCTTCTAAAAGAGTGGTACGAAACTATAATTATATCTGCCCCCCCCCCCCCGAATATTGATGTTTTAGGATCGTGACTTTGTAGGTTCAAAACCAAACATTTCCAGCTCCCTTCATTGCTATCTCTTAAAAGGGGAGAAGGGCAGCTAGGTGGCACAGTAGATACAGCACCGGTCCTGGAGTCAGGAGGACCTGAGTTCAAATCTGGCCTCAGACACTTGACACTTCATATGTGTGACCTTGGGCAAATCACTTAACCCCAATTGCCTCACCAAAAACAATAAAAGGGGGGGGGGGGGGAGAGCAGACTAGACTCCATGCCAAATCCTAGTTACACAAAAGTCAATCACAAATAATGAACAGTAAGTAAACTCATTTATCCTAACAGATAGTAAACATAAATCAGAGAAGTTCTACAGACTAGCATGTGCCTCAAACTACACAAGAGTGAACGAGCTCTTTAGATGGGAACAAGATGGGATCTAGCTCAAATAAGAGAAGAATTCCAATCTCACACAAGGTGTAATACCCCAAAATCTAAGAGGCAAGCTAGAAATCAGGAAAATGTCAAAGTTTCTCATACATGTTGGTATTTCAAATATTCTTTCTTTTTTCTCCCCTTTTTCTCTCCCTCCTAAAGATAGGAAAAAATGTCAACTACCATTCCTCAAAAATATTTCTAACTAAAGACACAATAAATAGGGTGAAAGCACAGCTGTTCAGAAAAGGCCATTTTTTAAAAAAACCCTCAATAGTTAAAGTCTTTATTCGAAGTCAGACTGAGATAGCTAAAAACTTTCTCACTAATATCTTTTCCTCTTTTTTTCCTCAGGAGAACTTGTTATGGTTACCTTGTAGAAAAAGAAGTTCACAGAATCTCTTTCTATAGATGATTTTATTAAAGGGAATAGCTACATCTCTTCCTGGAATGGTCAAGGAAGTGATTCTGCCCAAGTGTAAGGGTATAGATTTGGTGACCCCTCAAATATCCATGGCAGCTTTAAGATTCTGTGATTGACAATGAACAATAATAAGGTCAATGGGCCCCAAAGTCACAGTGGGCTAAATTCTTCATCCAGTTTCTGACACCTAATATTCACTAAATGTCACTACCAAAATTATATTCCCCCACAGAACTGTGGATATGGAAATATATATCTTGAGGCCAAAGATCAACAATATCTAATAAAAGGGATTTCAACCAAAGTAACTAGGAACCGAGGATAAAATTTCCTGTGCCTAATGCATGAATTATTCATATTTAAATCTCACATAAATCTTGGTAATAAAGGTTTCTGTGGGTCAAAGGCATAATTTGTATGAGTCATGTTCTATCTGCCTCTGTTCTCAGATCTGAAGCCTGGGGCACAACATCATTCTCCACTATCTTCATCAAGTCCTTTGAAAATATGTTGGCCCAGAAAAGATTTATATTTAGAATTTATTATTTGGTTTCCACTGGGAAGAGTATACCCTTTGCCATCTAGATTGCAAAGGTCTTGTTTTGTGTACTAAAGAAACACTCTTTATGCCCAAGCATTTTTAAGGCACACTTTCACATTTTCCACCATTAAGCAAAGCTCCTACTTTCTGAGGTCATAGGATTAAAGACTTAGAACTGGAAGGGACCTTAGATGATCTTCTAATTCAAAATTCTTATTACATATAGTATATATTACAGATCACAATATAATTTATCATATGTGTGTGTATATGTACATATACACATGTATGTATATTAGATAAAGAAACTAAGGCTAAGAGTCTTAGAGCATAGAAAGAAGAAGTAAATTGTCTAAGGGCACTTTGGTAATTAGTAGTGAAGTTGAGATTTGAGCACGAATTATCTGACTCCAGATCTACTATTTATTTTATCATATGTACCATAAGCTCCACTATATCCCAAACCAACCTTGTTACTTTTCCACTCAGATATACACTCTTATATTCAGATATAGACTCATGATTATGTAAAAGAGTAATCTATCTATTATAGAAACCCCACAAACCCAGTTATTCTAAAAGATCAATGTTGACCCCTCAGACCTACCCTGACCACTGAATTAGCAGAAGCATGACCTCCATAGAGGTGACAATCCTTAAACTCTGGCAGTCACTTTAATTTCTTAAAGTTGTTTATTTTTAATTCACACTAATTTATTTTCTCTTCCTACCTCCATACCACCCCCTTGGCAGGGAAAAGGAAACACTTTTAAGAAATATATAGTCAAGGGAGCAGCTAGGTGACACAGTGGATAAAGCACTCATCCTGGATTCAGGAGGACCTGAGTTCAAATCTGGCCTCAGATACTTGACACTTACTAGATGTGTGACCCTGGGCAAGTCACTTAACCCTCATTGCCCTGCCCCCCAAATATATATGTATATGCATGTATATGTTCATGTGTATGTGTATGTATATGTGTGTGTGTGTATATATATATATATATATATATATATATATATGTCTATGTCTAGTCAAGCAAAATAAATTCCCATGTTGGTGGTGTAAAAATGCATGTCTCATTCTACATCTTGAAGCCATCACCTCTTTGTCAGCAGTTGAGTAGCATTCTTCATCACTGGTCTTCTGAAACCATAGTTGTTTATTAATTTGATCTGAGTTCTTAAGTCTTTCAAAGTTGTTTGTCTTTCAAATATTATTATTGAATCAATTATTTTCCTTATTTTGCTTACCTTATTATACTCTGTCAGTTTGTAGAAATCTTTCCTGGTTACTCTGAAACCATCCTTTTTGCTGTTTCTTATGGTAGGTTGTTCCATTGTATTCATGTAATTTTTTCATCCTTTTCTTCATTGATGGTTCCCCAATAACCACTTTGATTTCCACTCCTTTGCCATGTGGCATGTAAAATTAAATGTGGTCATCTTATTTCTATCGCAAGTTTGGGGAAAATTAGCTGGGGTTTCTAATATATTGCTACTTATAAATTAGAAGCTTTAGCACCAGTTTGGGGGCATTAAGCATTTATTAAAGTATATTAGATATTAGTAAAGGGAGATAGCACATGGCTCAGGAAGTTAGAAAGCTAGCTAGGAAAAAGAGGAGGGAGAAAAAGGTGCCACCATCTACGAGTCTCAGGCCAAAAAGGGAAGTCCCTATGCCTCTGTGAGCTGAAACTTCCTGCAGGTCCAGATGAGAGGCAGTCCCTACACACTACTCCAAGATAATTGGCCAACATCCCCCAAATCCAATGGTTCACTGGAATTGAGGGTGGTCCATGAGCAGAAGGTGCTGAGGTTAGAGATTAAAGAACACACCCCCTAAGGGCCAGGCTCTCAGGTAGGTGTGGTTTCAATCAATCTCAATATCAGCCTCTTGAGCAGGGGGGTATGGGGGGGCCTCTGGGTGTCCCCAAACCCACCATTTTCTCACAACCACAATAAAAAAGTATTATGATAAATACTTTTGCATATATGGGTCCTTCTCCTTCTCCTTTTTTCTCTTTGGGGCACAGGCCTGTTAATGGTATCACTGTGTCAAAGATATATACAGTTTAGTAACTTTCAGAACATGGCTACAAATTGCTTTTCAGAATGGTTAGACCATCACAGCTCTAACAGTGAGTTAATATACTTGTTTTTCTGAAGTCTCTTCAATATTTGTCATTTTCCCTTTTTTATCAGCACTGCCAATCTCATGGGTGTAATGTAGAACTGCAGTTGCTTTAATTTGCCTTTCTCTAATTATCAGTGCTTTGGATCATTTAGAAAATGGAGCAATTGATAGCTTTGATGTATTCATTTGAAAACTACCTGTTCTTATGATATATCAATTTGGGGAATTGTCCTTACTGTTAGAAATTTGAATAATTTCATTATATCTTGGAAATGAGACCTTTATTAGAGAAATTTCCTTCAATGATTTTTCCAGTTAACTGTTATATTAGCTGCATTCAACTTATATACAACCTCTTTAAAAAAAAAAAACAACATCACATATAGATGGATATATGTATATGTATATATAGATGTATATGTGTATACACAAATGTGTATATTTTATATTATCTACAGTTATTTAAAATGGAATTTCTCTCTCTGTTGCTGCTGGACTTTGTTAGTAATATATAGAAATGCTGATGACTTATGTTTATTTTGTATCCTTCAACTTTCCTAAAGTTAATAATTTCAAGTCACTTTTAGTTGGTTCTCTAGGATTTTCTGAGTATATCATCTGCGAAGAGTGATAGTTTTGTTTCCTCATTGCCTATTCTAATTCCTTTAATTTATAGGGGAAACAACATATACATATTAAATTATATCTAACATATGGACAAAATACGGAAATACAAGGTAATTTGGAAGAAGGCACAAGCATCTAGGGCTTCATGTAGAAGCAGCTGAGTCTGAAGGAAATTAGGGATTCGAAGACACCAATGTGAGGAGCACTCCATGCATGTGGTACAGTCTGTGGGAGTGCTTATCTTGTGTGAGTTCTCTGTAAAATCTTCTTTTACGCAAATTTAGGTTTGGCTTTCAATCATCATGGCCAGCCTACCAGAGTTGTGCTCTTTGTAGTAGAGTTTGAATGCTTAGCAGTTCAGTTCAAGAAAAAATTCAGTGTCCGACATCTTATCTTGCCAGGTGATCTTCAGAATCTTCCTAAGGCAATTCAAATGGAAACAATGGATTTTCTTGGCATGGTTCTGGTATACTGTGCAGGTTTCACAGGCATATGGTAATGAGGTCAGCAGAAGTAGTAGGCCTCCACCAATCGCGGACGACCATGGATCAGCGCCTTGAAGAGCCACTGGCCACAGTGTGGCTGTGCAGTCTGATAAGGGAGCCGCAGCTCCTGAGTGAATTGGAACCTGTAACTGCCGCATCCCATGTTGTATCTACCCCATGAGGAGTAGTTGGAGTGTCCTCTCCAGTGCGCTGGCCTCGGTGGATCAATATGGAAAACAAGCTGTTGCCTATGCAGCAGGTTTTCCCTCTCCGTGACATTGGTGGATCCAAAGGAGAGGCAGAGCCAATACAGTTTGGCACCAGTGCCACTGCAGGAGTTGCCAGAGGGATGTGATGTCCAACATCCAACTGCCTAAGAGACTCCGACTCCTAATTTTTCCTCGGGGTTAACTCCTGAAGCCTTTCCCATATATGGGTATAGCCGCAAGGCAGGGGAGGTTTAAAATCAGGGTTTCCTTCCCCTAGGTGGGTTGCCTGCCAAGGCTAAGGAGCCCTACCTGCCCAAAGTGACTGGTTTTAAGGTGCCAGTGACTCACCTTCACCCCTTCTCCTATTAGTGGAAACAGTTCTGCCACGAGAAGGCCAGGAGTTGGGCTTTGGTTGTCATAGGCTATTTGAGACGCACGCCATTGGAGCATTTTATAGAGAGCGGGAGCTTATCCCCACTCCCACCCAGGCATGACAAACCTTTGGAACCAGTCAGCAGAAGTAATACAAGGATACTCTCAAGGTTTTTCTGAAGAACTTTAGATTGTGAGACATGGGAAATTGCCCAGCATAGTGTGCCCATATCAAAAAAGGAGCTGTGTCCTAGAAGCAAAGCAGAATTGCAGTAGCTCAGAAGAAATGTGAGATGTGCAAATTGAGAGACATCACTCCAAAGTTCATATGGAGTATTTGCGCCTAACTTGTGGTAGAACCTTCCAAGCTCATAGTGATCCAGTCAGCCAAACTTGGACATAGTATAACTTGACCTCAAGGTCTTTTGGTCCTCTTCAAGAACAAGGGATAACAACCAACAATCTGTGCAAAGCATTGAGACAGTGCTATGGAAATGCAACATCCTACATAGGAAACAACAAAGATAATTTGACTGTAAGAAGGGCACTCAGGAGAATATGAACAGAAAGACTGGAAAGGTAAGTACTTCCCTACCCCATAGCTGAAAATCTAAATCTATACAGATAACACAAATGCATGTGGTGATGAAAACATATATATTTCAGAGAAAGGAAATGGCAACATTAAGTCAGAGATAATATCTTGGAATTGTACTGTCAGCTTGTTGCCCAAAATGCCTGAGTTATTCACCAAAAGGAAGAGATGTTAATGTGTATGTATTTTGCATAACTCTTCTTAAATGACTTCCTCTCTCCCTATTAATATTTCCCATTCTCTCTGTTACTTTACGGTTTATCAAAAACTAAGGCAAATTGGTTGGTTGGAGACTAATGTAGAATCTATTTTAGATATCTTCAGAAATCCCAATAGGATTCAGAATGGGATTCCAGCAATAAGTGAATCTTGGGGATTGATTTAAAGAAGGAAAGGATAAGGCCTGTCAGAAGGGCAGCAATTGACAAGCTGCCTAGCATTATTGCAGTCTTTAGGAGAGTGCGCTGGGGGAGAGAGAGGCCCCCAGGCTAAAACTCATCCCCATCCTTTCTACTTGCCTGGGGCCAGCCTTTATCAGAAGTAGACAAATTTCCATTGAAAACTAGCAAGACACAGTCTCTCCCTTCTACTAGCTTCTTTTCTCTGAGAAGCTCCATTAATATTTTAACCCTTCACATTTGGAAAGGATCTCAAGAGTTGATCTCATTCAGGTCCCTGCTTTTGGTCAGGAGAATTTTAATTCCTTCAATTCAACAATTTCAACAAACAGTAATTGTCTATTATATGTAAGGCATTATGCTAGACCTTGGGGATTTAACAGAGGTATCCTTATGTCTGCTCTAGGGGTCATGTCTACAAAATAATACATCCTAATCACAGTGGAACTAGGAAAATAACATGTAATGCATGTCCATTTTTAGGTCAGTATGTTACTTTTGCATGTTATCATAATTTCCTATAGGATCCTAATATCAATTTTGATATAATAAAGAAAAGTATTGAATTAAGAATCTTTCTAGTTAAACAATTTTACTTTAGTAAAGAAAATGAAGACCTGTGTGTATTTTCTTCCCCACTAAAATATGAACTCCTTCAGAGCAAGGACTGTCTTGCTTTTCTATCTGTATCTTCCAATGTTTGTCACAGCGCTTGTACATAGTACTTAATAGGTGGTTTTCTTTAAAAATGTTTTATTCATTCACCTAGCTAATCAGGATGGCTTAGTGAAAATATATTGGTAGGCCTGTCTCAAGATAAAACTGTAGAACCCTCTCACATACTAGAATAGCTACCCTGGGTCCATCATACCCTGTAGGTTTAAGTCCATTCAAAACTACTGCTTGCATGTGTCCATCATTGTGTTTCCTTGTTCCTCTAGCCAGCCAGAAGACACAATTACCTCAAAGCAAAGGCATTTAATAAAATAATACAGTAAGAAAAAGCAAATTTTTGGTTAATATTCCCTCAAGAAACCTTAGCTACACTTTCCTGCAAATGTAAACACCATCAGTGTGAAGAGTGGGTTCATGTTAGGCATACACAAGAGGCACATACAGAAATCATTCATGCTGCTAATGCTTTAAGACCACCAATGTCATCTGGTAATGTCACCCAGCTATTCTCACTAGGCTGACTTTTCACTGGGTATGGTGTCGCCACTAGGTCCACTGCAGTCCTATGCCCTATTGGTCTCTTCATGACTGCTAATGATTGCTAGGAACAGGCTCTCACTTGGGCTGTTCTCTAGAGGTCTACTCTGGAGTGTGTACAAAATACATAGTCTCTACTGGGTATTGATTTTCTGGTCATGTAAAAGAACTTAAGTCAGAACAAAAAGTCAGCTAAAGAAGAAAGGTTATTTTTTTTCTAAACCCACCTAGTTTGCATACATACTATGTATGTGTATAGACACACACACGCACCCCATCATTTTAGTGCTAAGTTTTGGCTGGCAAAGAATCTTTTTTTTTTTTTTGAGGCAATTGGGGTTAAGTGACCTGCCCAGGGTCAAACAGCTAGTAAGTGTTAAGTGTCTGAGGTCGAATTTGAACTCAGGTCCTCCTGACTCCAGGGTCAGTGCTCTATTCATTGCACCACCTAGCTGCCCCACAAAGAATCTTTTTTAAGTAAAAGCTTTACTTAATTGGAAAGTATATGTCTATTGCCACATAAGAGAGGTTGGGTTTGGAAAATATTTAATCATAATCTAAGGTGGTATTGGTTGCATTAGAAACTTAGATGCATTGAATATTTGTACATGTCATAGTAGTTAAAGCAGATAAAACTGACCCTTTCTCTAAGATTGTCTCCTTCTAACTTCTCTATTTTTGTTAATGGCAAAATCATTTTCCTAGTTGTCTCAAAATCTTGGCATCAACTTTTTTACAGTTTCTAGTCCTGGCAGTTAAGAGAGCTCCATTAGGGCCTGGACTCAGAAAGACCTAAGTTCAAATGAAGCCTCAGATACTTCCTAGCTGTGTGACCCTAGACAAGTCACTTAACCTCTATCTTCCTGAATTTCCTCAACTTTAAAATGGGGATAATAATAGAACCTACTCTCAGGCTTTTTGTGAAGATCAAATGAGATAAAGAATTTAGTGCAGTGCCTGGCACATAGGAGCTCAATCAATGATTATTCCTTTCCTCCTAATAGTCTACAACCAAATCAACTGGTAAGTTCCATCAGTTCTGCTTCTGCAAAATTTCTTCTCTTTATCTCCTTCTTTTCTTTTCCATTGAAACTACCCTAGTGCAGGTTCTCATCACTTTCTTAGCCTTCCTAATTGCACTCTCTGCTTATAGTCTGTAGCTGCTGTAACCTAACCTGTACGTTACTATCCAAGTAATCCTGAAATGTTCAGGTTTTATCTTACACAAATGCACTTGCCTGCACAAAACACCTTCAATGGCTCCCTATCATCTACTGAATAATAGGCAATCTTCTTAGCTTGTCATTCAAGACTGTCCATGACCTGGCTTCAACCAATTATTCTATATTTATTTCACACTACTTCTCTTCAAGATTTCTTCATTCCTACTAAGCTAGATTATTCATTGTTCCCTGGTTTCATTTTACTCCTTCTTGCTTGTATGCATTTATAGAGATTGTATTCTGGAGTAGGCACCTCCACATCTCTACCTGTTGAAATCTTTCTCACCCTTCAAAACCCATCTCAAGTACCACTTCCCAAACAAAATCTTCCTTGGTCACCAACCTAGATTCCATTGAATGGCTTGTGCCACCCTCTCTGATCCTTTCTAAGTAAACACATTCTAATGTGCTTTATAGTTCCTTATGTAAGCATCTCATCCCTTTAATATTGTATTCTTGCAAGGGACAGTGATTATGGGTGTTTTTTTAGTCTTTGTATCCTCTAATGTTTAGCATAATTCCTTACATATAATAGGTAAGTAATCTTTCAAAATCTTAA
Organism: Dromiciops gliroides; assembly: GCF_019393635.1. NCBI lineage: Eukaryota > Metazoa > Chordata > Mammalia > Microbiotheria > Microbiotheriidae > Dromiciops > Dromiciops gliroides. The sequence goes on from NC_057865.1 coordinate 144,929,082, forward strand.
TCTTTAAATCACTCAAAGTTCAAGGTGATTGCCTCCTTCCTCCAAACTTCTATAGTGTTTAGTGGTACCATTTGTTTGGCACTTAGCACATACTGTCTTGTACTGTGAGTTATCCTTTCATTCATGTATGTATTGTCATTCCTAATTCAGTAAAAGATCTGGAGAATACTGCCTTACATTTCTTGATATTCCCAGTGTCTTGCACATAAAATGTGTTCAGTGAATGTATATTTTTTTGGTAGTTGATAGTATTTTTTCCAATTACACATAAATATAATTTTAACCTTCATTTTAAAAAAATGAGCTCTAAATTTCCTCCTCCCCTTCCCTTCCATAGAATGGTACGCACTTTGATATAGATTGTATGTTTGCAATCATGTAAAATATATTTCCATATTATTCATGCTGTGAAGAGAAGAAACAGACTAAAAGGAAAAAAACACACAAAAAATAAAGTGAAAATAGTGTGCTACTACTTGTATTCACACTCCATAGTTCTTTTTCTGGATGTGGAGAACATTTTCCTTCCTGAGACTTTTGTGAGTGAGATTTTCCCCATCCCTTAGTTATAAGAAATTTACCATAGTTAGAAGTGATTTGATTAAGATAATAATCAATATATTAACTAAAAAATTGTGATTTATTCTATTTAATATAGATTGCATAAGGTCAAAAGGTTAAGTCTTTTCTCATGTTTCCTAATTTTCCAATGTCAAGCATTAGGTAATATCACAAGATCTAGTAGTCAGCAATACTATATTTTAATAATCATGAGTGACATACTTTCCTATAAGAGTTCACGCTGTTGACCAGTGGCCTAACAATGATCCACCCTATTGTTATCATAATGCTGTCATTTATAGTCATTTAGGTAGTTCTTCATATTTCCTAAGAATATGTTTTAATTTTAGAAGTACAACTAATGATATAATACTGTACAAGTGTAACTTTGGAAGGGTATATAAACTCATGGATTTTGTAATTCTGGGTCTTTCAGGTCCAACACCTGGATGACAGCTTTATTGGGAGGCTTAAACCCTCTCAATAAACCTATTGGCCTTGTTGGGGGACTAACCCTTTCTCAATAAACCTATTTGCTTCAGCCTGGAAACTTTGTTGTTTTTGTTCTTCTGTCGGACTTAAAAAATTTCCCTGACACTTTTGGAATTGTCTTGGATCTTTGTATTGCTGAGAAGAGCTAAGTCTATCATGGTTGATCATTGTACAATGTTGCCATCACCATACAATGTTTTTCTGGTTCTGCTTACCTCACCTCACTTTGTCTCACTTCATGTAAGTCTTTCCAGGTTTTTCTGAAATCTGACTGCTGTCATTTCTTATAGCACAATAGTATTCCATTACATTCATATACCCCAACTTGTTCAGCCATTCCCCAATTGATGGGCACCCCCTCAATTTCCAATTCTTTGCCACCACAAAAAGAGCTGCTATAAATATTTTCATATATGTGGGTCCTTTTCCCCTTTTTATGATCTCTTTGGGATATAGACCTAATAGTGGTAATGCTGGGTCAAAGGGTATGCAATTTACTTGCTCTTTGGGTATAGTAGTGAAGGTGTATTGTTTCAATTAATGTGTCCTTTAGGTTCTTTAACGAGGCAGCTAGTTAGAAAAGTGGGTAAAAGCACTGAACTTGGGGTCAGGAAGACGTGAATCCAAATCTTGTCTCAGACAGTTGTGTGACCCTGGACAAGTCATTTCACCTCTTTCAGTCTCAGTTTTCTCATCTGTAAAATGGGAATAATAAAAAGCATCTAGCTCACAGGGTTGTTAAGAGGATCAAATGACACATCATACATATAGAGTTTTGCAAACCTTAACGCATGATATATGTGCTACCTATTATTTTTATTATTAATAATGATAAACATCCTAAATAAAATGGGTGGGCAAGGGGGTATGATTGCAGAGTAGCATGTGAAATATTAGGATATTGAGCAAGACCTTGAAATACCCTTCCAGTAACTCCTTTTAGGCTTATTCCGCTCATACATTGGGCTTGCACTGGACATTCTAATGAAAGAATGTTGTTCATACCCTGTGAACTCTTCCGTCAAGTGATAGATATATGCAGGAGGCTAGACTTCAAGAAAAAAAAACTATTTTTCAGTGCCTAGCACTGGTTCCTGAAATCTTGCCTTTTATTTTCTACAGCTGCATTCTTAGTTTTATTTCTCATTTTCAAGATATATATTATGACAGCTTCTGGGAATGGTTCCAAAAAACAAAACAAGACCAAAAAAAAAAACAGTTTCAAGAAACCAGTGAATTAAACAGCACTAACCAAATTCATAGTTCAAATAATATTTATTAGATGAATCCCATGCAAGTTCTTGGTGTGCTTTACATTCCATAAAATTAAGCACCATCCTCTTAGGAACCAATATTTCAATCCTCATGGAGTTATGATGCCCAGTGATTGTCTGAAATTGTAATGCACCTAGCATCTCTCCAAGAGTGCCATGTGGCATACAATCCTATAATATCATAGACCTCTGCTGAGCCCAATAGAACTGGAACATTTGTCTTTCCTCCCTAGCTCTGGAGCCATGTAACCAGTCCTGGGTTCAATTCTGGGGATGCCTGGTCACTGATAAGAAAGGTAAGGCAATTTTTCTTGTGCTTTCCGGTTTTTTGTGTCCTTACAGTAGAGACCTGGAGAAAATAACTTAAAGCTTATATTTGCCTCATGTCTCAAGTTTTCCCAAAAGGAGAAGTAGAAAGCTACTCCATGTACAATATTGATCATACATGTAGCTATATATTCCCCTTCCCCTCACATAAGAAATACTGACAACACAAAGATTAATAAGGGTATATTGACAAAGACTTAAACATGAAACAGTAACAGATAGTAACTGCCACAAAATCCTTTACAAAATAAGTTAAATTAAATTTGCTTCAAGAATAGGGGATTTCAAAATACGATTATAAATAACTGAAAACAGCATGAACTGTCCCCAAATCTATTCCGCTAATTACTTGGCTTAGAAACTTGCATTCTAAAACATGAGATGTTTCACATATAAGTACTTTAAAGTTTACTAGGCACTGCTAAAAATAACTAAGAAGTAAATTACCAGTACTATTTTTATTCTCATTTTTACATGAAATGGACATAGCTGAAGTAGGGAACAACTACATTTCCCATAATGCCTGGACATAAGAACCTGAATTCTCATTAGAAGAGAAGAGAGACTCCATTTCCAGTAAGGTCATTTGTGCCAATGGCATAGTTACTGATGAAGGCAAAGAACTTCTTAGAAGATTGAAGAATAGTTGAGGGGTTTTTTTGGGTTCATGACCATATGGAACTGAAGGTAGTGCCTAAGGTAGCTTTCTCCTTATTCCTCACCTATAGATGCCCTACAGGTTCTAACTTGACTGCATGCCACATAGTCATGACCCCAGCCGAATCTGTCCTTTACATAGTCATCTCCCTTGAAGTCCCCTTGTCCTAATCAACAACTACACTGTGGGTAACCACTTGGGAAATGGGCTTCCTCTTCTTCCCTTGAGTATTCATGCTTTATCCCAGGCATATGGGGAAATATAGACTTCCTGGCTCTACCATGCCTGTGGGGAAATATTTATAAAGCAAACAAACAAAACCTCTTTTCTAGTTCAACTGAAAATATTAAGGAATAATATATCTCTAGTCTAAAATTCTTTCTAGATTTTTTCCTTTCAGAAAATATGTAGAAGATCAAAGACAAAGGCAAAGGTCCCTGGAAAAAGTTCTAAGGGTGCAAGAGGGCAGGGAATTGTTCCCAGAGAGACAATGCCACATAAGGACAGTAGTTAACAATCCTTATTGCTATTTACAAAGATGAGAGAAGAACAGATATTTAAGTGCAGTGAGGCCACTGTTGCTCCACATTTCCATGGGCAGCACATGGTTGATGGCTTAGACATGGTACAGGATGTAAACACTGAAAGCCCAGGGCCATTCAGGGTTCAAATAATGAGATGATATAGCACTAATAGGAGTCAGTCCCTTTATTAGCACAGTGAAGCTATGAGGTAAAGTGGACCACTAGATGAAAGTATTTTTTGAATTTCCTAATAATGAATAAGGAATGAGGGGCAAGGAACCAGGAACTCCTAACTGTGCCACAGACAGCATAAAAGCAGCTAGGGGTGGGAAAGACCTGATAACTGGGTCAATTAAACCTTCCATACCTACATCCTGGGAGTTGAAACCAATCAAGTCTAACCAGGTTTCACCTGCTCATTGGTGTTAATGAAATTTAACCTTTATTTAGTTGACATCATTGCACCTCCCCTACTCCCACTCTCCCAACTTGCTGGATCTATGACCCACATGAGGGCAGTGCCTCCTCCATTCACAGAGGATTAAGATATTGATCACAGGGAGGAAGCTCTTTCAGTCCTTGAATGGAGTGGTCCAAGAAGGAATTGAGTAGTTCTAGTTGAAAATTAAATGACTATTGTTATGGAATGTTAACACAAACCTACATTTTAACACAGTAGGTCCTTTTCCTTGTACAAGACTCCTATAAATGTTCGCTCAAATTCTCTCAGCATAGGGACATATCTAAAGGCATGGGGGAGGACTCAAGCAAGAAGTTTGAATATTTCTCTCTCTTAAGCTAGAAATCCTTGGGTTTGAAATAATGTTAAGTGAATAAAAATTGTTTCTGCCAGACTTTCTCATAAAGCACAGAGTGCAGAATTAATATGTTTTTCTTCATTATTTGACACCTACAGATTAAGAAACTGAGACTCAGAGAGGTTGTGACATTTCTACTCTCATAAAGCTCATGTTAGAGCCAGAATTGAAATTTTCTGAATTTTAGAACAGCACTATTTTCTCCCCAATCCATCACAAGTGTCAATTATGACAGAAACTTGGGAATTTGTTTTCTTTCATTCCTTTCCCCTGATATGTATGGGTGAAGCTTCTCATTCAGAATTTCATTTACCCTACTCCTTTTGTCTAAGTATTTCCCATGGCTAACAGCTAAAACATTGCATGAGAGGACTTCTTATATAACACATGATTTAACTTAACCTGAAAAATTCTCAAATTTAAAGCTTTCACTAAGAGATCTGAATTAATTGCCTGATTTATTGTTTCTCTAAGATCTAAATTCTGTATATTGAGGTGATTTTAAATATGTTTATAAGGATAAAGGCTAAAGTTGTGGCTTCTTTGGTACAGGGAACTCCAAGGCTGACTTGGTCTGTGTAACATATTCTTTTGGTCCAGAGCAGTGAGGGGCTTAAGTAACTTGCCCAGAGTCACACAGCCAGTATGTGTCAGAAGCTTGACTTGAACCCAGATCTTCTGGACTGTAAGACCAGCTCTCAAACTGATGCTATAAATACATCCCAGATGAAGAATATTGGCATATTAAGCAATGTACTTTCTTTAAAATAATACTTTTCAGATGTTTATCATATTTATACTCAGTTTTGTAGTTGGTCTTTACAAAGATTTTGAATATATATTAGAGACTTTCTATAATGTTGTCTTTTTTTTTTAATTTTTTTGTTGTTGTTGTTTTGTTTTTGCAGGGCAATGGGGGCTAAGTGACTTGCCCAGGGTCACACAGCTAGTAAGTGTCAAGTGTCTGAGGCCAGATTTGAACTCAGGTCCTCCTGAATCCAGAGCTGGTGCTTAGTCCACTGTGCCACCTAGCTGCCCCCTAATGTTGTCTTAAAAGAGAGAATTCAGGGAAACTAGGTGGTGCAGTGGATAAAGCACTGGCTTTGGATTCAGGAGGACCTGAGTTCAAATCCAGCCTCAGACACTTGACACTTAACTAGCTGTGTGACCCTGGGCAAGTCACTTAACCCTCATTGCCCTGCCAAAAAAAAAAAAAGAGAGAGAGAGAGAATTCATTTTGGTACTTGAGTAATTAACTTCCCTTGGATGGGGTCCAGGATGATTATTCCTTATCCTGAATACAACTACATAGCAAATGGTACCATAGCAATGTTCTAATGTCATTCTAATTGTGTAATTTTCAAATGAATGTCATAGCAGGTCATTTATATACGTTTTGTACAATCCTTTTGTAACAAGGGTTTGCAGTGTGCACAGGGTGCCTCAGATTTAGTCTCCACATAGAGGATACTGGTTAGGAGGTAGCATTTCTCCTCTTGGTGGATGTTAGAGGACTGTTTCTGGGAAAATCATGATGATATTGAAGAGAAGTGATTTGGAGATACACACTATAGAGTATGCATAGATGTTCTGTAACTAGGTCTGATCAGCTAATTACCTATTGAATAGGAAGCTCTTTGATTGCCTATGAAGGCATTCAAAAAGGTCTCTATGCCTTATTTGCTTCTGAGGGACTTTGGTGACTCCTTCACTTAAGGCATCTAGTGAAGGGTATAAAGTCCAATCTTTGGAGTTCTGAAAGGTCAAAAGAATGAACCATAGGAATTCTGGCATCAGAGTCCAAGCTGAATTTCTCAGCCAGTACAGTGTTCATGGCCTGTGGAGCAAGGAGCAATCTTCTAGAACAAAGGGGCCAAATTCCTGGAAGTAGTGCTACTGAACCAGATTAAAATATAATTGGGACAGAGACGAGGACCAAGATGCCAGAGCAGAGGCAACACCCCAGCCAAATTCTCCCAACATTCCCCATGAAACAATTTTAAAATAATACCTCAAATCAAATTATTGAGAGGCAGAGTCAACAAAAAGTCAGAGTGAGATATTTTTTCAGTACAAGAAAATTTAGGTCATCATGAGAGGTCTTTGACATCAAGTGGGGCCCAGCCTGGGGCATACATGGTGGCAGCACCAGATGTTTGCTGTGGAGGCAGCTTTGACAGTGGCAACAGGAGTTTGGGGAGCTCTCAGTCCAGAGAGGTGGTTGGATGACTAGTCAGGAAGACATTATAGGGGATCTTGAGCTGACACGTGGTATAGGACATATTGCCCATCTGCAGCTCTGGGTCACAGTTCTAGGGTAGAGAGGAATGCTTCTGGTGGGTCATAAAGAATCAGAGACACTGGTCAAACTTCCAAAGAAGAGAGGAACACTAACACTTGCAGTTGCAGGAGAGCAAGGGACTTGGTCATAGTTCTAGGGCAGAGAAGAGTGCTTATCATTGCTCAAAAGGGAGAAGGGACCCTAGTCCCAGTCCAGGGCCCCAAAGAGTGCCAGCATTTGCAGCTATAAGGGAACAGAGGCCTTTCCTGGATAAAGACTAGAGCACAGACCAAGAGAGTGACCATACCTCTCCTCAGATCACACCACCTTAGAAGCACTGAAAACTTGCATACTCCCAGAATTAGCTTTGAAAACAGTAATGCAAAAAAGCCTGAAGCTTAGAACATTGCCTCCCCACCCAAAGGTGAGCAGATACCAATTTTAACATAAATTTCAAAGCCAAAAAATAATCTGGAAAAAATAGCATACAACAACAACAACAAGAAGAAGACCATAAAAAACCACTACGGTGGTAGGGAAGACCAAAATATAAGTTTAGAAAAAGACAACCATGTGAAAACAGCTACAAGTAAATCCTCAGAGAAAAATTCTCATTGGTCACAACCCCAACAAGAATTCCTGAAAGAATTAAAGAAAGAGATAAGAGTGTTAGAGGGAAAATTGGGAAAAGAAATGAGAACAATGCAACAAAATTATGAAAAGAGAATTAATTGCCTCGTAAAAGAGGCACAAAAATACTGGAGAAAATAACACCTTAAAAACAGAATTGTCTTAATGGAAAAAGAGACTCAAAAATTCCCGAAAGAACTTAAAAAGCAGAATAGGCCAAATGGAAAAGATGGTACAAAATTCACTAAATAAAAAAGAGAGAGAGAAAACTCTTTAAAAAGCAGAACAGGTCAAATAGAAAAAGAGGTACAAAAGCTCATGGAAGAAAATAATCCCTCAAAAATTAGAGAAGTAGAAACTAATAACTCTGCAAGACATCAAGAAACAACAAAACAAAGTCAAAAGAATGAGAAAATGGAAGAAAATGTGAAATATCTCATCAGAAAAACAACTGACATTGAAAATATATCTAGGAAAGGTAATTTAAGAATTATTGGACTACCTGAAAGCTATTGTTAAAAAATAAGAGCCTAGACATAATTTTTCAAGTAATTAACAAGGAAAACTACTCTGATATCTTAGATCCAGAGAGTAAAATATAGAGCAAAAGAATCCCCCAATCACCTCCTGAAAGAGATCAAAAAATGAACACTCTGAGGAATATTATAGCCAAATTCCAGAGCTCCCAGATCAAGGAGAAAATATTGCAAGTAGTCAGAAAGGAATCATTATCATGGATCCACAGTCAGGATCACACAAGATTTAGCAGCTTCCATGTTAAGGGAAAAGAGGGTTTAGAATATAATATTCCAGAAGGCAAAGGAGTTAGGATCACAACCAAGAATGACATACCCAGCAAAAACTGAACATAATCCTTCAGGGGGGGAAATGAACATTTAAGAAAACAGAAGATTTTCAAGCATTCCTGATGAAAAGAGAGCTGAAGAGAAAATTTGACATTCAGACAGAAGATGCAAGAGAAGCACAAAAAAGGAACCTGAAAGAAAATCATAAGGGACTCAACAAGGTTAAACTGTTTACATTCCTATATGAAAAGATAATACATGTAACTCCTAAGAATTTTACCATTATTAGGTTATAGGTATAGTCAATTATGTTGGGATGATCTCAAAAAGAATGAAGGAGAAAAAAGGATATACAGGGAGGAGGAAGGAGAATAGGGGAAATTATTTCACATAAAAGAGGTGCACAAGAAAGCTTTTACAGTAGAGTGAAAGATGAGGGTGGGTTGTGGATGGGCAATGCTGGAACATCTCTATCATCTAAATTGATCCAAAGACTGAAAACTATATAAAAACATTCAATTGGGTACAGAAATGTAATTTACTCAACAGGGAAGTAGGAGGAGAAGGGGATAAGAAAAAGGAAACAAGGTGACAAAAGGGGGCATATTAAGGGAGACAGTGGTCAGAAGCAAAACAGTTTTGAGGAGGGACAAGGTACAAAGAGAGAGAGAAGGTTAAACAGAAGAAAATGGGATGGAGGGAAATATACAGTTATTAATTATAACTGCAAATGTGAATTGGATGAATTCATGCATAAAGCAGACATGGATAGCAGAATGGATTGGAAATCAGAATCCAATAGTATCTTCTTTACAAGAGACACACTTATGGGGCGGGGCAGGGGGGGGTGGGGGCAGCTACATGGCACAGTGGTTAAACAACCGGCCCTGGATTCAGGAGGACCCGAGTTCAAATCCAGCCTCAGACACTTGACACTTGACACTTACTAGCTGTGTGACTCTGGGCAAGTCACTTAACCCTCATTGCCCTGAAAAAACAAAACAAAACAAACAAACAAACAAAAACCCAACCCCCCAAAACCAAGAGATACACTTAAAACAGGACACACAAAATAAATAAAATAAGGGGCTGGCACAGAATCTATTATGTTTCAGCTGAAGTAAAAAGGGCAGGAGTTGAAATCATGATTTAAGACAAAGGAAAAGTATAATATTCTCACTTTATTTTTTTTTTTGCTTTTTTGCGACATGATTTATATGTAAATGTTTTTCATGATTTCACATATATGATTTATATAATATTGCTTACCTTCTCAGTGGGTGGGGGAGAGTAGGAAGGAGGTAGAGAATTTTGAACTCAAATTTTTTTCAAAAGAATATTTTAAAAAATGAATAATTTTTAAAAAGTGTAATAGCTAATTAATTTAGATGCTATAAGATTTGGTGATAGTTCACATTTTTCATCAATGTCTTAAAGATTTAGAAATATTTTAGTTGCATGTATTGTCAGTTTATGATAAAATATTATTAATAAGTATTTATTGAAAATATAATTGGAAAGTATTTAAAAATTAAAAGAGTTCAATGTAGATAACACTGTCATTTCTGCATTTGAGTTTGACACCACTGTCCAGAGAATCCTTGAGTTTCTCACCCAATGGAAGTTGACCTCTTCCCACCCATATGGTGCCTTTGTATAGGAACTTGTTGGGACCAATGCTATGTAAAAACTGAGTTAGGTATTGAGCTTATTCCCAGAAAAAAAGGTGGTATTAGGGAAAAGATGGCCTAAAGATATTACAGGGAATGTTTATATATTTATTCTTGCTATATCACTGAAGTAAATATACTTTTGTAAATCCAATCAATGTTAAAGAATTAAATGGAACTGGTGTACTCTGGGAGAACACAGCTGGGGAAGGATTAAGTCAATAAGAGAAGAGAAAGATACTCTCAAACTCCTCAAGTACTTTGATCATGGAGGGGAGATGTAGCATGCCTGGTTCTGAATAACATTAATATTACTCTTATAAGTAAAAGGGGTATGTGCCCAACCTAACAATGTAACTAGTAGATGTTCTAAACCCCATTTCTTTATATCAGGTGAGAATATCTCTGAGTTCTAAAATCAATTTTCTCATGTGTAAACTAAGTGTGAAGAATTCCCAGTTACCTTTATTGAATAAATGATTCCAACAATGGAAAGCATAAATGAGATGGGAACAACCAATTAATCCATTCAGGGAACTATGAAGTGCTTTGAGCCATTATCAAACAATTGGTTGAAAGAAATAGGCACACAAACTTCTGGTGGCAGAGTCAAGATGGCAAAGTAGAGAAAGCACTCAGATGAGGTCTCCCAACATTATCCTCCAAACAACTTTAAAATAATGCTTCAGATCAAATTATTGAGTGACAGAACTAAAAAAAGGTCAGAGTAAGACATTTGTCCAGCCCGAGACAACTTAAGAGGTTGAAAAGAGAGATCTGTGACACAGAAGTGGAGGCTGGCCTGGAGTTCACATGGATAAAATCCCAGAGGTAGTTATAGTTGGTAGTGAGAGATGCAGCAGCAGGTTCAGAAGCTCTTAAACCAGAACTAGTAAGGGGACCTGGCAGATGGTCAGAAAGAGATTACAGTGTACCACTATGCCATTACTGGATGCAGGACCAGATGCTGTTTGTCAAATCCATTGTCTACACTTCTGTGTCATAGTTCAAGGATATAGAGGAGCACTTTCATTCAAGAGAGAGCAGTAGCCCTTAGGAACAGCATTGATTTTGTTGACAAGGGAGCAAGGACGCTGAGGAAAAGTAGCATTTCCAGTCCTAAGGGAACAGAGGGCATTGAGGAGCATTATATATTGCAATCCCAGGGGATCAGGGGCCCTTCCTGGGTAAGCACCAGAGTGCAGACCAATAGAGCAGTGATTATACCTTTCCCTAGATCTTACTATCTTGAAAGCACCAAAAACTTCCAAACCCCCCAGAACTAGGTCTAAAAGCAGCAATGCAAAAAAAAAGCTTGAAGTTTAAGAGAATTTCCATGCTGGAAATAGAGCCCAACTTTAACAAAAAGTTCAAAATCAAGAAATAGCATAGAAAAGTGAATAAACAACAACAACAAAACCCCTGACCATAAAAATCTATTATGGGGATAGGGGAGATCAAGACACAAACTCTGAAGAAGACAGGCAAGTCACAACAGCTTTAAACAACACCTCAAAGGAAAAATTCATGAACTGGAAACAAATCCAATAAGAATTCCTGGAAGAGCTAAAAAAATGATTTTCAAATTCAGAGAACTAGAGGCAAAATTAGGTAAGGAAGTGAGAAGAAAGGAAAAATCATAAAATAACAATTGTTTGATAAAAGAAGCATAAAGTACTAAAGAAAATAATGCTTTGAAAAATAAAATTGGCCAAATGGAAAAAGAGGTACAAAAATACACTGAAGAAAATAATTACTTAAAAATTAGAATTGGGCAAATAGAAGCTAATGACTTCATTAGACATCAAGAAACAATAATTAGGGGTATGTAGAAAAATGTACCTGTCAGATCTATGGATAAGAAAAGAGTTTATGACTAAAGAAGAGATAGAAGGGGACAGTGGTGCAGTGGATAAAGCACCGGCCCTAGATTCAGGAGGACCTGAGTTTAAATCTGACCTCAGACACTTGACACTTACTAGCTGTGTGATCCTGGGCAAGTCACTTAACCCTCATTGCCCCACCCCCAAAAATGTAGAGGATCACAAGAAGTGGATAATTTTGATTATATGAAATTAAAAAGCTTTTGCACAAACTTATGTAGACAAAAATTATAAGAAAAAAAGGAAATTGGGGGAAAGGCCTCATTTCTCAAATATATAGAGAACTAAATCATATTTATAAAAATAAGAGCCATTCCCCAATTGATAAATGGTCAAAGGTTAAAAATAGTCAGATTTCAGAAGAAGAAATCAAAATTATCAATAGTCCAATGAAAAAATGTCCTAAATCAATACTGATTAGAGAAATGCAAATGAAAACAACTATGGACCATATCAATAACAAAAAAATGGAAATCATTTGATTATCTCAATAGAGTCAGAAAAAGCCTTTAACAAAATATAGGACCCATTCCTATTAAAAACACTAGAAAGCATAGGAATAAATGGATGATAAGTAAAATGATAAGTAATATTTATCTAAAACTATCAGCAAGCATTATCCCTAATGGGGATAAACTAAAATCCTTCTCAGTAAAATCAGTGGTAAAGCAAGAATGCTCATTATCACCTCCATTATTTAATAGTATACTAGAAATATTAGCAATAGCAATAAGAAAAGAAAAAATTAAAGGAATTAGAATAGGCAATGAGGAAACAAAACTATCACTCTTTGCAGATGATATGCTGTTATACTTAGAAAATCCTAGAGAATCAACTAAAAATGACTTGAAATTATTAACAACTTTAGGAATGTTGAAGGATACAAAATAAACTCACATAAATCATCAGCATTTCTATATATTACTAACAAAGTCCAGCAGCAACAGATAGAGAAATTCCATTTAAAATAACTGTAGGGGGGCATCTAGGTGGCAGAGTAGATAAAGCACTGGCCCTGGATTCAGAAGGACCTGAGTTCAAATCTGGCCTCAGACACTTGACACTAGCTGTGTGACCCTGGGCAAGTCACAACCCCAATTGCCTCACCCCAAAATAAACAAACAAACAAACAAATAAATAAAATAACTGTAGACAATATAAAAAAATTGGGAGTCTACCTACTAAGACAAACCCAGGAACTATATTAACACAACTATAAAACACTTCTCAAACAAATAAAGACAGAGCTAAGCAACTGGAAAACATGGATTACTCATGGGTAGATCAAACCAATAAAATAAAAGATGACAATCCTATCTATTTTTTTCTTTTTTCTTTCTTTTTTTGGGGTGTGGGGTGGGGCAATGAAGGTTAGGTGACTTGCCCAGGGTCATACAGCTAGTAAGTGTCAAGTGTTTGAGGCTGGATTTGAACTCAGGTCCTCCTGAATTCAGGGCCAGTGCTTTAGCCACTACACTACCTAGCTGCCCCAATCCTATCTCAATTAATCTATTTGTTTAATGCCATACCAATCAAACTATCAACTCAAACTGTATTATACAGCAGCAATTATCAAAATAATCTGGATTTGGCTAAGAAATAGAGAGGCGGATCAGTGGATCACCTTACACTTATCAGAGTGGCTAATATGACAAAAGAAGAAAATGTTAGATGTTGGATGGGATGTGAGAAAACTGGCATTCTAATCCACTATTGGTGGAGTTGTGAACTGATCCAACCATTCTGAAGAACAATTTGGAAATATGTCTAAAGGGCTATAAAACTGTGTATACCCTTTAATCCAGTGATACCACTTCTAGGATTATATCACAAAGACATCCAAAAAAAGAGAAAAAGATCATTTGTACAAAAATATTTGTAACAGCTCTTTTTGTGGTCGCTAAGAATTGGAAATCAAAGGGATGCCCATCAATTGAAGAATGGCTAAACAAGCTGTGGGAAATGATTGAAATGGAATATTATCATGCTATAAGACATGACAAGAAGAATGATTTCCGAAAGGCCTGGAAAGATTGTTATTAACTGATATATAGTGAAGTGAGCAGAACCAAGAGAATGTTGTGCACAGTGACAGCAATATAGTTTGATGAAGAACTCTGAATGACTTAACTATTCTCAGCAATACAATAATCCAAAACAATCCCAAAAGACTCATGATGAAGTATAAACTATCTTATACAAAATGACTAATATGGTAATATTTTACATAATTGCATGTGTATAACCTATATCTGATTGCTTACTGCCTCAGGGATGGGGGGAAGGAAGGGAGGGAGGGATAGATTCTGGAATGCAAAACTTTAAATAAGAATGTTTATTTAAAAAAAAACCTATGAAATACTACTTCACACTTATCAGATTGCATAATATGGTAGAAAAAGAAAATGACAAATGCTGGAGGGGATGTGGAAAAATTGGGACACTAATGCACTGCTCGTGGAGTTGTGAATTAGTCCAACCATTCTGGAGAACAATTTGGGGCTATGCCCAAAGGGCTATAAAAATTGTGCATACTCTTTAACCAAGAAACACCAATAGTAGGTCTATATCCCAAAGTGATTTTTTTTAAAAAGGTAAAAGAACCTATTTATACAAAAATATTTATAGCAGTTCTTTTTGTGGTGGCAAAGAATTGGTAATTGAGGGGATGCACAGAAATTGGGGAATAGCTGAATAAATTGTGGTATATAAATATGATGGAATACTATTATTCTATAAGAAATGATGAACACAAGGGTTTTAGAGGAACCTGGGAATACTTTTATGCTATGCAAAGTGATATGAGCAGAACCAGAACACTGTAGACCTAATAGCAGTATTATAAGGTTGATCAACCATGAAAGACTAAGCTACTCTGCTCATCATAGTCTTTATGATCTAAGACAATTTGAAAAAATTCATGATGAAAAATGCTATCTACCTCTGGAGACAGAACCAATGAACTTGGAAGGCAGATTGTAACACACTTTTTTTCACTTTTTTAAATTTATGTGTATATGTGGGGTTTTTGGGGGGCAATATGGCTAATATGAAAATGTTTTGCATGATTTCATATGTATAATTGATATCAAATTCATTGCCTTTTCAAGGAGGTGGGAGGGGTGGGAAGGAAGGAGATATTTGGAACTCAAAATTTTAAAAACTAAATGTTAAAAAATGTGTATATAACTGGGAAATATTCAACAAAATTAAAATATGTAGGATAGAAAAAGAAAGAAATATGTACTTTTGGTCCTCGGTATAAAGGAGATGAAGGATATTCTAGCAGAAGCATTCCAAGAACTGTTTATCAGCCAACTCGAGTAGGGAAATCAAAAATTGAATAGGCCTTTAAATTTAACTCTGATCTCAACTAAATATTTTAAGGTGATCGAAATTTGTTAAGGACCTTTGAGTAAAGAGGTACTATTTGTTTTTTTTTTTTTTAATTTTGCTTTGGTTTTTGGGTGGGACAATGAGGGTTAAGTGACTTTCCCAGGGTCACACAGCTAATAGGTATCAAGTGTCTGAGGTTGGATTTGAACTCAGGTTCTCCTGAATCCAGGGCTAGCTCTTTATGCACTGTGCCAGCTAGCTGCCCCCAGGGTTGTTTTTTTGGTTTTTTGTTTGTTTTTTGTTTTTAAGAGGTATTATTTGTAATTAGCAGGGTATCATTATCAGTAACAAATGTGCCTGGAATACCCATTATGTACTAGGCACTGGGGATGCAAAAAGGTAAGTGAATATGCTAGTATAAGTTTCTGCCTTTGTGGGTCAAAAATATGATTGAGGAGACAGGCTTTTCATAAAAAAATTCATTATATTATAGACACATTCCTTTCAGCATTATGAGAGGTGTATAAAGAAGAGCAAGAAAGGACTTGAGATGGAGGAGGAGAAATAATCTAAGATTCTGTGAAGGAATTGTGAAGTAGAGTAGAAGGTATCATCCAGTGGTGTGCTGGTAAACATTAAATATCCAGCTCTCTGAAAAGCATGACATACTTTAAAGTTTAATCTGCACTATTAGCATTTCCTCCATCACTTTCTTAGGTTTAAACAATAAATCAGGCACTGATTTCCAAGGTGTAAATGCTCAAACTGTGAAAGTTTAATAATTGAGTTTCATTCTCACCCCAGGCCACCCTTGGTATGGTCAGTAATAAAATACGCAAATGAAAAAAGGGTTTGGGAGTTGAAGAAAAACAAATGTTGAAATTTAGGATAAGAAGGAAAAGACTTGAACTGAAGGAGAGAAAAATTTAGAGTAAAAAGGACCAATAAACATTTAGAGTTGAGATAGCACTTTTCCAAAGAGAAAGGAGATGGCCTTTGAAGAGGAAGTAGCTGCTTATGCTGAAAAGAACTGATGATGCAAATTTATAGCTACTAATAGGGGAGAGATCATCTAGCATAAATGAGCAGTACTGGACATTCGTTGGCCTGGCATTAAAAACTGAAGGATCATTTATCATGCTCTTTCCTGAAACCCTTTTGCCTCAAAGGCACCACATCTTCCTTTAAGCCCCTACATAACTAAGATGTTACCATTAAAGTCTCCACTTATCCAGATCAGACTTTCCTGATGCCACCCCTACCTATTGCATAAAGGGTTCAATTAAAATCCCTGACCTGGGGAAAAACAACTCAGTAAAGCTAGAGTAAGCACGTGACTCTCTTTAAAACTTTCAATGGAGAGGCAAATAGAAAATTCATTAATTTGTTTCACCTCCTCTTCCTGCCCTAGGCTATTTTAAAAAGGGAGATAATAAAAAAAGTGAAATAGATATAATGCTGTTGGCACAGTAGGAAGTAATAGAAGACAACAGGGTCCTAGATCTAATATGTCATTGAAAAATAAAGAACTGATTTTCCTAGGAAACACAAGAAAATATTTCTAGCTGACTCAATGAATAAATATTTGATTGCTATTTTTGCATTTATTTTGGTGTCTTCTCAGTCTTTTAGAGGAGTTTTAACCAATGAGAATGACACATATTTATGTATAACCTGCTATGTGCAAGGTCCTATTATGGGTAATGGGAGATACAAAGAGAAGAAGTTCCTACCCTCAAGGAGCTTGCCTTCTATTACAGAAATTCAATATTTACATAGATAATTAAGTGCAAGATAAGTTGAGGAAGAAAAGAATGCTAATAACTAAGGAGTTCAGGAAAGGATTCCCATAGAAGGTAGTATCTGGGTTGAGCCTTGAAGGAAGATAAAGAGTCTAAGAGGCAGAGGTAAGGAGGATATATGTTCTAGGTGTTGTGAGAGCCTGTGCCAAGGTATAGAGCAAGAAGATAGAGCGCTTTGTATACTGGTTATGCACATCATCCTCTTTTTCATTGAATTTTGTTGAGTAAGAAATTCAGTTCCATAGAAATTGTTGGTAATTCATTATTCCCATTCATATAGAGAGAATGACAAGGGGAAAATGGTGTTTTTTTGTTTGTTTTGGGTGAGGCAGTTGGGGTTAAGTGACTTGCCCAGGGTCACACAGCTAGTAAGTGTTAAGTGTCTGAGGCCAGATTTGAACTCAGGTCCTCCTGAATCCAGGGCTGGTGCTCTATCCACTGTGCCACCTAGCTGTCCCAAAAATGGCATTTTAAAGATTGGATGTTTCAGGGAGAAGTTTGAGGTCATCAAAAATGTTGTGTGATTTCCTGAATGCAATATGAACCACCATCTCCCTTCTTTTCAATTCTAGCCCCAGCTCATTGTCCACACTTAGGTCCTGATGACAGTGAATTAATTCCTTGAAATGGTCACATATATGTGAATTCACACTAAAGTTATGATGATTCAATATACGGTAGATTCCAGCTCAAAGGAAACATGTAGTGTGAATTCAAATAATGCAATTTCTTCAAGGGTTCCATTATTTGCACTAAACCAGATCTGGCTGTATATGAACTTCCTTTCCTCTCATTCTTTTCCAAACTCTCTAGAGTCAGGCTTCTGACATCATCTACTGCTATCTTAAATTTCCAATGATCTCTCGATTGGCAAATCAAATGATCTTGTCCCAGTCCTCATCCTTTTTAAGCACTCTGCTTCTTCCAACACTGTTGTGCACCCTCTACTCCCTGACATTTGCATTTCTATAGGCTTGAGAAACTATTATCTCTTGGTTCTTCTATCTGTCTGACTATATTTCAATACTCTTTGCTGGATCTGTCTCCAGGTGATGCTTTTTAACAATGTTCTGTCCCAGAACCTCTTCTCCCTCTACATTATTTCATTTTGATGACCTTATCAACTGCTATAAATTCAATTTTTATCCCTATGCAAGTGATTCTTAGATCTATTTGTCCAACCCTAGGTTCTCTGCTGGCCTTCAGACTCACATCTTCAACTATCTTTTGGACATCTTGAAGTGGAAGTCTTTATTCAACATGTCCAAAATTGAATTAATTATATTTTCCCCAAATCTTCCCCTCTTTCTAAACCCACTGTTATCATTAGGGATACCCTCATCCTCCTAGGTACCCAGGCTCACAACCAATGTATCATCCTCTACTACTCATATTTTTTCATCCTCCATATTCAATTAGTTGCCAAGTTCTTTCATTTCTGCCTTCATAACATCTCTTATATATGGCCTCTATTTTCTTCTGACACTACCACCACTGTAGTATGCAGGTCAGCATCCCCTTATGTTTAAACTATGGCAATAGCCTGCAGGTTGGTGTCTCTTTCTCAATTCTCTTCCCATTCCAGCCCTTCATCCACCCAGCTGTCAAAGTGATCTTCCTGAAGTGCATGTCTGACCATGTCATTCACTTATTCAATTAATTTCAGTAATTCCCTATTGCCTCATGGGTCAAACATAAAATCCCCTTTCTAGTCGTCTTACAATTTATCCCCCTTCAGATATTCTGAATCTAGTAACACTGTTTCCTGAATCAAGGCATTTCACTTGTTGTCCCCCTTGCCTAGAAATCTTTCCTTTCCCATCTCTTCCTCCTAGCTTACCTAGACTCCTACAAATCTCAGCAAAAATCTTTACTCCTCATCTGATTCTCCTTCTACTATCTCTTCCTCACTTAGGGCAAGTTATTTCTGGGTTGATCATTTGGAAAAGACAGAGTTCTGACTTCTCTTCTTCACTTAGTCACTGACTGTTTATATGTATGTGCATGTGTTAGCATGCTCATATACCCAACTTGTTCTGCTATATATTTGTCTTTGATCTAGGGATAACTGAATTATACATTTCCCTTTCTCCTTATTGCATCAATGAAAGGACCAGTGAAGAATAAAATTCAATAAGAGGCTAAATGAATTTATAGATGTGAGTATACCTGAAGTGCTTCTTCCTTTGTTATGATACTATACTGTCTAACATGCATGGCAGAGTAAATAAAGAACTGGATTGAGAATTAGAACTAATTTCTGGTGCAGGCTATGCAACTGATTAGATATGTAATTTTGGTAGAGATGAGGCTGGGACACAACTTGGCTTTCTGGGTTTCAGTGTCCTCAGCTGGTAAAATAAGAGGGTGGATTGAGTGAACTGTGAGGTGCTTCTCAGTTCTAACATTCTTATAAAAGATAAGCAGCACTATATCTAACTTTAATAACATCAATTTCCTTCCAGCCATCACCTTCTTTCCCTCATTTTCTTTCTAATTTCTTTCCTGTTTTCATTCTTGTCATGTTCCCCATCTGTCAGTTCATTCCTTCTAATTTCTCCCTATGTCTAGCAATTGTCATTCCCCATATGTCCACATCAAATTCACCAAATAAGAAACAAAGGGAAAACAAAACTGCAATAGTAAAACTACACATACATACATACATACACATATAAATAATTCGTAAATAATGCTGGTAGCCATGAGTATGATTAATGAGATGTGTCCTATGCCTTGAAATGTGAGCTCCTAGAAGGCAAGGACCATCATGAACATATGCTGTATTCAATTCATTAGAGTCAGCAAACATTTATGAAACATTTGCTATAGTTACTTCACTGTGTTAGGCATTGGGAAAAATACAAAGAGGAAAAAGACAGTCATTGTCCTCAAGACATTTATAGTGTAGGTGAGAAATTGGTGCATATATGTTCACCAAATACATACACACATATACACATACCTACATACATACACATCCATATATACACACATACACACATAATAGAATGCAAGACTACTTTCTCCAACTCTCATTTAGACTCACAGGTTGGGATCCCCCAGATGCTCAAGTACTTTTCAGTGTTTTAGGGTAACCCTACTGGATTGTACTCATAACAGTTTTGCTCAGAAGCCTCCACTGGTTAGTTTTCTATTAATAATCAGTCAGTAGACTCATAACTTTCACAAAAGCATGTATTAAAATGATACAGGAAGAAGAATGGCTATAAAACATTCCTCTCAAAACTTAGAGGTATACTTTACCACAAATATATGCAGGGTATACTGGAAGAAGATTTAAGAAGAGACTTTATTTATACCTAAGAAACAATGAATACTAAATTTCCAGTCCAATGAAGAAGAATTAACTACTGATATTTAAGGGTTTGAGGTAACTTTGGTGGTGACTTGAGTCATAGCCAAAATTTGGAAAAATAATTCTTATTGTTCTAATTTGTTAATAAATTACATATTCAGTAATTTTGATATTTATTAATTTAGATAAATGAGTAGTTATTTAAAGTAAGCATACCAGCATACAGTACCCACAAATATTATTCTTAGAACCTGATAAAGCAGTTTCTTCTCTTGGGGACTGTGAGAAAATAATGGGTCTGGGCTCCCCACTCAAGGGAGCCTTGCCTGACTTTTTTAAGACCAGCCCAGAGTCGGTCAACTTGGACCTCTGATTGTGAATAGAGACAATAGAGATTAAAACCACACCTACCTGAAAGCCTTTCCCTCCGGAGGGTCTGTCCTCTGGACTCTGACCTTAGCACGCACTACTCATGGGCCACCCTCAAGTCCACTAAACCAATAGATTTGAATGATGCTAGGGAGTATACACTCACGCTCTCTTGGCCTGGGACAGGGAAGGAGGCAGGGATGCTGGGCACTCTCTCTCCCCTCTATCCTAGGTATGAAGGGCTTTTGAACTTATAGAGCCATGTGTTCTCTCTTTGCTAATATTTAATATGCTTTAATAAATGCTTAATGCCCCAAGCTGGTGGTATAGCCTCTAATTTCTAAGTAACAATATATTAGAACCCCTAGCTAAATTCCCTAAAACTTGGGACAGAGATAGGCACCCCCATAAAATTTCAAATACAGGACCCAAATCTGAAAGTGTGAGTGGTAGTGGAAGGAAAAGTGAACATAGATAGTGCACTACACTTTTATATGCTGTTGTTACTCTTCTTCAGAACATAAACTTCTTTAGAATAGGGACAGTGTTTTTGTCTTTCTTTTCATCTTTGGAGCTTAGCATAGTGCTTGTCATATAGCAAATGCTTTAAAAATGCTTGTTGAGAATAGAGATGATTTCATTCTTTATATTTATATCCCCAGGGTCAAGCACAATGCCTGGCCCATAGTAGGTGGGGGCCTATAGGTGCAAAATGGTAAATATGCTTAAAGATATGATCACAGCTTTTTTTACTTAGATCGTCAGACATTTTACTTCCCTGTATTGGCCATATGCTGAGAGATTTAGAGTCCCCTTGGAGGAACTGAGCCACCAAACTATCCTAAATTCACTGAAATGAAATTTTCTATTCTTATGCCTAATTATAGGTTTGGCTGCAGTTATTTATATTTGACCTAACAACTTTGCTTCTGGTATGATTGTCTTTATTGTATCTTCTTTAATAGTCTTCTGCGAAAGAATAACCTAGAAAGGGGAGGGGAAAGACCCTATAATGAGGCAAATCACTGAATGATTCTCACTTAGACAAAATTAAACCTGACAGTGTGAAATGCTTTCTATGTTCTATAAAATGATAAATTTACGATTAACATACTTGACTGACTTTGTAAGCCTATTTGAATGTGATTATCTTTTTAATGTAAATGCTACATTCAAGACAAGGTGCTATTCAAATAGCAAAATCCAGTTTTTGCACAATTAGACTAGAGAGCTTGGAAACACCCTTTTGAAGAGATTCTCAATCCTGAGAAACTGGCGAATTCTTGTTGAGATGTTTTTAGTTCTGCCATGAAACTCCCATTCACCTAACATTCAGGAAGGCTAGAAGAAAATATGAAGTCTGTATAAGTGCTGGAAGGACCTGGCTGTCTGAGTCACAGAGATTTCTATACTGTGCCAGCATTTATTAAGATGATCACAAGCATTCCTTAAGTGCCTGTGGCATGCTTGCATACATTGGCATTTTCTAGCCACCTTAGTAGCCAGCAAGCTGATGTAGTCATGCCCCTGCTATGTAATTGAAGCTTTCATTGGCAGTCAGAGTTTTCAGCTGAAAAGGGCTCTTCCGTGTTTCAAGATGAAGCATCCATAACTGTATTGAACTGCGGCTGGGCAAGCCAACACTCCTTGGAAGAGATCCAATGACTTTTCCTCAGGTCTTATGCTTCTTAACTCCTCCGCAAACTTGTTACACTGTCAAAAGCTCCTCCTTTTGGATGTAATCTCCTATATTGTCATCCATGGACTTCTCTCTCCTGCTTCTCCTCCTACATGCCCGCCTGCTCCTCAGTCACTTTTGTTAGAACACTACTACCTCCTATCCCTTAAGTGTGGATGTCACTACCAAAATTAATTTATAGATTTAATGCTCTAGCAATGGAAATTTCAAAGGGATATTAACAGAACTAGAAAATGACAAAATTTATCTGGAGGAATAAAAACAATACATGCAAAGACAACAACAGGGGCAGCTAGGTGGCACAGTGGATAGAGCGCCGGCCCTGGAGTCAGGAGGACCTGAGTTCAAATCTGACCTCAGACACTTAACACTTAGTAGCTGTGTGACCCTAGGCAAGTCACTTAACCCTAATTGCCTCACTAAAAAACAAAGACAACAACAATATAAATGGAAACAACAATAAAACAAATGAATCTAATGAATGATGTGAAACTATTATGACCAAAATTGTTCCCAAAGAAGACACATTTCCTTCTACTTCTTTGCAGAAGTGTGAGAGCACAGATGTGGAACACTGCACATAATATCAGACTTTTTTCATATGCTTATCAGTTTTGTTAAATTTTTTCCTTCCTCTTTTATTCTTTATTATAAGTAAAGCCTCTCTGGGAGGAAGTGGAAGAGGCTTACAGAGGGAAATGTAGGTGAAGTTAAAATAAAAGATACCAATTAAAGATGATCAATAAAAAGAAGTAAATGCAACCAAATCAGTAAAACAAAATAGATCAATCAATCCACCCACAAGTATTTATTAATTGCTCACTATGTGCCAACCACCATGTTAAGTTCTGAGACACAAAAAATGGCAAAAAATAGTCCACCAAGGCTCCATCCTGGTACATATTTTCTCTATCTTGTTGAGCTCTTATGTGTTCAATCATTATCTCTACATAATAATAGAAGTTTATATAGCTAGTTCTAATTTCTTCTGTGAACTCCAGGCTAACATTACCAACTACCTGCCCAACATCTGTATCTGCCTATGCCATGGGCATATCAAACACAACATGTCCAAAAAAGGAATTCATTATCCTCTGCCTTTTGAAATCCTTAGCTTCTTTCAAGGCTCAATACAAAAGAATGCAAAAGGTTCAATACAAAAGTGGAATGGGCTGTCTTAGGCTGCAATAGGCTCCTTCCTCATTGGAGGTCTTCATGCAGAGGTTGGATAAACACTTGGCAGGTATGTTGTAATAAGTATGATGTAGACCAGATGGCTCCTAAGATTCCTTCCAGTTCTAAAAGTCTGAATTCTGTGAAAACAGAGGTGAGAAATTCTTGACTTGCCTTAATGATAATTTCATTTTTCAAATGGTAGAAAAAGTGATGCCAAAAATTCCTATTCTGATCTGTTTCTAGATATAAGAAGAAACCTACACACATCCCACCTTTGACATTTATTAGTTGTGTGATCCTGGGACAGTCACATTACCTTTCTATGCATCATTTTCTTCATCTATGAAATGAGGTGAGGGTGGTGGAATCTATGGCCTCCAAGGCCCTTTCTCATTCTAAAACTATATTCTTATCATCCTATGAGAAATGGGAAGGGAGAAGAAGGACCTTAGTATTTCTTTAAATTGAGCTGACACAGTAGAAAGTCATTCAAATTTCAAGACAAGGGGTGGGGCAGGGTGAAAGCAGAGTTCATAAATTGTACTCTGATCTGGGATAGGCAAGGAACGATAAAAAGGATCATAGCAGTAACAGTAGAATCAAGTGGACAAGGAACATGACTAAGCTAGAGAGAAGGAAAAGAAATGTCTAAGCCTAAGGATGTTCAGGAAAGTATTGCCTCAAGGGGAAAAAAAAAAAACAAAGCAAAACTTTGGCAACTGAGAACTGAGGAGAGAAAAAAATGAGGAGACTGAAAACCCATTGATTTGGGATTAGTTTGGGAATAGAAAAGGGAGAAGACTGGCATTCAATTATTTTAAACTTCAGTTATATAGTGTTGATCAATTTTTCCTGCTCCCTCCCTCCCTCCCTCCCTCCCTTCCTTCTTTCCTTCCTTCCTTCCTTCCTTCCTTCCTTCCTTCCTTCCTTCCTTCCTTCCTTCCTTCCTTCCTTCCTTCCTTCCTTCCTTCCTTCCTTCCTAAAATCAAATAATACTCACACAGAATTTTTTGCTTGCCAAGAATAAACTGACCATTACCCTCTTGGTTTGGGGTCAGATTACTTCCCACTTAGAGTGAGCAGGAAAAGTGACTTTTATTCTAAAACTCTCAGAAAGAACATATTAGCTCTAGACTGCAAATTTTTGAGTGTAGTAGATTGATATAATTCTAGTTCCACAGAGGCTTGAGGTGGCTAGATGGTTCACTGGATAGAGTACTGGACCCGAGGTTATATCTACCTGAGTTCAAATTCAGTCTGAGACACTTATTAGCTATGTGACCCTGAGCAAGTCACTTAATGCTAGCCTGTCTCAGTGTTATGAACTATAAAATGAGGATAGTATAGAGATAATATAGAGCACCTATCTCCCAGGGCTTTTAAGAGACTTAAATGCTATAATATTTGTGAAGTGATTTGTGTTGTATGTGGCAAATAGGCACTTAAACGCTTACTCTTTTCCCTTTCCCCATTCCCCTTTCCAATACCCATTTTTGGAGATAGTACATTGAGGGCATGAAGACCCAGTTATGGCTGTCCTTTTCTTCACAGAGATAGAACTCCAGTATCCTTGAGACTGGAATGCGGCATACCAAACCATATCTTAAATAAACAGGTCATATTGCTTTTCATGTGCTCAAAAAGAAAATCTATCTAAATCTATCCCTATAAAACAAGCCACCCCAGAAGCCTGTGACTTAGTTTAAATTCTTACTATTGCTTAAAAGAAAACCATTTAAAACATACCACATCACAGAGAGGTTTAATGAACTAAGTAATTAATTATACTTCAGATTGATCCACAAAAGCAGAAATGGCAGTCATGATCATAAAGTCATAGCAGAAATGGAAAACTATCAAGAGAGACAAGCTGAAACCATATTATTATTTTGTTGTCTCTGACTCTTCAAGATCCTATTTGGGGTTTTCTTGGGCAGAAATGCTGTAGTGTTTTGCCATTTCCTTCTCCAGCTCATTTGACAGATGAAGAAACTGAGGCAGGTAGGGTTAAGTGACTTTTCCAGGATCACACAGCTAGTAAGCATCTGAGGCCAGATTTGAATTCAGGAAGAAAAGTCTTTCTGATTCCAAGGTCAGCACTTTATCCACTGCACTGCCTAGCTGCCCCCGAAATCACCTTATACTTAAAGACATTGCAGAGAATGAAACAATAATAATATTAAATATGTAGTTATCAAATTGTATAACATCTGAGATTTAAAGGAAACTATAACAGAACTGCATGAAGATCTAGATAGTAAGACAATAATTATAGATTACTTTGATTTGTCTTTCAGTCTTATTTTTAAATTTATTTTTTGGCAAGGCAATAGGGGTTAAGTGAATTGCCCAAGATTACACAGATAGTAAGTGTCGTGTCTGAGACTAAATTTGAATGCAGGTCTTCCTGACTCAAGGGCCTGTGCTCTATCCACTACACCACCTAGCTGCCCCTAGTCTTAAATAAATCTTACAGTAAGGTAAAGAAGAAATGATGGTTCTGCACAGAATATTAGAAAAATATAGTTTTTCTAGATTTTAATGGTTATTGAAAACTAATCTTAAAGAGTATATGCTTTTTTATTTTTGGCACTGTAAGGAATATTTATAAAAAATAGCAGTCCTTTGTATTTCTGAGATTCTGTGATTTTGCTATTAAATAAAAAGCTCATGAATAACTTCAAAAAAGAAATATTAAGTGAACTCCTTATAGACTGCCACAACAAAAATCACACTAAATAATTATGAGAAATATAAAGAAAAATAAATTTAAGTGAAGACTAAATAGTGTTATCCTAAGTAATCAGAAATAAGAAATTATATATTTTTAAAATGCTAAATGTTTAGGCAACATAGCAAACTTTATAACCTAGAGCTAAAGCAGTCCTTAAGAAAAAAAAAATTGAATCTTCAAATTTGTATCTACAAAATGGAAGAGGGCATGAATAGGTTGATTGAACACATTTTTAAAATTAGAAAACTAACAAATCAATTTTCAAATACATATAAATACCTACATTTTAAAACTCAAAGGAGAGATAGAAAATTATTATTGGGCAGATAGAACAAAGAATTGTTCTGAAATCAACAAGATAAAAACTGTGAATAGGAATTCACAATGATTTGAGAGGAAATAAAATAAATTTTCATAAACTGCCACACAATTATATGCTGACCAAACTAAAAAGTTAAATGAAATGGATGAATATTCATAACATATAAATTTCCCCATTAACAAATAAGGAGATTTTGGTCCAACATCTTACTTTGGAGGCGGCAGCAGCAGGAGTTCCTGGAACCTCACCATGCTGCCCAAGGACAATAAGAAGAAGAAAGATGCCGGCAAGTGGGCCAAGAAGGACAAGGACCCTGTGAACAAGTGTGGGGGCCAAGCTAAGAAGAAGTGGTCCAAAGGAAAAGAGTGAGACAAGCTCAACAATCTGGTTCTGTTTGACAAAGCAACATGTGAGAAACTCTGCAAGGAGGTCCCCAACTATAAACTTATCACTCCTGCAGTGGTCTCAGAAAGACTAAAGATATGGGGTTCTCTAGTCCTGGCAGCCCTCCAGGAACTGCTTAGTAAAGGTCTGATTAAGCTAGTTTCCAAACACAGAGCACAAGTGATATATACTAGGAACACCAAAGGTGGAGATGCTCGAGCTGCTGAAGATGTATGAAATGGTTCGACATTTTTGTGTACATTTTCAAAAATAAACTTATTGGACTTAAAAAAAAATAAGGAACTAGAGTCTGAACAACCTGATCTCAGAAAGGGAAAATAATAAAGCCATAAATGAATTCCGTAAGGGGAAAAAATCAATGCCTACTACATATGTATTTTTTTTTTTTTAGTGAGGCAATTGGGGTTAAGTGACTTGCCCAGGGTCACACAGCTAGTAAGTGTTAAGTGTCTGAGGCTGGATTTGAACTCAGGTACTCCTGACTCCAGGGCCAGTGCTCTATCCACTGCGCCATCTAGTTGCCCCATGCTACATATGTATTTAAAAGCCTATAGATAATAATTGCCAAAACACACACACACACACACACACATATATATATAATATTATATTACATATGTCAACCAGGTTTGTGTGCTGTGGTTGTCAGCTCTGATGAGCCTGTGCCCCTCCCCAACCTGGGCCACTGCTACTCAAGCCTACCTCCTGGTTCCTAGCAGGGGTGAAAAACCCAAGTTCTGCCTCAGCACCAGCAGAGACCCCTGTAATCTCCCCCCTTCCAAGGGCTCAGCCCTCTCACCAGACTGTGATCTTAGTTCCAGACTACACTGGCACTGCAGCTGATTCAAAGGTTCTGGGGGTCTCCTTCTCTGGTGAGGCCTTCCTGGGACTGGATCTGTGTCAGGGTGACTGTGGGGTTGGGCTTCACTCCTGTATCAGTACAGCAGCTCCCTCCTTCTGACCTTCCATGACGTCCTTGGTTGGAAAATGATCTCAGCACATTCTTCTGTGGATTTTGCTGCTCCAGGCATTATTGTCCTATGGCATTATTTGGATGTTTTTTGAAGCAATCATGTCATGAGTTTGAGAGCTCACTGCCTTTCCTCCACCATCTTGGCTCTGCCCTGGAAAGTCCTCTGCTAATGAATATTGATACAAAAAGGAAAGAATCTCCCTAAGGTACAGTTCTGACTATTTTACTCCTCTCCTTAAAAATACCCAATGGCTTCTTATTGCCTATAGGTTAAAATATAAACTCCTTAGCCTATAATTTAAGGTCTTTCACAATCTGGAATATATTCTTCATTTCCACCTTTCACAGTCATCTTTTTTCAAGGCTCAGCTCAGATTACTTCTCCAAAGTTTTCTCAGATCCCTCAGTTGTTAATGCTCTCTCCCTCTCCAATTTTCATCATCTTATTATTTATTTGTGAACATATTGTATCCTACTCTCCCCACCAACCAGACTACAAACTCCTTGAGGGCAGGAGTTAATTAATTTTTGTCTTTGAATGCCCAGCACCTAGCACAATACCTTGTACCTAGAAAGTATTAAATAAATGTTTGTTGAATTAAATAATAAATAAAATTTAAGCAAAGAGACAATACCATATATTTTAAAATTCACTATTCCAGGATATATTTATATCAGAAATACAGGGATAGTACACTGTTAGGGAAAATTATAAATATAATTAATCATATGAAACTTTTAAATGATTATAATGATGGTATAGGAAAGCCATCAGTAAAATGTCCCACGAATTTATGGTTTTTGTTTGTTTGTTTTTTGCATGGGGCAGTGGGGGTTAAGTGACTTGCCCAGGGTCACACAGCTAGTTAAGTGTCAAGTGTCTGAGGTCAGATTTGAACTCAGGTACTCCTGAATCCAGGGCTGGTGCTTTATCCACTGTGCCACCTAGCTGCCCTGAATTTGTGTTTAAAATGATGAATAGGATAGGAATAAAAGGCTCTTTAATATGATCAACAGCATGAAGCTAAAACCAAAGCTTAACATTATGTTTAATGGGAAAACATTGAAAGCATTCCAATTAAGATCAAGGGTAAACTAAAAATGACCCTTTTTTCCTTCTTACATTTTTCCTTGGGGACAGAAATGCTAACTGCAGCAATAAATTAAAAGAAAAGAAATTAAGGGTGTAAACAAAACCAAAAGAAGGCAAAATTATCTGTGTGTAGATATTATGGTTATTTGGAGAACTCTTGAGATTGAACAAAAAAATAATGAAAATAACGATAATTTCAGCAAAGTAGTAGAACATAGAAGGAACCTACAAAAATCATTAGTCTTTCAGTAACAAAACTCAGGAGGAAGAGAAAGGAAGAGACATTGTATTTATGAGCATCACAAAATGTATGAAATATCTGGGAATTGACCAATTTGGCTTGCCCAGAGTTACACAGCTAGTAAGTCTTTGACACAAGATTGGAAGTCAGGTCTTCCTCACTCAATGTTTAGCATTTTATTTGCTACACCAGTGATATCAAACTCAAATAGAAATTGAGACCACTAAACTGTACCTAAGTATCCCTGCAGGCACATACTGACCTAGGAAACCACCTATTTGTATTATCTATTTTTTTTTGTATTTTTATTTATTTTGTTAATATTTCCCAATTACATTTTAATATGGCTCCAGTTATACTCAGGAATATTATGGGTCAAGGGTGTTTGGGACCTCTGTATTACACCACTTAGGCTTCTTAGAAAAGGCATTTATTAAACAATATGAACTTTGAAGAAAGTCAGGGGATTTAAAATGTGGGAGTGAAAAAGGGATGCAGGCTATAGGCGCATATAGGCTATAACTTGTGCAAAATCTCAGAAATGGGAAATAGTCAGGGAATTAGACCATTTTGGCTGGAACAATGAATGTGTGAAGGGGAATTATGTGAAATAAGTCTGGTTAGGTAGACAGGAAGCCAGAAGGCTTGAGAAAGGCATTTACTAGATCTCAAACAACTACAAAGCAGTGATTATCAAAACTGTCTTATACCAGATTATAAAACTAATTCCATTAGTGGAATAGACTTTATCAGCAAGACCTAGAAATGAAAGTGCACAGTAGTCTAGTATGAAATAAACCTTCAAGCACAAACTCTTCAGGAAGGGATTCTTCAAGTAATAAGAAATACTGGGGAAACTGGAAGGCTACCTAGAAAAAAAAAAGCATTAGATCATCATGTTATACCATATATTGTAATTAATTCCAAATGGATAAACTACTCAAATATAAAGAGCCATGGCTTTAAAGCAAAATAGATAGTCACATCTTTTGCAGCTATGGATAGGGAATAATTCACAGTTATAGGAAAGATATCACCATAAAAGAAGAAAAAATAAATGATTATATAAAATTTATGAGTTTGTGCACAAATAAAATTATTGTAGTTAGCATCAGAGAAAAAAGTATATATATATACATATATATATACACACACACATATATATATACATACATACATACACACACACACACACACACACGCGCACACACACACACCCTGTGTTTCAAGTATCAGTGTCTCAAGTATCTCTGACAAAAGTTTGACATCTAAAATCTGTAGGGAATTCATATAAATATAAAAGGTTAAGGATCATTACCCACTAAATAAGTGGTCAAGGGATATGAACAAACAACTCAGAAGAAGAAATCTGATCAGTAACTGCCTGAAAAATTTTCAAGCTCACTAATAGAGAAATGCAAATCAAAGAAACTTAGGTTTCATCTCATACTCACACATCAGAAAAACGGAAAATGACAAATGTTGGAGGGACTGTGGGAAACTCGTCATATTAATGTGCTGTTCTGGAGCTATGAATTGATCTGACCATTCTTGAAGACTTCACCATCTACCAACAATCCTTCTTTAACTCAGACCCTGCACAAAATCCCTTCCATAGAGGTGATGAATGTCTTTGACATGCTTGCCTTTCCTTATTTATGCCTTGCTATTTCCAGGGTCAGTCTCCAAGTTTATTTCTACTGTTATGTCGTCCAAGAAATTTTGTATGATTTTGACATACACATGGCAGATACTTTGATGGAGGAGAATCTAGAAGATGGCATCTCCCTCTACCAACTTTTTTTTTAATAGTGAACAAGCAACAGCATAGTGCTATTTTGTAATCTCTACATCTTTCAGTCAATTATGTGATGGTAAAAAAGTTGCTAGGGGCAACTAGGTAGCACAGTGCATAAAGCACCAGTCCGGGATTCAGGAGGCCCTGAGTTCAGATCTGGTCTTAGACACTTGACACTTAGTAGCTAGCTGTGTGACCCTGGGCAAGTCACTTAGCCCTCATTGCCCCACAAAAAAAAAAATAAATAAAATAAAGGGGGCAGTTAGGTGGTGCAGTGGATAGAGTACCAGCCCTGAAGTCAGGAGGACCTGAGTTCAAATCTGGCCTTAGACACTTGATACTTACTAGTTGTGTGACCCTGGGCAAATCGTTTAACCCCAATTGCCTCACCAAAAAAAAAAAGGAATGGGTAAAAATGTTAGTGATGCAGTTTAAACTTAACAGTGTATAAAAAACATTTTT
Organism: Dromiciops gliroides; assembly: GCF_019393635.1. Lineage (NCBI taxonomy): Eukaryota > Metazoa > Chordata > Mammalia > Microbiotheria > Microbiotheriidae > Dromiciops > Dromiciops gliroides. The sequence continues at coordinate 144,960,735 of NC_057865.1, forward strand.
AAATTTCTCTGATTTTTATTTATAGAAGCCTGTTTATTTCTTTTGAATATTGTACTAACAACAACAAATCAATGTTATATGTACACTAAAGAAGGTAAAAATGATCAAGAAGAAAAAGACCATAAATGATACTGCATACATATTTCAGGAAGCAGAAAACAATCAGTAAATAACAAGCTATAGACACATGTACATTTGTAATCTTTTGCTGTTGTGTTTGCTTCAGTTTGCCTGCTTGTTTTTTCTTACTGTCTTTTCTCATGCTCTTGCTCATAAATCTGAATACCTGCACTTGTCAATGATAGTAAAAAGAAAATTTGTATTAAAAATCTTCTTGAATATTTATAGTAAAAATGTAATAATTACACTTCTGTCTTAATACTCATAAAATATTCTTTCTAATGTAGAAAAGAGGAAATTAAAAAAAAAACTTAGAAGACAAACACTTTTTTTTTTTTTTTGCGGGGCAATGGGGGTTAAGTGACTTGCCCAGGGTCACACAGCTAGTAAGTGTCAAGTGTCTGAGGTCGGATTTGAACTCAGGTCCTCCTGACTCCAGGGCTGGTGCTTTATCCACTGCGCCACCTAGCTGCCCCGAAGACAAACACTTTTACAACTGATATTGCTCCCAGTTGTAACACTTGATAGAAAACAATGTCATGTTCTCAGTTTTTTTCATAATATTTGGTTAGATCTTGAATAAAATTGATCTAAAAAAGATACAAAAACCCCACCAGCTTTATGTTCATTGCTGCCATTCACAGCATGAATTTATAAATAACATATTAAAAGGTTTTATTGCAAGGATTCCTTTTACCACCACCAGAAAAATAGATTGAGAACCTTTGACCTAATCAAATACCCTCATTCTACAGATGAGAAACTGAGACCTAGAGATGAAAAAATTACTAGTTTTAAGTCATACTGCTAGGACTAGAAACCAGACCTTCTGATTCCCACTTCAGTGCTCTTTTCACCATTTTACCCATCTTTAAATCTTTTTTCTCCATGTACTACAGAACAAAGAACTCTGTATCTGTAATCAAAAGTCCTGGATTAAAATGATGACTATATGGCTTATTTGACCTTGGGCAAATTACTTAGCCTATTTGAGACTCGGATCTCCCATCTATAAAATGATGGGGACTGAACAAAGTGAAGGAATGTGCCCAGTCCATGGTGTGCTGGAATCCTATATGGAAGATCTAAGGGGCAACATTGACAAGAGCTGTTGTTCAGTCATTTTTCAGTTTTGTCTGGCTCTTTGTGACTCCATTTGGGGAAATAGAAGCACAATGCAGAGACTTACCTGAGTCACTGCTTAGAAATATTAAATGACTCAGGTAATCTAAGAGAGATTAAATAACTTGCCTAAGTAGTAAATGTCTGTGTTGGGATTCAAACTCAGGCCTTCTTTATTCCAAATCCAGGACTTTGTCCATTACACCAATTAGCTGCCATGAAAGGATTACTACCAATACAAGGCACAGTGTGGTCAATGGTATCTAGGTGGCACCTACCACCTCTCAGCACCAAGAGTTTTACTATTGATTAAAGTAAGTTTTTTTGCATTGTGCTTCTATTTCTAATGATGTGGGGGCAGGAGTAGGGGCAGGGAAAGAAGATTTTGTGGAGGAAGAGCTTTTTTTTAAGGTATAGTATTTTTAGGAACTATTCTTTATGGGCTGACCAATTAGATCCCTAGAATTCTGACTCTACATTTTGTTGAGCTTGCTAGAATTTTTCTCTTTCTTTGACAAAAGTTGGAGAAATAAAGTAGGTCACATTAGGTCTTGTGGCTGATTGATTGTAAGAGATACTAGAACATGCTGTGACCAAAGGAGACGAAATTTCCCTCTATGGATACCTTTAAGAATAAAATAGACCAAAGTAAATAATTTCTAGTGTTTTGTTTTGTTTTTTTAAATCAGCTCTCCTTCAGCCTTCATTGCACAGCTGATGGTGGGAGAACAATAATATATAAATAGCCATACTTTCTACTGGTCTTTTGTAGTTAGTAGATAAAGAACATCTTGTATTTTATAGCATGTTATAGGTGTAAAGTATTTCCTTTAAATATTTTTTATTCTGAGCATAACAAATAAAATGGCCACTTGTCCACAATAATATATATGTCACTTTATAAATCATTCATATAACACTTGAAGGTTTCCTAAATACTTTCTAGATATGATCTCATTTGATCCTCACAAAAACTTCTATGTAGGTGCTTTTATTATCTTCATTTTGCAGATGAAGAAACTGAGACTGAAAGGAGTAAAATGACTTCCCCAGGGTCACATAGCTAATAAGTGTCTAAGACAGGATTTGAATTCAGGTCTCCTTGACTCCAGATCCAGCACTCTGTCCACTGCATCAGTTGACTGCCTAGTTACCTACATAAATATACCATATACATAGCAGAACAGGAAAAGAGAATTGTATACAAAGTTGTGGATATCTATGAAGTACATCTTACTTTTCTCTAATGTGCTTGAAAATTCATCGTCTCTCATTTGATTATTGCAGCAATGCTTTGAGGTTGGCAGATATCATTATCCTTGTTTTACAGGTGAGAAAACACAAGGTCAGAGAGATTGATAGACTTGCCCAAAGTCACACAGCTGATAAGTACAGTATTAGAACTAGAACACAAGTCTTATGTTTCCTAGGTGAGGGTTCTCTCCACAATATCATACTAGCATGTACTTAAATGCTTACCTTTTAGGCTTCTTAAATTCTGTCAAGAAAGCTTTAAATGTTTCTAATTTGGTTATCTGAGCTTTTCAAATTATATAGGAGCATAGATTTAGAGCTGGGCGGAACCTTAGACAACATCTCATCCATCCCCTTCATCTCTGAGATGAGGAAACAAGCAATGAGATTAAGTGGCTTGTCCAAGTTTACACATATGCTAAGTATCCAAAGCAGAATCTGAGTCCAGTTTCCCTGCCAACAACTTTCACTAGGCCATGCTGCATTCCAATGCCCTGTTGCCCTTCAGTCATATAAAACAGAAGGCAACTGGTTTTATTACATTTCCCCATGTATATGTCAGTTCTCCAGCAAAACCTGATTCAAGTGTTTCATTGGGACATTGGGTTCTAGACAGCTGTAGCAGTAGAGAAACAGCTCTGGGAGTAGCGAGCTGCAAAGGTTTGGAACACTTTGCCCAGCCAAGTTTAGAGAAGTTCATCACCAGACTGGTTGTGAAGTGATATGGTTCTTTTCAGCCACAACAACTCTTAAAGACAATTTACTAAGTTATAAAGAATCATGATATGCTTAGGTGGAGGGAGCACCTACCCCCAGAACTATGACCAGTAATATTTTTACCTGGGTAAAAGCAGCTAAATGAGAATGGGGTTTGGGGGAGGCTGGGTAGTCGATACACAAGACAGTTTAGCTGTGTTTACATCCAAGCCAGGAGAGGGAAATTCTGATCTTAATCCTCTCAGAAAAATCTCTGAGGAGTCAGGAATCTAGATTCTATATGAATGGCACCATGATAATGAGAGTTTGTCAGGGTAAAGTAGTACTGGAGTGGCCCAGGAATGACAGTTGCATTACATGGCAGTGCACGTCAGATGAGGATGATGAAGTGAGGTGCAGGGCTTATAGTAACCATAGAATGAGTGAACCCAAAGAGGAAGAGTACCACTTTCTCAAGAAGTCAATGCCATGGGCCAAAGCCCCATTTGCCCTATGCTAGTTATTCCTCTTCTCACAATAATGAAATCATAGATCCTTGAAGTTCTAAAGTTTATCAACAGCAGGGTGTTATACCCTATAGTAGCATAACATAGAATAATGATTACTTCTGTGGTCCCATGATACCATAGTGGTCCCAGTTATTATGAATCATTCTTTTTTTTCTTAAAATACTAATTCATTTAAAACTTACCTATTAGATGCCTTTATTGCCCCATTTTCAACCTTCAAAGTAATTTCTATTTATATATTTCAGGAAATGAAATGACCAGTATTAACTGAACTGGAAATGCTAAACTAATAACCTATTTAGAGCTTCACTACAGAGTCTCCAATGACTTCACTGTCATTAAATATAGTGATTACCTCTAATTTGTGCTTATTGACATTGTCTCCAGTGAGTCTTTTTCAGAGTTGGGTCCTAATCTTTCATTCATTTCCCAACAACCATTTATTAAGCATCTACTTCTTTAAGTTATCGGGTCATAGAGTTGAAAGAAACCTTAGAGTTCATCTAGTCCAGTCTCTTTCCTTTCTACATGATCCCTAACAGATGAGCATTCATCTAGCTTTGGTTTGAATATTTCTAATGATGGGGTTGCTAACTTTTGGCAAAGCAGACTGTTCCATTGTTGGACAGCTGTGAGTGCCAGAATGTTCTTCCTTGTGTTGAGCCAAACTCTTCTCTATAAACTGCCACTCATTTATTCTAGTTCTGCCTTCATTCCCTTTTTTAAACACAAAAACCCTTTAGATAACCTTTAAGATAAAAAATACCTATAATGTCCCTATAATTATCATCTCTTCCCTAGGCTACACATTCCTAGGCTGCATAAGTGCTTGCTAAACTCTCTAACTTGTTCAATATTCTCTCTGTATTCTCTAAAATCCTATTCATGTGGTTAAGGCAGTAATATCCATCTTAAAGAGGAGTGTCTGAAATTTGATCCAGTACTTAAAATGTGGTTTAAACAGGGAAGACTATGATGAGATACTTTTCTCTTTGATCTATGCTTCTGTAAATGTCACCTGGGCACAAGACGGTTTTTTAAGAAACCATATTGTTATTATGCTATTGGCTCATACCAATCTTGTGGTCAGTTAAAACCCTTAGGTCTTTTAAATGATGATCAAGTCATATTTATGTTTCCTGGTTATTCATGTCCCCTAGTCTTTTTCCCACTTACAAGCAATTATTATTTTTTTATTCTGAGTGCAGAGACTTTTCTTTTTTTCTTATTAAATTTCATTTTGTTGATTCTACCCATCAAGATAGTCTGGTCTTGAATTGTGATTCTATCATCTATTGCAATAACTATTCCTCATAGCTTTGTCATCTGAACATTTTTTAATCTTGTTTTTTGCTTGCTCATATAATTTGTTGGCAAAAATGCTGAATGAAGTAGGGTTAGGGCAGAACAATGTGGCTCAGTATTCCATACCTCCCCTTCAGTTGACAACAACTGATGAATTGATATTCTTCTTGAAAGGTTATTCAACTGTCTATGAATCTTCCTAACTGGAATATTATTCAGTCCACATTTCATCACCTTATTCAAATAGATATCATCAAAAATTTTGTCAAATGCTTTGGTGAAATCAAGCTATACCAGCCTTGTCAGAAAATGAAATGTAACCCTTATTAAAAAAAGAAATGAGGGGCAGCTAGGTGGCACAGTGGATAGAGCACCGGCCCTGGATTCAGTAGGACCTGAGTTCAAATCTGGCATCAGACACTTAGTAATTACTAGCTGTGTGACCCTGGGAAAGTCACTTAACCCCAATTGCCTCACCCAAGAAAGAAAGAAAGAAAGAAAGAAAGAAAGAAAGAGAGAGAGAGAGAGAGAGAGAGAGAGAGAGAGAGAGAGAAAGAAAGAAAGAAAGAAAGAAAGAAAGAAAGAAAGAAAGAAAGAAAGAAAGAAAGAAAGAAAGAAAGAAATGAGGTTAGTTTGACATGACATTTTTTGGAAAATCATGTTATTTCCCTAATTATTTTCCCCCTAAGTGCTTAACAAATTCTGCGTTTAACAATACACTCAAGAATTGTAAATGAGATCAATGTTAGCTTACTTATTTATATTTTCCATTTTTACCATTTTTTTAAAAAATACAAACATTTGTTAATCTCTAGATTTTTCTTAATGAGTTTTCAAAGTTTACTGACAGTGGTTTTTCATATATATTTGTAAGTTCTTTCAACACACAAATTGGGAATTCATTTATTTGTACCTGAATTCTTTGATTCATTTATTGTGACAAAATTCTTTCTCATTATCTTCTCTCCAATGTAAATCAAAAAGCATTTATTGGGTACTTATTATATGTATAAAGCACTGTGCTGGGCCCTGGGGATAAAAACACAAAATGAAAAAGAATTCCAGCTCAAAGGAGCTTAAATTTTACTTGATGCTGGAAACCATTCTATCTTGGACTTTGCATCCATCTTTTATTTTTTACATCCATCTTAATAAAGTTCAGTTTTCCTTTCCAATCTAAACATCATTCTCCTTGATATAAAAGACATAAGCTGATTTTTTTCTAGCATTTGTTTAACATGACATTATCTCCTTCCAACCAATGATCCCTATCTCTTCTGTTTCAACTTCTTGCTCTAAACTTATTTAGTACTTTGGAGTCTGATGCAAACTTATTTCATATATGATGTCACCTCCATCAATAGTCTTCAGAATTTTTAGAGAAATATATATCATATGAGATCATCTGGCACAACCACACTATAAGTTTTCCATTCTTGACTTTAAGATAAATATGTATTTTATCCATAAAGGCAACTAAATGGCTCGATGCATGGAGTGCTAGACCAGGAGTTAGGAATCACTGAGTTTAAATCTACTCTCAGTCACTTACTATGTGATCATGAGCAAGTTAAAATTTAACCTCTGTCTGCTTCTGTTTCCTCATCTGTAAAATGGGGCTAATATCAATATCTACCTCCTGAGGTTATCATGGTTATTGTTGTTGTTACTATTACCACCTAGCCAAGTACATCCCTAAGAATGACTAGTCAACCCCATGCCAAATCATGATGGTTGCCCAACCCATTTCTTGTATGAGAAAGGGAACCAAGTATCAGAATTAGGAATAGAAACTAAAGGGAAGTTGGGAAACACCAAGAAATGGACAAAAGCAGAATCCAAAGAGGAGCATCAAGTTAAAAGGACAACAGAAGTGCAAGTTGGAAAACAGCAGAACTGCTTTGGAATAGTTGGACTGGGAGAATAGGAAGAGTTGAAAGCTACAGAGAATCATCCTATTTAGAAGAGATCATATAAATCCACTGCTGGTAGAGTTGTGAACTGATCCAACCATTTTGGAGGGCAGTTTGGAACTATACCTAAAGGGTTATCAAACTGTGCATACCCTTTGATCCAACAATACCACTGCTAGGTTTATACCCCAAAGACATCCCCCAAAAGTGAAAAAGACCTATTTGTACAAAATTATTTATAGCAGCTCTTTTTGTGGTGGCTAAGAATTGGAAATCAAAGGGATGCCTATCAATTGGGGAATCACTAAACAAGCTGTGGGATATGGTTGTAATGGAATATTATTGTGCATAAGAAATTACAAAGGGGCAGCTAGGTGGCACCAGTCCTGGATTCAGGAGGACCTGAGTTCAAATCCGGCCTCAGACACTTGACACTTACTAGCTGTGTGACCCTGGGCAAGTCACTTAACCCTCATTGCCCCAGAGAAAGAGAGAGAGAGAGAGCGAGAGAGAGAAATTACAAAGAAGATGATTTCAGAAAGGTCTGGAAAGACTTGTATGAACTGATGTATAGTGAAGTTAGCAGAACCAAGAGAACATTGTACACAGTGACAACAATATTGTTCGATGAATAACTGTGAATGTCTTAGATATTCTCAGGAATACAATGATCCAAGATAATACCAAAGACTAATGATGAACCAAACTATCTACCTCCAGAATAGAGAACTGAATACCGAGAAGCATGCTACTTTTCACTTTCTTTCTTTCATTGATTTTTTTCTTTTAGTCAAGTGGTCTTATACAAAAGGAATAATATGGAAATGTTTTACATAATTGCATATGTACAACCTATATCTGATTGCTTACTGCCTTGGGGAGGGAGAGGGGAGGGAAGGAATAGAATTTGAAATTAAAAACTTTAAATAAAAATGTTAATTATTTAAAAAATGAAGTTAAAAAAAGAGCTCAGATAAGAGAGAGGAATGATGACCCTTTCCTGTACACCATTCCTGCTCCAGGGTAGGATTCTTTTACTGTTAGGCTGCCACACATTGTCCATGTTCCCTCCCTTGTATTTGTTAAAGGCACCAGCTTGTTAAATATTTTTAAACTTGTAAAAATTATTTTTAAACCTTTAAAACTCTCAAACAAAATAAATCTGATTAATCTCCAGGACCAGATGGATTCAAAAGTGAATTCTACTGAATATTTAAAGAACAATTAATCCTAATACTATATATTATTTGAAAAAATAAGTGAAGAAGGAGTCCTACCAAACTCCTTGTATGAGACAAATATGGTGCTGATACACAAACCAGGAAAAATGAAAACAGAGAAATAAAATTATAGACCAATTTTGCCAATGAATATTGATGCAAAAATTTTAATAAAATACTAGCAAATAGATTACAGAAATATATCACAAAGATCATACACCATGACCATGTAGAATTTATACCAGAAATGCAGGGCTGGTTCAGTATTAGGAAAACTATTAGCATAATTGAGCATATCAATAACAAAAGCAACAGAAATCATATAATTATCTCAATAGATGCAGAAAAGGCCTTTGACGAAATACAGCACCCATTCCTATTAAAAACACTAGAGAACATAGGAATAAAAGGAGCTTACCTTAAAATGATAAGTGCTATTTATCTAATACCATCAGCAAGCATTATATATAATAGGGATAACCTAAAAGCCTCTCTAGTAAAGTCAGGGGTGAAGCAAGGGTGCCCATTATCATCTCTATTATTTAATATTGTATTAGAAATGTTAGCTATAGCAATAAGAGAAGAAAAAGAAATTAAAGGAATTAGAATAGCTAATGAGAAAACAAAACTATTACTCTTTTATATGATATACTTAGAAAATCCTAGATAATCAACTAAAGAGCTAATTGAAATTATTAACAACTTTAGCAGAGTTAGAGAATACAAAATAAATCCACATACATCATCAGCATTTCTATATATTACTAATAAAGTCCAGCAACAACAGATAGGAAGAGAAATTCCATTTCAAATAACTATGGCCAATATAAAATACTTGGGAGTCTACCTCCCAAGACAAACAGAGCAAAAAAACCCCAACAAAACAGTCATATGACTGAAACTACAAAACACTTTTCACAAAAATAAAATCAGATCTAAATAATTGGAAAAATAATAATTGCTCATGGGTAGGCAGAGTCAATATAATAAAAATTGCAATCCTACCAAAGTTTATTTAGTTAGTGCTATACCAATCAAACTATCAAAAATATTTTATAGAGCTAGAAAAAAATTCATCTTGAAAAATAAAAGTTCAAGGATATCATGGGAATCAATGAAAAAAGTACAGAAGAAGGTGGTCTAGCAGTAACAGATCTCAAACTGTACTATAAAGTGGTAATTATCAAAAAAATCTGGTACTGGTTAAGAAATAGAGAGGTAGATAGATCAATGGAATAGAATAGATAGAAACAACACTATAGTAAATAACTATAGTAATCTAATATATGATTAACTCAAAGATCCAAGCTTTTGGAACAAAAACTCATTATTTAATAAAAACTGCTGAGAAAACTGGAAAACAGTATGGTAGAAATTAGGTATAGACCAACATCTCACACCATATACTAAAAAAAGATCAAAATGGGTACATGATTTACAAATAAAGGATTATACCATAAGAAAATTAAAGGAGTATGGAATTGTCTATCTGTGAGATTTATGGACAAGGGAAGAATTTAACACCAAGGAAGATATAGAGAATAAAATTAAATATAAAATAGATAATTTTGATTATATAAAATTAAAATTCTTTTGCAAAAACAAAACTAATGTAACCAAGATTATAAGCCAAGCAGAAAACGGGGAAATAATTTTTGAAACAAATATCTCTGATAAAGGCATCATTTCTCAAATATATGAAGAACTGCGTAAAATTTTTAGAAATACAAGTCATTCCCCAATGGTCGAAAAATTTGAACAGGCAGTTTCAGATACAGAAATCAAAGTTATCAATAATCATATGAAAAAAATTCTCTAGATTATTATTGATCTGAGAAATACAAATTAAAACAATTCTGAGATATCACCTTACACCTATTAAAATGGCAAACAAGAACAGAAAATATTGGTTGTTAGAGGGATTTTGGGAAAACTGGAACACTAATCCCCTGTTGGTGGAATTGTGAAAAGATTCAACCATTCTGGAGAACAATTTGGAACTATGCCCAAAGGGCTATAGAATTGTGTATACCTTTTGATCCAGTAATGCCACTATGATCCAATAATGCCACTACTTGGTTTATATCGCAAAGACATCCCCAAAAAAGAGAAAAAAGACCTATTTGTACAAAAATATTTATAGCAGCTCTTTTTGTGGTGGCTGAAAATTGGAAATCAAAGGGATGCCCATCAATTGGGAAATGGCTAAACAAACTGTGGTATATAATGATAATGGAATATTACTGTGCAGTAAAAAATGACAAACAGGATGACTTCAAAAAAGCTTGAAAAGACATGTATGAAATGATGTATTGGCAAGTGAGCAGAACCAAGAGAACATTGTACACAGAGACAACAATATTGTTTGATAAAGAACTGTGAATGACTTGACTATTCTCAACAATACAATAATCCAAGACAATCCCAAAAGAATATTGATGAAACATACTATCCACCTCCAAAAAAAAGAACTGATATTGATGGAACAGACTGAAGCATGCTATTTTTTACATTCTTTCATTAAGTAACAAATATGATGATGTTTTGCATGATCATTTATGTATAACCCATATTGGATTATTTGCTGTCTCAGGAAGGGGGGAGGGGATGGAGGGAAGGAGGGATAGATATTGGAACAGAAAAATATAAATAGAATGTTAAAATAAATTCTCAATCTACTTCCTTCTGCACTTGATATCAACCTCTTGGGATTATAACAAAAACCAATGGGATCACCCATGGCAAATAGTGATAACTTTTTTTTAAAGAAGAGTGTTTCCCAAATGCTACCATGTGAATAAGTTGTCCATAAGAAAACTTCCTATTTACTCTTTTTTTTAAAGTCATATTATGTGTTTACGAAAATACTTTTAATAGCTTTTGGTATTTTGAAAGGGTATGAAAATCGGCTTAATTTCTATTATTTTGCACCAAAATTTCCCTGACCTGCTCTTATCTAGGGATAAGCCATATTCTTGGAAACTCTGGAATAGTATTTATGTGTTCCAACAACACATCTCAAGCTCCAGAGTTCCATAATAAAATTTTTTTGGGAAGGATTGATCTATGTCATCCAGCTCCAAAAATCTATGATTCTATGGGATAGCATATTATGCATCCTTGAAAAAAGGGTGTCCAAATGGGACCAGGTGAAATATCAAAAAGTTTGGCATTGTCTTTAACTATTCTTTCCTCTTTATCCCTTACATATAATCCATGACCAAATAATTTCTTTCATCTCCCCCCCCAAAAAAAAAAAACCCCAGACAAACCCAAAACACCCAATCACTTCCAGCCTGTATCACTACAATTTTCATTCAATTCATTCAATAAGCATATTTTTTTTGGTGGGGCAAAGAGGGTTAAGTGACTTGCCCAGGGTCACACAGCTAGTAAATGTCAAGTGTCTGAGGCCGGATTTGAACTCAGATCCTCCTGAATCCAGGGCCAGTGCTCTATTCACTATGCCACCTAGCTACCCCCATCAATAAGCATTTATTGGTAGCATTTAAGTGTAAGTTTCATAGATAGAGAAGTAGATAGAATTGGTCTTGAACTCAAATCAATCAGTCAATGAGAATTTATGATGTGCCAGGCTTAGTGCTAAGCACAGAGTATACAAAGAAAAAAGGAAAAATAGTTCCTACCTTCAAGGAGCTTACATTCTTTTGGGGGGGGGGCAGGGCAATGAGAGTTAAGTGACTTGCCCAGGGTCACACAGCTAGTAAGTGTCAAGTGTCTGAGACTGGATTTGAACTCAGGTCCTCCTGAATCCAGGGCTAGTGCTTTATCCACTGTGCCATCTAGCTGCCCCCTCATTATATGTCATATTGCCCACCCCTGGTCTACCTCTGCAACAACAAAGCAGGGGAAAATATCTCCTCATCTATCTTCTTTGGGATCAAGCCTGGTCATCACAATTTCCCAGAATTCAGTTTTCATTATTTTATTGTATTCTTTCCATTTACAATATTTTGTTTTCCTGACTCTGCTTAATTCATTTTGCATCTGCTTAATTCATTTGCACATACTTTTCTGTATTGTGTTCATTATTTCTTATGGCACAGTAATATATGGAGCTTGTATTCTCGTGGGGGAGACAACATATACATAAAGAGTCAAGTGTATACTGGAGAATGTTTAACAACCAGCTCTCCAAAAAAAAATTAATGCAGAGTACAAGAAAATATCACCCAGTATCAAAAATTATTGTAAGTTTAACTCTATAACAGGAGCAAGCAAAGACTCAAAGGAAAAAAATGGATTTATTTCTTTATTCATTCATCTCTTTATTTATTCACTCAATCACTTATTTATTTGTTTATTTCTTTATCTGTTTATTTATTGATTGATGGATTTTCCACAAGGGATAAATGAACATTCACTCATTCATTCATTTATCTATTTATTTATTTTTAAATCATAAAAGTATTTTATTATTTTCTAGTTACATGTAACAATAGTTTTCAACATTTGTTTTCATAAGATTTTTTATTCCAAATTTTTCTCCCTCCTTCCTTTCCCTCTCCCCTTCCCAAGACAGAAAGCAATCTGATATGGGTTATATATGTACAATCACATTAAACATATTTATGCATTAGACATGTTGTAAAAGAAGAATCAGAATAAAAGGGAAAAACCTCACAAAAGGAAAAACAAAAACAAAACTAGAAAGAGTATGGTCCAATCTGAATTCAGAATCCACAATTCTTTTTTCTGGATGTGGAGAACACTTTCTATCATTAATTCTTTGGAATTGTCTTGGACCATTGTACCAATGAGCAGAGCCAAGTCTATCACATTTGATCATCACACAATGTTGCTGTTACTGTGTACAATGTTCTCCTGGTTCTGCTCCTCTCAGTCAGCATCTGTACATGTATGTCCTTCCAGTTTTCTCTGAACTCCTCCTGCTCATCGTTTCTTACAGCTCAGTAGTATTCCATTACATTCATATACCACAACTTGTTAAGCCATTCTGCAATTGATGGGCATTCCCTCAACTTCCAATTCTTTGCCAACATGAAGAGAGCTACTATAAATATTTTTGTACATGTGGGTCCCTTTCCCCTTTCCATGATTTCCTTGGGATACAGACCCAGAAGTGGCACCAGTGGGTCAAAGGGTATGCACAATCCCATAGCCCTTTGGGCATAGTTCCAAATCACTCTCCAGAATGGTTGGATCAGTTCACAACTCCACCACGATCCCTAACCCAACTTTTCCACAGCTTCTCCAACATTTATTATTTTCCTTTTTTTCATTTTAGCCAATCTGATAGGTGTGAGGTGGTACCTCAGAGTTGTTTTAATTTGCATTTCTCTAATCAATAGTGATTTAGAGCATTTTTTCATATGGCAATAGATAGCTTTGATTTCTTCATCTGAAAACTGTCTATTCAAATCCTTTGAGCATTTCTCAATTTGGAATGATTTGCATGATAAATGAATATTTAGAAGAAGTAAAGTAAGAATTTTTTTTTTAAAAAGAAAATAAAAACTCTTGAGGAAAGAATTGGAAGGAGAATAAGTAGCTTAGAAGAGAAAGGGGGTAAACATTAAAGATAGAGGAGGCCTGAAAACCATAATAGACCAAATTAAAATTAAGTATTACATGAGAAAGCATGAAATATTTTAACAAAATCAAAAGACTGAAAAGGTAGAAGAAAAATGTATACTTGATGTTGAAACAACTGACCTGGAAAACAGTTCAAGGAGAAATAACTTAAGAATCATTGGACTCCCTGAAAACCACAATTTAAAAAAAAATTGATGCTATATTTAAAGAAATCATAAATGAAAATGGCCTAGATCTATTAGAACCAGAGGGCAAAATAAAAATAGAAAGCATCTACCCACTATCTCTTTAAAAGAACTCCAATAAGAAAAGTTCCGGGAATGTCATAGCCAACTTCCAGAACTCCTATGTTACAGAAAAATAATACTACAAGCATTTAGAAAACAAATAAACAAACAGTTCAACTACCAAGAATATGCAGTCGGGATCACATAAGACTTAGTAGCAACTACTAAAATTAAGAAGAGATTTGGGGAATACAATATTCTAAAAGGCAAAAATTATAGACTTACAACCATGAATAACATCCTTCAGAGTTGACTTTGATCCTACAGTGAAAAAAAAAAAAAGATCCTTAATGGAATGGAGAACTTTCATACATTCTTTATGCATACATGTATGCCTGTACATATATACTTAGGCACACACATGTATGCATGCATGCACACATACATACAACTTAGAGCTCAGTAGAAACTTTGAAGTACAAACTTGAATCCCCAAATCCAAGAAAGGCCAATTTGTTTAAGCAAACGTAAAGAGCTGTATGATGATTTAAAGGAGGGCCTAAAGCAAGTACATAGAGCCTTGCATGAGGCTGAGGAACCTGCTTTTGTGAGAATTGTGATGACATGGAATAGAATTGCCTTGTAAAGATTATGGAGCATGCAGAGATATTCTGCCATTGGTTCTGGTTTATTAACCATGACGTCAGGAGAAGCTTTTTTCGATTGTCTATATGGCCTGATTTGGAGGCATCTTAAAAAAGGATTGAGCTAATAATCTTAGCCTAGTCTCTTCGGCCATTCTCTCTTCGGCTGCATTCTTGGTGGAGATTTTGGACGCCACTGATAGTGTCTAGTGTAAGGGGAGAGGCCTTAGGCCCTCTCCACCAAGGCTTTTTGTGGTCCTATGAATACAGGCCAGGGTTTTTTTTGCCTGTCTCAATATCTGTTCTTTCATCTTAGGTGAAGAGAAAGTGGCATCTTGGCCTCCTGATATCCCAAGGTCCAGATTTTTGTAACCAACTCCACCTTTATGCTTAAGGAGCAAAGAGTGATCTTTGGTTCTTAGAACAGGATTAGTGAGATGAGGACTCATCCTTCTCATCTTGTTCCCACCAGAACTGTGGACTCTGTTCCTAGTATAGTAGGTAACCTTTTCCTTTATTTTGTCCAGAGCTAGGTCTCTATGTTACCGCTCTACCATTTGAAAACCATACTTGGAGTCAGGAAGACCTGAGTTCAAATACAGTCTCATATATGTCCTAGATGTGTGACCCAGGGCAAGTTATTTAACCTGTTTGATTCAGTTTTCTTATTTGTAAAATGGGGGTAATATTAGCACCTACATCTCAGGGTTGTTGTGAGTATCAAATGAGATAATAATCTTGAAGCACTTAGCACAATGCTAATGTAGTAAGCACTATATAATGTTAGGTATTCATCACCACCACCACCACCACCATCAACATCACCACCACCACCACCACCATAACATCAATACTCTGGCCATCTTCTTCATCTTCATCCCACTTCCAATAGAACCTTAGATTCTGCTTCTGGGCTCTGATATTTGAGTTTTGCTCTATCCCTTCAAGCACCCAAGCTCCATATAATTTCCTGGCCATTTCTAAATCATGCTTCCACACGACATATCAATTCCTGCTCCCCTTTTAAATTCATTCTATGTTCTCTTTCTCATTAGAAGATCTGCTCCTTGAAGGCAGAGAGAGTCTTGCCTACTTGTATTGGCCTGTCTAGCATTTAGCACAATACCTAAGTCATAGTAGTGCTTTATCATTCATTAATTCATTCTAACTTTTACTCTAACAATCAGAGCTCTGTATTTGCATTACATGGGTTGCCCATTACATGGGTTGTTTCTAACAATAAGTATATATTTACCTCCACTGGGTTTGAAGAATACAAAGAGAGGAACCTTAGATGAGCTATTACCATCACACCTCATCACCTTCAAGCAAATAATCTGATAAAGAACATTTCAGATGACTGAGAATGTCTGAAGTAGTTGTTGGGCGAGATAATCTTGCCAGGTTTCTCATCATTGCACTACACAATTGTTGTTCCACATTTGACAACTGCAATCAAGCCTGCTGATTCATTAGTAAGACAACATCCCAAGGCTTGTCTTAAATTGTCTCTGTTCAGACTTACCTGACAAACAAGAATGCATCCAGGATTCTGCCCTGCTTCATTACTTTTTATCAAGTGAGCAAACCTTTTCTAAGGTCAGGTTGGCTCTGTTTAGTTCAATTCAGCTCATTTCAACAAATATTTATTAAGTGCTATGTACAAGGTACTGAATTGTATAATGAGGGGGATACAGTGATAAACAAGACATGTTACCTTCCTCAAAGGGTTTGCAAGTTTAGAAGAAGTAAAATGTTTGAATAACTATGGTACAAATTAGAATATTGTGAGTTCATAGGAGAGCTACAGAATACTATGTGAAATATAAGGAAGGAGAGATTGCTTCTCACTGGAGGAACTGGGGAATTAGGGAAGTGACACATAAAGTGGACCTTCATTTCATCAGGCTACTCTGGATGGTGCCTGGACTGGACTGGACTCAGGTCAGTCGTCTGAAAGTTTAAGTTTAATGGTGGCCCAAAATGTGATACTCATAGATCATCCAAAAGTTAACAAAAAATTATTTGCCTAGCCATAGCAGGAAAAGAGTATTTCAGTAGGGATAGATATTGAGGACTCCTCAAATTGATTTAGTCAAGCAAAGCACATTTGCCTGAATTGCCCACTGTGACCAACCAGTAAATGATCATAGATAACATCTGGAGTTACTCTATTTTGTACTCAAGTGACTAGGAAATGACATGTGCAACCTTACCCTTTAATCCCAGGAGCCAACCGTGTTTTGAGGATAGTTTCAATAACTTTGAGGAAAAAATCAGCTTGTAACCACCACACAATCAGAGTTATGAATATAGCACATGTACACTCTGGAACTACTCCTTCCAACCCATTACTCATACTAATTGGCCAAGTTCCAAGAACTCAGGTGGCTATTGATTCCCTCAGACTCTACAGAGTAGTGTTGAGGGGTTCAAGATTTTTTCCCCTCAATTTTCCTGTATGAGTATTATTCCCCCATGAATATCAGTTTATTTCAGTAAGTCAGACTAAACTAACTTTTAGAACTAGACCACTAAAGTGATAAAGTTGTATGAGATTTAAAATTGGATATAAGATCATTAAACTCCCCTTTTAACTTTTTTCCTTATATATCTCCCAGACCACTGAGAAAAAGAAGCCTCTGAGCTTTAATCAGTGAGGGATTAGCCTTTATTGTTTAGACAAACAAACAGGTGATACTGATTAGGGAAATAGGAAAGTAGAAATACAAATGAAAAATCTTAGATCTATGCTTAGTCTACATTTTTTTATAAAACTCACTGAATCCCAAAACTGCCTGCCAGGCTGAGAACCAGAGCTGATCACCAAAATGTGCCATCACCGCTAAACTGAGAAGTCAGAGTGTGCGAGACAGAGAGCGAACTTCCATTCTACCCTCCGTTTTAAGTTGGCATCCCAGAAGTACGGCGTGCTTGGCCATGCTCTCCAGGCAGCAGCCAGGGCACAGCTGTTCATCTCGGTCTCCTCCCCAAAAGGGTGGTCCTTCAAAACCCTCTTCAGTAGCATGCGCTCAACTCTCAAATGATTAAGCTAAAACTTCCCGTTTTTACCACAGTTGGTACAAAACATTCCCCCAAACTAGGGACACACTCTCCCATAGGTACATACAGAGTCCAGAGGAAAATAGGCTCAACTTTAGAGATATGAATGGCAAAGAATGACCTATCCTGGTTGCTAAAAGTCCTTTATCCCCTTCATGGGGTACTTATGAAATTCCTGTTAGCAATGCCATAGTTTTCCTTTGGGGTTCCTTGTAGAGTCTCTTTCCTCAGTGTCTAATTTGTCCAAAGCCTCTCATTTATTTTTCTTGTTAATTTATTTCCTTATTTATTTACTTATATATCTGTTTATTTATTTGTTTCTTTATTCATTCATGAATTCATCCATCTATCACTTATTTATTTATTTATTTATCTATTCATTCATTCATTTGTTTGTTCATTTATTTATTTATTTGCTTTTTAGTAATAAGCATTTTTGTTTATAGTTCTGGGTTCCAACTTCCATCCCTTCCCCCGCTCCCAAGCCACCCGCCAGGCAGCAAGCAACCAAACATGAGCTATACATGTACAATTATGCAAAACATTATATTAGTCATACTGCATAAGAAAACTTGAATAAAAGAAAAAATGAAATAAAGTGAAAAATAGCATACTTCAGTCTGTGTTCCACCAGTATTGGTTCTTTCTTTGGAGGTGGATAGTATGTTTCATCAATAGTCCTTTGGGATTGATTATCTTGGACCATTGTATTATTGAGAATATTTAAGTCATTCACAGTTCTTCATCAAAAAATATTGCTGTCTCTGTGCAGTGTTTTCTTGGTTCTGCTCACTTCACTATACATCATTTCATACATGTCTTTCCAAGCTTTTTTGAAGTCATCCTGTTTGTCATTTCTTAGAGCACAATAATATTCTATCATCATCACATACCACAGTTTAGCCATTCCCCAATTGATGGGTATGCCTTCGATTTCCAATTCTTAGCCACCACAGAAAGAGCTGCTATAAATATTTTTGTACAAATAGGTCTTTTTCTCTTTTGGGGTTTGTCTTTGGGATATAAACCCAGCAGTGGTATTGCTGGATCAAAGGGTATGCACAGTTCTATAGCCCTTTGGGCCAAATTGCTCTCCAGAATGGTTGGATCTTTTCACAACTCCACCAAGAGTAGATTAGCATCCCACAAGGCTCCTCATTTGAACACTGCTGTAGTCTCAGGGACAAGGCAAGAACACTGATAATTCCAAATCTTCTTACCCTTTGATGCTCAAAAGGCCAAGGAAAGTTGAAAGGAGACAGACTGAGGACAAGAATAAAACTAGGGCTCTTTTCCTTTTCTCCTCCACACACTCAGATTGATTCCTTTTCAGACACTTGTCTCTTTCTCTCCTTTCCACTGCCAGATGCTTAAATCTCTTAATTATACACTTCCTCACAGGGTGGAATCAAGTTTCCTCAACTAATTTGAGCATACTTCCTATGCAGTGTCATTTTATCCACACCAGTTCATTAAATAGCTTTCAACAACATTTACATTAATTGGGGAATTTTCCCATTTAATCTAGTCTTTGATTTAATAGAAGAGTTTGGGCCTTTTTCACACCCAGCTCACCCTTCTGATGGATTGATTCAATTTAGAAATATGTTTCTTGTGATTATTGAGATAGAGGTATGAAATACCCCTTTTCCAGGAGGAATGTATTCCAGGCATTCTGATTGGTTTATGAAAAGGCACAGAAGGAGAAAAGATCAGAAGGAATATAGGGCAGGCGGTTTAGCTAGAACAGACAGTAAATGAAGAAGAAAGTGGCATGAAATGAGGCTGAAAAGATAGGTTAGATCCAGATTGTAGAGGTTATTGAAGGGAATTTATTCTTACCTTGGCAGGGAAGAATCATCAAAGGTTTTTGATCAGTGAAGTGTCGTGGTCAGAGCTATGAATTAGAAAGATCACCCTGGTAGAGCCATGTGAAATTGTAAGGGGAAATGCAGAGAAATCAGCCAAGAAAGTATTGCAGTAGAGTAGGTGAAAGGTAAGGGGCACCCAATCTAGGATGGTGACAATGGACATGAAAAGGATGGGACAGATGTGAGAGGCACTGAAGGGTGAGAAAGCACAAAACTTGGCATAGGAGATAGGGGTATCTGGGGGAAAATAAGAAGGATTCAAAGGGAATAACGGAGCAGGCCAGCCAACTTATATATGTTTATAAAAGATAAAGATTTAGAAGTAAAAAAAAAAAGTTCAAATTGAAGCTATGAGAATAGATAAAATCCCTAAGGGATAGAGAAAAGAAGCAAAAGAGATAAAAATCTTTTAAAATACCTTCATTTAGGAGGCAACAAGAGAAATAAACAAAAGGATGGTTAGTGTAGTAGAAAGATACTTGGAATTGGAATGACAGGGAAGAGGGAGAGAGGGAGAGAGAAGGGAGAAGGAGAAGGAGAGGGAGAGGGAGAGGGAGAGGGAGAGAGAAGGGAGATGGAGAGGGAGAGGGAGACGGAGATAGAGAGGAAGAGGGTAAGGGAGAGGGAGAAGGAAGGGAGAGGGAGAGGGAGAGAATGAGGGAGGAAAGAGTTTCAAGAAGGAAGGGGTGGTCATTAGTGCCAAATACTACAGAAACATAAAGGAAAGTGAGAAGCAAGTTAAGATCATTGGATTTAATGATTGGAGGCAGGGCATTATTCCTGGCCTTTGAGATCGCAGTTTCAATAGATTGGTAGGGTCAGAAGGCAGACTTCAAGAGGTTAAGGGGTGAGGAGGTAGCAAGGGAGAAAGTGGAGTAGTAAGTAAGACTTTTTCCAACAGTTTAGTGGTGGAGGGAAAAATAAACAATAAAATAGTAGTTAGTGGGGTAGCAGGATCAATAAAAGGGTATTTTGTTTTGTTTTTAAATATTTTTGAGGAAAGAATAAATAAAATAAGTATTTAATGCATGGAAAGACATTTAGTAAAGCTTAATATGTACCAAGCACTGCAAATACAAATAAAAAGCAAAGACAATGCCTTTCTTCTTAAAGACCTTACGTTCTAATTGGATGAGTCAATAAATATAAGGAAGTGGTGGCCAAGGAGAGGAATTTTTATTGGAAATGTTATAGGGATGCTTAGTAGTGCCATAGGGGAGTAGGATGACACACTCATTGTTGGAACAAAATTGATTTCACCATGATCCCAAAACCTGTGAATATTTGTAGTCAAAGGGAGAAAGTCACTGGAGGAAAAAAGAAGGCACATGCAAGGAGGAGAGATGGAAGAAGGTACCGAAAGAGAGGAGGGGAGAGGATCAAAAATGTATATGAAAGACAGACAGCCTTAGAAAGGAGAATTATCTCCTCCTCAAAAATGGGAGAAAAGGATGTAAGAAGCCCCCAGATCTGGGGACAAAATAACAAAAAGGATAAAGCTTTAATCAGGAAGAGCTCCATGATTAAGGTTTCCAGGAATCACAAACTATGAAGGATTAGCTGTTCACAGGAATTCTTCCCAGAGGTAACTAGAAAAAGGGATTTGGAGACATTTTTACTGATGAGATCAAGGGATCTCTAACATAAAATGTCATCAATGAACAATAACCGTCAGTCTTAAAAATTATAGCCTATTGGGAAAGACTGATGAAATAAAGAAAGATGTTGTAAGCTGTATAAACCAAAAGATGCTGTCCTCTTGAAATTTAGTAAAAGAGAATTGAGAAAGAATTTGTTGATGTTGATGCAGTACTTCTATTTTATCTGGCAGACACAAGTCAAAACCAATTAATCCTCCTCTTCTTCATCTGGAATTTCCTCCCATGTGGACTCCATCAATGAATAAGTATTAAATACGTAGTAAATACCAGCATTAGCAGTGTGCATGAAATTCTAGAAATACAAAACTAATCCAAAATCAATTCCTGCCCTCAAGGAGCTTATATTCTAATGGGGGAGGTAATATGTATGAACTAGTATAAGATAGAGTATACTTATAAGATAGAGTAAATGCAAGATAATCTTAGAGGGAAAGACTCTAGTAGCCTAGCAAACAGAAAGTATTCCTGAAGGAGATGGGATTTGAGCTGTCTTGAAGGGAGCTAGGGAAATGCAGAAATAGAGGTGAGGATAGAGTAGTATTTGGTGAAAATTTTCTTCTTCCAATTCCTTTGTACCCATTTCTTCTTGAAATCCCACCCATTGTTCAAGACCTAGCTCAAATCCCAGCTTTTCCATTCATGGAAAAAAGCTACAAACTTCCCTCACTCCACCAATGGGAAATGATTTTTCCTTATTCATAATTATCATAACACATAAATTTATTGCTTTTTAAATTTATCATGTTCCATTCATATTGTAGATATCTATATGCGAGTGTGTGTGTGTGTGTATCTACTGTAACATATGCATGTGTTTGCAGTGTTCTAAACCAAATATTCTTAGGCCCCATTTTCAAAAACATTCTATACCATCCTTTAGCAACATATCAGATCCTGATTCCAATTAAGAAGGAAGGGGAAAAAGATACTGTCTATCCCAGAGAACAGCATACCAGATCAAATTTGGAAGGGGAACAAGGAAAGATTATAATCATTATAATTTATGTAAATAGGCTTCTCTATTCATGTAAAGGTAGTTAGTGTCACTCAATGATATCATTAATCACTGTAAAAAATGGAAGGCTTGAAATGCAGGGTGGAGGAGTTTTCTCCTAGAAGCAAAGAAGAACCACTGAAGGGTTTTGAATTAGGGTGTAATGCTGTTATAACTGTGCCTTAGGAAATCACTTTGGCATTGATGTGAAAGATGTTTGGGACAGGGGAAAGACTGAAGGCAGAAAGATCACTACACAACTTACACTTGTCTAGGCAAGAAGTATTGTGGATCTGAACTGGGGTGATCGCAAAGTGAGTAGAGAGAAAGGGATGGATGTGAGAGGTAGACCTGTAGATAGAATTAACAAGATTTGGAAACTGATTGGCTATAGAAGAGAAACAGTCAAGGATGATGCTGAGATTGTGGACCTGGGTGATTGGGAGTTTAGAGGAGGTGTAGATCCAGGTGGGAAGATAATAGGGTCTACTTTTGACTTGTTGAAAAGTTTTGGTTTTGATTTGTTGAAGTTAAGACAAACAAGTGGAGGTTCTCAGTAAGAAGTTGGTGATGAGGGGCTGGTTTTATGGTGAGAGGTTTGGGCTGAATACATAGTTTGGGGGAGTCATTTACATAGAGATAATAAATGAACCCCTGGGAGCTGAGATTACCAAGGAAGAGACTAAAGAGAGAAAAGGAGCAGGCCCAGGATAGAACCTTGGGAGATACCACATTTATCAGGTGAGAGATGGAGTAAAAGAGTCTAAGAATGAGTAGTCATACAGGTAGGATAAACCAGGATAGATTAGTATCAAGGAATTCAAGGGAAGAAAGAGTATCAAGGATGAGAGGGTAGTTAGTGCTGTCAAGAGCTGTGGGGCATCAAGGATGAGGACTGTGAAAAATCCATTGGAACTAATGGTTGAGACACATAGAAAGTGTTTAATCAATATGTGAATGAATGAATGAATGAATGAATGAATGAATGAATGAATGAATGAATGAATGAATGAATGGAAGGAGGAAGGCATGATTAATGTTGGGCTGTCTCCACAAAACAGACAGTGTGAAACTGGATGCTAGTTAAGGTTTCCTAAGGGTTTCTCCATTCTTATCACACTGCAAAAGTATATAAAACAGAGGATACCATTCAAATACCCAGTTAACCTTAGTTTTAACTCTGGGCTCACTTTTCCCCTTCTAAAGTTCTTGGCCAATTTATTTCTTAGTTTCTCATGTTATCCTTGTAGATCAGATATATAGAGATGTGGGCTATATGATCGTATAGATAAGTCAGTTTCGATCTGGTTGATCAACTGAATTCAGGAAGTGTTAATTGAAGGACTGACATTAACCTGCAGGGAGGTCTCTAATGTAATGCAGCAGTGAGTCTGTCTTTGACTTTGTTCTCGTCCACATTTTGGTTAATGACTGGAATAAAATCATGTATAACATTATTCAACCTGGTAGATAATACAGGGTGGGCCAAAAGTCACAAAGGGATTTCAATGTTTAACACCTCCTTTATTTTTTTGTTTTTAATTTACAACACCATAGCATCATATATACATATATATATATATATATGAATGAAATGAATTTACATTATACGTGAAAAATCAGATCTAGTAAATGGCAAAAAAAAGAAAGAAAAAATAATTTTCAGAAAGTTACTAAAAGAGCGCAACTTTTGGCCCATCCTGTAGAAAACAGTCCACTCACCTGACAAATTGAACTTCCTAAAGCACAGATCTATGTCACACATACCCCTCACCACATTCCATAAATTCCAATGGATCCCTATTACCTTCAGGATCAAATATAAAATCTGTCTAGTATGTAAAGCCCATAATAACCTGACCTTTTCCTACTTTCACAGAATGTTTTTTTCATGATTTTATCAATATTTATGTCCCTAAAATATTCACTTTAAATAATATTGCACAAAAAAAGATAATGAAAGAAGGGGCCTGAGATTACTGCAGTATAATTTTTTCTTGCTATAAACACTAGAATTGAAACCAGAATATGCCAATAAGACTCTTTTTTAAAATAATAAACACTTTTAGTTTTAGTTTTGAGTTCCAATTTTTATCCCTCTTTCCCTCCCTCCCCTCCTCCTACCATGAAGCAGCAAACAATCAGATATGGGTTATACATGTATGATTATGTAAAGCATTACCAAATTTGTCATTTTGTATAAGAAAACTTGATTTAAAAAATGAAAGAAAGTAAAAAATGGCATGCTTCAGTCTGTTCTATCAACATCAGTTCTTTCTTTGGAGGTAGATAGTAGGTTTCATCAATAGTTCTATGGGATTGTCTCAGATCATTATATTTTTGAGAATAGTCAAGTCATTCACAGTTCTTCATCAGACAATATTGTTGTCTCTGTGTACAATTTTCTCTTGGTTCTGCTCACTTCACAATACATCACTTCATACATATTTTCCAGGCCTCTCTGAAGTCATCCTGCTTATCATTTCTTATAGCACACTAATATCCCATCACTATCATATACCACAGTTTGTTTAGCTATTCCCCAGTTGATGGGCATTCCTCTGATTTCTAATTCTTAGCCACCACAAAAAGAGCTGCTATAAATATTTTTGTACAAATAAGTCTTTTTTGTACAAATAAGTCTTTGAGATATAAACCTAGCAGTAGTATTGCTGGATCACAGTTATGCACAGTTCTGTAGACCTATGGGCATAGTTCCAAATTGCTCTGCAGAATGGTTGGATCTTTTTACAACTCCACTAACAGGGGATTAGCATCCCAGCCTTCTTACATCCCCTCCAACATCCAATATTTTCTGTTTTTGTTATATTTGTCACTCTGATAGGTGTGAGGCGATACCTCAGGGTTGTTTTAATTTGCATTTCTCTGATCAATAATGATCTAGAGCATTTTTTCATATGATTTCTTTACTTTTATGGTATTCTTAAACTTTACTGCTCTCCACAGCCCAGTGACATTGGCATCCTTTTTGTTCTTCCCACAAGGTACTCATACCCTGACTGGACATTTTCATTAGCTGTACACCATGAAGCATTCTCTCCTCTTTCAGTTCTGTCTACGATCTTCTCTGACTTCTTTCAAGAATGCCTCACCTTCTGCAAGAAGTCTTTCTTATCTGCGTACAGATTGAAGCATACTTTTTCCACTTTCTTCATGTTTCTTGGGTTATTTTTTTTTTATTTTACAGCATGGTTAACATAGAAATATGTTTTGCATGACTTCACATGGATAATTGATATCAGATTGCTTGCCTTCTCAATCAGTGAGG
The DNA here is from genome assembly GCF_019393635.1 of Dromiciops gliroides. Taxonomy (NCBI): domain Eukaryota; kingdom Metazoa; phylum Chordata; class Mammalia; order Microbiotheria; family Microbiotheriidae; genus Dromiciops; species Dromiciops gliroides. Next base: position 144,986,221 of record NC_057865.1, read on the forward strand.
GAGGGGTAGGAAGAAGAAAATTTAGAACTCAACATTTAAAAAAAATGAATATTACAAAAATAAATGATAAAAATTACCCCAAGCTCCCCAAATATTTCCTGTTTCCCCCTAAGGTTAAAGCCATCTGTATGTTGATTTTTAAAAATGTATCAGGGCAGCTGGGTGGCACAGTGGATAGAGCACCGACCCTGGATTCAGGAGGACCTGAGTTCAAATCCAGCCTCAGACACTTGATACTTACTAGCTGTGTGACCCTGGGCAAGTCACTTAACCCTCATTGCTCAGCCCCCAAACAAAACAAACAAACAAAGAAAAAAGAAAAAGACAAATTCAGAAGAACTGGTTATGGTCATGGAATCTAGTATATAACTTGTTTGCATAGTTTTTCTATATCGTTTTCCCCCAGTAGACTATGAACTCTTCAAGAACAAGAATTGTTTTTTTGCCCCCCCCCTGCCTTTTTGCATCCCCAGTACTTAGCAGAGTGCCCGACATTGAGTAAGGACTTGTTGACTTGACCTAAAACAAGAACACATAATTAACACATAACACGAGAGTCTGTATCCAAAAAGATTTTGATAGGTTAGAATGATGCTAAATTAAATTTAATATGGATAAACATAAATTATTCAAGTCTTCAAAGGATTTGTGGTTTACTCATTTGGGGGAATTCCCCATGTGGGAATTCAACACAAATGGAGAGCCACTTCTAACCTAGTTGATTAAGTTGTAGGAAAATTTCTGAAGCAATAGTGACTTTCCAAGGTCACACATCTGGTAGGTATCAGAGAGGGGATTTGCACTTAATCCAAGGATTCTTTCTAAATCCAAATCAAGCACTCCATTCACTATAACATGCTACTTCTTTTAAAGTCCTACACTTTATTTATTTATTTTTTAAAAAGAGACTGTACAAGTGCAGGATAGAAGGGATGTGGCTAAACAACTGTTCATGTGAGAAAAAGATTTGGGAGAAGTAGTGACCTGAAAGATCGATAAAAAAATCAAGAATGTTATTGTTAGCAACCAACAAAGCTGATGTGATCTAAGGCAGCATTAATAGAGACCACAGTGTCCAGAATGAGGGAGTTGATAGTCCTGTTGTACTCTGCCCTAGTAAGATCATATCTTGAGTATTGCATGTAGTTCAGGATGACGCATTTTATTGCATCCACTTTTGATGTATTACACACATACACACACACACACACACATATATATATGTATATATACATTACATATATTTATATTTTTTTACTGGGGAAAATCAGATTTATTATTTAGCTCCTGAATGATCAAACATTAGTTATGTCTATATGATGAATATGTTTATCTTCTCAAGCTTAATATTGCTTATTTATGAAATGTATTGATGATACATTTTGTTTTGACACAACAGACACTTCCCAAGAAACCCATAAACAACTTCCTTTATAAAGTACATGATCTGAGGGGAAAAGTGAAGTAAAAGCACCTTCTAATGACTGAGAACAGTTTTTCAGGTGGCTGTTGATATGTGTATCATTTCACTTGAAATTTCTTCTATTCTTTGATTACTTGTCTATTGGGGAATGGTTTTTAATCATGTAGATTCTTGTAAGTTTCTTATAGATTTTGACCCCTGGACCTTTATCTGAGATATTTAATATAAGGATTTGTTTCCCTAGTTGGTGTCTTTTCTTCTGATTCTAACTAAATTGGTTTTATATACACAAAAGCCTTAAGGAATTTTTAAAAAGCAATCTAAATTGTCTGATTTCTTTTTTTTTTCTTAACATGGTAATGATAATTTATTTGTTTTTTCTCTGTTTAGAATTTTATTTTCCAGATTACATGTAAAAACAAATTTTGACATCAGTTTTTTAAAACTTTGTGTTCCAACTTCTCTTCCTCCCTCCCTCCCCCCCCCCCAAGAACTCAAGCAATTCAATATAAGCTACACATGAGTAGTCATGGAATACATTTCCACATTAGCTAGGTTGTGAGAGAAAACAGATAAAAACAAAACTCCAGATTAAGGAACTGTCAATAAAAAATATGCTTCAATCTGTTTTCAGATACCATCAGTTCATTCTCTGTAGATGGATTGCAATCTTCATAAGTCCTTCAGAGTTATATTGGATCATTGCATTGCTGAAAATAACCATGTCCTTCCCAGCAGATCATCTTACATTACTGCTTTTATTTTGTATACAGTACATTTCACTCTGCTCCAGTTCATGTTGGTCTTTCCAGGTTTTTCTGATAGCATCCTGTTCATCATAACTTTTATATAGTACCTTACCTTGGCAAAGAATTTTCTTCACAATAGCCCAATAGAGTAGGCACCATACGTTTTGCTATTATAGTCAATCATCATAACTATTTCCCTCCATCCTATTCCCTTCCCATGATATTTACTCTATTTTCTATCTTCCTTTACATTATTCCTCCTCAAAAGTGTTTTGCTTCTGACTGCCCCCTCTCCTGCTCTGCCCTCCCTTCTTTCACCCTTTCTTCCTCATCCTCTTCCCCTCCTACTTTCCTGTAGGGTTAAATAGATCATTACTCCCAAATTGTGTGTGTATGTTATTCCCTCCTTGAGACCACTCTGATGAGATTAAGGTCTTTGAGCTAATTTTGTGTTCTAAATTTTCCTTCCTCCCTCCCTCCTCAACCCTCCCTATGAAATCAAGCAATTCAATATAAGTCATACATGTGCAGTTATGCAGAACATCTTCACCCTCCTCGAAAGTATTTTGCTTTTTAATGCTCCCTCCTGCATCTGCCCTTCCTTCCTTCCCCTCTTCTCTCTCCCCATCTCTTTCCCCTCCAACTTTCCCTCAGGGCAAAATATATTACTATACCCACTTGACTATGTTTGTTATTTCCGCTTTGAAACAATTCTGATGATAGTAAGGTTCACTCACTCTCCCACTCCTTCCCCATCTTCCCCTCCCTTCCATAAGCTTTTTTTTTTTTTTTTTTAGTGAGGCAATTGGGGTTAAGTGACTTGCCCAGGGTCACACCGCTAGTACGTGTTAAGTGTCTGAGGCCGGATTTGAACTCAGGTACTCCTGACTCCAGGGCCGGTTCTCTATCCACTGCGCCATCTAGCTGCCCCTCATAAGCTTTTTCTTGTTTCTTTCATGTGAGCTACTTTCCCCCAGCCTACCTCTCCCTTTCCCTTTCTTCCAGTGCATTCCTCTTACCTCTTAACTTTTATTTTAAAGATGTCATCATAGGTTAGCTAGGTGACACAAAGGAGAAAGCCCCAGCCCTGGACCCAGGAGGCCCCAAGCCCAAATTCAGCCCCAGACATAAGCCACCCCATCCTGCCTGCCCCACAAAAAACAAGGATAAACAAAAAATAAATGCTTTACAGATATCATCCCTTCATATTCAGTTCAGACCTGTGTCCTTTTCTAAGTGTATTCATTTCAGCTGCCCTAATATTGAGAATGTTCTTATGAGTTAGAAGTATTATCTTCCCATATAGGAAGGTAAACAGTTTAATCTTTTAATATCTCTCATGATTTCTTTTTCCTGTTTACCTTTTTATCCTTCTCTAAGGTCTTGCATTTGAAAGTCAAATTTTCTATTCAGTTCAGGTCTTTTCATCACAAATGCCTGAAAGTCCTTTTTTTCATTGAAGTTCCACTTTTTTCTCTGAAAGATTACTATTAGTTTTGCTGGGTACATGATTCTTGGCTCTAGTCCCGGTTCCTTTGACCTCCAGAATATCATATTCCATGCCCTCCAATCCTTTAATGTAGATGCTGCTAGATCTTTTGTTATCCTTATTGTTGCTCCACAGTATTTGAATTCCTTTTTTCTAGCTGCTTACCATATTTTCTCCTTGACCTGGAACTACGCTTACAGTCAGGCGATAAAAAAATCAAGAATGTTATTGTTAGATGCTAGTGCTGCAGCTGATTTGGAGGCTCAGGGGTAAGTTCCTCTGGCATAAGGTAAGTGTCTGGGGTCTGTGTCTGTGCAATCACATGGTTAGACTCTTCTAACAGTCCAGCATGACCCCCTCTAATCTTTCTTTGGTTGGAAAATAATCTCAGCCCATCTTTTTGTGGGTTTTGCTGCTCCAGGGGTTGTTTTATTGCTATTTTGGGGGTGGTAACTACAATTTAAATGGAAAAAATGACACCAGAAAAAGTTAAAAATGCTTGGAACAAAAAGTTAAAGAACAAGTAGGACTGAAAAGGAAACATTAGGAGACACCATCACAATATCATGTCCAGGAGGCAAGAAGTCCCCAGACATTAGCCACTGTACTTCTCAAATGCATCACTCAGCTCTGCCCCCTTTTCTTTTCCTCCATGGAACAAGAAAAACAGTTCGATATATGGCATGTTTCTTGATGAGAGAGGGAGAGGGAGGGATACATGGAATATCTTCATACATATCCAGTCAGGAAAGTAAAGGAACTCTTGAGATCCCTAGAGGCTGGGAGGGATGTGTCTGATTTCTTTTTTATAATTTCTTCTTTTCTGTTTATGTGTATGAAATTTCTTCTATCTAGAACTGTAAAAAAAATAAAACCTTCCATTCTTTTCTAATTTTAAAAAGATGTGATTTTAATTCTCAAAAATTTTGGAATTTATTGCAATATATAAGATGTTAGTTTAAACTATTTTTTTTCCAGATTGCGTTCCATTTTTCCAGCAGTTCTCATTAAATAAAGAGTTCTTTCTTCAAAAGTTTCTATTCTTGGTGCAATCAAACCAATAGACCGTTTTGCACCAATTTTTGGAAGGATCATGGAATACAGTAAAGAGTAGAGTAACCATGGTTTCCATTCCCTTTCATAAAGGAAATGGAAACCCTGCTCTACAATGACCATTTGAAGGAATTGGGGGTAGGAAATGAGGAAGAATAACCTACCAAGGACTTAGGGTTGTTATGATGAAGAGAAATTTGACCTCTGTTTTTCCCTAGAAGGCAAAACTTGGGGTAATAAATGGAAGTTTCAGAGAGATAGATTTTGACTTCATAGAAATTAGGATTTCCTAATAATTACAGAAGTTGAATGCCTTGTGTTCTTGTGTTGAAATGTTATTCTTTACTAATATCATTTAACTTTTTGCTTATTTGTTTATCCTTTCTTCCATTAGACTGAGAGTCTCACCCAATGCTTCTCTGTATCCTCCATAACCTAGCACAGGGTTTAATAAAAGTTTGTTGATCTGAAAAAAAATCTAGCTGTCCAAAGCTGAATGGACTTTCTTAAGAGTTCATAGTTTCTCCATCACTGGAGGTCTTCTAGAAAAAAACAGATAACCAGTTGTTGGGGAAATTGTAGAGGGAAATATGGTTCAGATATGAATTCGACTAGATTAAGTTTCTAAGGTCACTTCTAAGATTTTACAAAGTATTTATTGCATAAATATTTATGTACTGTGTATAGAGAATTGTCCCAGGCTTTATAGAAGATATGACATATGTGACCAAGCTTCTCATATCAAGAATTTTATAATCTGTAAGATTTAGAAATAGAAGGAACTGTGGAGACCATTTAATCTAACCCCTCATTTTACAGAAGAAATTGAAGCCCAGAAAAGTGACTTACTTAGGGGGTCAAATAGCTAGTTAGTGGTAGAGAAGGGAGTAGGATTCAAGGATTCATGGGAGTCACTGTGACCCTTTCAGGGAATCCAGTCAAAACTCTTTTCTTTATAATACTGATTTTTTTTTCTTTCTTTCTTTCTTTTTTTTTTTTGGTGGGGCAATGAGGGTTAAGTGACTTGCCCAGGGTCACACAGCTAGTAAGCGTCAAGCGTCTGAGGCCGGATTTGAACTCAGGTACTTCTGAATCCAGGGCTGGTGTTTTATCCACTGTGCCACCTAGCTGCCCCCAATAATACTGATTTTTAAAAAGTTCCAATATGGTAAATATTAGTATATATAGACCAAACAAATGAAAACCCTTGGGGGAGGCCCCTCATTAATTTTTGAAAGTGTAAATGGGTCCCTAATCCAAAAAAATTAAGAATCACTGGACTACATTATGCTGGGATTTAAAAAAAAAATAGATCTGCCTTCTTCTCTTCATGGGTGGCAAGGAGGTGAGGGAGAAATATCCATATCTTGAATAAAAGTTGCTAGAGTTTGAGGGGGAGAAGGAGAAATATACACTAATGAAAGGAAAAGAAAGCTCAAACAGATCTTTATAACTAATGAAGTTTTCAAAATACATAGGTATGTTGTGATGTGATAGTTAGGAAAGCCTGTTCTAAATTATTTGAGTCTCTAATTGTTTTAAGTTGATTCATTCAACTTCCTATCCATCTGTGTCATAGCATCCCTCCCAAACAGGGAAGTCATGGTCCCTACTTCTGAGATAAAGTAGTGCCAGCAGTCAAAAGAGGTTATTTGGGGCTGACTCCTAAATCATTTTCTTTCAGCAATTATTTCTATTTTTAAAGCAGGGTGTGTATCTTCAAGGCAGTGATGAAGCACTATTAATTACCATATTTTGCTTATGTGTTATATGGGTTTTTTTTAAGACAAGCAAGTTTCAACATCCTTGTTTCCCTTCTGACTTCACAGAGGTGCATACCTTGGAGGGGAGTGTCTTAATCTGGGTACCAGGATTTTTGCCCTTGTGAAAGGATTCGTCTATATCTGTTTATCTTCTGGGCCTATTCCACGTGTAGGGAGTCAAGCAACAAAGACTTCCCATGTTTCCTAAGATCCAGAGAAGGCCAAATCCCATTTTGATGAATTCAAAGAAACTTTAGCATTTTTCCTTCAGATAGTTTGTAATAATGTGTACAGTGCTGGGTTCAGAGTCAAGAAGACTTTCGTTTACATTCCTAACAGCTGTGTAACTCTGGGCAAGTCACATAATCTTTAAGGTCTCAGTTTCCTCAGCTACAAAATGGACATATTAATGGGACCTACATCACTAAGCTGTAAGGATCTAACAAGATAATTGATATAAAGTGCTTTGCAAACCTTAAAGCTTATTTACATGTGAGCTTTTATCATTCATAGGGCAGCCAGGTGGCACAGTGGGTAGAAAACCAAACCTGAAGTGAGGAAGATTCATCTTCCTAAATTCAAATGTAGCTTAAGATAAGTATCTTTAAGTACCTCAGGCAAATCATCTAACCCTATTTGCCTCACTGTGCTCATCTGTAAAATGAACTGGAGAAGGAAATGTCAAACCACTCCAGTATCTCTGCCAAGAAAATCCCAAATGGGATCATGAGGAGTTAGACATGACTGAAACAACTGAACAACAACAAAAGTATCATTCATTAAATTTTCATTTTATCCCATCTGCACCTTTCATTATTTTCCCAGCCAGGGTCTGCTACCTGTACTTTCTCCTGCCCACCTCCTCAGTTGTACATCCCTGCTGAGATCCAAGAGTGTCATGAAGCTACACCAGGAAGTGCACGCGCGCGCGCACACACACACACACACACACACACACACACCCATACAATAGCATTTCCTTCCTACAAATTCATTGCTCCTGAACTAAGTCCGAGATGAATTTGTTGTGGACAGATCATCAAAGTGCTTTCTTGGGGCCTCCAACTGAGGAGTTGCTATGGAAACAGTTTGGCTAAATAGAACCCCCTATTAACATGACAATTGTTAAAACAGAGTTTGGCTTAAATGGGTAAATAGAAACAATCTTGAGTGAGCCTGAGTGAGAGGTGTCTGTTTAAGAGGGTGCCAACAACAGGAGAGGGAAAAGAGTCAGAGAAGCTTTTTTATAGTCGCCTGATTATGTATTGTCCATTTGATACTGGGTGAGTCAGTCACCTCGACCTCACTTTCCTCATGTCTAGGTGGCACAGTGGGTAAGAACACTAGACTTGAAGTCATGAAGACTTGATTTCAAATCCTATCTCACATACTCTCTGAGTGACCCTGGACAAGTCACTTAATCTCTCTGTTTCCTCATCTGTAAAATGGGGACCCTGCCTCACAGGGTTATAGTAAGGATCAAATGTGTTTATATATGTACAGTGCTATGAAAACTTTTAAGCACTATATAAATACTACCCATTATTAGTATTATTATGTGATGTTTAAAATCTATGTTGTGGTCACATTAAATTATAAGCTTCAACACCAGTCTTTGGGCATTAAACATTTATTAAAGCATACAGGTATTAACATGGAGTTCAGAAAGTTAAGAAAAGGCTTATCTCCAATAGAGTTCTAGCCTGGTTGGGTTCTTCCTCAAGTCCTCCTTCACGAGCCTGTTTTAATCAGGAACTCTTTAGCAAACTGATTGTGGAAGCTTTTTATAGGTCTGGAACAGAGGCGGTCCTTACACACTGCTTCAAGCTGATTGGTTGGCATCCTCCAAATCCATTAAGGGCTAGCCAGGTGTGATTACAATCTAGTTAACTTGAACTAGGCTAATCAGCAATCAGTCACTCTCACTTGATTCAATCAGTTTAGATTAATCTCCAGGTCTTTGAGTATCTGCTAAATCCCATTATTTTATCACAATTATTAGATAATTTCCAAGTTCCCTTCCACCTCTAAATTCCAATTAAGAGACAAATAATGCCCAATTAAAATAAACTAGAAGGAGAAGAGAGATATTAGAAAGAGTAGGTCACCTTCTTTATCCTTTTTTTTCTTGTTTCATTCTAGTTTTTCTCCCTACCCATTCATGTTCTTAAAAAATTCAGAGTATTGGGGGCAGCTAGGTGGCACATTGGATAAAGCACTGGCCTTGGATTCAGGAGGATCTGAGTTCAAATCTGGCCTCAGACACTTGACACTCACTAGCTGTGTGACCCTAGGCAAGAGACTTAACCCTCATTGTCCCACCCCCCAAAATTCAGAGTATTATCATAAAAGTAAAATGATGGGGCTTGAGGGGAGTATGAAGTGTCAAGTGTCAAGAAGTCACAGGTGTAGAGACAGAAGGGACCTCATAGGCCAACCTGTCCAATCCTTTCATTTTTGCTGATGAGAAACCTTAGGGCCAAATAGGTGGAGAGACTCCATACTCAGACAAGTAGAAAAAGAGGAAGGATTTGAACACATGACCTCTGACTCCAAAGCCTGTACTCTTTCCGTTATATGAGATATCTAAATCACAATGATGGCATTCATTTTGAAGGCATTTTTCCCCTTGGATTAAATGGTCATATTTTAAACTCTTCATGGTCTAGAGCTGGAAGAGGCCTCAGAGGTCATCCCTTCCAGCCCCCTCATTTTCCAGAGGCTCCAGGACATTAAGTGACTAGCCCAAGACAACACAGGCAGGAACCATCTGAAGTAGAATTTGATCCTCACTGATCCAAAGCCAGCACCCATTCCACTGTACAAAATGTGTAAAACATAGTGGTTCAGTCCATTGATAGGATTTCACCGAATTATATGCCTTTATCCCAAGCCCTTTAGTTGAAAAGAAATTTTCAGCTGGGAAATTCCGCCTTATCAGATTGCAGTGTTATTTGTAATCTGTTTATACAATAATTAACATTATCACTCAGAAACACTAGCTACCTTTACATGAATAGAGAGACCTCATTTGAATAAATTACAATATTCATCATCCTTCCATTTTCCCTTGCAGAACTGGTCTGCAGTGCTGTTCGCTTGAGTAGTGGTAGTGTACTTAAATTTTTTTTCTCCTAACTCCTATCTGACATCTTCCTTGTCATGTAGGAATTATTTTTAAAATCCTAATGTCCTAGGACATTTGACTTGGGATAGTGCTAAATTATATGGCCACTTCAGCATTCAATAAACTCTGCAAACAAACATCATTAAATGAGTGTTATTTGCAAGATGCCAGAGCCAGGTAGAGGCAACTGCCAAAATAAATCACATGTATTCTTTGCTGTCACAGGGTTTACAACTGTGTTGTTGTAGTTGTCCAGTCATTTCAAGCTCCCGAGTTCTCCTCTCTTTAGTCCTGTCATTCAGACTTAGCAGAACACTTTCTTTGCCTGCTACCATTCTCCATCCTCCCCACTATCAACTCATTTCCATTGTAGTTACTCAAATATTGACACTCCATTTCTCCCCTTTGTGCCTTCACACTCACTGCAGCTAGGTAATGTGGTAGATAGAGCACTGGGCTCAGAATCAGAAAGATTTATCTTTATTAGTTACTTACTAGAAACTTAGTAGCTGTGTCACCCGGGCAACTCACTTAACTCTGTTTGCCTCAGTTTCCTCATCAGTACAATGAATTAGAAAAAGAAATGTTAAAACACTCCAGTATCTGCCAAGAAAATTCCAAATGGGGTCACAGAGAGTTGGACATGACTGAACAACAAATCTATTTTCTATTCACCTAAGCTCCTCTAGAGCAGGGAATGGGTTTTTTGGTTTTTTGTTTGTTTGTTTGTTTTGCTATTATCTCTGTTCCCAGCGCTTAGCACAAAGCTTGGCACATAGTAGCTAGTTAATAATGCCTGTTGACTGACATCTCCCTTTCCATTGTGTCCTGTAGAACTTCCATTTTTTGTTAACAATCTCCCTTCAGCTTAGACTTCTGCTTATAGTCTTCTTGCACTCCCCAAACCCTGGCTTTCTCTGAACAGCACTAATGCTCTGGCCACCCTCTCCAATACTAGCTACCCCTTCTTTTACACTCCCAAACACAGAGGACTAGGAGAAGGATCTGCCATATTCCTCATACCCACTGCCATTTACAACCCTTGCCACTGTCTTCCTTCATCAGTCAGCAAATATCAATCCTTCTTTATAGTTAATTTATGTCAGTCCAGATCCTTGTTTGTTGTCATCAGTAGACCTTGAGGTCTCTCTCCATTTTCTTCAATATGTTCCATACTTGACTCACAGAGTTCTGCTCCTCCATGCCCCTAAATCCCTTTGAACAACCTTGCCTTCCAGTTCTTCAACTTTCTCAACTCCCATGAACTCTGACTCTAATTTACCTCAGTCACTCACAGGAGTGGCTATACCTTATCCACTCCATCCTCCTCTTCTTCCCCTCCCAACCCATGAGTAGGAGCAATATTCTAACTACTCACTCCCACCTCTCCTATGCAAGTTAGCCTAGTTTTTCCTTAAGCAGTATCGAGGACTTCCAGGAGTTTTGGCTGGAACTAAAGGGTCAGGCTGTTGCATCACTTCCTGGTTGACTAAGTGCAAAATAAACACAAGGAACTCCAGGGGCACTCTGAAGCTTGGCTGGTAGATCATAATGGGCACCTTCATGCAAGGCATGCTTCACTGAGTTATATAAACTCCACTGGTCCTCAATGTTTATCCTTGTTGAATATCGATCTCCTGCCATGACTAAATAGATCTCCTTTTATTAACTATCGAATGACCTACTAGTATCTCATTTTGTACCACTCTCAAACTTAAACTCTCAGGGGACTGGCTTGAGTGAAACCTAGCCCAGAAAAAAACCAAACAAACAAACCTGGCATAGTCTTTCAGAAACACAATTATCTTACTGAAGCCAGAGATGGGCAGCAAAAAGGAAGGTGAGCCTGAATTGGCCTTCATGTTTCTTTCTGTTTTTTGCAGGGCAATGAGGGTTAAGTGACTTTCCCAGGGTCACATAGCTAGTAAGTGTGAAATGTCTGAGGCTGGATTTGAACTCAGGTCCTCCTGAATCCAGGGCCAGTGCTCTATCCACTGCACCACCTAGTTGCCCCCAGCCTTCATGTTTCTATTGGTTTTGGCCATACCTTTAGAGATGGTGGATGCTTACTTACTATGAGGAAGTCTCCTACTCCTGAGAAATTAGAGAGTAAAGTACCTGTGGCTTTTTAGCAATGAGAGAACAATGTGAGTGTGCTCTGTCTCCTTAAGAACTGTACTTTGAAAAATAATTGTGGTGAGGTTTCTTTCAGACCCACCAGCCTGTTGTCCCTGGGCCTTCTAGAGTTTAAGGCACCTCCAAGTTTTATGATGGGTTCTCTTCAGAACTCAGCTTACTTCCAAAGCAGCTTGGAGGGATTGAACTCCACTCCCCCCACCACAGTAGAGAGTGACATTTTCCATTATTAGAAAAAGACAAGGGGGTAGCTAGGTGTTGAAGTGGATAAAGCACTGGCCCTGAATTCAGGAGGACCTGAGTTCAAATCTGACTTCAGACACATGACACTTCCTAGCTGTGTGACCCTGGGCAAGTCACTTAACCCTCATTGCTCAGCCCCAAAACAAAACAAACAAACAACAGAAAAAAGAAGACAAATTCAGAAGAACTGGTTATGGTCAGCCTTTGCTGGGATTAGATACCTTTGTATTGCCAATGCTGATTTTCCTATCTTGACACAGCTGATTGTACCTTCACCGCATCTCCATTGGCCATATCCTAGCTAAGACCCTGATCTTCAACCACCTACCCCGTTCCTCTTGGAAACTTGGATTCTGGCTCTGGGTCTCCCAGTTCAGATGGGTAAGCTTTCACCTCATGTAGCCCAATCCCAGGCTTCTAGCCTACTCCACAGCAATCTCTTCACCATGTAGATGTGTCCTCCTCCCTTCTTCACCCCTGTCTCTGCTTTCTAGTATTCCTTTACGTGTTGTTTTCTCCCACTGGAGCAAAAACTTCTTGAAACCAGAGACTGTCTCACTTGCTTTTGCCTTGGAATTGTGATTATGCTGTGCCTGGCACATAGTAAGTATTTAATGAGTAGTCTGTCTATTTCACCATCTTTCCAGGTTTGTAACCATAGAGTATTTCCTGACCCTTCCCTCTTTGCTACCCTCTGTATCTATTCAGTAACCCAATCTTGTCAATTAACTTTCATGACTTTTTTTGTATCCCTTCTCTTCTCCATTCAACTGGCTACCACCGTTGGTCAGGTCTTCATTGTCTTTTATCCAAGCTGCTCTAAGTTATGTCTGTGCTACCAATCTCTTCTGCAATCTATCCTTTACACTATGGCCACAATAATCTGCTGAAGGCACAAATCTTGCCACATAAGGGCCCTGTTCTAAAGTTTATAGTGGCTTTCTATTACTACTAGGATAAGATATCAACTCTTTAACTTGGTATATTGAAGGCTATCTACAATCTGACTTCATTCTATATTTCCCATATCATTCCTTTCTTCTACATTCTAGCCAAACTCTACAATTGCCTCTTCCCTAAACTTGACATTCATCTCTCACAAACATGTATTTGCAGAAGCCTTTCCCTAGGCCCAGAATATGCTCTTTCCATAACTCCATCTCCTGAGATGTTGTTTCCCCCATTAGAATGTGAGTGTCTTACTTTTCCATTTGTATCCCAGCTCTTGGCACATAGTAAGCACTTAATAAATGCTTTCATTCATTCATTCTCTGAATGGTTGCCTTCCTTCAAGGCTCAGCTTACTTCCTCATGAAGTTTTCACTTATTTCTTCTAGCTCTTAGTATTCCCTGTCTCTTCAAATAGCCTTATATAATATGTATGTATGCATGCATGCATGCATGCATGTATGTGCATGATGTGTGTATGCATACATATATGTATGTATGTATATGATTTGGCATACTCGTTACCTAATAAAATGCCTTGTACATAGTAGATGCCTAATAACTCTATTGAATTAAATTATTGTGCAAGATGCTATGGGAAATAAAAAATAAATCAAATTCAGTTCCTAATTTTAAGTAGTCATTATCTCCTCATAATAACCCCATGACACAGGTACTTCATGTTCTATTTTCCCCATTTTGTGGGTGAGAAAACTAAGGTTCAGATGAACAAAGGGCTCAGGGTAACAAGTAGCAGCAGAGCTAGGATTTGAATTCTCTAATTATGGCACAAGTTCAACTACCCCACACCCATGTGTGATAGAGGAGAGAAGGCAGGTACCTGAAAAACTTCTAATACAATACTAGAATAAGGGTACAAGAGAAAGATAAATAAATTGCTCTAGAGGTTCAAAGCATTGGGCTATAACAACTTGTTGGAGAAAACAGAAAACACTTCATGTAAAAAGTTTAATTAAAACAAAGTTTTGAAAGAGAAGTTGGGAGCAGGTAGATGATACAGTGGATAGAGCGTGGCCCTAGAGTCAGGAAGATTTTATTTCAAATCCAGTCTTAGACACTTAAAAGCTGTGTGACCCTGGGTGAGTCACTTAACTTCAATTGTGAAAAAAAAAGAAGAAAAGAAGGAAGGAAGAGAGGAAGGAAGGAAGAAAAGAAAGCAAGCAAGCAAGAGAGAAAGAAAGAAAGAAAGAAAGAAAGAAAGAAAGAAAGAAAGAAAGAAAGAAAGGAAGGAAGGAAGGAAGGAAGGAAGAAAGAAAGAAAGGGGGCAGTTAGGTGGTGCAGTGGATAAAGCACCAGCCTTGGATTCATGAGGACTGAGTTCAAATCTGGCCTCAGACACTTGACACTTACTAGCTGTGTGACCCTGGCCAAGTCACTTAGCCCTCATTGCTGCAATCAAAAAAAAAAAGAAAAGAAAGGAAGGAAGGAAGGAAGGAAGGAAGGAAGGAAGGAAGGAAGGAAGGAAGGAAGGAAGGAAGGAAGGAAGGAAGGAAGGAAAAAGGAAGAAAGGAAAAAAGAAAGAAAGAGAAGTTGGATGTTTTTATAGGTGGAGATGGTAGGGAAGAAAGCATTCTGAAGAAGATATAGCATGAACAGAACTGAAGAGGCCCAGAAAGCCTTGAAGCCCAGGAGCATGGGTCACATTCAAGGAATATCCAATAGCCTGGACTATTGACTATGCAGTCATAGAGTATATGCAGGGCAGTGGTTCTTGAAGGGTGTGCCATGACACATTTGTATGCTGCAAGTCTCATCATATGTGCCATGAAATTTTGGATGTTAAGTTATTGCAACTTTATAAAAAAAAACAAAACAAATTTTGTTTAACATAATTTTTTACCTAGTCTGGTAAGCATAGTAGTCAAAAGTAAACAAAACCTGCCTATTACGCATACTCACTCACCTCAAAACATATCAGATCTTGAACTGGCAAAGAATTCAACAAAACCAGCTGTGTTTATTGAAGGAAAACTACACTTCCATCTCTCCTCTCTTGCCTGTAGTACTGCCAGCTCATTTACTGCAATTCCTCATAGCATGAAATATTGTGCTGTGAGCAAAAAAAAAAAAAGCCTTAGAACTAGTGATAAAGGAGAAGGTGGTATGAAGCAAGAATATGGAGGGACTAATTTAGGCTAAGGATTTGGGGCTTTCTTTTGTTAGCAGTGATGGATCACTGAAGGTTTCTGAGTAGAGGAATGGGGTGATCAATCATGCTTCCCCTTACCCTGAAGCTTTCAGGGATATATGTATGTATGGATGGATGGATGGATAGTGATAGAGACCTATAGATACACTGATAGATATAAATGCAGTGATAGATATAATGACTGATAAATAGATACTAGTGTTAGATAAATATAGTGATAGGTAGGTAGGTAGATAGATGACAGATGATAGATGATAGACGATAGATAGATGATAGATATAGATAGATAGATAGATAAATGAAATGAGGGGCCAGGATCCCCATCATCTGAGCATGCTCAGGGTGCTGTGCCCATTGTCAGCCTACATAGAAGCTGGGTGAGAAGCACGTTTCTGTAGAGGCATGATGTCATGTAATGGAAGAGACCTGTTTGCTGATTCAGAGCACATGCAGGTATTCTGACTTTTTCTCTTCACCTTACCATGTGAAAAAGAGGAGGCTTTTAATCAAAAGCTGAGCTGGAACCAGGTGTGTATTCTAAGGACACTAGCTGACCAAGATGTTTTCTCTTCCGTTGACTAGCTCTGTTCGAGTGAAGAGGCAAAAACTGATGTCAGCTTCTGGGTCCAGGATGGGTCTTGGGCCCTGTTTTATTGGGAGCCAGCATGAAGTCTCAAAATCATGTCTCTTCTGTTTCTAGGAAAAGTCATAGGAGTGGTGGCCACAGGTCCATGTCACCAGTTGCCTATCTCCCCAAATGGACTTTTGTTGGATCTACTCTTCCCTGCTTTTAGATGAAGGAATTTAGAGATGGCTAGGTCAAAAGGATCTTCAAGAAGTTGGTTCAAGATGGCTAGGTCAAAGGGAGAGTGAGAGACCATGAATCTAATTGTGAAAATCCATATTAGAATTTACTATGAGCTGAGGTAACAACACAGCTCCAATGAGTGGAATCTCATTGTCCAGCAAATTCTAGACTGAACGTAGTGAGACTTAAAATGTAATTGGAAAATGTTTAACAAAAACAAATTAAAATACAGTACAATATAGATAATGTTAATTTGTGGTTTTCACAATCTATATGCATCTCTATTTGAAACTGACACCACTATTTTAGGGAGATAGTACAAGCTCAGGTGTTGAGAGTGAAGTGGGAATGTTTGCCTCTGTTCGTCTTAGATCTTCTCAGTAAATATCTCATTATAAAAGCTAATTGATGTTAATTGGTTAAATTTTAGTGGTATCTCCAATCACTGGTGATTGATATTGCAGAGGACATATTAGAATGGAAGCTCAAGCTGATAGCATTAAAAATATACCCCCAACCCAAAGAGGTGTCCTAGGAATCATAAAGGGAGCTGTATGTAGCCTTGCTCTGAGGGACTTGGTTCATCAGTGTGAATGACAGTTGAGGAGCCTATGTGTCTGTAGGCTACATGTTCAAGGAAGAAACTCTAGGTGGTTTAATGATATGTTCTATCATCTTATACCCCCAGCTATTCACAAGAGTCCAACACTTTTAAATGTCATCCTCAAAAGACCAAGTTCCTTCTTTTAACACCATCAATTAGGCAGCTAGGTGGCACAGTGGATAGAGCACCGGCCCTGGGTCAGGAGTACCTGAGTTCAAATCCGGCCTCAGACACTTCACACTTACTAGCTGTGTGACCCTGGGCAAGTCACTTAACCCCAATTGCCTCACTAAAAAAAAACCAACCAAACAAAAAAAAAACCCATCAATTATATCACATTGAATGGTTGTAGTGGAGATAATTTACTTGAAATAGAAAACTTGGATAAAATCAGGAAAATTCCCCAAAAGCAAACACTTTCTTATGGCATTACTTGAAGGGATTTGGAGGGATTTGGGGAGAGTTCCAAGGATTCACTCAGCAAACACTTTCAGTGTTCATGGCCTGAGACTAAACCATCTTTTCTTCCCCAAACCTTTGGTCTACCAGACCCTCAATTGATTCCCCAGCAGCATACGGTAGGTTAACAATTTGCCTCTCTGGTGACCATGAATGAGGATGTATCTTGAAGAATGGGCCAAATAACTCCAATGTTCAATCAAGGCTGCTCAAAGATCAGGAATCTATTGTTGAATCTATTGCTATTGCTCTTATTATATATGGGCAGTCTCCAGGGACTGGAACTGTCCAACCATATCCAATCCCAAGCTGAGTGTAGAATCAAAGCTCATATCTAATTAGTGCTGCTCCCTCAATTATCCAAAGTTGGCATTGTGGGAGGGAGGTGGGGGTGGAGGAAAGGAAAGCCTTCAATGTTGGTCTGTGTCTCTGTTAGGGATTATTTGTATAAGATAAAACATTCTGCTTTGCTGCTGCAGGAGAAGGAAAAGTAAGATTTTTATTCCCTTTCTTCTGGTCCCTACCTTTGGAATTTGGGCAGCACCAACCTTTTCCAGCTGCTCTCCTTCCACTGAGTGTAACTTTCTAGTCATGGTCATTTGCTCCATCCGGCAGAGGGGGGGGTTCCTACATCATGCTTGGCAGAGAACAATGGGGTAGGACAAGTAACTCACTGGAGAAACTCACTCAACCCCTATATCTCCACCAGAAAACTGTTTAGCTCACTTTTTGCCTATGGGAAAACCAGATTCGTGCTTTTTTTAGGTTTTGCAAATTTATGAACTATAAATCAGTAAGATTATCCTTTATTTCATTTTCCAGCCCACAGCTGGAAATCTGACAGTCTGTTCCACTGTCTCTCCATGTAATGTGCCAGCCAGTGCCCCTCTCCCTTACATCCCATTTCCAATAATGAAACATATAAATTGGAAATTGCTATAGTCAACAACATTTTATCTTATGCCAGCCTTCAATACGTGGATAATTGAACAGAAACAACAACAAACTTTAAAGACTAGATAAGCTTGGGACTTAGAATATGTTCACCCTAGTGTGGGGTGGGGGGGAGAGAGAGAGAGAGAGAGAGAGAGAAAAGGGGCAAATGACTGTCTGGGATTTGTTCTCCCAAATGGAAAGTTCAGCAATTACCCACCCATCTTTACCTCTCATTGTGATCTCAGGCTGCTTTGCTGGCTGCTGCTAACAGAGGAGCCAGTCATCATCTTCTTATCACTGCTCAAATGCCAGCTTCCCCACTCCTATTCTCATTCTAGTTTCTCAAATGAAAACGAAACAAAACAAAACATCTGCTCCCCAAGGCTCTAAGCATATCTTCCCTTCTAAAGCAAGGGGAAGATGACAGTTTCTCTCTAAGTCATAACCCTTCTTTAGTCAGTGGGTCAAAAACAAATTTTGAAGATTTCCATCCCATCCAAAACCCATCCTGGATTCCTGTTTTCCCACTCACTTTTCTTCCCACCCAGAACCCATACAGGTTGATAGGCTGATCATGTGGCTCGGATGAGCTATGAGCTAGCAACGCTATTCTTTCTGGTGAGGCCTTACCATTTAACCTGAAGACCACCCCCCCCCATCCTCCAATCTACTAATATAACCTAAGGACCCCTAGGCCTTGTCATCTGATCTGCTACACTCCTAGGACTTCTGGACTTTTCCATTTGCCCTATAGCATGAACTTCCTTTCATGTGCTGTCTTCCCTGATTAGCTTGAGAACTCCTTAAGAGTAGGGACTCTCTGACTTTTCTCTTTCACTGTCTGACATATGCCCAGACCTCAGCACAGAGCCATGGCTCATAGTAAATGCTTAACAAACACTTATTAAAATTCATGCATTCATTCATTCATCCAGAAGGCTTCATCCCAATCTCTGTAACAAAATGGTGTTAGACCAAGTAAGGTCAGGGTCTTCTCCCTCCACCTTTCCTTCTCCTCTGATAGGAGTACATCAGGGTTTTAATCAGGAAGGAAAATCCTTCTGTGTCTCTGAAATCGATAAAGAATCTGACTCTAGGCCAAATTCACCTCCATTAGGCTAGGCAGGCTAACCTGAAAAAGAGAGAAAACTAAAAACCTTGGGTTTAATTCCTCATCATTTCTACACCATCATGGAAACTATCCTATGGACCTGCAGCCCATAAAGATCTCAGACAAGCTGTCTAGGCTCGTGTCACTGCAAGGCAAACAATCTAAGTCTCTTTGAAAGGAAAGCAAAATGACCACGAATGAGCTCCCACAGTGAGCTCTAGGCACCAGTGGTCCAGGGAAGCCAAAGATACACTGTTCCTTTTAGCTCCTGTATTCATCAAAGGGATGATACATAACAGAGAGCACCCAAGGAAAATTTTTCTCAAAAAGTTTGTAGGGGGCAGCTAGTGGCGCAGTGGATAGAGCACTGGCCCTGGATTTAGGAGGACCTGAGTTCAAATCTGACCTCAGACACATGACACTTACTAGCTGTGTGACCCTGGGCAAGTCACTTAACCCTCATTGTCCTGCAAAAAAAAAAAAAAAAAGACTCCCCAAACTGGAACGTTAGGGGTTGTAAAAAAAAAACAAACCACAAGAAGTAAAAAGCCAGGAGGCTTAGGTGAAGTTGTCATTCTACCACAGCCCTGGGTCAAATAAGTGGCCTTGGAGTAACAGCTAAGTTCTCCCACAGACTCTCTGTTCCGCCAGAATCCTGCAAGGCTGTGAGAAAGAAATCAGATAGTGGAGCAGAGTTAGCTCTGATGCAGTGGCTCAGGTGCACCTGTTCTTTGCATAAACTAAGGAAATCTGAGGACCTCCCTCACTCCAGGCTCACGGTGTATTTTATTTCAGGAGATAGCTCCTCTCAAAACCAGAGGTACAGTCTTTTCAGCTGCTTTTTCAGGGGGAGAGAAATCCAGTGTCACCTCCTTCCAAGAAACTCCCAGGTGTTTGCTGAAGAACTGGTTTTGAGAAGATAAATCAGGGACAAATATGTATGCACCTAAATACACAGACTTGAACCAACCTCACAAGGAATTGGCCAGGTTTGTTTGTTTCACTGATTCTTCCTCCTGAATGGTGCCCTATGGAACAGTGATGATCACTGAGGTCAACGCTCTGGTTTATGCATCACAACATTGAAGTGAGGCTGGTAGCCATTACTTGTCTATTGCACGGTCATCTTGTGATTCACCTCTAGTGACTGGGACTATATTAATACAGTTTTACAAGTCAAACCTCATGATGGAATATTATTGTGTTATAAGAAATGACAAGCAGGATGACTTCAGAAAGGCCTGGGAAGACTTGTATGAAATGATGTATAGTGAAGTGAGCAGAACCAAAAGAACATTGTGCACAGAGACAGCAGTATTGTTTGATGAAGAACTGTGAGACTTAATTTCAACAATACAATAACCCAAGACAATCCCAAAGGACTATTGATGAAACATACTATCCATTTCCAAAGAAAGAACCGATATTGATGGAACAGACTGAAGCATGCTATTTTTTACTTTCTTTCATTTTTTCTTTTAATCAAGTTGTCTTGTACAAAATTACTAATATAGTAATGTTTTACATAATTGCACATGTATAACCTATATCTGATTGCTTATTTATTGCCTCAGGGAGGGGGAGGGGAGGGAGGGAAGGAGGGATAAAAATTGGAGCCCAAACTAAAAGTAAGAATGTTTATTACATTTAAAATAAACAAATAGATAGATGAATGAATGAACAAATAAATAGATAAGTAAATAAGCAAGTAAATAAATAAATAGATAAATAAATGAACAAATGAATGAATAAGCAAGTAAACAAATAAATAATCAGATAAATGAATCAATGGATGGATGGATGAATGAATGAATGAATAAATGGCTGCCAGTATGGGGGAAAAAATAAGTAAAACCTCAGCCCACCAGCCCATTCTATTGTACTTTTTTGTGGGATAGGTAAAGGCCATGAGAGGGAGGGAAAGGGAAGTAGAGAGATATGCAGGAACTGGTATCATTTAGTAGAAATTCTGTCCCATTTCTTCCATGTATTATGGTGGGATAGGGCCAGCATTTCCCTGACACAGCTTCTTTCCTCCAACCCACAACACAGGGAGGCTTTACCAAGAAGACAAAGCTACCTGCCTCCCCACCCCCACCCCCTTGATTGTCCTGCATTATTGGTCCTGGCTATCCCGGTCCAGCCAACAGGGAGGGGATTAAGCTGCCCCTGATTAGTCTGAGCTTCCCAGATGGAGCTTCCTGGTTATCTAAGGGCATAAAAAGTTCCAGCCAGGTAGAATTTGAAGCAACAGTAGTAACCTTACCTGGCCTATGTTTCTACATGGAGACAAGGAGGGTGGCATCCACAGAAGCTAAAAGTTACTGTATCCTTGTAGCAAATCTTTGCTGTGTTAGACCAAAGTAAACCTCTTCTTATTAAATGTTTGATGATTTTCAAGTACCTCATTTCATCATCAAACTTGAATTAAGAAGGTCCTGGCATTATCATGTGCTTACAACTAATGGTCACCTAACGCTAACATAGGGGTTTGGTTTGTTTGAGGTTCAGAACTTTGATTTCATATATATAGGGAATTCCCTCTGATAAAGCGGTTCAGCAACTGTTCCAAAACTTGCCTGGAATTAATCAGAGCTGCCTGGAGCACTAAGAGGTTGAACATTTTTCCTCCCGGTCACAGAGTCAATATTTCCTGAGTGGAAGGCCAGCCTTCTCTCCTCTACTTCTTAAAAGTCAAGTCAATAAGAATTTCTTACATACTTACTATGTGCTAGGCATTGTGTTAACTGCTTGGGTACAAAGAAAGGTCAAAAAAAAAGTCCCTGGTATCAATGAGCTTATCATCTAATGAGAGACACAACATGTACACAGTTATGTTCAGATAAAACACACATACATACATATCTATGTATACACACAAATATACACAAAGAGGATAAATTGGAGATAATCTCAGGGAGAAGACATTATCACGAACACAAATCAAGAAAAAATCCTTGTAGAAAGTGGGACAACCAAAATCAATATACAATAGGATCATAAATCTAGAGCTAGAAGGAACCTTAGAGAACATCTAGTCCAACCCTCTCATTTTATTGATCAAAGTAAAAGGGGAGAGGGAGCTACGGTAAATGACTTTTCTAAGGTCACAGAGTTAAATAAGGAGGAATCAGAGGAAGGTTTTGAACTGAGGTTTTTGGACTCCAGAACCAGTGTTCTCTCCAGTGTACTACTCATTAAATGTGTCCCCGAATCATCACTACCATGCTGTCTTCCTCCTCATGTTCCTCAATCTCCTCCCAATTTGTCATGATACTTAGGTGATGACATAAAGCACATACTAAAAATGACTGGATCAAAAGGGCTTGTCATAGATTTTTTTTTTGTCCTCTGGTAACGAGCTTCTGGGGTAAAATGCCAGCCCAATTAGTCAAATATCTGACGGTTGGCAAACCTAGCTTAATGAGGGAAAGAGAATGGAGATATCAATCAATAAACATTTATTCAGCACCTATTAGGTGTCAGGAGCTGTGCTAAGTACTGAAGATGCAAAGAAGAGGCAAAAGATAGTCCCTGCCCTCCAGGAGCTTACAATCTAATGGGGGAGACAACATGCAAACAAATAGATGCAAAGCATGTTATATACAAGGTAAAAAGGAAATAATTACCAGAAGGAAGGCACTAGAATTAAGAGAGTTTGGGAAAGGCTTCTTGTAGAATATGGGATTTTACCTGGGATCCAAAGGAAGTCAGAGCAATCACTAGTCAGAACAGAGGATCATTCCAGGCATGTGGGACAGCAAGAGAATACGCCTAGAACAAAGAAATTGAGTCTAGCTCATGGAACAATCAGGAGACCAGTATCTGTATTAAAGAGTAAATTTTAGGTACTCAGGTATAAGAAGATTGGAAAGGTAGGAAGAGGCTAGGTTATGCAGGCTTTGGATGTCAAATAGAGCTCCGGGATATACTAGGAAGCCGCTGGAGTTTATTGAGTAGGGAAGCAACATAATTGGACCTGCTTTTTTTGTGTGTGTGTGTGTGAGGCAATTGGGGTTAAGTGACTTGCCCAGGGTCACACAGCTAGTAAGTGTCAAGGGTCTGAGGCTGGATCTGAACCCAGGTCCTCCTGAATCCAGGGCTGGTGCTCTATCCACTGTGCCATCTAGCTGCCCCCATGGACCTGCTTTTTAGGAAAATCACTAGTGGCTAAATGGAAGATGCAGTGGGAAAAGACTTGAGGCAGGTAGAAACATCAGCAGGTTACTGCAATAATCAAGGTGTGAGGTGATGAGGGCCTGTACTAGAGTAGTGGCAATGTCAGAAGAGAGAAGGACATGTATTTGAGAGATGTTGTCAAGATGATATGGATAGGCCTTGGCAAAAGCTTGGGTGTGGGAGGGTGAGGGAAACATATGGGATGACTCCTAGGTTGCAAGCCTGAGGGGAGGATGGGTTCCCTACAATAATAGGGAATGCAGGGGGAATCTAGGTGGCACAGTAGATAAAGCACTGGCCCTGGATTCAGGAGGACCTGAGTTCAAATTCAGTATCAGACACTTGACACTTACTAGCTGTGTGATCCTGGGCAAGTCACTTAACCCTCATTGACCCACAAAAAAAAAATAGGGAATGCAGGGAGGGTTCTGTTTTGGACATATTAACTTTAAGATATCTACTGAATATTCACTTCAAGATGTCTGAAGGGTGGTTGAAGATATGATATTGGAGGTTCGGTCAGCAAAATGATTGGGGCAGGATAGACATATTTAAGAATCAACAACATATAAGAATTGGAAATCAAAGGAATGACCATCAATTGGGGAATGGCTAAACAAGCTGTGGTCTATGATTGTGATGGAATGTTATTGTGCTGTAAAAAATAATAAGCAGGATGATTTCAGAAAGGTCTGGAAAGACTTATGTGAACTGATGTATAGTGAAGTGAGCAGAATCAGGAGAACACTGGGCACAGTGAAGCAATATTGTTTGATGAAGAACTGTGAATGACTTTATTCTCAGCAATACAATCATCCAAGACAATCCCAAAGGACTAATGATGAAGCATACTATCCACTTCCAAAGAAAGACTTGATATGGACTGAACACAGACTGAAGCCTGCTATTTTTCACTTTTCTTTTCTCTTTTATTCAAGTTTTCTTGTACAAAATGACTAATGGTGATGTTTTACACAATTGCACATGTATAACCTATATCTGATTGCTTATTGCCTCAGGGAGGAAAAGGGGTGGGAGGGAAGGAGGGACAAAATTTGGAACTCAAACCTTTAAATAAAATGTTTATTTTTTTTTTTAAAGAATCAACAGTATAGAGATGGTAAGTAAATCCATAATAGCTGATTAGGTCACCAAGTGAAGTAGTATCTAGGGAGAAAAGAAGGGAACACTTATGGCTAGAAGGAATGATCTGGAAGAGGATCCAACAAAGAAGACAGAGAAGAAGCAGTCAGATAGATAGGAGGAGAATCAGGATAGGGTGCTGTCCCAAAATCCTAGAAAGAAGAGTATATCAAGAATGAAGAGTCATCAACAGTGTCAGAAGTTGCAGGGAGGTCAAGGAGAATGAGAATTGAGAAAAGGCCATTGGATTTAGCAACTAAGAGATCATTAGTAACTTTGGAGAGAGCAGTTTCAGTAAAATGATAATGTCAGTAGCCAGATTGTAAAAGGTTAAGAAGAGAATTGGAGAAGGGAAAGTTGAGTCACCTACTATAAACATCCTTTCTGAAGAGTTTAATTACAAAGGGCATAGAAGATATAGAATAATGATCAAGGATGGAAAGGTCAACTGAGGGGTTTTGGGGTTAGAAGAGACATAGGCTTGTTTATAGTCAGTAGGAAATGAACCAGTAAAGAGGGAGAGATAGAAATTAGTAAAAGAGTGGGGATGACAGAGGGAGCAATCTGTTGGAGGAAATGGGATAAATGAAATCACTTGAACACGTCTTGGTTAGGAGTAAGGCTACTTCATTAAGGGAGACAAGGGTAAAGTAAGAGAGTATGGCAGAAGGCACCCAAGTAATAGGAGATAAGGAATTGGAGAGAAGAGGGAAATCATGGTGAATAGCTTAAATTTTTTCTGTAAAATATGAGGCAAAGCTTTCAGCTGAGAGAGTTGGAGAAGGGGGAACCATGGGGGACTGGAGATTGAGATAGTGAGTTGATAAGGGAGGTATAGTATAATAGGATTACCTGGCAGCAGTGAGGGCTTAGTAGAGGTTATGTAACACAAATTTGTAGTGGACCCAGTCAGAATCACTGCATAATTTTCTTCACCTTCATTCAGCAGCACGTGTGTAGGAGCAAAGTTGACAAATGGGAGCGATTCAAGGCTGAGGTTTGCCTGGGTTTAACCAGCAATTTAATAAAGAGGCTAGGGATTCAAGGGAGGAGCATGGTATAGAGTCATTTGGGAATACTCAGACACTGGTTGTTGTGTTAAAAGGTGTAGCTATTCCCAGCATGGTCACAACTATTGGTTTAGTCGAGAGTACTGAAGACTCTTGAAATTTGTGAACATATAACACTGTATTCTTTAGGGTCCTCAGCATTTAAAGAGTATTCACAACAACAGAATGAACATATGGAAAATGTGCTATATTGGCAAACTATACATACTCTCTGATCAATTAATCAAAATGTCACACTGGAACAACTCCTAAATCATATCCTACAAATAATGAATATATTTTATTTTTTGTTTTTGTTTTTGTTTTTGTTTTTTGTGGGGCAATGAGGGTTAAGTGACTTGCCCAGGGTCACACAGCCAGTAAGTGTCAAGTGTCTGACCCCGGATTTGAACTCAGGTCCTCCTGAATCCAGGGCTGGTGCTTTATCTACTGTGCCACCTAGCTGCCCCCATGAATATATTTTAAATAAATTATTAAGGGTCATCAAAAAAATGTGTAGGACCTGTAGGTCTCTGGAGGTTAAACAGTCATTCAAAGCTCACGACTACTTGGAATTAGATTCTAAAATCTGAAGATACAAGGGTTTTTTCATAAAGTCATAATAAAATAGCACTCAGCAATCTGCTGGAGACAAAAATATATACATGTGTAGAATTTAAATGAGGTGTTTGTATATAATTTATTATGCTTTAGGCAATTTAGAAAAAGCAAAAATTGCAGTAATAACTTTGGATAAAGCAACAGTAAAAATAAACACTATCAAGAAAAATAAACAGGGAAACTACACTGAGCTTTAATGTACTTTTAATAAAGAAATAACACCATTATTAAACACACACACATACACACCCCAAGTGGTAAGGTATCTAAATACATAATGGAAAAGTCAACTGAAATTTTTAAAAGACCTTAATAGTAAGACAATAATCATAGGTGACTTTAATATTCTTATTTCAGAGCTCAACAAATTGAACAGAAGGATAAACAGGAAGGAAATTCTAGATCTGAATAGATCACTGAGAAAATAGTTTTACTAGAATTGTGGAGATAAATAATGGCAATTTTTCATATTTTCATATGGAAAACATATTCAAAATATTTCAAAATATATTCATATTTTAATGCCAGAGTCACTCTAGGTCCAGTAAATCTTAAGTTATACAGAGGGTCAGCTAGGTGGCACAGTGGATAGACCACTGGCCCTGAAGTTGGGAGGACCTGAGTTCAAATCCTGCCTCAGATACTTAGCTGTGTGACCCTGGACAAGTCACTTAACCCCAAATCCCTCAAACATGTGGGACCATCTCCAGTCATTCTGATGTATATCTTGCCACTGGACCCAGATGGCTCTGGAGGAAAGAATGAGGTTCGTGACCTTGCACAGCCCTCTCTCACTTAAATTCAATTCACTGTAAGTCATGACACATTGATGCCATGGTTCTCTTCAGGAAAGAAGGACAAACAAAATTATGCATAATAAATACTAAATACAGGGAACTAAACAACCCACCAAATCAAATGATGCCAAAACAGTAGTATTGAGGCAAGGCAAGCTAGGAATTATATCAGAGTCTAGTGAGTTCCTCAGCTCTCACTGAACAAGGAGAGAAAATATGTCATCATTGCAGCATAGCTGTGGAGATAATTTAACAATTCCAGTAGATATGTAGATGCAGAATGCATAAAACATTCTACCTTTCTCCTGGCTGCAGAATGATTCTGTCTATACCTGGGCCTGTCAGATCTGTGACTCTTTTGTAGGAGCTTGTTTCCCAAACTACTCTGGAAAGAAAGGAAATTAAATTGTATTCATTCAGGAATGATGAGAATATGTCTGTTGTTTTATTATTCATTACCTTCCCAATCAAATATTTTACCTTTTCAATTTTCCCCCTCTTGCCTGGGTTTCTTAGTAAGCAATATCTAGGCCAGAATTAACATAGGAATTCCCTGTTTTTGAACTGGGTTAGAGTAATTGAACCAAGTTAGGCAGATTATTACTAAAAGTCTCCACAATTTGTGAGGGTCCAGAGGTAATTGGATCCATGCATTACAGGAAGAAAGGGGGAAATGCTTACAGATACTAATGTGGTTGAATAGGAAATTCATAAACAAACTCAGATTCAAATAGGATATTTATAGAAGGTAGAAGTGAAGGTAGGGAATTAATTCCAAATACAGACATACCTTGGAGATATTGCAGGTTTGGTTTCAGACCACCACAATAAAGCAAATATTGCATTAGGAGCCATACATTTTTTTTTGGTTATTCAGTACATATGCAATTTGTTTCCACTAAATTCTCGTATATTAAGTGTGAAATAATACTATATTTATTTCTTCCTCATTGAAGCATTAGGGGCATGGCATTTCTGTGGAAAATCTCTGTAAAATGTTTTGGCTCTCCCTTAGTAGCAGAGAAGTCTTAAATTTTTTTCTTTTACTTTTATGGAGTGTTTACAGTACCTTATCATATTTGGTCATAATCTCTGTATTGTCTATCTGCCTTTGTGTGTCATCTGTGGCTTCCACAAAACTCCCAAAATATTCCCATTTAATTTCTTATGCCTACCCATGATATATCTAAATCATGATGGGGAAAATTGCAATGTGGAAGGGCTAACTATCTAAAAAAACAAAGTGCATACCTTAATTTAAAAATACTTTATTGCTAAAAAATGCTAACCATCATCTGAACCTTCAGCAAGGCATAGTCTTTTTGCTGGTGGTGGATCTTGATTCAGTGTTGATGGCTGCTAATTGATCAGAGGGGTGGTTGCTTTGCTGAAGGTTGGGGTGGCTGTGAAAAGGCAACAATGAAATTTGTCAGAATGATTGACTCTTCCTTTCACAAGATTTCTCTGTAGCATGTGATGCTTTTTGATTCTACTTTATCCACAGTAGAACTTTTTTCAGAATTAAAGTCAATCTTCCCATACCCTGCTGCTGCCTTATCAACTAAGTTTATGTAATATTCTTGTTGCAGCTCAGGGAATAGGGAGGACTGAGGAGAGGGAGAGAGATGGGGGAAAGGCCAGTCAGTGGAGCAGTCAGAACATATTGTCAGGGGGAAAATGGGGTAGGGGGTTTGGGAAGGGGATAGGGGTATGGGGTTTGGGGTCCTTAGGAATTCCTCTTTAAAGAATTACGCCCGGGGGCAGCTAGGTGGCAGTGGATAAAGCACCGGCCCTGGATTCAGGAGTACCTGAGTTCAGATCTGGCCTCAGACACTTGACACTTACTAGCTGTGTGACCCTGGGCAAGTCACTTAACCCTCATTGCCCTGGGGGAAAAAAAAAAGAAAGAAAGAAAAAAAAGAAAAAAAAAGAATTACGCCCTCTTGCACACAAAAGCAGTTAGAATAAGATGGTAGTTTATTTAGAGGAAGGGGAAGGGAAGGGAAACCATGAAAGAAGTCCTTGGACTCCTCATGGGGAGAAGGCATGGCACAGAGTGTGGCTCTGAGATACCAATCTCCTCGAGCAGGAGACTGGCAGGTACTTTTATAGGGGACTGATGGGGGTGACCATCTGACTGTGGAAAGTTCCCTTTAGTGAGGGAGGACCATCCCCCACTGGTGGTGGCTGGAGGAATTGGGTGAGGGGTGGCTGCAGATCTCTCAGGCCATCTCCTCTGGACACAAAGGAAGCAGCCACACCTAAACTTATCTCCCCAGGGTTGAGGGAAACTAGAATGAAGGGTGGAGGTCCTGAAGCTAGCTCAGTCTGATCTGGTTTCACTTGTCTCTTTAGGTGCGTCTGTCCTTTGGTTTAGTTTCTCAATGAGAAGGTTCTTTGATGTGCCCCAGAGAACTCCTGGGGTGCCATGGGCCCATAACAATATACATTTATCAGGGCAGCTAGATGGCACAGTGAATAGAGCACTGGCCCTGGAGTCAGGAGTACCTGAGTTCAAATCCAGCCTCAGACACTTGACACTTACTGGCTGTGTGACCCTGGGCAAGTCACTTAACCCCAATTGCCTCACTAAAAACAAACAAACAAACAAACAAAAAAACAATATACATTTATAAGTTAAGTTTTCCATCTTATATGGGCACCAAAAAAAATGCAATAGTAACATTAAAGATCCCTGATCACAGTTGAGTCACTGATAACAGATATAACAATAATGAAAAAGTTTGAAATATTGTGAGAATTACCAATACCTGACACAGAGATGATATAAGCACATGCTTTGTGTGAAATGGTGCCAATACACAATACATATATGTGTGTATATGTGTATGTATACATATGCATATGTATGTATATACATATCTATGTATATATCTGTGAAGTACAATAAAATGAAACCTAATAGAACAAGGTAGGCCTGTTTAAATGTGGCAAGTTCCTAACTGAATAACTGTCAGGAAAGACAAAATTTAATATGAGCTACAGCTTAAAGAATCACAGAATTTGTATCATGGAAAAGACTTCAGAGATCATCTAGGCCTACCCATCCCAAAATATAACATCTGCTGTCAAATAAGTATTCACTTCCACTTGAAGACTTTGATGATGATGAAACAGATCTTTAATAGAACTGGACTACACGCCCTCTCAGGTCCCCTTCAGCTCCAGATCTATGATCTATGATCTATGATCCAATATTAGTCCTTTCTGGTTTCCTCTGTGAAAAATGCTAAAGCCAAGAAGAAAGGACAGCAAGAAGAAAAACAAGGAATTGATTGCATTCCTGTGTCTGTGTGAGTAAAAATGGAAAAAAAATAATGGATAATAGAAAATAGAATCACTTGACTCCTATTTTGCTTCTAGGAGGAAAAATCTGTGGATTGGGAAGGATAGAACAAATATTATGAAGAGGGAACTAAGAATCAGGATAAGTGAGGAGTGAGGATAAGTGGTCTTAGTGAGTTCAAGTTACCTGACACAAATGAATTACATCCCATCTAGCAGCTAAGATTGTTGAATTCTGCCCATCAATCAATCAAGAAGCATTGGTTAAATGCTTAGTATAGGACATATGTTGTGCTAGACACTAAGGATAAAAAGACAAAAATGAAACAATCCCTGCCTTCAAGTAACTTATACTATATATTTTTTTTAATCTTTTTTTTTTTTTTTTTGGTGAGGCAATTGGGGTTAAGTGACTTGCCCAGGGTCACACAGCTAGTAAATGTTAAGTGTCTGAAGTCGGATTTGAACTCAGGTCCTCCTGAATCCAGGGCCGGTGCTTTATCCACTGCGCCATCTAGCTGCCCCTAACTTATACTATATTGAGGGAGGCTTCATGTAAAAATATAGGTATAAACAAACAGATTCAGAATAGGCAAAAGTTAATATGGCAAAAGTTAAAAGTTTGGGGGAGTCATGACAGATGAGAAAATGGGAAATCTAAGAAGTAGGTGTGAATTAAGAGGACCATTCCAGTCATGGGGCACTGAGATAGGAAATAGTTTGTGTATGAGGAATATTAAAAAGTTATTTTGGTTCAGGATCAACTCAGGCCAGTCCAGTGACTCAAGAGTAGGCTTAGAGTGCAATGGGATATTCAAAGGCCATAAAATGCAATAAAAAATATTTCACTAGTAACAGACAATAAAAATAATACTATTCTAAAGGATTCAGGAAAAATGCTATTTCCCTTTGCTTTCATATATACAGTACTATATAGTACTACAGTTACTAGCCCTACTAGGTCACAAAGGGGTTCCCATAAGACAATGGAAATTCTACTAAAACCTTTAACACCAACTCCCATAGGCTGAGCTTTTTATGTTTTAGGGAGCAAGGAAGCCAATCCAATGATGAGCCTGAGAATAACCTATATAATCTGTTTTTAAGGAAACCAGCCTAGTTTATATAAAATATACCATGCAAGTTCTTTTGAACTATTGATGGTCTTTGTGTAATTGCAGAAAATAAGAACATAGCATTATACACTCAACAATGAAAGGGACCACAGAGATGCCATAGAATTGAAACCAGCAAAGATCATACCAAATTTTAAAAAGTAGATCTGTTAACTCTGGATTAGAGAATTTGGTGCCATTTTTTAAAATACTTGAATGGATTATTAGGAGCATTTTCCAGGGCTTAAAAGCATATATTCCAACACCCTCACTTTACAGATGAAGAAATAGAGATTTTGAAAAGTTAGATGACTCACAAAAGGTGATATAGGTAATAGATATCAGGGCCAATATTAAAACCTAGAAACACTGACTCCAAATCCAGGATAATTTAAACAATTTAAGAATTATTTGCGAGTACTTCAATAGGGAAGTGGAAGTATGAGCCGGTATTTGTTTCAAAGTTATTAAACTCATGAATTAGAGAAATTCTGTAAACCTGGATTCCAAAAAAAGGAATTTTGCAGAGTTTCTAATGATATCCTTGTGAATAAGATGAAATTATATGAAATAGATGATAGTATAGTTAAACATATTGGAACTTGTTGACAAAGTAGTCCCAAAAAGTTTTGATTAATTGACCGATGTCAACCTGAAGTGATATCAAGTGGACTGTAATAAGGTTTTGCTCTTTTTTTTCTGTTCAATATTTTTTATTAAAGACCTTCCTGAAGTCGTAAACAGCATAGTCTTCAAATTATAGATAACATGAAGCTGGGAGGGATATCTTATGCATGAATGACAGTATCAGAATTCAAAAAGATCTAGATAGGCTGAAATATTGGATCAAAGGGATAAATACAAAATCAGAGATGTGCTGGTATATGCAAAAAACTGGATCCCCAGGGGAAAATGTATATATGCCAAACACAGTCTTAAGTTTATAATACATTGTTAATATTTTCTCTATCACTGTTTTAAGTCTAGAAAATAAACAAAACAATAAATCAAGTCCTGATTTATAGTGTTTGCCTATTTACAAGGTATAAATACTCACATAGAAAATTTAATAATTGGCTCTCACAAGCTGACTTGAACTGGTTCCAGCATACCTCTGTAAAATTCTGTCTTGAGCTTAAAATATCAAGTGCACAAGCATAAAAGAAGGGATATTTGGCTAAGGAGCAACACATTAAAAAAAAACTTGGAAGTTTTAGTGTACTGAAGGCTCAATATGAATAAGGTGATTTGGCAACTAAGAAAGCTAATATTATCTCAGGTATGTCAAGATAATGGAATGTGATAGATGAGATTTAGCAGATACTCAGGGGCCCTCCTGGAGACTGATTTAAACTGATTGAATTGGATAAGGTGACTGACTGACTGTTGATTGCTTACTAGATTGTAAGCACATCTGGCTGGTACTTAAGGGTACTTAAGAAGGTATTGTTCTCAGAAGCTAAAATCTTTGAACTTTACATTGAGACCACCTTTGGGTCCAGTGAACCAATGAATTTGAATGATACTAGCCAATCAGCTTGAAGAGCCTCCCATTTCTGGGAGGGGAACATGAAGGAGGAAGTGGATGCTGGTGAGAGTGTATTTTCTCTTTTGGTGTGAGACTTCAGTGTGGTGTTCAGAAGTGAAAGATTTAGGAAGGTGAGGATTTACAGGCTATAAGAAATCTGTTCTCAATCTTTCTCTTTCTTTTACTGTCTTTCAATGAAGCCTTAAACCTAAACTCATTTGTTAGTGATTTTAGTCAGTTTTACCCCAAAACTGGGGGGACAGATTAGAACCCACATTTAGAATTTTAAATTACACACAGGCCACTTTAATAAAAGAATAATGTTTGCTGTCAAAGACATGATAGTCTCAGTATGCTCTACCCTGTTCAGACTGTATCTAGACTTTAAATTCTGATTCCAGGCATCACATTTTAGAAGGGACATTGACAGTATAGTGTTTACTCATAGAAGGGCAAGCCAGAGTCTTCTTGATTTTTGTCTTGCCACTGGACTTGAATGACTCTGGAGGAGAGTGAAGCTGATGACTTTGCGCAACACTTCCTTGCTTAAATCCAATTCATGTCTTTGGTCATGGGTCACCTTTGAGAAAGAAGGATGAATAACAACAACAACAAGATGCCATATTTTATAACACCATATTTTATAAGCATTTGGCAAAGGAACTCCAGATGTTAAGCCTGAAAAAAAAAATGCTCAGAACTAACCATGTCATTTCCCGCTCAAAAAAGTGCCAGTTGGTTCCCTTTCACCCATAAGAGTGGGATTTGCTCGTTTCAAAGATCTATTCTTTGCTGTGAGGAATCCATCCTATTGAACATTTAAGTTGATAGCACTATGAAGCAGGAAACAGCTTCATGCTCAAGCAATTTCAAATATAAGTTCCATGCTATTTGAATTACATACAATTCATAGTCCAAAGTGTGTGGTCTATGGCATGCCTTTTAAGAACCATTGACCTATAGGATGACAGCTAAGGGTTAGGACATTTGAAAAACATTTGAAGCTCTTCACAAGCTGACTCATCTTTCCTGACTCATTATACATTACTCCCTGTCAGCTATTCTTTTTTTTTTTTTTCATGTTAAATTGATCTTCTTACTGTTCCTCATATAAGGCACTCTACCTCCACTCTGGTCATCCTCTGTGTCTGGAAGTTATTACTTTCTTTCCTCCTACCTTATTCTTTGTGTCCTTCAAGATCTAGGCCAAGTGCTGCTTTTGTATCAGAAGCCTTTCACATTCCCTTAGCTGTTAGTACCTGTATCCTATGTCTATTTTGTAGATAGCTATATATGAACATCTTTGTCTCCTTTGAGAGGTCATAAGTTCCTTGTGGTCAAGGAATGTTTCAATTTTGTCTTTGCATTTCCAGTACCTAGGACATAGTAGATGCTTAATAAATGCTTGTTAACTGATTTATGACTGAAAATAGGAGTCTTGGGGGCAGCTAGGTAGTGCAGTGGATAAAGCACTGGTCCTGGATTCAGGAGGATCTGAGTTCAAATCTGGCCTCAGACACTTGACACTTACTAGCTGTGTGACCCTGAGCAAGTCACTTAACCATCATTGCCCACCCCCTACACACACACAAAATCCTCTCATGCAAATTTGGGGAGAAGGAGGAAGAGAATTTGGAACACAAAATTTAAAAATATACATGTCAAAAATTTACATTTACATGCAATTTGGAAAAAAATAAAATTGTGAATTAAAGAAAATATGGTAGTTCAGACAGCAGTCCCTTTCCAATGAACGACTGCTCATTCTCTCAAAGAGGGAATGCTCTTTCTCCATCTCTAAATCACAGAGACAACTCCACGGACTTGGTGTTTACGTGGGTGCCTGAGGAGAGTTAATAAATGCAGGTGTGCTTTTAAAACAGAAAATAGGAGTCTTGTGGGGAACATAATGACCTAAAATACACAAAGGGTTTTTGTGTAATGTAGGCATGAAACTTGTTTTGTTTAACTCCAGAGGACAAAACTAATACCAGCGGCTGGTAGTTACAAGGAGGTTGCTTTTGTCTAAATAAAAAGGAAAAGCTCCCAACCCTCAGCTGTCCGGAAAAAAAGAAAAAGAAAAAGATCTGCCTTCAGAGGTAATGAGCTCACCATCACTGGAGGTCTTCAAGAGGAAACTGGACAGTTATTTCTCAATCAATTAACAAATATTTATTTAGCTTCTACTATGTGCCAAAATGCTGTGGATATAAAAAGAGGCAAAAAATTGTCCCTGCATTCAAGGAACTTATGATCTAATGGATAATACAGCATGCAAACAAATATATACAAGGCAAGCTATATAAATAGGAAATAATTAACAGAGGGAAAGCATTGGAATTAAGAGGGGTTGGGGAAAGCTTTCTTTAGAAGGTGAGATTTTAGTCGGGACTTAAAGAGAGCCAGGGGCATGAAGAGTCAGAGTGGAGGAGGGAAAATGTCCTCCAGGCTTGGAGGACATCCAGAGAAAATGCCTGGAACCAATACTCGTGTTTCAGGTTGGACTTGAGATCCTTGCTGTTTATTTCATCAATTGAAGAAAAGAAGGTTATGGCTAAGTCACTCTCATTTAGCTCTTGCACCATATTGCTCAGAATGTTCATGAGTCATTCTGTTCAGTCCAAGATGAGTGACTGGATAGTCATTCTCAGAGCAGGCAACTCATGTAATTGCCTTCTTATGCAAGATGTCCAGGAAGTACCTGTAGATCAGCAGCCTGTCACGAAATGCTCATCTCTGACTTACTGGAAATGTATTATTACCGCATATGGAAATATATTTTTCTATGGAAAATGAAATGAGGCAATACAGGGAGGTTTCTTCTTAGATTCAGGGACACCAGCAAAGAGGAACTAGTCATTAGAGATAACATGGTGAAGAGGGCAGAAATCTTAACCTGTGTCAGTAAAGGTCTCAGCTCATTTACAAATGAACAAAGAGCTAGAGGCATCACCCCTCCCCCTCCAATAGAAGCATTAATTCAATGGATATTCATTTCATTGGGAGAGGTGGGTTTGCAAAGCAGGAAATTAAGCCATCTGCTAGTGGTTTGTGGAGAGCAAATCATGCAGGACCTTGGTAAAGGTCCTAGAGAAGCAGCATGATATGATGGATGGAGAGCCAGTCTTGAAGTCATGAAGACTTAGGTCCAGGTCTCACCTCTGACACATACTGGTTGTGTGACCCAGGGCAAATCATTTAACCTATCAGTTGCTATGAGCAACCCAGGTTAAAGGGTGCTGATCTACCTTAGTTCATCCAGTCTTATGGATTTAATAATCATCTCTATGTAGATGATTCCCAAATTTACTTACTTTTCTATCTGTCTATATTTCCAACTGCTTATTGAAATTTCAAGCCAGATGTCACACAGGCAACTCAGACTCATCATGTCTAAAACTGAATTCATCATTCCCTCAAAAATTCACCCCATTCTAAATTTCCCTATTCCTATATTGGGCACCAGGTTCACAGTATTGGTATCACCCTTGACTCTTCACTATCTCTCATCCCATATATGTAATTAGTTGCCAAATCTTGCCATTTCTACCTTCATGGCATCCATTCTATGTACACTCTTCTCACTACTTAAATAGCAATTACCTTAGCTCAGGCCCCCATACCTTCTTGCCCGTAGTCTTGCCATAGCCAGCAGGCTAATAGCAATTAGTCTTCCTGTCTCAAATCTCTTCCATTTCCAACTTATCCTCCCCATGGTTGTCAAAATAATTTTCCTACCAGCCAAAGTGATCCATTTGCTGTTCTTGATACATAACACTCCATCTCCTATCCTCATATCTTTGCACTGACTGTTCTCTATTCCCGGAATGGACTGACTCTTCATCTGTACCTCTTAGAATTCCTTATTTCCTTCAGAACTCTTCTTAATCACTATCTTCTCCCATGGACCCTTTTCTGATTCTCTTACCACAGTAATGAATGCCCTCCTGACTCACCCTCTGAATTTATACTGTATTTTATTTGTATATACTTACTTGTATACATGTCATCTTTCCCCATAGTATGTTAGCTCATCAAAGGTAAGGGTTCTTTTCCTTTTGCCTTTGTATTCTCAATGCCTAGCACAATGTCTAGCACATAGTAGGTACTTAAATGAATTTCCTTACTGGGAGTTCCTTACATTAATTGAATCACAAGTTAGTAAAAATAAAATAAAAATATGTTTATTAGAAAGGTTACATGTTCATCATCAGAACCAGGTGTATGTTATACTTATCCATGTACTTATTGCACATAGTCCAAGTAGAAAGAAAGTTCTCTGAAGCTAGTAACTGTTTTGCTTTTGTCTTTGCCTTTATTTTCTTAGTGCCTAGCCTTGCACATAGTAGGGAATAAATAGATATTTGTTGAATGCTAGCGTAATGAGAGGGGACTGGCCAGTGGGGGCCTAACTTTAAGGAATAATTTGCTTGACCCAGCCCAGCTATGGATCAATCTGGCAACTGAGAAACTATGTCCTTTAAACATTTATTTTATTTTTAATTTTTTTGCAGGGCAATGAGGGTTAAGTGACTTGCCCAGGGTCACACAGCTAGTAAATGTTAAGTGTCTGAGGTTGGATTTGGAACTCAGGGCCTCCTGAATCCAAGGCTGGTGCTTTATCCACTGTGCCACCTAGCTGTCTCCAGAAAACTATGTCTTTTAAGCAAGAGAATGACTGAACCACTGGCTATGTTACGCCCAGAAGTGATTTAGTTGGGGAGGACATTTGTTCATTTCCTACTGGCTGTACTCTTTGGCCTTCATTATTCCCTAGGAACATTCATCATCCTGAAATATACACATTAGACTTTGTACTCATACAGTATCCTCTGCCCCCCCCAATTAGAAGGCAGAGTGAAGAGCTCTTCCCAAACCTCCATTTAAGGATGATGCCCCAGCCAGCCATCTCTTCATTTCCCAACCAGCTTACATTCCTTTGGACTTATCTATCAAGCCTCCATGCTAAATACCTTTCTCCCCAAACCCTAACTATATTCAGCTGCTTTTTGTGTTTTAATCTTTCCCTTTAGCTTGTAAGCTCCTTGAAGGCAGGAACTATCTACCCTCCCCCCCCCACCATTACTATGAACAAAACAAAGTGCCTGCCAAGTAGTATGTTCTTTTTGACTAACTGGTGGGTGTGATCACAAGGGGAGAAGGTAAATCCCAGAGGGTTTTTTGGTTTGGTTTGGTTTGGTTTTTTGCGGGGCAATGAGGATTAAGTGACTTGCCCAGGGTGACACAGTTAATAAGTGTTAAGTGTCTGAGGATGGATTTGAACTCAGGTCCTCCTGAATCCAGGGTTGGTGTTCTATCCACTACGCCACCTAGCTGACCCCCACCAGAGAGTCTTAATTGCACACCAGAAGCACAGCTGATGACTGACCTCTAATAGGAATCTGAACAAAGTATCAGAAAGTGGGAACAATGGTTGCTCCGGGAAAGGCAGACCCAAAGAGAAGGGAACCACAACAAAGTGCCCTGAAAAGGACAGCCCAGGCCTAGGTAAGGGAGAGTTACACTAGGCATCTAGCAGAGCCATGAGATGTAGCAGTACTAGGCTCGTCCCCCAATATAACAGTCCCTTTGGACAAAGTCATTATCATCCTGCCCTAATTCTGGCTTTGAATATTAATATTCATTCACCAGAAACATTCCCCACAAGAAGTAGAACTATTATTAACAAATAGTAAATTTGTTGTTAGGCAAACTGACCAGGACAGAGAAGAATATAGCAAAGGAAAGACAGGACTTCCAAAAGGCCATGGAAACTTCCAAACAAGGGAAGTTTTTTCAAGATCAATACAAGACAGCAAAACAAACCAACCCCACCAACTTCATGAACTCTTCTTGATCTAGATGAATGGCTGAGGGAATAAGCAGAACAAAAATTCAGATCCTGTAAGCTTACATTTTCCCTAAAGAGCTGGGTTATCTATTCCTACACAGTCTTAGACTACTTATATTTTAGAAACTTTCCATTGTGATCATTATTTTTAAATCCCTATAGTAACTCTAGATAGCTAGCAATGAATGACCTGACCATTCTGCTTCACCCCAATCACCTTCTTCCTGCTTCTTCAAATACATCTGCTACTGCTGTATCTTCCAGACAGAACTGGGGTTGTGCTGCCCTGATTGTTGAAACCTCAGTACTATTCTAGCCAACCCTAGCCCAGCTATACCTCTTTACTTCAGCCTTCATTGGTCCTGTAGAAAGAATATACCTTCCCCATCCCCCAATGTGTTTCCATTTCTTGCTTTGGGAACTGTGATCAAATCAACATTACCAAGTTTCTGGAAAGAGCATGTCAATGGACTTCTTATTGTTTCACTCCCCATCCCTGGGTCTTCCTAGACCAAAAACAACCTGTCACCCCCCTCCCCATATTCTCCACTTCCCTCAATATGTTGTTTTCCCCTATTAAATTGCAAATTATTTGAGAGTAGGGGCTTTATATTTGCGTGCCTGGCATCTTATAAGTGCTTAATTTTTTTTTATTCATTCATTCATTCCAATACTTAAAACCCTTTTCAAAACTAATGATGATTTTGTGCTTGTTTTTAACGAAAGCATATAGGGGAAGAGCTGAAAAACTGTTCCCCAACCACAGGGAGATCTGGATAAGAGAAATCAGAATAGCAGAGGGGATTAGTAGCAGCAAATACAAAGGGGAAGTTAGTGAGCTAAGTAAGCCCTGGGTTCTTGGATAGAAGGAAGTGTGGCACAGGGGCCCTATACAGTCCTGACAAGAATTTCCCCAGACTTCCCTGCTTTGGGGCCCATTCACATACTCTTTACAAATACCAAAGCAGGTTTGTATGTTGAGAAGTGAAGAAAGGGGTGATTCATCATGAGCACTGATTAATAGAGAGGCTGGAGTAGGGAGAAGAGCAATGGGCCCTAGCTTTCTTCCTTAGTGGCCTTTGAAGTTGCATCAAAGGTCTATTTACAGCCACTTGAAAGCA
This sequence comes from Dromiciops gliroides, assembly GCF_019393635.1. Lineage (NCBI taxonomy): Eukaryota > Metazoa > Chordata > Mammalia > Microbiotheria > Microbiotheriidae > Dromiciops > Dromiciops gliroides. The sequence continues at coordinate 145,025,950 of NC_057865.1, forward strand.
TCTCCACTTGTTTCTATATTTTAACAGAAAACAGCATCCTGACTACCCCCCCCAACATCCTTTGACTATTAGAAGTGAGCTCAAACAAGGCAAATATTATCATAATACCATCTATACCATAGCCAGCTAGAAAAAAATGTAGACTTAATTGCTAAGGCAGGGCAAAAATATATGAAAAACAATTGTTTTGTGACTGCCCTTGGATATATTTATTCTCTCTCCCATGTGGTGCATAACCTAATAAGGATTTTCCAGAGCCTGGGAGAATAGAAAAGGACATTCAAACAATTCTTCCAAGCAGTTTAGTGGAAAGACTTGCATGGCCAGGGCTTCTGGTTGCATTAATCAATAAGTTTCCAATGTTTCAAGCCTCCAGCTGTAATAAGGAAAAGCATCTGTCAATAATAGTGAGCAGTTTTATGAGAACAAAAAAATCACATAAAATGCAACAGTAAATCATTCCAAGAATCTATGTATTGGAAACTCCTTATAGCCCATTATCCCCTTCCATGTTCCCCCCCCTCATATTCTTGAAATAACTCAGAATTAAAGTGAAACGTTTCTATACATTTTTTTTTCAGTTGGTCTCCTGTCCAGCTCTCTCCCTTTCCTTTCTCTGTCTCTGTCCCTGTCTCTGGAACACACTTACCAGATTACTACAGAATATCAGTGGCTCCTTGTTACTTCTACAATCAATAAAAGCTCCTCTCTTCGGCATTTAAAGCCCTTCACAGCCTGGCTCCAACCTTGGTATTCAGCCTTATTATACATTATTACCTTATCATGCATTGTATAGGCATACATCTCTGAACCTTTAAGAGACTGTCCATTATGCCTGCAAAGCAACTGCTGCCCACCTCTGCTCTCAGACTCCTTAGTTTCCTTCTCTCTTACAAAGGTCTTCCCTGATTTCTTCAGTTTCTAGTCTCGTGCCACACACCCCACCCCCCCCCCACCCCCACCCCCCCGCCAAACTGCCATGGATCTATTCTTAGAGATTTATATGTTACATTTATCTCTTCATGTATGCTCTTTAAGGACAGGGAGAATTTTCATTTTCATGTTTGTATATTTCCTGTGCTAGTACAATGTCTGGCACATATAAGTTTTTTAAATAAATGCTTATTTGCTGACTGATTAATAGAGGATGCAGTAACTGTGGAGCTTTACATTGGGTCCCTTGGGATGTTAGATGTTACTGCTGAGTACAATAATGTTGTAATGGCTGGGCCATGAAAATAGGGTTGGGGTAGAATAAAAGACACAGTTCAGCCACAAATTCAAGAAGATCCTAATGCTAGCCTCTTTATCATTATCCTGGGTAATGTGTTAATGTGTCCACAATTTACAAACACTAGACTTATGAAGACTTGAAGATGAATTGGCTAGTTTGAGAGTGGAGGATAGGGAGGGAGGGAATCATTAAAACAAAAACCATTGCAAATATGTATAGGTGGTGCAGTGGACAGAGCACTGGGATTGGAGTCAGAAGAGCCTGAATTCAATTCTCACCTTAGGTACTTACTTGCTATGTGTCACATAACCATGTTCACCTCAGTTCCTCATCTATAAATGAACTGGAAAAGGAAATGGCAAACCACTTCAGTATCTCTGCAAGACGAGGAGAAAAAGAAGAGGAGGAAGAGGAGGAGGAGGAAGAAAAAAAATGTGCTTCAGTCTATACTCTGAAGTAATCAGTTCTCTATCTGGAGGTAGATACCATGTTTTAGAACTGCTGTTGTTCATTATGTTGATTAGATTTCCTAAATAAGTCAAAGTTGCTTCTCTTTACAAGATTGCTGTTATTGTATATAAATGTTCTCTCTGGCTCTGTTCACTTTGCATCAGTTCAAAATGAGTCTTCCCAGGTTTTTCTGAAATTATGCCCTTCATCATTTCTTTCACTACAATAGTATCCCATTACTTTCATAAACCATAAACTTGTTCAGCCATTCCTCAATTAATGAGTGGCACACCTCAGTTTCCAATTCTTTGTCACCACAAAAAGAACCACTATAAATAATTTTGTCTTTATGGATCCTTTTTCCTCTTTCTTTGATCACTTTGAGGAATAGTCAAAAATGTCAAAAAGAATGGGTAGTTTAATAGCTTTTTGGGTATAGTTCCAACATTGCTTTCCAGATGGCTGAACCAATTCACACTCTACCAACAGTGTATCAAAGTACCTGTTTTTCTTTTTTAAAAAAAACATGACATTAAAAAAATAATAATAAACATTTTTTATTTGAAGTTTTGAGTTCCAATTCCTATCCTTCTTCCCCTCTCCCCTCCTCTTTCCTGAGGCAGTAAAGCAATCAGATATAGGTTATACATGTGCAATTATATAAAACATTAACATATTAATAATTTTGTACAAAAAAACTTTTAAAAAAAGGAAAAAATGAAAGAAAGTGAAAAATACCCTGCTTCAGTCTGTGTTCAATCAAGATCAGTTTTTCCTTTGGAGGTGGATAGTATGCTTCATCATTAGTCCTTTAGGATTACCTTGGATCATTGTATTACTGAGAATAGTTAAGTCATTCACAGTTCTTCATCAAACAATATTGCTTTCACTGTACACAATGTTCTTGTGGTTCTGTTCACTTCACTGTGCATCAGTTCATATAAGTCTTTACAGGCCTTTCTGAAATCATCCTGCTTGTCATTTCATATAGCACAATAATATCCCATCCCCATCATATACCACAGTTTGTTTAGCCATTCCCCAATTGATGGGCATTCTTTTGATTTCCAATTCTTAGCCAGAACTGCTATAAATATTTTTCTACAAATAGGTCTTTTTCTCTTTTGGGTGGAAGTCTTTGGAATATAAACCGAGCAGTGATATTGCTGAATGAAAGGGTATGCACAGTTATATAACCCTTTGGGCATGGTTCCGAATTGCTCTCCAGAATGGTTGGATCCATTTGCAACTTCACCAACAGTGAGTTAGCATCCCAGTTTTCCCACATCCCCTCCAACATCCAATATTTTCCCTTTTTATTATATTTGTCACCTTGATAGGTATGAGGTGATACCTCAGAATTGTTTTAATTTGCATTTCTCTGATCAATAGTGATTTAAAGCATTTTTTTCATATATACACAGCTTCTATTTCTTTGAAAACTTCATGTTCATATCCTTAGACCATTTATCAATTGGGAAATGACATATTTTTATAAATTTAATCCAGTTTTCTATATAGTTGAGAAATGAGGTCTTTATCAGAGATACTTGTTTCAAAAATTCTTTCCTTATAATCTTGGTTGCATTAGTTTTGTTTGTGCAAAAGTTTTTAAATTTTATATAATCAAAATTATCTTTTTTATTTTTTGTATTGCTCTCTATACATTCTTTGGTCATTAAGTCTTCCTCTGTCCATAAATCTGACAGATAAACTACTCAATGTTCTCTTAATTTGCTTACGATATCACCCTTTATATGTAAATCATGTACACATTTGGACCTTATTTTAGTATACAGGGTAAGATATTAATCTATACCTAGTTTCTGCCATATTGTTTTCTAGTTTTCCTAGCAGTTTTTGTTAAATAATGAGTTTTTGTTCCAAAAACTTAGATATTTGGGTTTATTCAATACTAGATTACTATAGTCATTCATTATAGTGTAATTTGTACCTATTCTGTTCTTAGCCAGTACCAGATTGTTTTGATAATTACCACCTTTTTTTGGGGGGGGGGTTAAATGCGTTTTATTTTAGACAACCTACATGACATGTTTTTAAAAACAATGCCTCCACTCCAAATAAATCAAGGTCAAAAATAAATGAATAAAGCTCAAGATGGCATCAGTCTAAGTTTGTCCAAGTCCTGGTGTTGTATAGATGACAAAAAGCAGCAGCCAGTTATGATGAAAGGTGATTCAAAGTAATCAGCTGAATTTGTTAACATTTCTCCATTTCTAAACTATCCCTAAAGAAAACCATATATGGGGTCACACCATCCTCATGGAAGTCAGGAGAGCCACCGTGCCATCTGGATTCATGTTTTCGCTATGAAGAACTGATAGTTTGTTTTTTTTTTTAATTTTGGCAAGGATGTGTTTGATTTGTTCTGCAGCTCAGGCCATAAAAAGTTTTACTCTATCTGGTTTGTGTTCTTCAAATCTGCCTTTGATTGATTTCATGTAGTCTTTGATGTACTTTTTGTAGGATTCTTTTCTAAAACTAGTTTCTTGCAGATGATGGTTTATTATTATGTCAACTCCAGTGATTACAGTGGCATCTGTTCCTTCACCCTCAGGACCTTCAACAGAGGCATTCCCACCAATGAGTGAATCATCAATGGTACCCTCTGTCCTACTGACCATCTTCCCCTCCACCTCCAGACACAGCCCATTTGCAATCTCCCAGATCTTGTAAATGTCAGAGAACATCTCATCATGGCTGATGAGGTCCCGGTTGATGATCACGCCGGTGGAAGGAGGGAAGTGGCAGCCTAGCGCTGAGTGCCCAGAGCTAGGTGTGAGCTCGATGCAGCTGGAGTAGCCCTTGGGAGGGGAGGGGCGATAATTACCACTTTATAATGTAGTTCGACATCTGTTACTGCTAAACCACCTTCTTTTGCATTTTTTATTGATTCCCTTGATATCCTTGAGTTTTTGTTCTTCCAGATGAATTTTGTCATTACTTTTTCTAGATATATAAAATATTTTTGATAGTTTGATTGGTATGGCACTAAATAAATAAATGAACTTAGGTAGGAGAGTCATTTTTATTACATTGGTTTATCCTACCCGTGAGCAATTAATATCTTTCCAATTGTTTAAATCTGACTTTATGTATATGAAAAGTGTTTTAATAGTTCTGGTCATAGAGTTCCTGGGAATGTCTTGGTAGGTAGATACCCAAGTATTTTATATTGTCTACAGTTATTTTAAAAGGAATTTCTCTTTCTATCTGTTGTTGCTGAACTTTGTTGACAACATATGGAAATGCTGATGATTTATGTGGGTTTATTTAGTATCCTACAATTTTGCTGAAGTTGTTAATAATTTAAAGTAGTTTTTTTAGTTGATTCACTAGGATTTTTTAAGTATAACAGTAGATCATCTACAAAGAGTGATAGTTTTGTTTCCTCGTTACCTATTGTAACTCCTTTAATTTATTTTTCTTCTCCTATTGTTATAGCTAACATTTCTAGTACAATATCAAATAATAGAGATGATAATGGGCATCCTTGTTTCACCCCTGATTGTATCACAAAGGCTTCTAGCTTATCCCCATTACAGATAATGCTCACTGATGGTTTTAGAGAAATATTACTTATAATTTTAAGGTAAGCTACATGTATTCCTATGCTTTCTAATGTTTTAATAGGAATGGGTGCTATATTTTGTCAAAGGCTTTTTATGTGTCTATTGACATAATCATATGATTTTTGTTGGTTTTGTTATTGATATGGTCAATTATGCTGATAGTTTTCCTAATATTGAACCAGCCCTGCATTCCTGGTATAAATCCTACTTGTACCTGTTTTTCTTACAGCATTCATCATTTCCCTTTTTTGTTAACTTTGTCAGTTCGATGAGTGTGAGGTGGTACCTCAGAGTTCTTTTAATTTTTCTCCTGTGCATTTAAAAAAAATTCTTCAATGGGGGCAGCTAGGTGGCGCAGTGGATAGAGCACTGTCCCTGGAGTCAGGAGTATCTGAGTTCAAATTCGGCCTCAGACACTTAACACTAGCTGTGTGACCCTGGGCAAGTCACTTAACCCCAATTGCCTCACCCCCAAAAAAATGTTTCAATGACCCTTTTCCCCCTTTGGAAACACTATTGTTAGTTCTCATTTCTTCCCCCTCTAAATTTTTCCTAAAGCAATTCTTGTAACAAATAAACATATTCAAGCAAAACAAAATATGTTGGCTAGTTTTCCTGAACTACTTTTTTTCTCTTCCATTTAAAAATTTTTATTATATAACACAAAAAAAGAAAACTATAAACCAACATCATTAATAAATATAAACTCAAAATTTTAAATAAAATCCTTATATAATAATAGCAGCAGCAATTTATTTTTAAAAACTCATTAATTATGATAAACTTAGATTTCTGATACCCTTAAAGAATAATTCAACATTGAAAAATGATTAATATAATTAGTTGTATTAAAGAAAAACCTGCAAAGCCACTTTATTGTATCAATAGATACAAAAAAGGCTTTTTGACAAAGTATGATATTCACTTATACTAAAAGTCTGGCAGGCTTAGGCATAAAAGATTTTTAACATGATGGAAAGTATATACCTAAAAATCAAAAGTGAGATTATATGCAAAAAGGAAACACTAGAACCTTTTCCAAAAATGCAGGAATAAAGTAAAGCATGTCTTTCTCCCTACTATATTTGACACAATTCTGAAAGTACTAGCAATAATAGTAAGACAAAAGAAATAATTTAAAGACATAAAGATGGGAAAAGTGAAGATAAAACCATCCTTCTGGTTTGCTTACAAAATCATAGCGAATCAAACAAAAACTGAGAAATTTAGTAACCAACAAATTATTAGAAAATCCACAAAAATTAACATTATTTTAATGCTACAATGACAAAATCCAAGAGGAAATATTAGAAAAGGTTATATCATTCAAAACAACTGCAAAATGTATAAACGATATAGGAATCAATCTAGCAAAGCTCACTCAAGACCTTTATAGACACAGTTACAAAATTTCCATAAAGGGGGAAAATGACTTAAATCACTAGGGGGATAATAAATGTTCATGAGTAGGCTATGACTACTCAATAAAAATGACAGTACTACCTAAATTAATTAATAGATTGCTATACCAACTAAACTATCAAGGGAATACTTTATAGAACTAGACAAAACAATGATGAAATTGATTTGAAGGAACAAAAGATATAGAATATCAAGGGAAATAATAAAAAAAGAATAATTGCTATTAATTCTAATATCCAGACTATATTATAGAGCAGCAATCATCAAAAGTATTTGGTATTGGTTAACAAATTGAAAAGTAGAACATTTAATGCAACAACCAAATGTTGATATACCTGAAAACATAAACTACAAGGAGACTATTCTCTATTTAACATGAATTGGTGAGAAAACTGGAAAGCAATATGACAGGAAGTAGGTTCAATCAATATCTGATACAATATACCCTATTAAATCAAAATGGATATGTGATCTGAATATATTAATGAGATCATAAAAAAGAGAGAAAAGAAAATTAGATCATAAACTTTTCACAGATCTAGCTTAAGGTTGAATTCTTAACCAAATAAGGGATAGAGGTGTTCTTAAAATATAAAAATAGATCATTTCATTGAAATGAATTTGAAGTTTTTGCCTGAAAAAAAACTTCTAATTTTTTCTTAATTGAATATTATTCTAAATGAAATCATCTCTGGATTAGGGAGAAATGTTCAAACTGTATCGTCTTCCATTCCCTTAGACATTTCTCCACCCTGACAACTTTCTATAACATTTGTAGGAATATTGAACAAAGAAAATATCATAATATGGGAAAATAGAGATTAGGGGTCAACATTCTAGGACAATAGTAATTTAATTTCTACTAAAGCTACTCAGACTCTGGATTCAATCCTTGACCACTCCCATAAAGGATTGAAAGAACTTTCTCCCATTACTCAAAAGCTTATTGAATGCCTCCTGTTTTCATAGTAATGGGATGGAGAGACAAGTGTTCTCCCTAGCTGTTCTTAGGTACCTTGATTGATTTCTTCTACTTGGCCACATTGCGTTAGGCCTCATCACTTAATTGATAATGAATTAAAATGACTAATCTCTATATTTCCTCTTAAAATAAAAAAGAAAGGACTTTCTCCAGTGATCAATATCTTAATCTGAGCCCATTCCTAACCCCAGTATGCTGCTATAGCAGGTACAGCCTCTCATCTTCCTTTTATGTAGAAAGCAAGTCCCTTGAGAGAAGGGATCTCCCTCTTTTTAAATTGTGTTTCTATTCCCAGAGCTTAGCACAATGATTCTCATTCTTGTTGAAAATTCCTGTGGTTCACTGATGTGAAGAGTCTCTTGCCATGTTTATTCTCTTGTGCTAAGGAAAGGTTGGTTATTTATTTATTTATTTGTTTGTTTATTTATTTGTTTATTTATTTGTTTGTTTGTTTGTTTGTTATTTATTTATTTATTTATAGTAGGCTTCTGTGAAAATGAATACCTTGATTCCTTACCCCCCACCCCATTTATCTAGGTACCAGAACAACTGTAGGAGGACTGGCTTTATTGGCTAGCACAACAACAATCCTTTTCATAAAACTAGCTGGAAATGCAGGTGAACCAGTAACCCTGAAACCAATCAAAGACTTATCTGACTTGATAAGATATCAACCATGGGTAGGCACCTTATTTTCAGCTATTCCCTAACTGAATAATCCTTTTCCTTTTCTGAAGAGATCTTATTAAGACATCTCCTAATCAAGCCTTGAATTGAACTGCCTCTTTATCAAAGCCCCACATCTTCCACCACCGGAATTCTCAAGTGGGCCTTTCTAAGTCCATATTTCCTCCGAATTTCCTTCCCTGCCTTTCTTTAAAAACTGTATATAAACCCTTGCAAACTATTTCATGGTGTCCTATTCAGCATAGGTTGGAGAGCCCCACCTCAGCTGAGATATTTTCTTCCCTGCTTTAACAAAAAACTTTCTTTAATTTTATAGGCATTGTCCTTCTCTGCTTTCCTTCCCTTTTAGGAAGAAGGGGATTTAAATCTGGAGAACTAGCTTTAGCATTCTCCAAATCCCCAAGTGCATACAGAAGTTTACCCGTAACTTTGTTAGTGAAGAGATTCCTAGGGTCAGTTCAATTACCAGCCATTTGTACCCTTATCTTCCTCTTCTCTTCTTTCCCAGTGATCCTATTTCAGAAAACTAATTCAATATAGCAATTTTTCTGCTTCAGCTTCCCTGTTTCCTTTAGCTACCAGAGATGCTTCCTTTTTCTCCTTTTCTTTCCCTTTCTTTTCTTTCTTTTTTACTCATCCTCTTTTTAAAAATCTGCTACTGCCTTCTCTTCTTTCTCTCCTTTTTCTTCCTTTTCTTCTCTGAATATACTAATTTAGTAGGGGCAGCTATAAGAGATAGACTTGATGGAGATTTACTTAAAAGATTGGAGCACCTGGCTGAGAATCAATGCCTAAAGTTTATGTCCTATTTCACTGCTGATATATTATGTGTACTGTGACCTCAGGCAAATCAATTGACCTTTCTGTAGCTTAATCTACTCATTCTAGACTGTAACCAAATTAACCTGGACCCCAGGGTGTTCCAGTGATAAAAAATGAAAAATTGTCTAACACCACTTATCTTCCACTATTGCCTTTCTTCTTTAGCCCTTTAGGGGGATTATGCCTATACTTGCTCCCTGCTTTTTTCCTCTGCCTTTTGTTCCTAACAGTTCAGTTAATGCCAGCTCAAGCTATTTCTTTCTTGCAAATAAACACATCTTTAGCTCCTTTTCTTTTGCTCCTCTCTCTTCTAACTCTTGCCCAGTTGCCTCAGGAAAAAATCCCCCCCCCCTATTTATTCCATATACAAGCCAAAAGCTCAAGGCTCATTTGTGAGCTTTGATCATAGATGATAAACATAAGAGAAATGTCAGTAATGTGCTTGTATACAGCAAAGGGACTACTAGAAGTTTTGATGTGAAATCATGCATGATTTTTTTAAAATGTCATCAACCAGTAAAGCCCTGAAAATTTCTCAGAAATAGCCTCAGAATCTCCTCAAGTCTTAACTTTCTTCCTTTTCTAACTAAACCTACTGATTCTCAAGGTGATGATCTATTTAAAACAATTATGCTTTATTTAATTTTATTGTTTCTGTTTTGTTTAATAACTTGCATTAGTTCTTTAGTTTGCTGCTATTCTTAATCGCAAATGTAGAGTATTTCAGTTACTATGACATTATGGCTTAAATCGATTTTCATAAGCTAGCCTGGAAATAAAACTATCATCTATGATATTTTAATGGGAAAAATTATTCCAAGTTACAAACAAATGTCTTACAAAGGAACTTTTGAAATGCCCACTATAAATAAGTTGGAGGGCTTTGAGTAAGTGGTTTACAAAAGTGAAATATACTTTATCATTCTGGAAGCTTTTTTCTGATCTTCTGAAATCTCCAGAACTATATTCAAGACAAGCACAACACATTCAGTTGAGACCTTACTTATCTTATGTATGTCTTTCCTAGCAGCCTCTTAATAGGGATCTCATCAAAGTGAACATGCCAATTACCCCACTTCAATTCTATTTCCATACCATTCTAGTTAAATTCATAGGAATTTCCTTTTTTTAAGCATTTGATTGAGAGAGAATGTGGCCTAATGACTAGAAAGCTAGCCTTCAAGTGACAAAAATTGGGATTGGAGTCCTACCTGTGAGGTGGCTGGTTGGCACAGTGCTGGAATGCTGCGCCTGGAGGGAGGAGCACTTAAGTTCAAATCTAGCCTTAAATACCTCCCAGCTGTGTGACCTTGATAATTCCAGCACCTACCTTGCAGGGTTGTCCTGAGAATCAAATCTGATGTACAATTGTTCAGTTGAGGCTGATTCTTTGTGACCTCCTTGGACTGTAGCATACCACTAACTCTCAAAGTCGGCCCAATCTCATGTTCATTGTTTCCATGACACTATCCATCCATCTTATTCTCTATTGTCATTGAAACCTTGGTTCATCCCAACTAGGCTTTATCCTCTGTTCCTTTTGCAATCTCTAATGGTTTCCAGCACACTGTACATGGAAGACTCACTGTAAGCATTTAATGATGATACCACCTATTAAACTACAGGGGACTGTGGGAATTATTTATATTTAAAGGCAACTAGGTGGCACAGTGGATGGAATGCTATACCAGGAGTCAAGAAGGCCTCATTTAAAATCCAGCCTCAGGTAATTTTTTAACTGTATGGCTCTTGTCAAATTGCTTGTCCTCAATCTGCTTTCTTTCCCTCACCCATAAAAAGGGGACAATAATAGCATCTACATCCCTCAGTTGTTGTGAGGATGTATGTATTTATGTACTTTACATATATATGTTTATACATGTAGACACGTGTATATAGGTGTGTATAAATACATTTTATTCAAATACATTTGCTGTATATGTATATTTATGTCTACATCTATATTTATATCTTAAATATATAACTATGCCATATACATATATTTCTCTCTGTGTATATATGTATATGTGTATATAGATATATACACACACACACACGCACACACACACACAATATATATATATATATATATATATATATATATATATATATATATATATATATATATATATACACACACACACACACACCCCTACAACCCACAGAGATGTCCCCAAAGTTTTAGTGATATTTTAGCTTATTAAAGAGTATAACTACACTAAAACTTTTAGATGCCCTATATGTGAATACATTCATGTGTCTATATCTCTATTATATCTATATCTATATATCTACTGCTATCTCTCCATCTTGTCTGTCAAGATAGCATTAGAACTTGTCAATCGTCTAGCTGAACCTTTCACAGTGTTACATTTATTGCTCCCCTTGGAGCAATGCAATCCATCACTTTGTTTTGCTGGGATTGAGAGTAATAATGGAGATGTAAATAAAATACATTTTCCCTTAGAAACCTTTGAAAGCTGAAAACATTAAATCTATCTCATCCTACACTTCAAAAATATAGTTAAGCTTCTTCCAATTCCATTGCATTAAAATGGATAGAGGAAAATAGATGTGCTGTATAATAACAAAAGCAATAAATATCTTCCTTCTTTCCTTCAAAAGGCTTACTATTTTAAATCTCACGTGAACATATAGGGGAGGGAGGAGCAAGGAAGAATGTTTAGGACCAAACATCTGTTGTATAAATTCATCACTAGAATTTTCCTCATTGTCCCCTCATGTAAAATGGGATATATGATTTCTAACATCTTTACTCACTCTTAAATTTTATGGTTAAGTGATCTATTTTGCTAAATGCATTGATCTGGGGAAAGTCCCCCTAAGCCTAGGAAATGAAAAGCTTTGGAAAACCTATTTTTTCTTCTAAGCACTTAAATAACTTAAAGTCAAGTCATACAGAGAAAATGATTGTATGGCAAATCTCATTTTCTTAATAAATTTTAGATATTAAAAAATAATTAGCCACTTGACCACTTATTATTTGGGGATGGCTCTTATTTTATTTTATTTTTTGGTGAGGCAATGAGGGTTAAGTGACTTGCCAGGGTCACACAGCTAGTAGGTGTCAAGTGTCTGAGGCCAGATTTGAACTCAGTCCTCCTGAATCCAAGGCCGGTACTTTATCCACTGTGCCACCTAGCTCCCAATGGCTCTTTTTTTATAAAGTTATCTCAGTAACTTATACATTGAGAAATGAGACCTTTATGAGAAAAACTGCCATAAACTTATTTCTGAGCTTCCTGCGTTTCCTTCTAAGGTAGACTACATACAACTTTTTTCGTAGAAACCCTTTTAATTTAATGTAATCAAAATTATCCATTTTACCTCCCACAATCCTGTCTATGTCTTGTTTGGTCATGAACTCTTTCCTTATCCATAGATATGAGAAGTGATTTTGTTGCATGTTTCCCTAATTGGCTTATATAAAACCGTTATTTCTAAAACATGTAACTATTTTGAGGCTTATCTTGATTACAGTGTGGAGATGTTCATCTATGCGTAACGATTGGAATAACGCCACCTGCTGATTACTTACTGTAGAGGAGTTCTGCCCATGAAGGAAGGTCTTTGAGGGGCAAGACCGAGTCAGGAAGTGACGCGGGCTAGTGGGAGGAGGAAGGAAGAGACTGGCGCTCAGTCTCGCTCTCTTTCCTCTGGACTCTGGCGGAGAAGGGAGCTAGAAATGTGCTCTCCCTTTAATAGATAGGAATCTAGGCCTTTCTCTCTCTCTTTACCAAATTCTTATTCTCCTTAATAAATGCTTAAAAGTCTAACTCTTGCTAAAGCTTTTAATTGATTGGCGACCACTCATTAGATATTTTAGACAGTTTAGCTAGAATTTTAGCCCTTGACAGATGGCTGACCACGAAGAGGAAAGCTGAACCTCAGTCTTCTGATCTTCTGGTTGGGTAAGAAATTTCCCCTACCCTTTAAATTGCTAAGTACTGGCGCACTGGCTGTGTTTTCCTTTAAATTTTTTCAAATGGACCTTTTAAACTCCCTAATTACCCTATTTTTGATTTTAGTCTGTTTAACCAGACAAATGGGAGATAAGATCATGTTAATGCTTTGTTTTTGTGGATTTTCTATTTTCTTTTTATTTTTGTTAAAAGAGCCAGTAACTTACTCACAGGAGGAAATATCTCTCCCTCTCCCAACCATGCTTTTTCAGAGAAACCTGAAGAGATTCCTGCTGCTTTCCCAGTTCCAACACTAATTGTTGCTCTAATTTGCATGCCGGAGGCAATGACCCACCCTCTAGAAGCTTTTAATCCCCTAGCTCTGGAGGCAAAGGGGGGGAAGAGGAATCCAGGCCTGATTTCAAAATCAAGTCTGATTCAAATTGCGCTGGTCCCTCCCTCCTCTCCAACCCCACCCTCTACTCCTCCCATGGCCAAGCCCTTTGCTTCCCCTGCCTGGAAGTCCAGAGAACTGAGGTGCATGCTCAACTTTCTCTAAACTACATTTGCAGCTTCAGCTCAGCCCTTCCCCAGGCTGGCTGTCTTCTGAGACAACCTTAGAAAGCCCTTTAAATTCCGATATGCTTGTTTTTGTCATAATTTTGCTAACCTGCTTTTGTCTTTCATTATTAATCTTATAAGCAGTTGTATGGTGAAAAGACTGACAGACAGTATAGAGGGGTAAAGAAGAAAAACTTAAGCTTGAATAAGAATGACAATCAACATAGTTCAGACTCTGCTTCTTTTGCCATGGAAGGTATATATTTTACAGAAATGTAGAAGTAAGCAGCAAGGATTGATGAGTATTGGGGATTTTAGATACCCGGAATCAAAAAGTGTTCTGAATTCACTCAGAGTATAGTATCAGTCAGAGGTTAAATAGGATTTCTATGCTATTATATATACATTTTGAATTAATGGTATGGGTTTATTTTCATAGAGATTTTCATGCTTTTGAGATTGTGTCTTATACTTAGTTTCTAAAACAATGGAATATTGTTAAAAGCTTTTATAGTCATGTGATCAAGTTTATATTTTATAATACTCTTATTAATATTAAGTTCATATTCATTTAGATTTCATTAGTTTGAATTCATTGTCTTTATTGTTCCATGTGTATTTTCTTCTATTCATTTGTCTATCTAATTTTGAAACATTGCAAGATGGTTTTGATTTTATTATACAATGTTAATTCTAGGAGTATTGTGCTCCCATATTCTGAGTTGTTTGTTTTTGTTATTTTTTCTCAACTGATTATTTGATCAAACTCTTTAAAACATTTCCCTGGCAAATTGTTTGCCATGGCAAGTGTAAATTGATTCTAGAAGTATTATTTTTGATAAGCATATTCCAAAAAAAAAAAAAAAAAGAGGGGAACATTTGTAAAAGTTTTCTTTGAGATTGTGTTGTGCTTTAACTTGTATTTAAATATGTTCTGATTTTTCACAAAAGTAATTGTATACTAAGTGCAAAAAAGGGGTATTATTTGAAATTGTTGCATAATTATATATTGTGTTCTGAGTCAAGATGTATTCACATTTTTTGCAATCATTTATTATCCTCAATTTTTAAATCCATATGAGACTTGGATTATGGGAACTTATCATTTAAGACATTAATTGCCTTTATTCTGAGTTATCAGATGCCAGTTGGCCAAGATGCCATCCAATCACAAGAGGAATACATGCAAAGAGCAGACATTGAACTGTTACATGAGGGGAGACATGCACGAAGTTAAGGTATGGCCGAGGGAACGGCTTTTGACAAATGTTGAGGTTGGATTCTCTTGGTTTAATATTTTATTTTATTTTTCCCCACAATATTGTACAGATGGCTGGAAGTATTCATCCCACCCATCTCACTTCTACACCTGGCTTCTATGCTCCCTCCTATATGCCTGATGCCATGGACATCTCAATCCCATGCATCTGATTAAGTCTGACTCAGTTTCTTCCAATATGTTCGGTGGCTTGGACATATATTCCATCCACCTATTTTAAGCCTGGCATACTGTATGGGCAGTACATATTGCTCAAGTGTGGGAATGCTCATATCCCATCATTTCTCTGTTCTTTTATGGTAACCCCCATAATTATCTCAGGTGTCATGATAAATAACAGTGTTGAATTTGGCCTTGACATCTGTTACTAATTATATTAGATTTTAAAATTTCTCATAATGGCATGAGGATAATTAGGCAGATGATGCAAAAAGTGATGAAACAGATAAAAATTATTTTTAATAATTAATATTGCAGCAATTATCTTCTCAATTACCCTCCATAAGGGGGGACTATAGTAATATTATAATTTTAAAGAATGTTTCAATTTTTGTTTTATTATATGTTTCATGTGTAACAACTAAGATTCTGAATTCCCTTAGACATGTTTTTGAGAACTTTCATTGTTTGATTTGATTATTGACAAAGCTATTTTAAAGTTGTGTTAAGCTCAATTTTGTAGGAAATTTTCCTGGCTGATTACCAGCATCCACACATCAACCCCTGAAAAGACTTCCATTCCATGACTACACCTAGAGGACATCTGAGAAAAGACTTTCAGAGACTTTAAATGAACAGTTTTGTTTTGTTTTTTTTTTCTCTTTCTGTTATAATATACACCATCTATAACATGTATTCTCTGCAGAGGCCCTCCCTTTGCAAGACTAATGTCAAAGCGTCGGTTCATGAGGACAAAAAAAATCGCCCCTCTGGACAAAACTTTCCTCTCTTCCTTTTCTATATTGTTGTTCACATATTATTAGTTAGCAATAGTTATCATATTGTTTTTACTGTTCCGTCAAGGAAACATTTTGTTTCTTGAGGAACAACAGGGGGGACTGTAACGATTGGAATAACGCCACCTGCTGGATACTTACTGTAGAGGAGTTCTGCCCATGAAGGGAAGGTCTTTGAGGGCAAGACCAGGAGTCAGGAAGTGACGCGGGCTAGTGGGAGGAGGAAGGAAGAGACTGGCGCTCAGTCTCGCTCTCTTTCCTCTGGACTCTGGCGGAGAAGGGAGCTAGAAATGTGCTCTCCCTTGAATAGATAGGAATCTAGGCCTTTCTCTCTCTCTTTACCAAATTCTTATTCTCCTTAATAAATGCTTAAAAGTCTAACTCTTGCTAAAGCTTTTAATTGATTGGCGACCACTCATTAGATATTTTAGACAGTTTAGCTAGAATTTTAGCCCTTAACAATGCCTAGTTTCTACCAGAGTCCTTTTCAGTTCTCCCAACAGTTTTTATTGAATAGTGAGTCCTTCCCCCCAAGAGCTTGAATCTTTGGGTTTCTGAAACACTAGGTTTTGTGGTTATTTATTTCTGTGTATTGTGTATTCCATTGATCAATCATTCTATTTCTTATACAATACTACTTTTGTAATTTGAGATCTGGTACTGCCAGACTGCCTTCCTTTGTTTTTGTTTTTTGTTTTGTTTTGTTTTCCCTACTGATTCCCTTGGTGTTCTTCACTTTTTTGTTCCTTCAGTGAATTTTTAAAATTATTTTTCTAGTTCTATAATTATTTGGTAGTTTGATTGGTATGGCACTAGCTAAGTGAATTAATTTAGGTATCATTGTAATTTTTATTGTATTGACTTAGTATATCCATGAGTAATTGCAATTTCCCCAACTGTTTAGGTCAGTTTTTATTAGTTTGAAAAGTGTTTTGTAATTGTGTTCAAATAGTTCTTGAGTGTGTTTTGGCAGATAGAAACCAAGTTATTTTATACTGTCTGCAGTTATTTTAAATGGAATCTTTCTTTCTGCTGAGTTTTGCTGGTAACATATAGAATATTGATGATTTGTATAAGTTTATTTTCTTTTCCACAACTTTGCTAAAGTTGTTCACTGTTTCAACCAGTTTTTTTTTTTTTAAGTGAGGCAATTGGGGTTAAGTGACTTGCCCAGGGTCACACAGCTAGTAAGTGTTAAGTGTCTGAGGCCGGATTTGAACTCAGGTACTCCTGACTCCAGGGCCAGTGCTCTATCCACTGCGCCACCTAGCTGCCCCTCAACCAGTTTTTTAAGATGATTTTTTAAGGTTCTCTAAGTATACCAAAACACTGGAAAAAAGTGAAAATTTTTGTTTCACTGTTCACTATTCTTATCCCTTTAATGTCATTTTCTTGTCATATTGCTGTAGTTAGCATTTCCAGTACAATATTGAATAATAGTGGTGAATATGGACATTCTTACTTTACTTCTAATCTAACTGGAAAAGGTTCTAGTTTATCTCCATTGCAGATAATGCTTGCTTTTGATTTTAGATAAATATTGTTTATATTTTTAAGAGAAGCTCCATTTATTATTGTGTATTTTTGAGTTTTTAATAGGAATGGATGCTATATGCTGTCAAAAGATTTTTCTGCTTCTATTGATATAATCATATAATGTTTATTGATTTGTTATTGACATGGCCAATTATGTTTATAATTTTCCTTATCTGGACTGAGCCCTGAATTCCTGGCATAAATTCTACATGGTGTGAATGATCGCAAAAAATTTGAATTTGCTTTGACTCAGAATATAAGTTACAATGTGCTATAATTCCAAATAACAATTTTTTATAAAAATAGTATTTCTAGAATTGATTTATACTTGCCATGGTAATCAATTTACTAAGGAAAATGCTTTATATAATTTGATCAAATAACCAGTTGGAGAAACAAGCAATTTAGAAGAATAAAATACACATGGAAGAATAAAGACAATGAAATTCAAACTGTCTTAAAACACAATCTTAAAAGAATGAAAATCTCTATTAATTTAAAAATGTAGATACAATGGCATAAAAAGGAAACCTTTATGTAACATTTGAAGTGACATCATTTCTCTGAGTAAATTTAGAGCATTTCTATACCCAAATATTTCTCTGTGTGTGTGTGTGTGTATGTGTATTCTTCCTTCTTTGAACCAGTTCAGATGAGAGTGAGGTTCAAGCATTGCCCACTCCCCATTTTCCCTTTCGTTGTAAAAATTCTTCCTTGAATGCTTCTTTTAAATATGATTTTTCCCATTCTTTCCCTTTTCTCCTTCTCCCAGTACATGCCTCTTTCTCATTCCTCTATTTTTCTTTTTAGATTGTCCCAACATACTAGCTTTTACACATGCAATCTAAAGAGACTCCTTCCAACTGCCCTAATGAAGATAAAATTCTTAGGGCATGCATACACACACACACACACACACACACACACACATATATATATATACATACATACATACATACATACATATTACATCTTCCCATTTGGGAATATAAACAGCTTAACTTTATTGGGTCTTTTGTCATGTTTATCTTTTTACACTTCTCTTGAGTCTTTTGTTTGAATGTCAGATTTTCTATTCAGCTCTAATCTTTTCATCAGAAATGCTTGGAAGTTTTCTATTTCATTAAATATATACTTTGTCCCTGAAGGATTATACTCAGTTTTGTGGGTTACATGACTCATAATTTTTATTGGTTATGGTGTAGGGTATTAGATTTGAAGTACTTTTTTAAATTATTGAGAAGGAAATGTTGTGAGAGCTTAGCAAAAAATACTTTAATCCACCATGTTGGCCCCACCCAGTGTCTTCAACTTTTTGAAAGGATATCATAGTGAAGTGGGCTTGATTAGACCCATTCTGCTTAACTTTGGAGGAAAGAGTAAGAACCAATGGGTAGAAGTTGCAGAGACAGATTTGTCATTCACGTAAGGAAAAATCTAACTTTTAGAGCTATTCAAAAGTGAAATGGGCTGTTCCCCAAGATAGTGGATTTCATCTCATTGGAAGTCATCATGAAAAGATAGTGTGACCTCTTGTCAAATATCTCTAGTCAAGTCAAGGAGTATTTATTAAGTGCTTATGAAATTCCAGGCACTGTGCTAAAACTCTTTGGCAAATAAATAGAAGCAAAAAGAAAGTCTCTGCCCTCAAGGAGCTCACATTTTAATTAAAGAAGCTAGAACATCAAAGGAAGCTGAAAGGGACTGATGAGGGGTGGGGAACATTGTGCTAGGACATGATAAAGAAGTCCAAAGAGTGGGATCCAGAGATGAATGAAGACATGAATGAAGCATTTCCTGGAAGGGATTCTTTTTCCGGTGTAATTTGGCTTAGATGACTACTGGATTCTCTTCCAACTCTGATATTCTTTAATTCTTTGATTCTATGATTTGATGATCTCCTTCCAGGTTGACAGCAGTCCAGTGAGCATTACTTCTTGTTTTTGCCATTCACCAAGTTCCAAACTGTGCCAGCATAGAGATCTCATCTATAAATCTTATCTACAAGGATATTCTGAGAGAGTTTGTGAAATGTCTTGTTGAAATCCAAGTATATTGCCTACAGCATTTCCCTAATCTATTGGTCCAGTGTGGCACAGTAGAAAGATATTTGAATTTATAACCAGAAGACCTGCTTTCTAATTCTAGCTCTACCTCTTACTAGCTGTATCATTGTAAGCAAGTAGCTTAAGTTCTTATGTGCTCATTTCCCTCACACTTAAAATGAGAAGAGTTTGAACAAGATAATCTCTAAGATTAGCTTTGAATTTTGACATTCTCTGTTTCTCAGTCACCTTCTAGTAGATGTTTATGTATGTGAATGCATATGTATGTGTGTGTGTGTGTGTGTGTGTGTGTGTGTGTGCAAGCACACAGGCGCACACATTTGTGTGTTAGGTTATTGTGCTGGAGACTAGTAACTAGTAATTCCCTCTTTTTCACCCCCATTCTTGTTTTTCTGATGCCATTCTTTCCCAGCTCTTCCCTCTGACCTCCTGTGTATGTGACTTTTCTTTTAGTCAGTCCCTTGGCTCTACCCCTTCAGGAAAAGTTTTCCCTTTGAAACTATGGCAAAGAGGAAATTCATGAGTCAACCACCTAAGAAAGGCTAACACCCAGCTCCCCAGCTCCCTCAAAAGGTTTCCCAGACAGAAACTGCTAGGCTCATATTATGTCCACACACTAACTTGGATCCTCTCTCTCTCTCTCTCTCTCTCTCTCTGTTTATTTGTCTCTGTCTATGTGTGTGTCTCTGTCTCTCTCTGCTTTTGGGAAACTATAAAAACATGAATCAATAAAGCCTCACCTCTGTATAGCTTCAAGCTTCCATTGTCCCAGTTGTTATAAAAAAAATCTATCTCCCTACTAAGTTATTTTACTACTTGTTGCCACTGATTGTGCAAAGACACACAGAGAGATCAGCAGTTCAGTGCTAACCACTTTATCTGAGAGAATCCACAAAACAGAAAGTAAAACTAACTGTTATGAAACAAGTCAGGAAACAAGTTTTATTTCTTTCCTGAGAGAATGAGAATGAGAGTGAAGCAAAGGATTGCTGAGCATAGATAGATTAACCAGCTCTGTTCTTATCAGCATGAATGGTGTAAAAATGAATATCTTGATTTGTTTGTGAAAGAAAAATGGTTGTCTGAAAAGACTTTACAAATAGATGAAGAAAGAAGGAAAGTAAAGGTTATCAAGGGGCAGCTGGGTGGCACAGTGCATAAAGCACTGGCCCTGGATTCAGGAGGACCTGAGTTCAAATCCAGCCTCAAACACTTGACACTTACTAGCTGTGTGACCCTGAGAAATGTTAAGGGTTAAAATTCTAGCTAGTCTGTCTAAAATATCTAATGAGTGGTCGCCAATAAATTATAAGCTTTAGCAAGAGTTAGACTTTTAAGCATTTATTAAGGAGAATAAGAATTTGGTAAAGAGAGAGAGAAAGGCCTAGATTCCTATCTATTCAAGGGAGAGCACATTTCTAGCTCCCTTCTCCA
Source organism: Dromiciops gliroides (assembly GCF_019393635.1). Classification (NCBI taxonomy): domain Eukaryota; kingdom Metazoa; phylum Chordata; class Mammalia; order Microbiotheria; family Microbiotheriidae; genus Dromiciops; species Dromiciops gliroides. The sequence goes on from NC_057865.1 coordinate 145,046,895, forward strand.
CCAGAGTCCAGAGGAAAGAGCCAGACTGAGCGCCAGTCTCTTCCTTCCTCCTCCCACTAGCCCGCGTCACTTCCTGACTCCTGGTCTTGCCCTCAAAGACCTTCCCTTCATGGGCAGAACTCTTCTACAGTAAGTATCCAGCAGGTGGCGTTATTCCAATCGTTACAGTCCCCCCTGTTGTTCCTCAAGAAACAAAATGTTTCCTTGACGGAACAGTAAAAAGAATATAATAACTATTGCTAACTAATAATATGTGAACAACAATATAGAAAAGGAAGAGAGGAAAGTTTTGTTCAGAGGGGCGATTTTTTTTTTTTTTTGTCCTCATGAACCGACGCTTTGACATTAGTCTTGCAAAGGGAGGGCCTCTGCAGAGAATACATGTTACAGATGGTGTATATTATAACAGAAAGAGAAAAACAACAACAAAAACAACAAATCAAAACTGTTCATTTAAAGTCTCTGAAAGTCTTTTCTCAGATGTCCTCTAGGTGTAGTCGTGGAATGGAAGTCTTTTCAGGGGTTGAGGTATGGATGCTGGTAATCAGCCAGGAAAACTTCCTACAAAATTGAGCTTAACACAACTTTAAAATAGCTTTGTCAATAATCAAATCAAACAATGAAAGTTCTCAAAAACATGTCTAAGGGAATACAGAATCTTAGTTGTTAACACGTGAAACATACAATAAAACAAAAATTGAACCATTCTTTAAAATTACATTATTATTATAGTCCCCCCTTATGGAGAGTAATTGAGAAGACAATTGCTGTGATATTAATTTTTAAAAATAATTTTTGTCTTTGTTTCATCACTTTTTGCATCATCTGCCTAATTATCCTCATGCCATTATGAGAAATTTTAAAATCTTATATAATTGGTAACAGATGTCAAGGCCAAATTCAACAGTGTATTTATCATGACACCTGAGATAATTATGGGGGTTACCATAAAAGAACAGAGAAATGATGGGATATGAGCATTCCCACACTTGAGCAATATGTACTGTCCATGCAGTATGCCAGGCTTAAAATAGGTGGATGGAATATATGTCCATGCCACCGAACATATTGGAAGAAACTGAGTCAGACTTAATCAGATGCATGGGATTGAGATGTCCATGGCATCAGGCATATAGGAGGGAGCATAGAAGCTAGGTGTAGAAGTGAGATGGGTGGGATCAATACTTCCAGCCATCTGTACAATATTGTGGGGAAAAATAAAATAAAATATTAAACCAAGAGAATCCAACCTCAACATTTGTCAAAAGCCGTTCCCTCGGCCATACCTTGACTTCATGCATGTCTCCCCTCATGTGACAGTTCAGTGTCTGCTCTTGCATGTATTCCTCCTGTGATTGGATGGCATCTTGGCCAACTGGCATCTGATAACTCAGAATAAAGGCAATTAATGTCTTAAATGATAAGTTCCCATAATCTAAGTCTCATATGGATTTAAAAATTGAGGATAATAAATGATTGCAAAAAATGCGAATACATCTTGACTCAGAACACAATATATAATTATGCAACAATTTCAAATAATACCCCTTTTTTGCACTTAGTATACAATTACTTTTGTGAAAAATCAGAACATATTTGAATACAAGTTAAAGCACAACACAATCTCAAAGAACTTTTTTTTTTTTAAAAAAGAAAACTTTTACAAATGTTCCCCTCTCTCTTTTTTTTTTTTTGGAATATGCTTATCAAAAATAATACTTCTAGAATCAATTTACACTTGCCATGGCAAACAATTTGCCAGGGAAATGCTTTAAAGAGTTTGATCAAATAATCAGTTGAGAAAAAATAGCAAAAACAAATAACTCAGAATATGGGAGCACAATACTCCTAGAATTAACATTGTATTATGAAATCAAAACCATGTTTCAAAATTAGATAGATGAATGAATAGAAGAAAATACACGTGGAATAATAAAAGACAATGAAATTCAAACTAGGGAAATCTAAATGAATATGAACTTAATATTAATAAGAGTATTACAAAATATAAACTTGATCACATGACTATAAAAAGCTTTTACAAATATTCTCCTTGTTTTAGAAACTAAGTATAAGACACAATCTCAAAAGCATTAAAATCTCTATGAAAATAAACCCATACCATTAATTTCAAAATGCATATGTAATAGCATAGAAATCCTATGTAACCTCTGAACTGATACTATCACTCTGAGTGAATTCAGAACACTTTTGATTCCGATATCTAAAATCCCCAACACTCATATCAATACCTTGCTGCTTACTTCTACATTTCTCTAAAATATATACCCTTCCATGGCAAAAGAAGCAGAGTCTTGAACTATGTTGATGGTTGTCATTCTTATTCAGCTTAAGTTTTTCTTCTTTAACCCCTCTATATTGTCTGTCAGTCTTTTCACCATACAAATGCTTTATAAGATTACTAATTAAAGACAAAAGCAGGTTAGCAAAATTATGAACAAAACGAGTATATCTGGAATTTAAAGGGTTTTCTAAGGTTGTCTCAGAAGCACAGCCAGCCTGGGGAAGGGCTGAGCCTGAAGCTGCAAATGTAGTTAGAGAAAGTTGCGCATGAGCATTAGATCTCTGGACTTCCCAGGCAGGGGAAGCAATGGGCTTAGCCATGGGAGGAGTAGAGGGTGGGGTCTGGAGAGGAGGGGAGGGACCAGAGCAATTTGAATCAGACTTGATTTTGAACTCAGGCCTGGATTCCTCTTCCCCCACTTTGCCTCCAGGTGCTAGGGGATTAAAAGCTTCTAGAGGGTGGGTCATTGCCTCCAGGCATGCAAAATTAGAGCAACAATTAGTGTTAGAACTGGGAAAAGCTGCAGGAATCTCTTCAGGTTTCTCTGAAAAAGCATGGTTGGGAGAGGGAGAGATATTTCCTTGTGTGAGTAAGTTGCTGGCTCTTTTAACAAAAATAAAAAGAAAAATAGAAAATCCACAAAAACAAAGCATTAACATGATCTTATCTCCCATTTGTCTGGTTAAACAGACTAAAATCAAAAATAGGGTAATTAGGGAGTTTAAAAGGTCCATTCGAAAAAATTTAAAGGGAAAACACAGCCAGTATGCCAGTACTTAGCAGTTAAAGGGAGAGGGAGGGGAAATTTCTTACCCAACCGGAAGATCAGAAGTGAGGTTTAGCTTTCCTCTTCGTGGTCAGCCATCTGTTAAGGGTTAAAATTCTAGCTAGTCTGTCTAAAATATCTAATGAGTGGTCGCCAATAAATTATAAGCTTTAGCAAGAGTTAGACTTTTAAGCATTTATTAAGGAGAATAAGAATTTGGTAAAGAGAGAGAGAAAGGCCTAGATTCCTATCTATTCAAGGGAGAGCACAGAAAGTAACTTAGCCCTCATTGCCCTACAAAAAAAAGTTATACCCAACTGAATGCAGATTTCTAGAGAACAGCAAGGAGAGATAAGGTTTTCTAAAATAAACAATGCAAAGAAATAATAGAATGGAAAAGACAAGAGAGTAAGTTTCATGCAAAAAATGGTCAAGGTAAAAGAAAAATATGTAGGGACTTAGAAGTAGAAGAGCTTAAGAAGAGGTAGCAGGAATCTCCAGAAGAACTATACAAGAAAGATCATGATGATCTTAACAACCACAATGGTGTAGTTACTGATGTAGAAACAAACATCCTGGAGAATGAAGTCAACTGGGCCTTAGGAAGCATTGCTAACAATAAGGCTAGTGGAGGTGACAGCATTAAAACTGAGCTATTTAAAATCCTAAAAGATGATGCTGTTAAAGTGCTGCCCTCAATATACCAGCAAATTTGCAAAACTCAACAGGGGTCACTGAATTGGACAAGATCAGTTTACATCCCAATCCTAAAGTAGGATGACTCCAGGGAATGTTCAAATTACTGAACAATTGTGCTTAAGATTCTGCAAGCTAGGTTTCAGCAATATGTGAACTGGGAATTACTAGAAGAGCAGGCTGGTTTTCAAAGAGGCAGAGGAACTAGAGACTAAATTGCCAACATTCACTCGATTAGGGAGTTCCAGAAAAGCATTCACTTCTGCTTCATTGACTACATAGATCACAACAAAATGTGGCAAGTCCTCAAAGAGATGGAAGTACCAAATCATCTTACTTGTCTCCTGACGAACCTGTATGTGCACCAAGGAGCAATAGTTACAACCAAACATGGAACAACTGATTAGTTTAAGATTGGAAAAGGAGAATAACCAGGTAGTATATTGTCACCTTATTTATTTAACTTATATATGCAGAATGCATCATAGGAAATGTCAGGTTGGATGAATCAAAAGCAGATATTAAGGTTTCCAGGAGAAATATCAACAATCTTAGATATGCAGATGATATGCAGACCACTCTGATGGCAGAAAGTGAAGAAGAAATAAGAAGCCTCTTAATGAGGGTAAGAGGAGAGTGTAAAAGTTGGCTTGAAGCTTAATATCAAAAAAACTAAGATCTTGGAAACTGATCCCATCACCTCCTGGAAAATAGAGGTGAAGAAGTGGAGGTGGATCAGATTTTATCTTCTTGAGCTCAAAGATCATTGTAGACAGTGACTGCAACCATGAAATTAAAAGAAGCTTGCTTCTTAGCAGGAAAACGATGGCAAATATGGACAGCATACTAAAAAACAGACATTTCCTTGTTCACAAAGGTCCATATAGTCAAAGCTATGTTGTTTTTTTCCCAATAGCAATGTATGGCTGTGAGAGTCAGACTATAAGGAAAGCTGAGTGCCGTAGAATTGATGCTTTTGAATTGTGGTGTTGGAGCCGACTTCTGAGAGTTCCTTGGACAGCAAGGAGATCAAATCAGTCAACACTTAAAGAAATTAACTCAAGCTATTTACTGGAAGGTCAAATACTGATGCTAAAGCTTAAATCCACACAAAGTCTTTAATGTAGTTAATGAAACAGAAGTAGATGTGTGTTTTTTTTCTGGAACTCCCTCGTTTCCTCCATAATCTAATGAATGTTGGCAGCTCTGGTGCAAAGGAAAGAGAATTGGTCTTAGAGTCATAGGACCTCATTTCAAATCCCAGTGTGACCTTGGGAAATCACTTAACTTCTTTGGTTGTAGTTTTTTATCTGTAAGATGAGGGAGTTTGACCAAAAGATTTTGGAGATTAGCTTCTAGCTCTACATCTATGATCCTGACATAGCAATCCATCTATAAACCTGAGTTACACTCTCCCACCAATGCACGCAGTGTCCATAGGAAAGAGTGGACATAAACTTCCAGAAACCTAGCAAGGTAAGGAAAATCATTACCTAAGGCAACTCATGACTCAAAATTATTATACTTGATGTCCTCAGAGATGTCTGCACTAAAAGTCATGTGTTGAGCTAGGTAATTTCTCCCATGTCTGCTCTCTACTTGAACCTCTCCTTGACTGAGCTCTAAGGCAGTATTATGATCTTTTAGTAAAAAGTAGTTCCCCTACGCCTGGTGTCAGGAGTGCTATTCAAATTGGCTTGCTTGGCTCTGAGGGATTTCCCCCTCTCAATCCCCAGATGGTAATGAGGAGCAAGGCAGAAAAACCCCAGAGGATTTCCCCTTTTGTAAACTCTACATGGCATTAAAAGGCAAGGAAGGCAAAACTATCCTTAACCAGCTCAGTTTAGCAGCAGAAGATTATTTTTTCCCTGGCAACACAATTTTTCCTCCAAACATCTGGAAGGTGAGGTGGGATGTAATGGAACTTCTAAGCTCATATATCTTCTTTTATTTTGGCTGCTTTTCTATGCCCCATCCCCTCAGCTGGATTCAGCTGAGCTTGTCTATTTTCAGGCAGCAGGGGAGCAGTCTTAGTTCCTTCTCTATTTCTGTCTTCCATCGCATCTTGCTGTGATCCTTTGACCTACCTCTTTACTGAGTATATATTAGAGTGAGAAACTAAAATGTATATTTCTATCAGACACAGCACAAATAAATAATATGCAATTATCCCACATTCACCAACATGTTCTAGTTGTCAGGATTTCCCAAGTATCAACCTCAAAGTCCTCATAATAATTAAATGTAAATTAGCTGCTTAGAAGGAAGACACTCAGGGCAGCTGGATGGCGCAGTGGATGGAGCACCGGCCCCGGAGTCAGGGGTACCTGAGTTCAGATCCGGCCTCAGACAATTAACACTTACTAGCTGTGTGACCCTGGGCAAGTCACTTAACCCCAATTGCCTCACTAAAACAAAACAAAAACAAAAACAGAAAGAAGACACTCAATGAAAAAGGTAGGAAAGCGGGGCTGGCAGTACCACATCTCAGATTATACTACAAGGCAGTAATGATCAAAATGATTTGTTACTGTTCTAAAAATAGAGATTGATCAGTGGAACAGATTAGGTATTCAACATATAGAAAAGCAAATTAACATAGTAGTACAGTGTTCTCCAAATCCAAAATCCCATTTCTCAAGTCAAGACTCACTATCTGGAGGAAAAAAACCTTCTGGGAAACAAAAAGGCAGTATGTCAGAAATTGAGCATAGACCAACACTTCACACTGTATCCCAAGATAAAATTCAAATGGATATATGACTTACACATTAAAAGTGAAATCATGAGCAAGATAGAGGAACAAGGAAGAAATTACCTCTCAGATCTATGGAAAGGAGAAGAGTCATAAAGAAACAAGGAAAAAAGAATGTCACAGAAGATAAAATGAACAGTTCTGATAATATAAAATTAAAAATGTTTTGTGGGGCAGTTGGGTGGCGCAGTGGATAAAGCAGCAGCCCTGGATTCAGGAGGGCCTGAGTTCAAATCTGGCCTCATACACTTGACACTTACTATTTGACCCTGGGCAAGTCACTTAACTCTCATTACCCCACAAAAAAAAAAAAAAGTTCTGTACAAACAAAACAAATGTCACTAAAATGAGAAAGGGAGAAAATAACTAGGGAAAACTCTTTGTAGCAAGTTTCTTTGATAAAGATGTCATTTTCAATATTTTATGTATTCAATGTGAATACATATACACATTTGAAACTGTTCATTGTCTAATAAATAAATTGGCAAAGCATATTATTAAGTAAGTAGTTTTCAAAGGAAGAAATTGACTACCATATGAAAATTCTCCAAATGACTAATAATTAGAGAAATACAAACCAAAATAACACCTATCAGATTAGTAAAGGTGACAAAAGAGAAAAATGAAGAATGTTGGAATGGCTTTAGGAAAATAGGCATACTGGTGCGCTGTAAGTGGAGTTATGAATTGATCCATCTCTTCTGGAGAACAATTCTGAACTATGTCCCCAAAGTTACTAAACTGTTATAACTTGGCTATACTATTAATAGACCTACACCCCAAAGAGATCAAAGACAAGGGAAAGGTTCTAAAGGTACAAAATATCTCTTTTTGTGGTAGCAAAAACTAGGAAAAGAAAGAAAAGGAATATCTTTTGGGGAATGGCTAAGGAAATTATTTAATTGAATATTTGTGTGCCATTAGAAATAATGTAATGGACAGTTTCAGAGGAAACTGAGATCTCCATGAACTGATGCAGATTGAAATGAGCAGAACTAGGAGAATCATTTATAAAATGACAACACTGAAAAAGAAAAACAACCTTGAAATACTTTAGAATTTTGGTCAATATAATTGAATCACTAGGATTCCCAAGATGAAAGATGAAGCACACTGCCCTGCAATCTCCTGAAAAAGAGGTAAAACACTGAATGAGACATCCATTTTTGGACATAGCCGATATAGTAAACATCTCTATTTCTCTTAATTGATCCTCCCGTGACTTGGACTCAGGCTTTTCCATCATCTTTGTTGCACCTTCCCCCCACCCCCCAGTTTATCAATGTCCTGCTTAACATGCTATTATGTGAGCATATTTAAAATTCCTTTTTAGTTCTCCAAAAAAATTAAGAAATAATATTTCTCTAATGTAAAACCCTCTCTATATTTTTCCCTTTAGGAAAGTGGGTAGAACAAAAAACTAAGGCATTCCTTTGCAAAAAAAAAGTTGGATTGATGTTCATAACCAAACCTAATTCTAGTTAGATCAGGTAGATCTAGGCAAGGAAAGTACTCTTTCCACTGGAAGGGAGGCACCTTCTTGACCTCCTATACAGAAAACATTTTGATATAGGTCTCTGAGAGGAATTCCATGGATTCCCAAAGGGAGTGGTCCAAGAAGGAATGAGATTTTGACTTGATTATTCAACTATTCTGGAGTGTTGGTCCATATTGTAATTTTTCTTCTTTAAGATTCCTATAAATGTTCCTTAAAATTGTTTTGATGTAGAATCATGTCAGAGGGGCTTGGGGGACTATGCCAGTTTGGGCATCTCTCTCTCTTCAAGCTGGATATTAAATTAATGTTAAATTAAATAAAATTATTTCTGGCAGATCTGATCCTTAAAATGCAGAGTACAGTTTTGGTATTAATATTTGGTTTTTGACCATGTTTATAATTGAATAATAATCATATAATTTAAACCAGGGAAGGGTACAGAGGGACTGTCATTTCCTCATTTCTGGTAGCTCTATAAATCTGTTATTGGAGTCCAATATTGCATTCACATTTTTGTCTGCCAGATCACATTATTGACTTGTTTTGAGTTTATTGTCCACCAAAACCCAAATATCTTTTTCAGATACATTTTGGACTAAATAGGTCTCCCCGATCTTATACTTGTGAAGTTGCTTTTTAAAAATCCACGTATTGGGGCAGCTAGTTGGTGCAGTGGATAGAGCACTGGCCCTGGATTCAGGAGGACCTGATTTCAAATCCGACCTCAGACACTTGACACTAGCTGTGTGATTCTGTGCAAGTCACTTAACCCCAATTGCCTCACACACACACAAAAGAATCTGTGTATAAGACTTTATTTTTATCCCTATTAAATTGAACATATATATATATATATATATATATATATATATATATATATATATATATATATATATATATATATATATATAGGGTTTTGTGTGTTGGTGGGTTTTTTCTGGTGGGGCAATGAGTGTTAAGTGACTTGCCCAGGGTCACACAGCTAGTCAGTGTCAAGTGTCTGAGGCCAGATTTGAACTCAGGTTTTCCTGAATCCAGGACTGGTGCTTTATCCACTGCATCACCTAGCTGCTCCTGAACGTTATTATATTTAGCCCAGTGTTCTTATCCATCAATATCTGTCTGATTACTGTCATATGTCACATAATATACAGCAGGCTAGCCAGTCCTCTTAGCTTCAAGTCATTTGCACATTTTATAAGTATGCCCTCTATGCATTTATCCAAGTCATATAAAAATGTTAAATAGCATAGGGACAAGTATAGATGCCTGGGGGAGCTTCCAAGTTGACATCAAACCATTCATGATGGTTTTGAGGGACTTGCCATTCAACCAGTTCCAACTCCATAAAATTAGGTTATTATAGCATCCCTTCCATCCCAAGCTTGGGGTAGTTTCCTGAGAATTAGATCTGTGGCACAGCATGTTTCCCAAATGGGGAAAGGGGGAGGAAAGATGTGACTTCTGACTGAGATACCTCTGAACCTTAGCTCTGTGTACCTGCATATGTAGATAAGACACTTCTTCAGATTCAGAGGAGCTGTTGTGATCAGAGAAGCAGAGTTCAAGAGAATCAGGGGTGAAGGAGATAGGAAAATTCAAACTTTTGAATCTCTCAAAAATTGCAGATGTAGGGAAAATGCTTCCCCTCTCCCAACATGGCCCTGCTTTCCAGTGCCTGAAACTCTAGAGATCACTAAGAGCATCTCCTCCTGGTGAGATTATTTCTTCTTGGCTCAAACTGAGATTTTATCTCATTCCTAGAAGTTCGTTTACTCTTGCATATTCTTTTATCTGTTTAATCTGTATAATTTCTCTAATTTATGTTTACTGCTTATTTTGGTAAAGAGACTTATTAGCTATCTGCAACTAGTTTTGTGTAATCTGTGTTTGGTGGGAGGGAGATAAGCTGGTGAAAGCAAGCTAAGTATTTTCCTTCTCTTTAAAGTGACTGGGGGAAGATTTTATTCTGGAGCCTTTACAGAGAATGTTATACCCTAAGAGTACAGATTTTGGATTGAGGTAGATAGATATAATTATGGCACAATAACCCTCTTGGAGATAGAATGAATAAAAGATTGCTCAGTCAGGAGATCCTAGATCCTACCTGCTCCTTTCCTGATAGGTGGTGCAGGCATGACTCTCCTCCTGCTTTTTACAGAGGAGAAAATCTGTTTTCCTTGCAGATGGGAAGGATCAGATCTCCAATCAGATACCTTTCCACACCACACTGAGTCCAGCCTTCTCATGTTAAATAATCCACATTTATACTACAAGTGAGAAGAGTAAGTTTAACCATACTATCATATTTGTAAGCTCCATGAGGGTAGGGACTGGCTTTTGCCATTTTTTGTTTCCCTGGCACTTAGCACAGTGCTTGGCACATAGTAGGAACTTAATAAATGTTTTGTGGATTAATATAACCCACATCCCTCCATATTTTCCAGAAAAATAGCATGTGATACTCTATCAAAAGCTTATCTAAATTCTGGATAAAGAATATTCATAGTATAATCCTGATGTAGTAGTCTGTGGAATATCCCCGGAGATCTAGCTCTGCTTTTGAAGATTTTTATTAGCTAGTTAGTCGAGGAGTGATAGCTAACACATTGAATCACAGAGTTGGGATCCGTATTTTAATAGGCAAGAATTTTGAGCAACATATAATAAGATAAAATTCAATAGGACAAATATAAATCCTATACTTGGATCCAAACGATCAATTGCACAAGTAAAGAATGGGGGCATGTATGGATAGATAAGAGTTTTTGTGAAAATGGTCTAAAGATTTTATAAAAGCGCAAAGTCAACAGTATAGCATGGCAGCCAAAAAAAAGTGAATATAATTTGGGGGGTGGAGGGAGGTAGAACAGATATGGATGTTCATTGCTGGCAACTCCCAATATGGAACCTCTCCACTGATGCATAATAATCATTTGTTTTTTGTTTTTGGGGGTTTTTTTAGTGAGGCAATTGGGGTTAAGTGACTTGCCCAGGGTCACACAGCTAGTAAGTGTTAAGTGTCTGAGGTCAGATTTGAACTCAGGTACTCCTGACTCCAGGGCTGGTGCTCTATCCACTGCGCCACCTAGCTGCCCCATTTGTTTTTAATGTATAGTTTTAGAGAGTGTCCTGGAGCACTGAAAGGCTAAATGATTTGTTCATTGTCATATAACTAGTATTTGTCAAAGGAAATCCTTGAACCCAGGTCTTTCTGACTCCAAGGCTGTCCCCTGCTGTATGCCACTGTAAGAGCATGGCATTCAAAGCAGAGGAAAGAAGGGAGACATCGTATTCTTCCCTGGAGTATTGTCTTCAGTTCTGTGCACATTTGAGAAAGGGACTAGAGCATGTCTCAAGGAGAGACATCAGAAAAGTTACAGAATGATACTACTTCGGGATAGATTAAAGGAAGTACGGGTGCTTATCCTCTGGAAAAGGGGGTTTAACAGGGATATAAGAATTATTTTCAAGTTGTTGACAGAGTAACATGTGGGAAAGAAAGAAAGGAAATGAGCACTTATTAAGTGCTTACTATATACCATGAATTTTGCTCGGTACTTTATAAATATAGCAAGGACTACCTCATCTCTTACAGCCCAGAAGCCAGGTATGTTGCATTTTATCCTTCTTCAGGGTTCTCTAGTATTTTAAGAGGGGCTGGGGATATCTAGCCTCTCTATCAGCTCCAGCTCTATCAATTGTATTCCCCCAATTATAGCTTTGGATCCCCTTAATCCCAGTTCCATTTGACCACTAACAGTCTGCTTAGCTTTTTGTTTTGGTGTGTGTGTGTGTGTGTGTGTGTGTGTTTTGGGGTGGGGCGGGGCAATGAGTGTTAAGTGACTTGCCCAAAGTCACTAGTAAGTGTCAGGTGTCTGAGGCCAGATTTGAACTCAGGTCCTCCTGAATCCAGGGCTGGTGCTTTATCCACTGAGCTACCTAGCTGTCCCTGCTTAGCTTTTACAAAGGAATATTTACTTCAAAGGTATAATGACAGACATACAAACCTACTCCCCAATATATGGAGCATAATCAGTACCCCCTTAGTCTCTGCGGAAGGGAGAAGGATTAAGTTCATAGTTAAGTTCAGTTCTTATAGAACACAGTCCCAAGTTTTAATTCCAAAGCCCCTCCTTGGGCTCAAGTATCAGGATCTGTGGCTTTTGGGGGTTTCCCTGCTGGGCTGGCTGACTGAAACATAATGCCTCTGGGGCTACCATGCCTTAACTTCAGGTACAGTGGAGATTCTACTTCCTGCACCTGAAACTGAGCCCAAATTAAATTGGACAAGACAAACACCTAAGTCTTTTCCTCAGGGCCATAGGACCTAAAAGGAGGCAGGGAGGTGAATGAAACCCCTTCCTTTCTCACTGTTTGAGGTCATGGCTCCTGAGCTGAGGGTGAATGTGCAGGAAATAGATTGATACTGTACCAGTTTGGCAGTTCCACACATGCCACTTATTCTAGAAACACAGCTGATTGAAAGAGGTTATTCCTATTTCCAGATTTGCATGTGTTCCAAAACACCCATTACACAAATGTTATCTCATTTGATCCTCATAACAACCCTGGAAAGTTAGTACTTATAATTATCCCCTTTTTGCAGTTGAGGAAACTGAGGCAAACAGACGTTTAGTGACTTATCCAAGGTCGTACACCTAGTAAATGTCTGAGACCAGATTTAAATTCAGGTCTTCCTAACTTTAGGTCTAGTGCCTTGATCACTATACCACCTAGTTGCCAGAAAGGGGTTTGGCTTGTTCTACTTTGGCCTGATGAAATAGATTGGCAAATGGTTGGCAGTATGGGCTTGTCATCATTGGTGGTCTTCTAATGGAGACATCTGATGTTCTTTCAAGTGTTGAGATTTTGTGATTCTGTGTCATTCCAAAGGGTTTGTGGCACCAATTTTTCATCTGAGTGTCAAGCAGGAGTACATAGAAATCCTCCTCTATTTTATTCAATTCAAAAGCCAGCTAGCTCTGAAGTAACTTTAGTCAAGATGGCTCAGAAGGGTTCTGTATAAGTCCAGCTCCTCCTCATCACTTTGAAAATATCTAGAAATACAATCAATTAACTAATAAAAAATCAATTAATGAAAACCATCAACAACTAAAAGGAGGGAAAGGAAAGATTACACCTCCTTTGCCCCAACACAAACCAAACCAACAAAGAGACCGAGGAAATGAGCATGCAAATAAAAGCTCCTAATACAAAGAAGAAATATCATGGAGTAAGAGAATATTGGAGAGAATCAGAAGTAGAGCATTATCATGCAATAACTATGACAAAAACCTTCCTTAAAAAGGATGGCCACAAAACCCTGAGTGGTTGGAATGCCTCATGAAAATTTGAACAAAGAGAAAAGGAAAGAAATTAGAGGTCTCAATAAAATACTTAAAATGAAACTATATATCTTGGAAAGCCTCAGCAAAGCAGTGAACATGCTGGGGGAAAAATAGAAAGAAAACTTTAAAAATTCAATTATACAGCTACAGGGAGAATAGTGACTTTACTGCTAGCAGGAATACAGGAAAGTTTGCCAGTCCTACCCAGTCACCTTTAGCCATGTTAGATGATGCTCCCAGTATTATTTGTGTGAATTAGGAATGTGATAGGAGTCGAAAGGTATTGAATGGAATTTTCTCACCCTAACACAAAATGACAGAATGACAGAATGTAAGGAGTTATGGCTGATGTGGAAAAACATGCATTGTAAAATATAAACTTTATGCCAAGGGTTTCTCTGTTTGGGAGTGTATAGATCAGAATCATAAAGAACTGAGATAGCCCTTGGGATAATGAGCTAAAGGAGTGGAACCCTCCTTCCACCACAAAGAAAAGGTAGTATAGTGGCTACAATTAATGTAAAGCTAGTTGGTGTCAACAATAGAGAGCCACAGGAGAGAAGCTCAAAAGAAAATTAGCCCATGGCATTGCTTCAGGGAGAATAGATTGCCTGAAACCCCTAGAAGTTTGACATCTATTGACAACACCAGATCAGCAAATGACATTGAGAGCTCTGTAGAGAAGCAAGCAATAGTATTAGAGGCCAAAAATTACATCAAGATTACAGCCTGGCTACACTTTTTTTTTTCTTGCAATATGTGTTCCCTACATTTGTCTCCTCTTCCATACATCTTCCCCTGGCTATATGTATTCATTTTCCTGCTGGTAATATAGTAAACTATAGGAGAATATACCACACTATGAATAGAAGGAATGAGAATTTTCTTAGTTATTTGTTTTGCTCTTTTGTTCATTTCAATATTTTTTGCTCTGAACTATTATGTTCAAAATTGTGCTCTTCTTGGAACCATCAGCCATAGTTCTGTGTAGATGTTGACCCAAACTTGCCTTGTACTTGGGGTAGCTGTCAAGTGGTACATAAGTGGTAGGGTCATGCATATCCAAAGGCAGCAAAATTGGAGGAAAAAGAAGAGACAACTACAAAAACAAAACAAACAAAACAAAAAAACCCAAAACCAATTGGCTTGGGGCAAGAGGCTCTTAGGAAGAATCAGTGATACTAAGCCTCAAAGAAAAACATAATGAAAGGAAAAATCCAAATATTACTTTAAAAAATCATCAAAGAAAATTGTTCAGAAGTATTGGAACCAGAATGCAAAATGCCAGTCAAGAAAATACATGCTTATATTTAACTGTTCTAGAAAAAATAACTACCAATGGCCAGAGATTTCAGGTCAAAGAGAAAATGCTGTAAGATTTCAGGAAAAGACAAACCACACACCAAGGAACTCCAGTCATAATTGCATGTGACTATTCATCCTCAAAGAGAAAATAAAGGAAAGATTGGCACATTGTATTCTGAAAAGAAAAGGAAAATAACTTGCATCAATGGATTCCATACCCTTATGAAACTGAGCATAATCCCACAGGGAATAAAATATGGACTTTTAAAATAACTGATCATTTCTCAGCATTTCTTTTGAAAAAAAAAAACCCAAGTAGTAAAGAATCTTTAAACTATAAGCACAACATAAACAAATGATAGAGATAAATAAATTTGTCTTGAAAAGGCTAGATGATGATCTAATGTTTACATTTTGAAAGGGAGAGACAAGATCATGGTTTCATTGGAGTTTCATGTTGTCTAAAGGTTACTGAGGGAGAAAAATTAGATAAGCTCTGTGATTAAATGTTTAACTCTCAAGAAAAAAAATGAGTATTTCTTGTAATGGGTGTGCCACAGGTAAAAGTCATTTAAATATGGAAGTGGATGAGGTCAAGCATGAGGAAATGTTTTGACTTTCACTCTTAAATGGGTTAGAAAAGAAGGGTTTTTTTAAGATTATAGTTGTAGAAGTTCAATAAAATAGAGGACTAATCTGAAACTATGAAGTGAAGGAGAGATATAACTGAGTTATAAAATGGGGTCAGGTAAAGGACAGTTTTTCAATATGATTAGGAGTAATATGAGGATAATCACAATCTTGGCATAGTGCTAGAAAATTAACTATAGAAATTGGGTCAGAATAAAAAACTGAGAGAATAATAAATATAGTTAAAGAGGAGGTAGAATTATTTCAATGTGCTCATGATATAATGGTTTACTTAGGGATCCCTGGAGAATAAATGCAAAAATAATTGCTTTAGTAAAGCAGCAGGATACAAATTAAATCTCCAGAAATTAGCAACTGTTCTATGAAATACCATGGAAGAAGAAATAGGAAGAGAAATTCCATTTAAATTAACCACAAAATGAATTAAATAACTCAGAATTTACCTACCAAGCTTACATAAATACAACTACAAGTAATTTTTCACTGAAATAAAAGAGAACCTAAGTAATTAAGGAGATACTCAATGTTCAGGGGTGGATCATACCATTATAGTAAAAATTACCCAAATTAATTTTCAGATTTCATGCTATACCAAATTACCAAAGGGATATTCAGTAGAATTAAATTAAACAATAACAAAAATATTCGAAGGAATAAAAGGTCAAGGAACGTGGGACATAATGAAAAAAGAAAGTAGGAAAGGAGACTTGGTGCTACCAAATCTCAAAATATGCCATAAAGCACTAATTATCAAAGCTCTCTGGTAGTAGATTGCAAATTGAAGAGTAAACCAGTGGACTTGACTAGAAAAGCAAGATCTAGAAGCAAATGTGAACAATAATTCAGGAATCAGTAATCTCAAGAACACTAACTATAGGAGAAGGAATTCTTTATTTGACAAGAACTATCAGGAATACTAGAAAGCAAGTCTAGTGAAAAATTGGGTTAGATTAGCATCATATGGCACAATATAATTTACCCACTATTCCAAGTGGATACATTATCTAAGTGTAAAGTCACAAAATAGAAAATTAGAGGATAGAAAGTTATCTTTTACAATTTAAAAACCCAAAATGAACCATCTCAACAGTATTATATCTAAAACCTTTTGCATAAATAAGATTGATGCCTCTAGAATCAGAAGAAATTTTATCAATTGGGGAAAATATTTGCTATGGGCAACTCAAATAAGACTGACAATTAAAACCTATAGGGTTTTGACACAAAAAAGAAAGATTAAAAGTTACTTTCATATGTAATTGGGCAATAGGTATGAACTAACAGTTTTCAAAAGAGGACATCTAAGCTAGTAGCAATCACCTGAAAAATGGTCGAAATCACTAATAATCATAGAAATGCAAGATTTAAAAATACTGAGATATGTTCTCATTCCCACTTAACTTGCAAAGATGAAAACATATAGGGAGACTCATTAAATAGGCATGCTAATTTAATGTCATGGTAGATCTAAAACAACAACAACAACAACAACACTGGTTTCAATTATCGTAGAAAATAATTTTTAGTTGTATAAGAAAAGTTACTAAATTGCCCATCCCAGTTTCAACTCAGAGGCTTTATTTTAGGTCCAACATCTGAAAGAATCTATTAACAATAAGAAAAAAAAAACATGGAGGAGGGAAAGAAAGGAATAAGAAGGAGAGGAGAAAAGGGAAGGGCATGGGCAGGAGAATAATACAATCCAGACTAATTCCTTGATTTATCTTTAACTTCTTGTCTAGTTCCTAAAGACAGACCATAAAAAGGAAGGGGAAAATAGTTATGACCGAATATATTCCCAATATTAGTTACTCTGAGGGTTAATAGTTCTAGGGAGCAGGTCTTCATAAAATTGAATTGAATGTTCCCTAAGTGAAATGGTTTCTTTCCCTCCATGTCCACTATGTTTCCATAAACACATGGCAGCTAAAGAACATGTCCTGCCTAGTCAAGTGCATGGTTGTGTTTGTTATTTTTCAGTCATTTCTGTCATGTCCACCTCTTTGTAACCCCATTTAGGGTTCTCTTGACAAAAGATACTTGCAGTAGTTTGCCACTTCCACCCCTAGTTTATTTTACACATGAGGAAACTGAGGTAAACAGTTAAGTGACTTGCTCAAGATCACACATATAGTAAGTGTCTGAGGTCAGATTTGAACTCAGGTCTTCCTGACTCCAGGCATACCAACTACCTGTCCTCATGCTTGTGTTTAACTTGCTTCTTTTGTGTTTGTTCCTTCCTGATCTCAGATAGATGGATATCCCAAGTAATCTTGTGAGTATAAAAGGTCCAGAATTCCTGGGTCAGAGCTGAATGTCAACAGAGGCAAAGTTCCTGGCAACTACTCCAGCACTCTTGGAGAAGATAAACCACTAACAAGAGGATTGGCCCGAGCCAAATACTCATCTTGGGATGGGTACCCATTCACCTAAGATAAGGAAACGACACACAAAAGAGGTAGCCCAAACCCAGGCTCAAGCTTGCTTAGGCCAGACATGTTTTAGCTACCATGAGCTCATAAGGGCAAATTGTTCTCTCTCTCGCAAGAAGTGGATCAAAACAGTCCTGACCCAACTCATAGCTGGACAGGAACAGAGCAGATAAGGGAGTGGGATATTCCCTGAGATACTAAAAAAGGATGCTAGGAGGTGATCTAGCAACCATCCAAAATATCACTTTCTCTTTGGCTCTTTTGTCCCTACAATTGCCTTTCAGAAATCTCAGAATATTGCTCGGTTATACCTCAGGTCCAAATTTTTAGAGGCATGGGGCAGGAGCAGGAGGGGGACATGAGGGGTGAGAAGCCTGCCATATTCTGTATAAATATTCGTGATAACAATTTATATATTGTTCACAGCACAACCTTCTATTCTCCCTCCTTGGAAAATGCAGAAAATACAGTGACCTATGACCAAGCAGTACAATTCTATTCCCTCTCCAGAGAATTCCATCTTTCCTCTGGGGACTTATACAATCCTCAGAATTCATGGTATTCCCCTGTGGTTTGAGTTCCCCTTAGAGGAGAAACAAAATTTGGGGTTTCTGGAGAGGCAACCTCTGCCATTCTGATTAACCCCACTTTCACACACACCCTTCCCTGGGGATCTATACAAGCTCCTAGGCTTATAATATTATTCTGAGTTTGTATTCACCTCAGAAGGAAATGTATTTGTGATTTCTAGAGACATGACTGCCCTTTTCCATCTGTTTTTCTCTACAGAGTCTAACAATAGTCTATCTGCCTTTTCCATTCACAGTGTCCCAAAGAGTCAAGGTTTAGTCATTTGGGGAACTTGGGACCTAGCTAGCTGGACATTGTCTGATGTGCGCATGTACACACATGCATACACATACATTATATATAGGTAGGTTTGGGTGTGGGTATATAGGTGTGGGGGAGGGTATATATGTATATATAGTGACTTTTTTCTCCAGATGATCCAGCCAGCCTTTCTTGCCTCAATGCTTGTTTCGTGAATATATTCCTGACAAGAAGTGTAGCTTTATAATCACAGTCTCATCATGGAAAAGAAGATGAAGGACTAGAAATAGGCTTTTTCTCTGCCTATGTCACCTTGTCATCTTTTGTGTCTCTTTTCCCCAATATTTGTCTGCTGGCTACACCTTACATATTTTCTTCTCATGCTTTTGATGCTTCTTACATCAACTAAAGCTTGTCTCATAGGTTCTTCTCATGACAACCAATGCTTGTCTAATAGCTTCAGAAACTTTACAGGTGTGATCAGCTGAAGGCATGGGGCCAATGGTTTATCAGCCACAGCATAGATCTAGTCCCTATTATATCTTTCAAGAAACTAATTCTACAAGGTATTGTGTTAAGCATGGAGGAGGACAAAGATGAACAAGAAACAGTCCCTATCCTTAAAGAAATTAGTCTACTTGTGAAGATAGTAATGCAGATAGCTATAATATAAAATGCACTATTATAAAGACATAACAGAGGTAAAAATGAGGTTCCAGGAGAGGTCCAAGGAAAGCCATGCTACATCCAGCTAGGTTACTGAAGGACAATTTTATAAGGGAGGTGGCCTTGAAGAATGGGTAGAATTCCAATGGGTAGAGATGAGGCAGTTACAAAAGAATTGATATTTTTCATTCTCCTTTAACATTTAAAAAAACTAAGCCTGGAGGTGAAACTATGTTCTCAAAGCCTATAACAGGACACTCACCTACCAATATATATAATCTTAGAATGTTGACTAGAATATCAATTGTAGGGACTAAACAAAAATTATGATGACATTCTCACTTATTAAAACCACAAGACATAGAGAAACTGCAGCTAAATGAAGGATAGTATGAGAAATAATTATAAATAATCAATATCTTGGTGGACCCAGAGATCTCCTCTTCTTTCTTAGCCCTTTCTCCCTCCATTCAAGGTTTAAGTTCTCCTTGAAAGTAAGATTCATCTGGGTCAAAGCAAACTCAAGCTCACAAAAGGAATCTTGGTTGAAGATAGATCCTTTTGTTTAGATACCTCAAAGATATTTTTGATAAGATTAAACCACATCCAGATGGAAAGAATTTTGCCCTAATCAGCTTGAGTGGGAGTCTTACATTCTTTCTCATTTTAATATAACCTTCCTCCAATCATGTGAACTAATTAGATTTGAATGATGTTAATCAATTAGATTTGATTGTTTACGTGATGGATCTCCTACAGTCTGAAGGGTATATGAACTAAGACCTGACCACCATGAATGGTCTTTGGTCTGAGAGAGATGGCCATAGACCCCCTTTTAGTAATAACCTGCTGGAATTATTAATAAAATGATTAAATTAATATGTCTCATATTTTTAAAAACTATGTCTTTCATATTTTTAACCATCACAATAGTTTTCAGCATGCCAAAGAAATACATAAGGAAAATGATAGAGGTGAAACCTTCATCATGTTTTTCAATTTGCATTTCTCTTATAATTAGTGATTTGGACAAGCATTCCTTTAATATGGTTATTGATAGATTGTAATTGTTCTTTTGAGAATGGGAAATGGCTTTTGGTCATTTATGTATATGTATATATATGCATATGTATGTTGATACATATTATATACATATCTTTTAGTTCTGTTTTTCTATGCTTTTGCTAATTTGAGTAAACAGTATAGAAATATGGAAACCTAATAGTTTAAAGTTCAAGCTCAAATGCAAAACACTATGGAAGAAGATGATGGAAAGCTATAAGCAACATCATAAAACAGAAAAATGCAGTTTGGGAAAAACTGAAACAACAAGGAAGTCAGCATAAAATCCAGTGAAATAAAGGGGATTTATAGATGAAATCAAAAGGATGACAACAAATATGCAAAATAAAGCAGATCAGCCAGAATTCTTATAATGATCAATTTTCAAAGGAGACAATAAAAGAACAATTACATTTGAATCATACCTTCCCAGTACACATGTACAATACAAGGAAGTGGCAATGGAAATTAAGAAGATGAAATTAGGAAAAGGGATTGGATTTGGCCAAATAGATCTCTAGCAGTTGATTTTTCCCTGGGGTGTGGCTTTCTTTTATCAACTCCCTTAGTTCCACTCCTTGAGGGAAATGACTTTTCTTTTTCCAAACCCACCTAAGGAGGACAGTGAAAAAAATAAGGTGGCTGTCCACCATGGCAATACTAGTTCTCAGCTCACTCACAAACCTCTCTCCCCTATCCCCCGCCCCCACTTCAAAAATGGATATTTTTGTTTGTATAGAAATCAATCCAGATCCATGTTTTTATCAATGCTCTGGGTTGTTATAAAGTAATATGAATCCATAATTCTCTTTTTTATTCATCAACTGTTATTCAACTCCTTTATTCATTCATGTCCTCATAAAGGGAATGGTCCCAACAGTTATATAGTTATAAGTATTTCTCTATGTCTCTGTCTGGCTGTGTGCGTCTTTCTGCCTCTCTCTCTCTCTCTCTCTCTCTCTCTCTCTCGCTCTCTCTCTCTCTCTCTCTGTGTGTGTGTGTGTGTGTGTGTGTGTGTGTCTTCTTCCCCTTGTGTATTCAACTACCTATTATCTTTTTGCGACTATTCATGCAAGAACACACAGAGATAAGTAGTGCAATGTTTGACTACTTTATCTTAGACAATACAGTTTCTTATGAAACAGAAAGTTAACAAAATCTTAAGGAATTAAAATTGGAAATACAAGCTCATCTTTTTCACAAGAGAGCTATAATGTGAGAGTGAAGCAAAGATATGAAGAATCAGCAGTCCAGTTCTTAGCAGAGTTAGCAGTTTCAGCAACTCTGTGTCTCTTCTGAGTGGCTCCTGAACTTCCTGGTTGTCTCAGCTTTTGCTCTACTGCCAGGCGGCTCATGGTAGTGGTGGCGGTGGCAGCAGCAGCTGGAGGGATACCAGCCTTGGTGTCTCTTGCTTTTGCTCGCCTCAGAAACAGGAATTCCACCTTGGTGACCAGTATGCTTGTGCCTTTTACTATGCTTGCTTGAGTTCCGTGACCTCCTTTCATGAAGGGCTAGGTCATCAGTTACAGAGTCCCAACATGTGTGGCCTAGGATTAAATAGAGGTACACTGGGGAATTCCCCACTCAACACTGGGCAGTGAAGTTCAGTGTCCTGTTACATATATAAAGGATCCTTGCATCAGAGACTCTCTGATGACACAAAGGGGTTTAAAGGATTTTATCACTCTCGGCTCATGGGCCTCACTCAAAAACCAGAGGAAATTTCTGCATGTACTGACCCCAACATACTGAAATGAACTCTCTCACTGTAAGCATTCAGTTCAATAAATTGAAAGAAGGAAATTTTAATTGAAATGTTGAAGAACAAAGAGAACTCACAACAAAATTTTTAGAAAATAAACAAATACCTTTTTTTTGGTTTTGTTTTGGGGGTTTTTTTTGGTGAGGCAGTTGGGGTTAAGTGACTTGCCCAGGGTCACACAGCTAGTAAGTATTAAGTGTCTGAGGCCAGATTTGAACTCAGGTCCTCCTGAATCCAGGGCCAGTGCTCTATCCACTGCACCACCTATCTGCCCCACAAATACCTTTCAATAAACAACTCTCCCCAAAAGATATATAGAGAAATTTGGTTTCTTAAAATCATGCATTTGGGAATCAATTTTAAAGATATTTCAAAAAGGAAATTATCTCGGAATCTCCAACCAGTCACGGGGACTGATAATGTAGTACTACTACTTTTATAAGAGGTTGTTTACTAATTAGAAAATACAAAACAGTAGAAAACATCACAGAATATTCTTTTGTTTACAAAAGAAAGTGGAAGTTATATCAGCAAATTCTGAATCATATATTTATTTTCCTACTTTGTAAAATCTCTATGAGAATATGTCCAAATATTCCTTTGGAGAGTGAACCAAAACTTCATGGTCAAATATGTGATTAAGCAATTCAAAGAATACAAAAACTTGCTGGGCTTTGTTTATTAATCTTTTTAAAGCCTTGAAGGCTTTCCTAAGACAAGGTTATTCCTGTTTGTACATCAAAATCATATGATTCAGTGACAGATACAACTATGAAAATAACTTTGTTTAGAGAATATTGAGTAGAATAAAAAATAGGAAGACAAATGCTCACATAAATTAATTGCCAATGATGTGTATATCTTGTGCAGCCTCAGATAAACTGAAACCTGGGAAAGACCTTAGGTTAAAGAGGTTAAGATCTCCCACTGTATCCTGGGACATAGCCAGTTGTTTTGAGCCACTAGATTCTGATGGTTCTGGAGGATAGAGTGAGGCTGATGACTTCTCACAACTTTGCTTCACTTGAATCGAATTCACTTGTAAGTCAAGACATCTTACACACACACACACACACACACACACACCCCTGCATGTCATTGGTCTTCTTTGAAAACAAAGGATGAGGGGCAGCTAGGTGGTGCAGTGGATAGAGCACCAGACCTGGAGTCAGGAGGACCTGAGTTCAAATCTGGCCTCAGACACTTAACACTTACTAGCTATGTGACCCTGGGCAAGTCACTTAACCCCAATTGCCTCACCCCCCCCCCCACCAAAGAAAAGAAAAGAAAAGAAAAAGAAAACAAAGGATGAACAATAACAATATCCTGTATGAAATCCAAATAGAAGGACTCCTTATAGATAGCAAATCTCCAAATGTTCCTGTTGTACAGTCATTTATAATCATTTATTAAATACCTACTATATTCCAGGCATTGTGCTAAACTCTAGGGATACAAAGAAATGCAAAAGACAGTCCCTACCCCTCAAGGAACTCACAGTCTAAAGGGAGAGATGACATGTCTCAGTGAAATTGATAATGGTAAGAACCATTCATAGTGTAAAAAAAAAGATGAAAAACATATGGCCAAGACTATGCCATGAAGCTTAAATAGACAGCTCTTAGAGCTAGCTTTTCAACATTCCTACCTCTAATAGGTCCTGCTGGTGGACAATGAGCTGCTCCTGGAATTAAGTAAAAGGAGATCAATCTGAATTGCACTTGGCAAATTAAACATGGGTTATCAATGACCCCAAACTCCTTTCAGTTCCAAAAGTCCATTTCTTTAACACCAAAATTCTTGGGGTGATGCCATAAGGATGAGGATCATAGAATACTACAACCTTAGAAGAGTAAGATTACAAATAACCCAAAGGGCAATGTAAGGGGCTAAAATTGCTGACCATGAAGAGGAAAGCTGAACCTACAATCTTCTGATCTTCTGGTTGGGTAAGAAATTTCCCCTACCCTGTCCCTTCATGGTCGCCATCTGTAAGGGGCTAAAATTCTAGCTAGTCTGTCTAAAATATCTAATGAGTGGTCACCAATAAATTATAAGCTTTAGCAAGAATTAGACTTTTAAGCATTTATTAAGGAGAATAAGAATTTGGTGAAGAGAGAGAGAAAGGCCTAGATTCATCTATCTGTCTCAGGGAGCTACAGTTTTCCTGCTCTGCTCTCCATGAGAATCCTGGTGAAAAAGCATGAGAGCACCAGCCTTGCCCCTTCTTCCTCCCACAAGCAAACGTCACTTCCTGATGTCAAAGAAAAGCCATATGTCTTGCCCTCTGGCATCTTCTCCTCATGGTGGAGCTTTCCTATAGTAAGTCTCCAGCAGGTGGCATCATTCCAATCGTTACAGTAAGGAGTTAAACAAGGGGAAAACAAGCTGAAGCTTAAAGATGAGTAATCTTTAAGAAGCAGAGTAAACAACATTCTCAAGGATGTTTATGGATGGAAAAGGAAGAGAGCTGAAATGAAGGTGGAGACAACATCCAGCCAGTCAGAATAGTGCATTAATATCTCTAAGATAGCAAAAGGATTAGAATTCTTCCAGCATATTGGGTAGATTTTCTGTGAAAGATATATGGAAAGATAAGGACGAAAATCACATGCAGAATTCCCAGTATTTGTTTTTTCCTGGGAAACTGTGAAATTGAATCAATAACTCTCTCCTCTAGTTCCAAAACCCATCAGCTAGAGATCTCACTCTGGCAAAATATGTTTTGAATTTCTCTCTTTCCTCACTGGGAACTGTCATTTGCACCTCTCCTTTGGATTAGAACAATTATATACTCAGTTTAGCAATGCAAGTGATTATTAGTTTTATCACATTTACCATCTTAAGAGAAAATAAATTTTAAAACTCAAAAAGGTAAACAAACTTTAAAAAAATTTTTTTTAATTTTTAATTTTTTGCAGGGCAATGAGGGTTAAGTGACTTGCCCAGGGTCACTCAGCTAGTAAGTGTCTAGTGTCTGAGGCTGGATTTGAACTCAGGTCCTCCTGAATCCAGGGCCGGTGCTTTATCCACTATGCCACCTAGCTGCCCTAAACAAATTTTTAATAAACAAGATAAAGATCCTGCTCTTGGAGAGAAAACATCTGGTTCAGAACTTCTTGGAAGAGAGAGAGGAAAAGGGGAAGATGAGACTGATGAAACTCTGCTTTCTGGATATCAGATATCTCACCAATGGGTTTCAGCCATAGCTGGATCCACCTACATCTTGAATATGGAGTCCAGTGCTGACACCTCATGTCTCCTGCTGACTGCTTCTGCCTTTCTCTTCCTCTAAGCAGATTTCCTACTTTCTTCTATAAATCCTAAGCTGGAAGGGGAAGGAATTATGAGTCAAACACAGACTTTCAGGCAGTCTCAAGAACAGAGGAAACCCGTGGGAAAGGGTTTGAGAGGGACGCTGTCTACCTTAAACTAGAAGACATCTATCCCTGACATCCTGATTGCTATGGTCATGCTAGGAGGAAATATAGTCCAGACTGTACTATGCCTACATGATGTGTTTGTGTGTATGTAGAAGTATACATATATACATGGATGTATATATGTGTTTACATATGTATATATCTTCTATAATACTTATTTTGTATGGGGGGGCACTGGGTGTTGGGTGTGTACATATGGTTCACCTCTACAGAATATATTTTCCTTTAGGGTAAGTACTATTATTTTTCTGTCATAACCCAGAGACATGCACAGTAACTATAAGGTGGTATGTACTTTATACATAATTGTTAACTGATTACTTTTTTCATTATTGGTTTTTTCTTCCAACTTCTAATTTCCCTCTGTTTGATTTCTCCTATTATCCTCTCCCCCAGTGGGGAGGAATTACATCTATATTTGGCATAGTATACCCATTTCTTGAGGGCAGTGAGGTAGTAAGGTGGACAGAACACTGGGCTGGAGTCAAGAAGATCTGAGGTCAAATCCAGCTTCAGACATTTATTAGCTGTGTGACTCTGGAAAAGTCACTTAGCCCCTATTTACCTCAGTTCCTTGTCTGTAAAATGGGGACACACTGGAGAAAGAAATGACAAACCACTTCAATATTTTTGCCAAGAAAAATCCATGGACAAAATCCATTGGGTCATGTAGAGTGGGGTAGGACTGAACAAGAACAACTCATTTCCTTGCCTTTGGCAATTCCTTGTTTTTCCATTTTATGTCTGAGGATATTTTCTGTCCTAGGCTCACTGCATCCCCATCTCCTGAGTCAGATGCCAGATGCTCAATAATTGGCATGGTGAGTGGGTCAGTATTTCATTAGTAGATCAGTGTGACCTAACAGCCATGCCTTCTAAAGAAAGCAGAAAGAGAATTTCCCATTAACTACTCTATATCTCCTCTTGAGTCTCTTTGATATACCATGAGAAGCTATGAAAGATCATTATTCCAAACATGGCAGAGAGAAGCTAGGAAGTTGCCTGATCTTTCCCATGTTTCCCTCAAAAACAACATTAAATCAAGCCTCTAAACATATTCTGGAACTACAGGACCTACAAAAAGAGAGACACAATCCTCCTACTTGAGATAATTTAGAAGAATTCATGAAAGGTCTGTCTCACCTGGGTGAAAAGGGAGGGTGGCTCAGCACTGCTCAGCTCAGCTGGCAGCTCAGCTCAGCACAGGTCAGCTCATTGGGCAGATTGGCACTGCTGCAACTTGACACTGCTGAGAGTGGGGCAGTTGAGAACAGTAAGAAACTTGCAACAGTGAACCCTGTGCCTCAGAAGCAGACTTCTATTTTATAAATTTAAAAATAAGCTACAACATGAACAAGAAACAAAAAGGGATCCTTACCATTGACAGCTTCTATGGTGAAAGGGAAGACCAAAACTCAAACTCAGATGAGTTTGTCAAAATGCCTACAAGTGAAGACTCAAGTGGGAAGATGATCTCTTTCTTATGGATTGCATCCAAGAATCTAAGAGGAAGCAGTATGTAGGTCAACTGGAAAGATTAAAAGAATAAAGCTGGAGGGGGCAGCTAGGTGGCACAGTGGATAAAGCACCAGCCCTGGATTCAGGAGGGCCTGAGTTCAAATCTGGCCTCAGACACTTGACACTTACTAGCTGCATGACCCTGGGCAAGTCACTTAACCCTCATTGCTCTGGAGGGAAAAAAAGGTTATAGTAGTCAACCAGGGAAAATTGCATCAAATATCTCTGATAAAATCATGATACCAGAGCTAACCGTTTGGCCTTATTAATAAAATGATTAAATTCCCCAGAAACTTTGCCTCTCAACTTTTTAGTCATCACAAAATGTGAGGAAAGGAAGTATCACTATTTGAGGGGTCACCTTCTAAATAAGGAAAACAGTGGAAGGGACTTTGGAGTCAGAGGACCTGAGTTTAAATCCTTCCTCTATAATTTTCCTGTGTAACCCTGGGCAAGCCACAGCATCTGAGCCTCAGATTCTCCATCTGTACAATGAGGGTATTAGATTAGAGGACCTCTGAAAATCCTTCCAATTCTAAGTCTATGACAACTGCAATCTATTTACTCAATGGGATCTTGGACAAGTCACAATTTCTCTGGCATATGTATTCACAGAATATGCATCTATGCACATTTGGATTCTCTGGGCCTTGGTTTTCTCATCAGTGAAATGTGGGGTGGGAGCTGGGGAAGGTTATATGTTCCTATGATCAATTCTACCTTCTTAGAGTTCAGTGTGCTGAATGATTCCTCCAAATGCAAAACCCAAACCTTCTCCTCCTTTGTATATTCCTTCTTACTGTGTAAGGTCAGCACCATTCTCTCAATCACCCAGGCTGTGCATTCTTCTTGTCATCTTTAACTACTTACCATCTCTCAGCCCCTATGTCCCATCAGTGGTCAAGTCTTGTCATTTCTGCTTTTGTAGCATCTCTCCTTTGACACTCCAAACTCTTGGTGTAGGTCATCACTGCCTCATGCCTCAACCATCGCAATAAACTGTAGGTGGGTTTCCATGACTCAAACCTCTCCCAACTCTAATCTATCCTCCTCTCAGCTGTCGAATTGCCTAAAGTAAATCTTCCTAAAACACAGGTCTAGCCATATGACCAACCCATGCCTGTTCTTTGAATTCCACTGTTTCCCTATCACTTCCAGGATCAAATATAAAATCCTGCTTGGCATTCAAAGCTATTCACAAGCAGGCCCTCTCTGCCTTTCCAGTCTTCCTACACCTTCCGCTCTTTCACATACCCCTCAATGCAGTGACACTAGCCTCCTTGCTGTTCTTTATACAAAGCAGTCCATTTCCTGAGTCTAAGAATTCCCACTGGCTGGCTTCCATGCCTGGAATGAGAGCATTCCTCATCTTGGCATCCTGGTTTCCTTCAAATCTTAGTGAAAGTCTTACTTTCTGCCAGATGCCTTTCCTGATCCTGCTTAATTCTAGTCCTTTCACTCTGTTCATTGTTTCCAATCAATCTGGTACAGATGTTTTGTAGATGGTTGTGTGCTTGTTGTCTCCATTAGACTGTGAGCTCCCTGAGACCAGGATTGTTGGTTTGTTTGGGATTTGTTGGTTTGTTTGTTTGTTTTGGGCCTTTCTTTGTATCCCTAGTATTTAGTGCATGGCTTTTCTCCTGCTACTGGACTCTGATGACTAGAGAGAGAGAGAGAGAGAGAGAGAGAGAGAGAGAGAGAGAGAGAGAGAGAGAGAGGGAGGGAGGGAGGCGCTAACTATTGTGCAATTATGCTTTACTTAAATCCAATTCACATACAAGTCAGGACATTACCCCATGATGTCACAACTCTTCAAAAATGAAGAACAACAATAACAGTGCCTGGCACATAGTAGGTACTTAATAAATGCTAGATGGCTGTGAATTGTATAGTTGACAGACTACAAATATTTAATCCCCAGGCTGAGAAGCATTTTATGCAATAGTTAGAGGGATGAACTTGGATTCAGGAAGAGATTCATTCAAATCTCAGTTTAGATGGCATTTGTGCAATACTGAGCAAGTTGCTTAACCTCTTAGCCTAAGTTTCATCACCTATGAGGGAGTTCAGTGGTACAGTAGACAGTGTGGGGCCTTAAGTCAGAAAGATTTTCTGAATTCAAATCCTGCCTTAGACACTTACTAGCTGTCTGACTGTAGTAATATTAAGTTTTAGAGAATGTTTCAATTTTTGTTTTTATTATATGTTACATGTGTAACAACTGGATAATAATTGTAAAATCTCTAAAAGATTATGAATTTCCTTAGACATGTTTTTGAGAACTCTCATTGTTTGATTTGATTATTCGCAAAGCTATTTAAATTTGTGTTAAGCTCAATTTTGTAGGAAAATTTCCCAGCTGATTACCAGTATCTGAAACACCTGAGGGACTTTACAATTACAACTGAAAATCTACAGCTGAGACTTGTTAGTTGATCATGAGCATCCACACCTGAAAGAAAGACTTTCATTCCACAACTACACCCAGAGGATATCCCAAGAATCATCTGAGAAAAGAATTCCAAAGACTTAAACGGACATTTTCCTTTTCCCCATTGTGTACACTGTTTGTAATGTCCACTTACTAAAGGGGAGTGCCCCCTTTAGCCTTTGTTAATGCATCACTCAATTTCTTTTTCTTTCTTTTCATTCCCTTTACTTTGTTAATCATAAGTATCTGTAATGTTATTGCTTCATGTAAGGAAATGATGTTTCTTCATGAAACACAGGGAGGAATGTGCGAATCAGTGCCCCCCCCCCCACTGAGAAAGACATTGTGAGAACCAGGTCAGCTCCCCCCTGATTTTTTTTTCATTCCAGGACTTTGGGTTGGTGTCAGAGAGAGAAAAGGAGATAGGCTTTTCTTTATTTACTGTACTCCATGTGTTATCTTTACTCTTTAATAAATGCTTAAAAGCCTAAACTCTTGCTCAATTTATCAGTAAATATTAGCTAGTTTCCCCAAAAAAACTGGGGGGGAGGTAAGGACACACATTAGATTTTAAACATCACAGTGACCCTGGGTAAGTCACTTAACTTGTCTGCCTCTGCTTCCTCATCTGTAAAATGAGCTGGAAAAGAAAATGGCCATCCACTCCAGTATCTTTGCCAAGAAAACCCCAAATGGGGTAACAAAGAGTCACACATGACTGAATAACAATACAACAAAAACAAACAAACACCTCATCTATAAAATGAGGGGTTTGGACTGTCTGACCTCTAGAATTCCTTCCAGCTCTAAATTTATATTCATCACAAATTCCTTTAGTCAGGTTGGTCCCTAAATCACAAGAAATTTTGGGGTACATAATAAAATCCTACTTGGGAGATAGGTTAGTACATTCCAAGTGTATACTGACACCAATTAAAAAGTTTTCATCATTATTTACATCATACCAGAGGTGTATGTAGGTCTCTTAATTAGTACCATTGTGATATGTTTTCACTATACAACGCCATGTGATTTCATAGTGCTTTACCAAATATGTGACTCAGCATGACTTTCCAGCAGGGAGCTGGGCAAAAAAATTGAATGTGGGCTTGCATGCCTCCCCAGTGTAGGAGTTTGCAAGCAATGGGGCCAGCCACAAGGGAGCTGGGAGTAACCATAATGAGTTTGGGGTGTTATAATTAGAGCCTGGTGCTAACATAAAGAAGGCTGTGAATCTGAGGCTCCTATCAGCCAATTAGCTTTGCACAGAGAAAGATCTGCTACAAGGACAAGACTAATTTTTGCCTAGCTATTTGTAGGTCATTGTCATTCCTTGTTTCTAAAGAGGTCAGGATTAGAGAGTATGGCTAGTTCGATCCAGGGAAACTAGGTGGTGCAGTGGATAGAGTGCTAGACCTGGAGTCAGGAAGACTTAAGTTCAAATCTGGTATTAGACACTTACTAGCTATACAACCCCGGGCAAGTCACTTAACCCTGTTTGCTTCAGTTTCCTCATCTGTCAAATGAGCTGGAGAAGGAAATGGCAAACCATTCCAGTATCTCTGCCAAGAAAACTCCAAATAGGGTCACAAAGAGTCAGATACAACTTAGCAACAACCCTAACAATGGTTAAAACCAACCTATACCTACTATTTGAGATTGGCATCATCTTAAAGAAGAGCACTCTCAGCTAGAGGTTGCCAACTGGGAGACTTTTCACTCCTTCGATCCACAGTCATTGTAGGGGTTCATGAATCCATATGCTCACCAACCAATGTCAATGTGGATCTTTATTTCCAACAAAATATGAAACTCATGGACTCATTATAATCAATAAGCAAATACTAAATAGAGGAATATGTTATATCTCATAGAAAATTATTACTGTTTTAATGTATATAGATATGATAATTACCAACTCTAATTTTCAAGTGTTATGAATTTATAATAACCTTTTGTCATCTCATGTATTACCTTAATCAATGGAGTAAGAGGACTTAGTAGTAAGTACATAGTGGTAAGTACATGTGGAGTTCTGAGAATCTTTTGACATTAGTTTCTGCTTTTTCTGCTAGAAAGTGCTTATTTATGCATGTTGGTTCACTGGTTGTTTTTAAAATGGGTTCTCATACTTCAACTTGGTTTTCTTTTTGAAAAAAAATAATATATCGCTGTCAACTTTTACTTTCCTTTTTCTTTTTTTATTTTTGTGCTGTCCTCACTCAGCTAGAAATCTATCCTCTGTGGTAATATCAAATAGTATTCTATTACACTCTCAGTGTAGGTCTTTCCTTTGGGTATTATCATCTTTCAGATTTGGATCATCATAGATACTCTTATTTCCCACTTGGGGCAGCTAGGTGGTACAGTGGATAGAAAGTTGGGAGGACTTGAGTTCAAATCTCACTTGGATTCATACTAGCTTGTGTTGACCCTGGGCAAGTCACTTAAGTCCAATTGCTTTAAATATCCAGGGCCATCTCCAGTCATTTTGATATATATCTTGCTACTGGACCTAGATGGCTCTGGTATGGACAATTTGAAAGAACAGGCAGTTTTCTGATGAGGAAATCAAAACAATTTATAGGCATCTAAAAAGTGTTCTAAATAATTATTGATTAGAGAAATGCAAATTAAAACAAACTTGATATATCATTTTATACCTATCAGATGGAATAAAATGAATGAAGGGAAAAGAGACAAATTTTGGAGGGGATGTGGAAAATTGCACAGTAATTCACTATCAGTGGAACTGTGAACTGAGCAATCTGGAATAATGCCCAAAGAGTTATTAAAACATACCTTTTGACCCAGCAAGAGCACTACTAGATCCGTTTCCCAAAATAATCAGGGAAAAAGGAAAAGAACCCATATGTCCTAAGATATTTATAGCAGTTTTCTTTGTGGTGGCAAAGAACCTGAAACTTCCAGGATGCCCATCAATTGGGGGATGACTGGACAAGGAGTAGTATATGATTGTGATGGAATACTATAAGAAATGATAAGCTCAATGACCTTAGAAAAATATGGATAGAATTGTGCAGAATAATGAAGAATGATATGAGCAGAACCAAGAGAACATTATATATGGTAGCAACAATATTGGTTTGAGGGTTAAGTGACTTGCCCAGGGTCACACAACTAGTAAGTGTCAAGTGTCTGAGGCAGGATTTGAACTCAGGTTGTCCTGAATCCAGGGCCAGTGCTTAACAATATTGTTTTAAGAACAACTTTGAAAGACTAAGTCATTTTGACTATTATAAATACCTAAGTTAACTACAAAGGACATATGAAGGGAGATACTATATGTACCTAGAGAAAGGATTGATAAATAGAAGTATGTATAGAATAGTTTTACGTGTGTGTCTGTGTATGTACACACATATTTGTGTCTAACAGTAGCCATCTCTAGAGTGCAGGGAGGGGAGAGAAAAAAGAAAAAGGTTACATAATAACTTATTATATATTAAAAGGAATAGCAAGTTGTACATAATAGATTGGTGGTTTTCATGTACAATCTTTATTTTTTTACCCTATTCTACTATGTTGTGGAAATTCTTGTTTTTATTTCTTAAGTCAGAAATAAAATAAATAAATTTACAAAAAAGAATTATCAGATCCATAGATTTAATCTGGGGTGGGAACTCAATAGTCATCAAGTCCAACCTTCTTATCCTACAGATGAGGAAACTGAGGCTTAGAGAAAATCAAGTCATTAATCTAGAGTTACACAGCAAGTAAAAATATCAGGGGCCAGGGGCAGCTAGGTGGCAGCAGATAGAGCACCAGCCCTGGTTCAGGAGGACCTGAGTTCAAATCTGACCTCAGACACTTAACACTTACTAGTTGTGTGACCTTGGCAAGTCACTTAACCCCAATTAGCCTCACTAAAAAGAAATCTAGATCTAGATATCAGGGGCAAGATTTGAACCCAGGATTTCTTGACTCCAGAGCAGTATTTTATGCATTATGCCCCTTGTGCCTCATGTGGTAGCTAGAATATTGGCTCAGGAATCTGAAGATACATGGGAACTGTTAACAGAGATCAACAAAGGATGTTTTGTGGAACACTTTAATGTTAGGGAGGTATTTAAAGGGGTTTTGATTCCTTCTGTCCTTAAAACACTCTCCTTGATGTTAAGATTTTCTTGGTTTCTGTTTCTGGTTGATTTGTTTGAACATTTTAACTTATGTTCTTCAAAGTTCCTCAAAGAAAAATAAACTTTGAATGAGTTCCTACTGATTTTATTTCCCTTCAAAGGCCAGGGAGGCATCAGGAAATAACTATTACATTTCAAATAAGGAATTCCCTCCCCAAACTTTCCATGTCAAGTTGCATTTCAATATTTGAGAAAGAGAAGGAGGAGGAAGAGGACACTAACTTCTTGGGAATTGGAAAAATTTCTGTAGAAAATAACATATGTTATTATAGCATAACTTATCTCAGTAATGATGGAGCAGCTAGGTAGCCAGTGGATAGAGTAGTAGGCTTGAAGTCAGTCATCTTCCTGAGTTCAAATCTGGCCTCAGACACTTACTAGCTGTATAACCCTGCGCAAGTCATTTAAACCCCATTTGCCTCAGTTTCCTCATCTGTAAAATGAGCTCGAGAAGGGGGCAGCTAGGTGGCGAAATGGATAAAGCACCGGCCCTGGGTTCAGGAGGACCTGAGTTCAAATCTGACCTCAGACACTTGACACTTACTAGCTGTGTGACCCTGGGCAAGTCACTTAACCCTCATTGCCCAGCCAAAAAATTAAAAAATAATAAAATAAAATTTAAAAAAAAAGAATATATATCTAAAAAAAAAAAGAGCTCGAGAAGATAATGTCAAACCACTCTAATATCTCTGCCAAGAAATCTCCCCGTGGGATCACAAAGAGTTGGATGTGACTGAAACAACTGAACAACAGTTATGAAGAGAGGCCTAAGTACTAGAGGCTGGACTGAGCTAAACCCCAGTTGTTTGTAATATAAGCAAAGATGTAAAGTCTGTCAAGCCTGGAGAGAAGCTTGAAAAGCCTTGAACAGCAACCAGAAGACAAACAGGCCTGGGCTCTACCCCAAAAGTGTGTATGGTGTCTGACAACGTGCCAAAAGGGCAAAATGATCTGGCAAATAGTGCCAAGCTCTCTCACTCCCTGAGACAACTTCAGAGGTGCAAGTCCAGACTGGTGTTTAGGCTAGGGATTCTGAAAGGCCCCTCTCTTGCTTGTAAAGCTTTTCTTCCTTGTGAAACCATAAACTACCAAGCCCGCTTTATCCTCATTAGACCAATTAGTCCCCCAGTACCTTAGTAGAGCATCTCCGTAAGTTGCAGTGGCCCAAAATATTCAATACCTGGCAAGCAGCCTTCCGGTGATCAGTCCCTAATTTAGTTATATGGTTTTCAGATAATAATTCATTCATGGGGCAGCTAGGTTGGCGCAGTGGATAGAGCACCGGCCCTGAAGTCAAGAGTACCTGAGTTCAAATCCGGCCTCAGACACTTAACACTTACTAGCTGTGTGACCCTGGGCAAGTCACTTAACCCCAATTGCCTCACTAAAAAAAACAATAATAATAATAATAATAATTCATTCATGCCCCACCTTCCCCACAGTCACCCTTTAAACTCCTCTGGCTCCCTCTCACCTCCAGAATCAAATCTTCTTGTTTGGCATTCAGAGTCCTTTACAACATCACTCCCCACTCCGCCTTTCCAATCTGATATTTCCTTATACCCCTCTATGTAGTCTCCAATCCAGGAATCTAGTCTCCTTGCTGTTCTTTCCACAAGAAACTCCATCTCCTGACTGGGCTTTTGTTGTCTCCATATATGGAATTCCCTCCTTTCTCACCTCCTCCTCCTCCTCCTGGCTTCCTACAAGTCCCACATTCTAAAGGAAACCTTTCCTAATAGGACTCAATTCTAGTGCCTTCCCTCCATTGATTATTTCCAATATACCCTGTATATAGTCAGTCAGTTAATAAATATTAAAGTGCCTGCTATGTGCCAGGCACTGCAGTATCCCTTGTTTGTACATCATTACTTACATGCTGTCTTCCCCATTAAACTGTGAGCTCCTTGAGGACAGGGACTGTCTTTTGCCTTTTTCTGCATCCCCAGTGCTTTGTACACTTCCTGGCACATAGTAGTCTCTCTCTCTTTTTTTTTTTTTGTGAGGCAATTGGGGTTAAGTGACTTGCCCAGGGTCACACAGCTAGGAAGTGTCAAGTGCCTGAGGCTGGATTTGAACTCAGGTACTCCTGAATCCAAGGCTGGTGCTTTAACCACTGCGCCATCTAGCTACCCCCACATAGTAGTCTCTTAATAAATGTCTACTTGCTAACCGACTGACAACAACAATATGCAGCACTTCACTGACCCTTACTCAAAGCCATAATCCATCTTGGAAGTACCTGACAGGACTTTTGCTCTATTGTCAAAGCCTTCAAGAACCAAGGCTCATCCCTGAAGGGAGATGAGGGGCCAGAAGAGGACATAAGTGGAGGACCTTCAGAAAGATGATGAAAAAAAAAAGAACCAGACACATAGGATTTTAGAGCTAGGAAAAAACCTTGGACATCAGGGATGCCACAGGGTGTGCTCATTGTTTAAAAGTGTGTGGGTGGGGGTGGGGTGGGGGGCCGGCAGCTAGGTGGCTCAGTGGATAAAGCACTGGCCTTGGATTCAGGAGGACCTGAGTTCAAATCCAGCCTCAGACACTTGACACTTACTAGCTGTGTGACCCTGGGCAAGTCACTTAACCTTCACTGCCCCACAAAAAAAGATTTTTTAAAAAGTGGGAGGGGGTGAAAGAGGTAAAGATTCAGTTGCTACTGGAGTCTGTAAGGAAAAGGAGGGGCTGAGAACCATTCATTAGCAGAAGTTTCTCCTGTGAGAAGCAAACCAAGAGACCAGATAACAGGACAGACATGTGGAGGATTCAAATGCTATTAAAGTTTAGACTGACCAACTAGATACCAGGTCAGACACACCAAAGAAGTAAGGGGAGATAAAATTCTCTAGCTGGAAAGTCACTTAGGTATGGCTACAAAGACAGCTAGGAGGCAGAGATAACCCCAGAGGTCAGGACCATCATTCCAAACAATATCCCCCTTGGGACAGCGAGGTGGCACAGTGCATAAAGCACCAGCCCGGGATTCAGGAGGACCTGAGTTCAAATTTGGCCTCAGACACGTGACAATATTAGCTGTGTGACCCTCATTGCTCCGCCAACAAATAAAATAAAATAAAATAAAAATCCCCCTCAACTCTCAGGAATGTGACAAGCATCCAGGCTTTCAACACTCCACCCTAAAAGGGAACTTTTCATTTTCAAGTGGATACCCCATCTATCCTCTATAAAAGCTTTTGCCTTCCTTTTATTCAGGGAGGAGGATGTTTCTGATTCAACTTCTCCCTTGGGATGAAGTCTTTGACTGGCTACTCCCTCACTTTCTCTAGCACCAAATAAAAGAGCATTTTAATCCTAATTGGACTGTGTGCGAGAGTGTAATTCTTTACAGAGGAATACCTAAGTACCCCCATCTCCCCCCATCCCTCCTGTGACAGAAGGTAGCCAAGGGTACTTGGGCTGCTTGGGGCAGGAGCACAGCACTTAGCAAAGAGAGGAGAGAAACACAAAAGAAAGTACATCAGAAGAAGAATCCACCTACTCCCTGGTTACACCATCATTTGGGATGATTTGGACCAGGCTAGTACTTATGAAGCCACCTAAGGCAGGAACCCTTAGTCCTTTGGATTGATTCAGAAGTAATCCTGCTGTTGGGGTAGAAAGAGGAGAAAACAATTTCTGGAGCATGTGTCACATTACTTTAAGTGATCACCTCACTCTAAGATTCCCTTGTATGCTAATAATGATTAAACATTCCTCAAAAGCTACAAGGGATGGTAGATGGTGCTGTGGGTAGAGTGCTGAACCTAGAGTCAGGAAGACTTATCTTCCTGAGTTCAAATCTGGCCTCAGGTACTTACTAGCTGTGTGACCCTGAGCAAGTCACTTAACCTTGTTTGTCTCAGTTTTCTCAGTAAAGTGGGCTAGGGAAGGCAATGACAAACTGCTATGGCATCTTTACCAAGAAAACCCCCAATGGGGTCACAAGGCATTGAACCCAACTGAAACGACTGAACAACAACAACAAAAAGCTACATAAAAAGCTTCAGATCTCTTCTTATACATATACAACTCTCTCTATAGATATAGATATAGATATAGATATAGATATAGATATAGATATAGATATAGATATAGATATAGATATAGATATAGATATAGATAGATAATTATCATTTTTTTCCTCATCTTTATATTCAGTGAAGCTCAGATAGAATTGATGTTGGAACAAGTCACTTTCATACAAGTAGATAAAATGACTGATTTTTATAATTAAATGAAAGTCCTGGGATGCAGGTTCCTCCATTGACTCACTAGAAGCATATTCAGAATAATCCCATGAGAGAGCAGGTCTATGAGGATGATGGGTTCCTGTTCCAATTTCAACTTCTTCTGATAAGGCTCCATGTTCTGAAAGCTTTTCATTTCCATTTAGTTTGGGAATTATGAGTGTTTGAAATAGTAACATCCATTTTTAAAATCATTTTAAATTTTTTGTAAAATGATGTTATGGCCAAGTAATGATGGGTGGTCATTTTCCCTGTGGTAATATTCTATTTCTAAAATAATTTATTTGCTCAAGTCTCAAAGATATTTTGAGATTTATATTTGCTGTTAGTTTATATTTAGTTAGTTTGTATCTAGTTAGTTTAGCTAATTAGTTTAACAGTGAGCTTCTGGAGTATCATCATCATCAGGGGCAACATAATACAGTGGATAGAATTCTAGACTTACAGTTGGAATAACTAGGGTACAAATCCCACTTCCGATACTTTTTAGATGTGTAACTGGATGATTTGGTCATACCACTTAGCCTCTGTGTACCTCATTCAGTTCTCTAGGACTTATCTCCTAAGTTATGGAAGAGGTGTGATCTGAGTTGGAAGAGGTTCTTACAGTGGGAGTTCTCCACATCGACAAGATCATAGATCCTTCCTGTGTTTGAGTGTACATTTTTATAATAGAACTTGAGGTATTCAGGAAGAAGGGTACCTGCTGCTTAAGGTGTTTAACAATGTAGCACATCACCAGGTCCCCAGAGAGATAACAAGAATTGATGGTGCAGGGCAATATTCCTAAAGGTCCTCTTTGTAGGTACTGCAAAATTTTAACTTGGGAAAGAGTATATAAGGTCAATAGGGGAATAAGAAGCACCTTAGCTGGAAGGGAAGGGAAAGATTTTAATAGGTAGAGCTATGGAGAGACCTTTTCAGGCAAGGGAGACTATGTGTCCAATAGTTCAATAAAGCTGATGACCTTTACATTATTTTCCCCATTCAGCACCAAAATATATTTCCTATATTTGTTAATTATTTTAAATAGATGCATTCTGTTTTAAATAGATAGTATCTCTTAAACAAATACTATCTAATTTAAACAGATACTGTTAACAATATTAAAAATGTCATTTGTTTTACCGAGAGACTTCTGGGCTGGATCCATTGGAGCTGGGCACACTTGGTCCTCTCAGTCCTATACCCAGATTTGAATTTTGACCAGTTTCAGTCATGAGGGAGCCTCCTTCTAATGAGAGGGGGATCTCTTTTTGCACTCACATTGGTTCATTATATTCTTTCTATAGCACCCCCAGGATGAACTTTCTTATGATTTACTTATGATTACATCTAAGGCCTAACCCTGAAAGGGAAAAGTAAAAAGATACTTATTGCTAAATCTTAATCAAGAATTTGGCAGGTAATTTATTCTTATATACAAAAGGAATGCCAAACACAGAACAATCATAAGGAAGCATTTGATAAAAAAAAAAATTTAAAGTGGATCCAGTAATTTATAATTGCTGTTATAATTTGGGGGAAGTTAACACTTAAACTTCATCAGGACATAAACCAGTTTGTAGGACTGCTATGGGTCAATTTATATTTCATCTAGGAGCATGGTTTGCAGTTAGAAAGGAAGAAAGAGCAACTGGGTGAGCTGCTTCCTTTTATATACCCACTAAGCCATTAATTAGTTTCTCTGGCCCTTCAGTGAAGGCCTGAAGCAGGTCTTCAAAGCTTCCACATGATTACCTAGAATATAAACTCTGAGCATGCTCCTCGGAGGGTAGAAGTATGAATGCTACATTAGATTGTATTTTGTATAGTCCCTAAGAACTTTAAATAAAAAGTTTGAGAACCACTGCCCCGTGGATATCTCTTCTATAATACCTAATCTTCCTATGCCCAGCTCAGCTATCTCTTACTCTCACAACATAACTATACTTTATATTTATGCAAGGCCAGGAAAAGTTAAAGGATGGGCCAGTGATTAAGATCTTTATGTTTTGTTTAAAAAAGAAAACGGGGTTGGGAGTGGGGTGAGGGAGGGAGTTTGTTATCTCTGTTGTGCAAACTGTGTAGACTAGGTGGGTGGGTATTGTGTGCTTATCTGACCCGCTGCTATGTAGACCCCATGACTTTCCATCTTTACTGAACACTTTGGGATTATCTAAGTGGATAAGAATGGGTTGATGCTCCTTTAATGCTATAAACAAGACTGTTTGGATCCATGACTACCATTTAGACTTATATTTGGGCACTTCCACCTAAGACATCCCTCCATCTCTCCCCAATCTGAGGCTAGGCATTTTATCCACAGCCCTCCACAAACCCATCCCCTCCAACAGGTTGGGTAAGACATAGAGCCTGAAGCGGGAGGGTTTTGATCCCCAAATGGCAAACCTAATTTGGAAAATAGATTGAAAAGTGAGGTGGCATGGTGCAGTGAAAAGAATGGTGGTGCTGGGGCAGCTAGGTGGCGCAGTGGATAGAGCACCGGCCCTGGATTCAGGAGTACCTGAGTTCAAATTCGACCTCAGACACTTAACACTTACTAGCTGTGTGACCCTGGGCAAGTCACTTAACCCCAATTGCCTCACTAAAAAAAAAAAAAAAGAATGGTGGTGCTAGGGTCAAAAGACCCGGGTTCAGATCCTAGTTCTGTCATTTCCTCGTTGGGCGACCTTGACTTTTCAGTCCCCTTTGGGCCTCAGTTTCCTCAATTGTAAAATGGGTGAGGGTGTGTTGAAGCAGATGACCTTGATGAGCCCTTTCCTTCTGAATCTATGATACCAGGAATGTCTTCCTACAGGAAGACATGCTACTCACCTTGGTACTCTGCAGCACATACTGGGAGAATGTCACACCCCCATCAGAAGATGAGGATCATTAATTACTATGAGTATTTTGTTTCCAGAAAGATCCTCGAGTGGTTTCTCTTTTATCTTAGGCTTGGATGTGGTGAGGCAGGAGGAGTAAAGGAAGTAACAGATGAGGCAGGGTTAGAGGCTGACAGGAAGGGGGTATCATGGGCTACCATTAGCACCCACCCCTCATGCAAAAGCAAAGCCAGTAGCAGAAGCGGCACATTGAGGGGCTGGAAGACAAAACACAGAGGGGGAAGAGCATTGCTTGGCTTTGGGAACCAGGCTAAAGGTCTCATTAGAGAATGATGGATGTTTAGCCAGCAGGTGGAAGGAAAGGGGGAAACAAAGAGGGAAGGCATATGTGTCAGAGAGAGCCCAGGCTTGGCAGGAATCCTTTGCTGAGAGGTCTCTGAAGCAGATTAAATTTCCTTGAACTAAACCATGGGCTGCCTCCCTGACTCCCCTTTTTGTTGCTCTGGTGGGGCTGTGTTTAGATCCATATGGCCAGCTCCCTCATCAGAGCACTTGGCACAGGGCCTCACCACAAGTCACCTTGCCTGGAGCCCTCCAGATTGTTCAGTTGGTCTAACATTACCTGCTAATTCTTTCATTGCTGTGTCCCTTGAGCCCTCAATTTTCAGGATGATTAAAATTATATCTTCCATCATCCAGCTGGCCTCCCAAGGGCTCTATAATCACTTTCAGTTCCTTGTGCCCTGCCAATCTTCCCTCACCACCCCTAAGAGACAGAGAGGCAATAGTCCTTTGACAAAGAGGAAAACTGAGGCACTGGAGACACAACCTGCTTTTCTTAAAATGACTCAGATTCATCAAAAGCCCTACCTTCCATTCTGATGCTTTGTCCACTAATCCAGTGAGATTTCCCGGGCATTCCTAGATGGATTGAAATATAGCTTTTCAAGGTGAAAGAAAAACACTTGATTTTATACTTTAATGAATGATAAGATCGTAGCTTTACAGAGGTAAAGGATACTATATGTGTCCTTCATCTGAGAGACTCATAGCTTCAGGGTTATCACTTTGGTTTTCATTTGTACCCTAGAATATACACACACCAGTAGAAGATCCTTTGTGAAAGTTGCTCAACTTCTCTGGGACCCAACTTCTTCACTTAAAAAGTGAGAGGTTTGGGTTAAATGACCTCAAAGGTAAGTGTATGAAGTGGGGTTTGCACTTAGGGCTTCCTTGGCTCCATTCATTAATTTGTGCTTCCTCCCCAATGGGTGGATCAGGCCTGGAGGAGGAAGATGACACATCACGCTGGTATCTGTGGTCTAGCACCTTTCCCACACTCATAGCTTCAGGCAAATGCTTAATTACTTTTCTAAAAATAACTCACATTCATGTAATTCTTCAAAGTCTACAAAGCATTGGCATAGTATCAATCACCTTGGTCTTTAGGGACCTTTAAAGGTTTACTGTCAATTTCTGCTTTGAGGAAGAAGACAAGCCTGTCTCACTTATAACAACTATTTTATGTTACATATTTTGTGCTCTTTTAATAGCTTACAAGGAAGCTCCTGATTAATTACTCTAAAGAAGCAACAGTGGAGAGCCCCCAAATCCCTTCCTTTGGCTTAGGAATATATTTTGAATGTGTGTGGAGGTATAGCAGTAGACTTGTCTATAGTAGAACATTCTCCCTAGGTTAAAAATTAATTTGCATGTCCTAAGAATGCTTCAGCTAAGAGTAAGGGGGAAATGATGCTGTGTAACAAGGGGCAGGTGAGTCTGGGACTTAACATCTTCAAAGGATGATTTGTAGGATTGGTAACAATGATGTAATATTATCTGTTTGCTTTCCACTTTGTTATCAAGTCTTCTGGAAAAGACGGAGACAGGAAGAGACATTCATTCCCTGCATCCTCTACCACCCTTAACAAGCTTACTTGTACCCCAAATTCTAGAGATCTAGGCACTGGGAATGCAAGTTCCTGGAATGCTGAACGCCAAAAAAACAAAGACTATTTTCCTCTAAAGGAAACCATCAACTATGAAGGAAATTATTAATTCAAGTACACGACCTACAAGGGAAAAGCTCTCTGTAGAAGCATATGAATCTATCAAAAATGACTCATCTAATGAAAATAAGATCCTCAACAATAATCCTAAAAGTACGAGGCACACAATGATTACTGGATAGAGAATGGCAGCGGATTAGCAAATGGTAGCTGGCCTATATCCAACAAGACCTTTCTGGGTAAGAGGCCACATACTTCCCAGCTGTAAGCAGAGAGAGAGAGAAAAGAGAGAAAAGGAAATAAATAGGTTCCACACCTATTTGCACCACAGAACAGTAGTCTTCTTTCTCCCTCTGTTGTCCCAGGAGATTCTTTAATTACTTCATCATTATGAAGAGTGAGATCTATGACATAGGGCCAGAGATCCAGGGACAAGATCAGGATAAAGATTTCAGGACACTTAAGCCTCGAGTTTTCACCTGCCACCTCTGATGAAAGCAGATCATTTGTCCCCAAGCTCAGCACAGTGCTTAGCACATAGGAGGTACTTCATAAATGCTTCACTTGACTTGATTTTGACGACTTCTTCCTGGGATTCAAAGCTGTTCCCCAGAAACCCCCCTAAGAGTGAGACAATATAGTGTCATAGGCCAAATCTTTCCAACAAAGGAATAATTTTTGAATTGAATTCATGAATACTGTCACCTTTCCAATTTATTCACAAGATTTATTGGAGCCTACAGTTTTTAATCTAGCCTAATCATTATAGAATGTCTCCCCTCCTCAAACTTAGAATAATCCTGTTATGGGTTGAGTTAAGTGGAAAAGGAGCTGTTTCCTCTGTATTATGACTCCCATTCAAAGAGCTAAAAGGTATCGAAGTTGACTATGCTATTGTCATGGATGGCAAAACCAAAGAAACTTTGCTACAACTTTACTGGTTTAGTTTTTTAAGTATTTTCATAGATAGATAGATAGATAGATAGATAGAGAGAGAGAGAGAGAGAGAGAGAGAGAGAGAGAGAGAGAGAGATAGAGAGATAGATAGAGATAGAGATGGATATAGATAAATAGATAGAGATGTAGAGATAGAGATAGAGGTAGAGGTATATAGATATAGTGTAATGATTGGAATAACGCCACCTGCTGGATACTTACTGTAGAGGAGTTCTGCCCATGAAGGGAAGGTCTTTGAGGGCAAGACCAGGAGTCAGGAAGTGACGCGGGCTAGTGGGAGGAGGAAGGAAGAGACTGGCGCTCAGTCTCGCTTTTTTTTCCTGAGGACGCTGGCGGAGAAGGGAGCTAGAAATGTGCTCTCCCTTTAATAGATAGGAATCTAGGCCTTTCTCTCTCTCTTTACCAAATTCTTATTCTCCTTAATAAATGCTTAAAAGTCTAACTCTTGCTAAAGCTTGTAATTGATTGGCGACCACTCATTAGATATTTTAGACAGACTAGCTAGAATTTTAGCCCTTAACAGATGGCTGACCACGAAGAGGAAAGCTGAACCTTACTTCTGATCTTCTGGTTGGGTAAGAAATTTCCCCTCCCTCTCCCTTTAACTGCTAAGTACTGGTGTACTGGCTGTGTTTTCCTTTAAATTTTTTCGAATGGACCTTTTAAACTCCCTAATTATCCTATTTTTGATTTTAGTCTGTTTAACCAGACAAATGGGAGATAAGATCATGTTAATGCTTTATTTTTGTGGATTTTCTATTTTTCTTTTTATTTTTGTTAAAAGAGCCAGCAACTTACTCACACAAGGAAATATCTCCCCCTCTCCCAACCATGCTTTTTCAGAGAAACCTGAAGAGATTCCCACAGCTTTTCCCAGTTCTAACACTAATTGTTGCTTTAATTTTGCATGCCTGGAGGCAATGACCCACCCTCTAGAAGCTTTTAATCCCCTAGCACCTGGAGGCAAAGTGGGGGAAGAGGAATCCAGGCCTGAGTTCAAAATCAAGTCTGATTCAAATTGCTTTGGTCCCTCCCCTCCTCTCCAGACCCCACCCTCTACTCCTCCTATGGCCAAGCCCATAGCTTCCCCTGCCTGGGAAGTCCAGAGATCTGATGCGCATGCTCAACTTTTTCTACCTGCATTTGCAGCTTCAGGCTCAGCCCTTCCCCGGCCTGGCTGTGCTTTTGAGAC
Organism: Dromiciops gliroides; assembly: GCF_019393635.1. NCBI lineage: Eukaryota > Metazoa > Chordata > Mammalia > Microbiotheria > Microbiotheriidae > Dromiciops > Dromiciops gliroides. The sequence continues at coordinate 145,091,763 of NC_057865.1, forward strand.
AATCTTAGAAAACTCTTTAAATTCCAGTTATGCTCGTTTTGTTCATAATTTTGTTAACCTGCTTTTGTCTTTAATTAGTAATCTTATAAAGCATTTGTATGGTGAAAAGACTGACAGACAATATAGAGGGGTTAAAGAAGAAAAACTTAAGCTGAATAAGAATGACAATCATCACCATAGTTCAAGACTCCGCTTCTTTTGCCATGGAAGGGTACATATTTTACAGAAATGTAGAAGTAAGCAGCAAGGTATTGATATGAGTATTGGGGATTTTAGATATCGGAATCAAAAGTGTTCTGAATTCACTCAGAGTAATTGTATCAGTTCAGAGGTTACATAGGATTTCTATGCTATTACATCTACATTTTGAAATTAATGGTAATGGGTTTATTTTCATAGAGATTTTCATGCTTTTGAGATTGTGTCTTATACTTAGTTTTTAAAACAAGGAGAATATTTGTAAAAGCTTTTTATAGTCATGTGATCAAGTTTATATTTTATAATACTCTTATTAATATTAAGTTCACATTCATTTAGTCCTAGTTTGAATTTCATTGTTTTTTATTGTTCCATGTGTATTTTCTTCTATTCGTTTTTATCTATCTAATTTTAAAAAATTGCAAGATGGTTTTGATTTCATAATACAATGTTAATTCTAGGAGTATTTTTTTTTTCTCTTTCTGTTATAATATACACCATCTGTAACATGTATTCTCTGCAGAGGCCCTCCCTTTGCAAGACTAATGTCAAAGCGTCGGTTCATGAGGACAAAAAAAAAAATCGCCCCTCTGGACAAAACTTTCCTCTCTTCCTTTTCTATATTGTTGTTCACATATTATTAGTTAGCAATAGTTATTATATTGTTTTTACTGTTCCGTCAAGGAAACATTTGTTTCTTGAGGAACAACAGGGGGGACTGTAATGATTGGAATAACGCCACCTGCTGGATACTTACTGTAGAGGAGTTCTGCCCATGAAGGGAAGGTCTTTGAGGGCAAGACCAGGAGTCAGGAAGTGACGCGGGCTAGTGGGAGGAGGAAGGAAGAGACTGGCGCTCAGTCTCGCTTTTTTTCCTGAGGACGCTGGCGGAGAAGGGAGCTAGAAATGTGCTCTCCCTTTAATAGATAGGAATCTAGGCCTTTCTCTCTCTCTTTACCAAATTCTTATTCTCCTTAATAAATGCTTAAAAGTCTAACTCTTGCTAAAGCTTGTAATTGATTGGCGACCACTCATTAGATATTTAGACAGACTAGCTAGAATTTTAGCCCTTAACAGATGGCTGACCACGAAGAGGAAAGCTGAACCTTACAGGTGAAGGAACTGAGCCTAAAAAAATGATCAGAGTTGGAAAGGACTTTTGATGTCATCTAATACAATCTCCTCACTTAATAGAAGAGGAGACTGAGTGTCAGAGAGATTAATCATTTTCCCAAGAGATAGACAAATCCCAACCAAGATTATGACTCTCCAGAGATGAAGTACAAATAGAGAAACTAGATGGAGCTCAGCAAACATGGCATAGGATAAAATATGCTCTTTTTTGGTCCTTTGGTTAAAACAAGCAAGTGACATTGTGGGAAGAGAATAGGCTAAAGACACTTCTCCAAACCCACCCCTATTTTCTGAGAGGAGGAGGAACTGAATTCTCTCAGACCACATCTGTTTCTACTGCCTTCTGGGATTTGACTTTGGGTAGGACTTCCCTTTTGGGGGGTGCACTCTTTTGTCTCCTTTTGTTCCTTCCTTTCTTTGGTGGGGGGTGGGGTGGCTCAAGCATGCCCTCTGACTGAAGAACAACTCACTTAATCCAGAGGCAGAAATGAAAGTCCCAAGTTCAGTTCTAAAGTACCACTGGTTGTGAGGTTTATTCAAATTTATGAATTATTAATAAAATCATAGCAGTTCATTAAATATCTAGGTGGCTTCTAGCTGCCAAGCTGGAAAGGAAACTTCCCAGACAGTTAAATTCTGCATAGTTAAATAAGCCCTGGCTTTCCCATAACCTCCCTTTTTACTCCATTAAGGTAGAAACATACAGTATACAACTTTCATGATGAGCCATAAATCTTTATGTATGGAAAAAGCCAAAATCAGAATAAAATTCTACTTAAGGATGTACAGAGCAATAAATCTTGTAGAAATACCTGATCCCGGAGTAGCTAGGTGGTGCAGTGGTTAGAGCACTGGCCCTGGAGTCAGGAGTACCTAAGTTCAAATCCGGCCTCAGACATTTGACACTTACTAGTTGTGTAACCCTGGGCAAGTCACTTAACCCCAATTGCCTCACCCAAAAAAAAGAAAAAAGAAATACCTGATCCCAAACAAGCATGGGGAGGGGAGAGTTTGGAAAGTGAATATCTTTTTGGAGCTTCTTCCTAGAGAAACACTGCAGGCACTTTTCTTGCATAGGTATTTCTTCATGATTAGAGATTTAGCCAAAGGGCCCAACCTCTAAGAACAGGGTGTATGTTGTTGTTGTTTGTCCTTTGTTTCCCAAGAGGACCATGACAGATGTCATGACTTGCTATGAATTGGATTTAAGTAAGGCAGGGCTATTAAAAGTCACCAGTTTCACTTTCTCCTCAGGAGCCATCTGGGTCCAGTGGCAAAATATGCATCAGGATGACTGGAGATGGCCCCAGATGGTTTAAGGCAGTTGGAGTTAAGTGACTTGCCCAAGGTCATACAGCTGGTAAGTGTCTGAGGCCAGATTTGAACTCAGGTCCTCCCAACTTCAGGGCCAGTGCACTATCCACTGTATCACCTAGCTGCCCCAGCAGGGTGTATGTAGTATCTTTCTATCCTGTCACCATCATTACCTTCTTTCTCCTCAGGTATTAGGGAGAAAGATGCCACTTGTTACTAAAGTTCCTCCTATTGCCCATGCTGCATTCATACCCTTACTCTCTGTTTTTCTATACCAGTTGAAATTTCTCTCGGACCAGCCAAAATCTATCCCAGGTCCAGTCCACTTATCAGTTTTCCATAACTCAGCCATATTGAGAGTGGAGAATACTGCTCCCTCCGGAACCACAAACCCCATAATTCCTAGCAAAGCTCTGGACATGACTGCTTTCACCTGCAGAAGAGTTAGCCCCAGTCAAGAACATATTAAATGGTGAATACTTTTCAATCATCACTGATCTCATGAACAGCAACAAATAAAACTTCTTTTGAGTTCTTAGAGTTTGGTTCTTTGAATTTAGAATTCTTAAGGTTCAACATCCCAGTTACCCAAGCCTATGGAGGAATTTATGAATCCTAGCTGGGATTCAGACAAGCCCATTTATCTGAGAAAGGTCATTAATACAATTAGTATCACTAATGATGATCACTTGCATTTATATAGGTGTCTTATAGTTTACAATCCACTGCACACCCATGATCTAATTTGTTTTTTGAGTAAGGAAGTGACATAGTCAGACCTGTGTCTTAGGAAGCTGATTATATCAGCTACATGGAGAATGGATGAAAGAGGAGACTTCAAGCAGGGAGGTCAGTTAGGAATCTATCACAATAGTCCAGATGAAGGCCTGAACTAACAATAACAACAACAATCATAAGGATGATAAGAATTCTGTGGCTTAGTCAGACTTGGAATCTATGTGGCCCCATGCAAATCATTTAGTGGCCCACACAAATCTCTAAGACTACAACAATCAGAGCAATTTTCTATCTGCATCAGTAGAGGGAGTTTCATCTCTGGGAGTTCCCTACCTGACTGAAATCATAGGTTTAATCAAAGATAATGATGATATTAGTAATATTGAGTTAACTGCTAGGTTTATATCCCAAAGGCATCCTCCCCAAAAGAGAAAAAGACCTATTTGTACAAAAATATTTATAGCAGCTCTTTTTGTGGTTGCCAAGAATTGGAAATTAAAGAAATGTCCATCAACTGGGGAGTGGCTAAACAAGCTGTGGTATAGGATGGTGATGGAATATTATTGTTCTATAAGAAATGACAAGCAGGATGATTTCAGAAAGCCTGGAAAGACTTTGTATGAACCGATGTATAGTGAAGTGAGCAGAACCAGAAGAATTTTGTGCACAGAGACAGCAATATTATTCAATGAAGAACTGTGAATGACTTAATTATTCTCAGCAATACGATGACAATCCCAAAGAACTAATGATGAAGCATATTATCCACCTCCAGAGAAAGAACTGATATTGATTGAATACTGACTGAAGCATGCGATTTTTCACTTTCATTTTTTCTTTTATTCAAATTTTCTTATACAAAATAACTAATTTGCTAATGTTTTACATCATTGCCCATGTATAACCTATATCTAATTGCTTACTGCCTCAGGGAGTGGAGAGGGAAGGGAAGGAAGGAGGGGTAGAATTTGGAACTCAAAACATTAAATAAAAATGTTTATTATTATTATTTTTTAAAGTATTAGTGAGTTAATTAGAGAATGAAAAGATTTCTGGGAACAGTGAAGGCCCAACTGTAATTACATAACATGACATTGCCATGAACCCATCTGGCTTTGTTGAATTTATTTTCTCCAGCAGAGAAGAAAAGGAAACTTAATAAATGGTTATTGATTAATTGATTGAATGACTTCAGTTTTCTTAGCAAAGTTAGTAGCAATGTCCTTAACTAGGAAAGTGGGGGAAAGGTGATATATGGAAGGCTTGAGAAGAAAAGAGAAGATGTGAATTAGTTTGTATGAAGAGTGAAAAAGGGAATCAATTACAAAGCAATAAAAGAATTGCCATGTTGTCCTTAGGGTACATTTGAGATTGGGTGGCATTGATCTGTTATATCCCTGGTTTGGCACTGGTTATGTGACTTCCTCTAGTTTGGTCCAATGCCCCAGTGAATAGGATCCAAGATGGTGGCTGGTAGGCTAAAATCTAGCAAAGGATGAGTGAAGATGAAACAAATGGGTGAGGGGTTCTAACATAGAAGACAGTATGGAATTGAACTGGTTACCAAGAGGGCCAAGAGTGGGGAAAAAAGTAAAGAAAGTGGGAACCTTTGGTTCCCACACAATGACTTTCTTCCACAGTTCATTTGGGTCACAGAAATGGGAGGATATTTTCCTCATTTTGACAAAACCACCAAGTTTTAGAGTTGAAAGGAACTTCAGAGTCCAAGCACTCTAACAGTCACAAAACCCTTCACAAATCTTATCTCGTTTCCTCCTCACAACAAACCTGGGAGGTAGGTGCCATTATCATCCTTATTTTTACAGATAAGGAAACTGAGGCTGAGAAAGATGAAATGACCAAGGTTAAAAGCTATTAAGTACCCTAGGCAGGATTAGAACTCAGGTCTTCCTAATTGATTCCAGCACTCTGGCCACTACCCCATCCAGCTGCCGCAGAGGCTTTCTAGTCTAACTCACATCTGAAAAGAATCCCCCAATATAAATCACCCAGCAACTACCCATTTGAACTTTGTTTGATGGCCTCCAAGAGTTACTCTCTCCTGAGGTAGCTCATTCCATCCACATTCATTGCAGGAATTCCGTCTTCAAGTGTTCCCTACACCAATCAAATTATGGAGATGGAGGGGAAGTGCGGGGAGAAAAAAATAGTTGTGTTCATTTCTAGGTCAGCAATTTGGAATTTATGACCCATTTTCCCATAATTCCCCAGGCTAGTCTACAAAAGTCTTGTAGCTTTAGCTGAAATGCTTCACATTCGAGGTGAAAAAGAGTAGGAAATAATATTTGTAATGAATTAAATAAAATGAAAAAAAAACTAAAATAAGAAGACATTTTAAATATTATCATTAATCCTAGCCATGAAGGAAAAGCAAGTTTAATGAGAAGAGGGATATGAAATAGCTAGGGACTTCTATGAAGGTTTTAGAGATGATTCAGGGTACTAGATAGTGCAGAGGATAGAATGTTGGACTTGGAGTAGGGAAGACCTGACCATATCCCAGCTACGTGGCCCTGGTCAAATCACTTAACATTTCTCAGCCTCAGTTTCTTCATCATTACAATGGGCATAATAGTAGTACCTACTTCTCAGGGTTGTTGTAAAGATAAAATGTGAGAATATAAGAATATTTTCTAAAGCTTAGAGTACTAAATATATGCCATAAAAATGCTAGCCATGATTATTTCAGTGGCTTTAGAGGCTAGTGTCACTGATTCTTAATTTTGCCTAATTTCATTTCAATATTTATGACTATCTTTCCCCTTGATCTAGGAAGGTTATTAACATAACACTTAGGCTTTTCCATGAATAATGTAACTAGCTTGTCCTGTACCTCCATATGTTAACTTTTCCTCAAATATTCATTGAACAACATCTTTAAATAATCATTCCCTTTTCAGGAGTATTTTTAAAGTTTTATTCCCATTTCTGAGGGGCTTAATAAACTCATTTATAGGCTTTCTCCCCAAGTTGCATCTCTCTAGAACATGCTATGATATGCCTCTGATTCAGATAGCTTAAAGAATACAAATACAGCTCTATCTAGCTCCCTATAATTTTAAATAAGTATATTACATCTCCCCCAAATGATTTCCTGTCCCGATTCAGTGATTACTATATAACTTTGTACTGTCATTTGTCTTGACTAATATCCCTGATTACTAATAAAGTGCCTAATGGGGCTTTAACTCAAAACTTTCCTACCAATGCTTTAGGTTTCAATATCCATCCTACCAATTTCAGCTTAAATACTACCCAATATACACAACAATGAAACAAACAATACTTTAGCACATGAAGACAATATGTTAAGTTGCAGTAAAAGATTTGTTGTTGTTGTTCAGTTGTATCTGACTCTACATGACTCCATGGACTTTGTCTATGGGGTTTTCTTGGCAAAGATACTGGAGTGATTTGCCATTTATGGGGGACTGAGGCAAGCAGGGGTTAAGTGACTTGTCCAGGGTCACACAGCTAGACAGTATCTGAGGCTGGATTTAAACTTCAATATTCCCAACTCTAGACATGAAGCTCAATCCACTGCACCACCTAGCTGCCCCTTAAATTAGGTCTTACTTATTGGCATAAAATCAAGCAGCAATAAAATATAGCATAGACAAACTATACATATCTGTAGCATAAGATTAGCATGTTTGCATAAATTCATTACACTAAAAAATAAGAGTTCAGAAGATTTCTAGGAGGAAAGCAAATCAAAACAGAAGGAAGACATTTTATCAAACTCTAAAATTTTTCTTCAAATTGAAATTCTAGGGGACTCTGAAGAATTTCATGAAGGTTTATAAGCTTAAGTGGCCTTGAGAATTGTTTTAATTCAGCATCACCACCCCTCTCCCAACAAAAGCTAGGTGGCACAGGGAATAGAGCACTGGCCTTGAAGTTGGGAGTACCTGAGTTCAAATCTCACCTTGGACACTTACTAGCTGTGTGACCCTGGGCAAGTCATTTAACCCATCTGGGTCATTTCCAGTTGTCCTGATATACATCTTGCCACTGGACCCAGATGGCTCTGGAGGAGAGAGTGAGGATGGTGACCTTGCACAGCCCTCCCTCACTTAAATCCAATTCAGTGCAAGTCATGGCATCACCCTGATGTCATGGTCCTCTTTGGAAGGGACAAACAACAAAAGTCAATCTTGGTTATGCCTGACATTTAGCCACTAGGTGGTGCTAATGGCTATTCATTGGGGAGTTCTGAGCTCTCTAGGACTGTGCATATCCCCTTGGGGAGGGAGTACTGAGTAAGTTCACTTACTGGGTATGTGAATTTATGAAACTACAAATTAGAATTCAGCTCCAATCTACTGCCTAACTTTGTCTTTATTGGAATGTACTATATTTCAATGAATGTTTAATCACTTGACCTTGGTGTAAAGGAGTTGATAGCCCACAGAAGAAATCATTTATGCTGGCTGTAAAATCTCATGCAGAGGTTTTGCTTGTAAGATAGAATCATTAAGCAAATAAACCCTATTTAATGACCAGAGAACACAATTATTAAAGCATAAAGCATCTACCAAAATGCTAAGTCTCTTGCCCTCCTAAGCCCTGGAAAACATCTCTCCATTCCCCTAGCAAAGGTTTGATCTGGACTCAGAAGTTCTAGATAATGCTTATTCAGAGTCTTTCCTTGAGAAGTCAGAGGAACATAAGAATACTGTTTCTACAAGATACTCAACTCACATTTCCTGTAGAAGTAGTCACCAGGTACAGTTGTAGACACTCTAAAGTTGGAGTTGAGGCTTGTTCCTACCTTGGAACATGAAGCATGGTATCCATTATAATTCAGAACTCAGGAAGATGGTTGGTTCCATAACTCGGTCGCCTGGTTGATAGCAAGGACTATCTTGTCTGGTTGCAGGTAGATGTTCCCCAGTGGAAAGGGAGGATGAGAAGCATTTGTTCCAATGACCATGAAAACAACGGAAGCAGGCATTGTGGAGTACTTAGAGCTTGGTCAGACTATAAGGATGCCATGATCATCTATATCATCCTGGGCCATTACCAGTCATCTTGACTTTTTGTCCTACCACTGGACTTCAATGACTCTGGAAAAGAGAGTGAGGCTGATGACTTTGTGCAACTCTGCCTCACTTAAATTTAATTCACACACAAGTTAAGACCTTACCTGTGATGTCATTAGTCTTCTTCAATAACTAAGGACAAAGAAATAACTTATTATGGAGTGGGGAAAGCAGATTTGGCAGTCAGGCCCAACAAAGATCTATGCACATCCCTCTCATTCTAACCCTGATTACCACTCTCTACTGCTCCTGCATCATGTCACTTCCTGTATTGTACTCCCTGTACCCTTATAAGTATCTGTTGTAAGTTGAGGGACCATTACAGAGGCATAGTGTCCAGAGAGGAAAAGCTATAATTTGGTTCTCTTCTGCCTTGATCCAACCACAACTGGAGCACCATATTCAATTCTGGGTGCCATCTTTTGGAAAGGAAAAGCTGGATTGCATACAAAGGAGGTTAACCAAAATGGTGAGAAACTGGGAGACCAGAGTCATAGGATTTTGAGATGGAAAGGACTTAAAGCTGAGACAACCCTAAATGAAATTCCACCATTCCTTTGAGTTGTCATTATTGACACCTGGTTATATGTTTCTTTCTAATTCAATTTTCTCCACCACCACCCCCAATTATGTTACATTACAGTATCATTAATCTTCTACTTATACTTCAAGTATCTGTGATTTCCTTCTACTCACAGAGAATGCAACCCCTCTATGCCTCAGTTAGACCACCTTTGAGGATTTGTTTGGTCAAGAAATTCATCGTCCTGTACATGCCTGGAAAAGAACCTCTCTGAACTCGGCTGGGTTTAATCCTTCAATGAAATGTCATATCTCAAACATAGAGCTTCTCACTAGAAATTCTCCTGAAGCCTTTTTCGCTCAACAACACTTGCCAGAACATGCCCTTTGCTGGTTTAGCCTTCATGGACCAGGGTCATGGTGAAACAGTGGAATAACTCTTAAGTTCAGAGGGAGTTCTTTATCTGGGACATAGCATGGTCAAGTGCAAAGAGCCTTGGTTTGAGTCAAAAGACCTGAGTGCAAATCCTGTTTTGGATGCTTACTGTGTGACTTTGGTCAAGTAACTTAACCTCCCTGGACCTCAGTTTCTTCTTCTGTAAAATGAAAGGTTTATATATCAAAGAGGAAAAAAATTGCAAGAAGCCAGAACGAAGGGGGCAGCTAGGTAGCACAGTGTATAAAGCACCAGCCCTGGATTCAGGAAGACCTGATTTCAAATCTGCCCTCAGACACTTGACACTTACTAGTTGTGTGATCCTGGGCAAGTCACTTAACCCTCATTGCCCTGCAAGAGGAGGAGGAGGAGGAGGAGGAGGAGGAGGAGGGGGGGGGAGGAGGAGGAGGAGGAGGAGGAGGAGAAGAAGGAGAAGAAGAAGAAGAAGAAGAAGAAGAAGAAGAAGAAGGAGAAGGAGAAGAAGAAGGAGAAGAAGAAGAAGAAGAAGAGAAGGAGAAGAAGAAGGAGAAGAAGAAGAAGAAGAAGAGAAGGAGAAGGAGAAGGAGAAGAAGAAGAAGAAGAAGAAGAAGAAGAAGAAGAAGAAGAAGAAGAAGAAGAAGAAGAAGAAGAAGAAATAATCATGGTCAGAGTCACAGAAGACTCGGAAGTTTCTATTCACAATGAGAAGAGGTCCTAGAAAGCAATATTCCAAAAGGCAAAAGATATGGCCTTTACAGCTTCTAAGAACAATTTACCCTGCAAAACTGAGCATCTTCCTAGAAGGAAAAATATACTTGTAATAGAATAAAGGGCCTGAAAGCATTTCTACTAAAAAGGATACATTTTTAAATGAAAACACAAGAGTAAAGAGAAACCTAGGGAGATAAATGTATTTGAGGGCTTGGAAGGGACTATATGATGATGCAGTACTAACATTCTAATGGGAGAAAAGGAATGTGTTCTTTCAGAAGCTTAATGTCTTCAAAGAGTATTGAGATAATTAAATTTAAAAAAAACAGATCACAGGGATGGATTGGTTCTGTAATGAGTGTTTTAAGAGGATAAAGAGGGAGAGGGTAAAAGAAATATCCTAGGGTAGAAAGGAATAAGAAAGGAATGGAACTTGTTATTTCTCATAATTGAGGTCCATGAAAGGAAGAGTATACAAACATGAAGGGAGGGATCGAGGAGAAGGTATCAGGTGAACTTCACTCATCTGAAATAGGAAAAAGATGGTTGTACACACACATGCATACATCAACAGGGAAACAAACAGGGATGGGGATGGAGGAGACAGTTAAGAGGAAAGATAGTACCAAAAAGAGCATACCTGCAAATAAAACAAACTTCCTGACATTGAAAGGGAAGATTAAGGGGGATAAGAAAAGGAAAAAAGAATCAGAATCTAAAGGAGTGCCCATCAATTGTAAAATGGCTGAACAAAGTATGGTATATGAATATAATGAAAAGTGCCCTCTGGCCTCAACTCTCTCTAGGCCAGGCTGCTACATCTCCCTCTCTGAGTTCCAGGGTGCCTTAAGAAGTTATATCTCTCCTCTAATGCCATCATCTTGAACCCACACTTCTGTTTCCCTTATTTCTTAGGCGTCAGTGACTAGCACCCCAGTTTCATTTAACATCTGATTTTACAAAGGAACAATTAATTCAGAGATACAGCAAGAAGATACATTTTTCCGCAGTATCTTCAAGACATAATCTCTTCTATACCACCATGGCCTCTTGGGAAATAGGCTCAAAACATAACTCAGTCCCTACATAGTATTGGTCCCACCAAACTCATGGCCAGTTGTGACATTACTTTTGAGCACATCTATCTGCCGGGCTGGCATCCCAAAGGTCACTCGTACAGATTGCCCCATGTGCCAGGGCATCAATACTGTGCTGACTGCAAAACCCAGCCTGTATTTCAACTCTTATTTTCCTCTGGCTTGCTCTCCTAATCAAGACTGGGGACTCCATACTTTTCCCCTAGCCTGGAAAAGGACAAATTATAGAACAAATGACCAGATAAATGGTGGCTTCTTTGTGGATGTTGTACTCAGACAGGATGTGGCCATCTAGTTTACTTACAAAGGTTAGCCTCTGCTGACCAGCAAGAATGCCCTCTTTGCCTTGGATTTTAGCCTTCACATTCTCAATAATATCCTGCATGATGGTTTTGCCTGTCAAGGTCATCTGCATGGTGACCTCTTTGCAAGGAACCTAGAACCTGAGACTACGGTGCTGCGAAACTCTCTAAGAAGCAGACTTCAAGAATAAACGATCTGATCAATTTCTCATCCTATGTGAAAGTCAACTAAGATTAGGAATGCCGGAAATTAAAGTTTTGATGAAAGGAGAAGAATATTTCATGTCATGCACACTGCCTGAAGAGGGAACAGAAGATGAGGAAGAATCTTAGATGGAGAATGGGGAATGTCAGGTTGGAAAAAAGGAGTGGCCAAAAACAAATTCCCTCTATATCACAGTCTTGTTTCAAGGCAGGCCTGTCCCTAAGTGTAGTGATTATGTAGTCATGAGCAATGTCCAAAAATGAAACTTGAGCCTTCACCTCCAAAAGAGATAATCACAAGGGGCTAGAAATCTAATAGCTTTTGTAAATAACCACTAGGGGACAGTAGCAATATGGTCTCTACCTCTATCCTGCCTAACTATGAGACATTAATGCTTTGAAATTGATTCAATTAGAATATATGTTTATTTCATCAGAGTCCCTCCCTGTATTTCATGAGAAATAAAAGAATCAGTGGGTTCCTCTGACCCCAGGCTGTCCAGCTGTGACCCACAACTTATTTAACTAGAACCTTATGTAACATGCACTTTCTTCCTCCTACATTTATCTTAAACCTTTTTCCAAGGTTTCAGGGGAATTTCATGAATTCTGATGTTACTGATTAAAAGAAAAATCTGACAAAAGCCCTACTGATCAAATGTAATGGCTACTGGGTAAATAACTGTTTGCAAATTGTCAAAATATGTCAGCACAATTCACTAAAATAAAGCCTTTTGAGCTGCAAATCTGTTGATCCAATTCTCTTTGCCTTCAATGGCTTTCTTTTCTTCCCAGGGTTTTTTACTCTGACATTAAAAAGTCACAGTTATAGAGCAACAGCATCATCAAATGCATTTTTCTTGGTTTGGATAAAATATGAGCCACATACATAACAAAAGGAAGGGATAGAAATTGTTTGGAGGAGAACATGAAAACCATTGTTTGAATAAACCACGCATAAAAAACTGGCATTTGAATATATTTTATTAGTCTTAATACAAACCACACTTATCCTCCTGACATCTGACTTGTATAAAATCTGAATACAGCCTATAATTGGTGTTCGTTTACAGTAAATATGGGTACTTTTTTTTTCCTTTCAAAAAGAACTCATTTAAGGGTATAGCCTATATTCAAAGACAGCCTTTATTTGAGTCAATACATTAATAGAAGCAGTAATCATTAAAAGCTAACAATTTTTGGGCAAGTCACTTAACTCTCATTGCCCCGCAAAAAAAAAAAGAAAAAGAAAAAGAAAAGCTAACAATTTTATCATATACTTTCCCTGGGCCTCAGTTTCCTGTATAAATAGTGTTATTATTTTCCACATGTGTCATTTGCTTTTCTGATGGGGCAGCTAAGCTGGTGCAACAGGGGAATTCTCTCATGTATTTGCATTTCAGGGAGGCTGTTGGCAAAAACCTTTTGCTACTTTCAGAGCTGGAAGTGGGACAGGGCAACTGAAGTTTCCCCAACATGTAGGGGGGTGCCATCTCTTCCAGACTGTGCTCTACCTTTTCTCTTTGTCTAGTCCTCTGATGGTACTAGGAGGGATGGGGTAGAGGGAGGTATAGAGGGACAGACGACCTGGGAGAGGGCTAAGAAATGCTGAGGGTAAGGGCTGCTAAGGTGAAGCAGTGGATAAAGCACCAGCCCTGAATTCAGGAGGACCTGAGTTCAAATCAGACCTCAGACACTTGACACTTACTAGCTGTGTGACCATGGGCAATTCACTTGACCCCAATTGCCTCACCAAAAAAAAAAAAAGAAAAGAAAAAAGAAAGAAAGAAATGCTGAGGGTGAAAGGTTTCTTCTATGTTTCCTCCCCTCCTGCTCCTGGCGGATTGGGAGTTAGGAAGTGGCGCAAGAGAGAGGGTCACTAGGAGCAGGGATATGTGGAGGAGGGGAAGGAATAGTAAAATAGCCCAGGCCTGGGGAAGAGGAAATGCCTTCTTTGAGGGTAGAAGGTCTTTTCTCAGCCATTTGATGCCCAAACAGGGCTATAGTTCTTATGAACTGGTGTCACTTTCCAACTTGATGACGCCTGATTGGTTGAAGGTACTTCAGCAAGAGGCAGGGAAAGATTCCTGGCTCTGGAGTTCCAAGCCCTCAGTTCAAATAACATATCTGATGTCTACCACACATGAGACCTTGGACAAGTTTGTCACACTTGGCTTCAGTTTCCTGATCTGTAAAATGAGAAGATTGGACAAGATGACCTCTAAAGTCCCTTCCAATTCTAAATTCTATGATCCTAGGGATTGGCCAAACTTAGAAGGGAGATAGCACTTGGGCTCTATCTTCTTCTGGATTCCTATGTCTCTTCCATCCAAGGGAAACTTCTTTCCCTCAAAATTTTATACTGCCTGGCTTTTCAAACTTTCCTACAGACCAATACCTTAAGTGGAAAGGATAAGCTGAAAGTTTGAATAAGGAGACAACTTGTGAATAGAGAGGTAGCACACCTCAGCAAGAAGCCAAGGCATTTTAAGGGACAGAAACACATTTATTGACATTGCCTGGTATGAAGGCAGGGATTGGAGTAGATAGAAAGTTCAAATTCTTCCCCAAATACCTATTAGTGGTATGCCCATAAGCAAGTCATTTAATGTCTTTTAGCCTCTAGTTTCCTTATTTTCAAAATGGTGGTAGAAATAATTGTAGGACTCATTTCACTGGGGGTGTTGTGAGGATCGAATGATATATGTATGTAATGTACTTTGTAGAATTGCTCTGATTGTTGTAGTCTTAGACATTTGTGTGGGCCACTAAATGATTTGCCACATAGATTCCAAGTCTGACTAAGCCACATAATTCTTATCATCATTATGATTGTTGTTGTTATTGTTAGTTCAGGCCTTCATCTGGACTATTGTGATAGATTCCTAACTGACCTCCCTGCTTGAAGTCTCCTCTCTCATCCATTCTCCATGTAGCATCAATATCAGTTAAAATAGAATTACTTTTTTCTGGATAAGGTAATACATACACAGATAAAGTATACCTCAAAGCAGAACAGAGATGTTAAAACCATGTTTCCCTGGAGTATTGTTTTTGATTCTGGGATCTACATCTAAGGAAAGTCATTGACAAACTGAAGCATATCAAGAAGAAGGTTACTAGGGTGGTTAGAGGATTGGAAACTACAGTCTATAAGAATAAATTTAGGAAATTAGAGTCACTTATTTAGCCTGCCTAGAGAAGATCTGAGGGCAAAACATTGTCTGACTTTAATTGGATGGGAGGTCATATGGATGACAGATTTGAGTGTTTTTCTGCTTGGCCTCACAGGCCAGAACAGGAGCTATAGGTGGAAGTTACACAGAGTTAGAATTTAGCTTGATATAAAAAAAAATGTTCTAACAACTAAGACTGTCCAGAAATGGAATGCAGCTAGGTCATGATTGATGTGAGACCGAATATTGCAAAATGTGACAGAATTCAAGTTACAAAATGATACCAGGTCATATTTAAAGCAAGCCAAAATTTAATTCATGAAACCCATGCAAGCTAGTCAAAAGTTTTTAACACACTGATATGTCATCAGCCTACACCTGACGATTATGTGTGAATGTAATGTGCTGCTGTGTACTTTATTATCAATAGTTGTGTTATTATTTTTTAAGACTTTAACAAAATGGAAAAAAGGGAAAACACTTTAGAAGGAACCTCTTTGGACACAAAAAAGAAGAGGCTTATTATTATTGTAGAATAAGAATTTGATGAAACTAAATGGTATGAATGTGGTTGTAGTGGGGCAGCTAGGTGGTGCAGTGGATAAAGCACTGGCCCTGGATTCAGGAGGACCTGAGTTCAAATTTGACCTCAGACACATGACACTTACTAGCTGCGTGACACTGGGCAAGTCACTTGACCCTCATTGCTCCTCCCCCCCCAAATAAAACACACACAAAAAAACAACAAAAAAGAAATAATTTTTTTTAAAAGGAATGTGGTTGTAGTAACTCTAAAATACAATGAGATGTCTGCCTAAATCTAGGGTACAGACTATTATGAAACACTCAAATGAAATAAAAGAAGGGCAAAGTTACATCAGGTTTTTTTATGGTTTGCAAACAACTACAAAGAAAAGATGTGTTACAATGACATAAATGAAACATCTTTTAACTGTACGGACTGAAAACTGAAATCAACAATACCTTCCTCTTAGCAGAACACAGAAAAAAAGTTTCAAGTATATGAAGGCAGTGAAAGAAAATGGAAATAAGTAAATGGTGAAGAAACTTCTTCAGCAAGCATTGGTTGGTTCCATTACTTTAAGGACCAAGTTCAGTTGCATAATGATAAAATTTTCTGAGAGCTAGACACCTTCAGATAGTTCATCTGAACTAGCCAGCAGTTCAGATTAGGATGTGGCAACTAAGCATCCTGATGTTTTGAAGAAAATGATCTAAGAAGGTGGATACATTGATGAACAAATTTTGAATGTGGATGAAACAGGCTTATTCTAGAAAAGGATGCCTTCCAGAACCTACATTTCTCAGTAAGAATAAAAAAACTCAACCTGGATTCAAAGTATCTAAGGATCTCCCAATTTGGGGGGGGTATTTTAAATTAAAAACTAATACATATTTACTGGTCTCAAAATCCTCATGCAATCACTGATTGCTTGCAATGCTTTGGCAATCAAATAAGAAGGCATGGGTGACTAAAGCCTGAATTTCAAGTTATTTTAGTCCAGTTGTTGAAAAATATTGCAAGTGCAACAATATCACACTAAAGCATTACTAATTTTAGATAATGTGCCAAGTTATTCAACTACTTGGTTGGATATTTGAACTTGTTTCATTATATAAGAATGTGATCATGCAAAAACACCAAGACGTAGCTAAAGCTCTCTGTACCTACCAGTATATGTTTGAAGAGCTAAAGAAAAGCAAAAAAAGATTTAAAGAAAGAGAAGACAGTTCAATCTTCACTGTTAAAATATTTTAAATAATAGTAAGGATGTTTACATCATGTTTTCTGTGTAGGTTATCTTGAGGTTCAATATCCAAAAATTTAATTTTAAAAATTTTGCTTTTTATAAATACTCTATTAATTTGTAATGAATGTTCATCAGAGATACATTTTTCTTATCCTTTGCTGTTACATTACATTAATATATAAAAACTTATTATAAAATTTTTTCCATTTCATATTTCCATTGAACTAGAATCAATTATACCTTCAATTTGTGTGAATTAAAATAATCAGACCACTTCATGGGATTCATTATTTGTACTAATTAAGACCTAGTTGTAGCTTTAAAGGGCTTTGAAGGGAGTAGATTTCCTCCTCCTTGAAGATCTTTACAGCAGGACTGAAAGACTATCTGTTAGGAAAGTTGCAGAGAAGATTCTTGGTCAGGTGCAGGTTTGCTAAACAGCCTCTGAGTTACTTCCCACCATTGTGATTCTTTGATGCAAGATACAGGACTGTTTGTGTAAGAAGTGTGGAGTATTCACTCCTGGTATCAGAGGATTTGGCTATTGTGGCTGCATAGCTATTTACAGATGTTTTTGTAAGATCAATAACTATGGATAGAGCAAGGGATGAACAAAACAAACAAACCCCCAAACCCCACTTATGTCATAGAGAACTTTTTGTTTAAAGACAAGGAAAGGTATAAGGGGAAAACACCATGAGACTGAGAGTCAGAAAAAACTTGGATTCTAGTCTTGCCCCTCTCACCAACTAGATGTTTGTTCTTAGACAAAACACCAAAGATCTCGAGACCTTAAACATACAAGGAGAGACTAGAGAAGACTATTTTCCAGATTCCTTTAAGGTCTGACAATCTGTTAATCATGAAAAAAAGAAAGAAGACCAATGTGTCTCTGAACTCCTAGGGGACAAGAAGAGTCACTCTGAATTCAGTATCAGGCTGAGATTCCATGGCAATCTTGAATAAATAGATAAGAATTGGGGGGGGGGGGTGAAAGGTCATTCAGCCTGTTAGCTGGGAACTAGTAGCAAGGAAGTAGAGTACCAAACATTTCCCCTTCCTTACCCTACCCAAACCAACATGGAAAAGCAGGGAAATAGGTCTAACTTTTGAGTCTTAAAAGCCTGCTACCAACTTTCCAGATGTCAGAAGAGCTGACTGGCTCATTCTAGATAGTTCTCTTCATCCTCCTTATTCCAGAAGTTCCCATAGGTCACCTGTCCCTACCAATAACTTCTACAACTTAGAATCACACATAACAAGCTGTACATAATAAGGAATTGCAGTTTCATCTGCAATCCTTTTTTCTGTTCTCCTTCATATGGGGAAATGCTCGTTTGATTTGGAGCTGTTCAGAAGAAAAAAATTAAATGAAAGATGTCTGTCTTTATTTTGTTCCTTGTGCTCATTACATCACATGCGCAGCTCCTTTTCTGATATATGTCTCCTGGAGTTTATATTTGATGTTTTTTCTTGCACTCAAGACTTCTTACATAGCCTGTATATAGACATTAAGCTATATGATTTATAATGAAAATATCTTTGGTCTCAAGTATGATGTAGGCCTGAAGGATAGAGAACCAAGCAATGAATTTGGAGTCTAAGCATTCACATTCAAATCCCATCTCTGCTACTCACTACCTATGTGACCATAGACAAGTCATTTCCTCCCTGTGGTCCTCAGTTTCCTTATATGTAAAATGAAGAGGTTGCATTAAATTCTGTCGAAGACCCTTGTCAGCTTTAGGTTCTATAAAATAGGTTTGTTTGAATGAATGGTTAGGTCTCTTCCACTCTCTCAATCACACAAATGCTCACTAATTGTGAACTATCCTTTATTTTATCCTAAATAACCCCCCTTCTGGAAAGGGAAGATTGCCCAGAAGCTGGAATTCCTGTTATTTTCATTAAATTTCCTGAGAGAAGGAAAGATCTATGCCCTATTCAACTAAAAAGTAGCATTTCCTTCACGAGGAAGACCTAGAGACCCTTATTGGCTTACAAAAAATGACACCACAAAGCCCTCTGCAGATCTGAAGAAATTCTGCAGGCAAATCTGTAGGCCTCCATTAGCCTGTTTTGTGCCATGTTCCCTCAGGCACTGAATACAACAGGAAAGAATTAAGATAAATAGGTTGCTTTCATGAACTTAGTTGTGTGCCCCTGAATAAGCTTGTGAGACTTCCAGATGATTCCAAAACAGACAATGAAAACTTGAGAGAGTCTAGCTAGGTAAACCATAATATTCTGGTGCATTGTTTTTACTTCTCTACATTTAACTCACTAGTGATATGATGATAAAATACCAGTTAGTTGAGCTAGTTGCTGTATTATTTTTGCTACCTTTTTCTCAACAATAGCAATAGTCATGGTATTATGCCTTTGTAGGTCTTCTTTCATCCATAAATCTCAAAGCAAATAGCCCCATGAATTACTTACAACACCCTTTATTACATAGTTTGTAAATATTATTATGGTTTTCCCATCCAGGAAATAATTTTTACAAGGCTACAGTGTGAATGCTTGGGAAAACCAGCAGTATTAGGGGGCATAGTTCAACATGGTCTGAAGAAAGTCACTATGTTTTTTTAATATTCATAGTTTTTCTTTGCAGCAGTTCCATGAGAAGATGAGGTTTACCATAAGCACAGAAATCAATCGGTTCACTAACTCAAAACCTTGACTTCTGTTTGGAAATCTACCAATTCAGCCTAGCCCAAAACCTGGTGTGAACTAGGTGGTCCCTAAATCAATACATCAAGAACCTGTGATTTTACCACTGTGAGAATTTGCTCCACTTATGCAGATTGAAAATGTCTATAATTTCTAACCATTGAGAGTTTTACAGAGAAATCAACAGCTTTGCCCAGGGTCACAGAGCTATTACCTGTTAGTGACTGGATTCAAAGTCAAACCTTACTCCAAGTCTAGTAGCATAAGCTCTATGGATCCACTTTGTCTTTCAAGGTGCTTCATAGATGTCTGATGAATTGAATTGTATGATAAATTGAATTGAATTGGAATGAAATTTGGACAATGAGTGATTCCAAAAGTATATAAAGCACTCATTGTAAAGCCAAGGAACAGATACAGACAAGTTGTGGATTATGCAATTTGGTCAAATTAAAATTATCCACACTAATTGAGAGTGACCGTAATTTAGATAATCTGATTTAATTCAGTCTAACAAACTTTATCAAGCTTCTTCTATTGGTTCAGCTTTGGCATTACTTACATTTAGGTATAGATTTATTTCATGTTCTGAAAGTTCAAAATAATTCAAATAAAATGAAGTCATCTCAGGAGACTAAAGAGAAACTACAAAACTATTCAATTTCCTGATCTTAATCTTTTGACTTTTCTATTTCTTTGATCCTCCTTAATGAGAGGAAGAATTACTCATTTCTCACACTGCTTCAAAACACCAACCATAAAAACAATTGTTCTCAATACATGACACAACTTTTTCTTGTTTTTTTTTCTTAGACATGAAGGTAAATAATGAACTCTGATAAATTTGAAGGCATCTTTTCTAAATGTTACTGGACTTGACCAAATATAAATTCCATTAAAGTTTCTAAAGAACATCAATTTGTTATTGATTTAAAGAGGTATAGTATGGACCCAATATGTGGTGGGCCAAGGTTGTTCTCATTGTGGAGACTCCCTCCTCTGTGATCAGTGACCAAAACCAAAGTTAGCTGGAATGATTTAATTTTTTTTAAAGAACAAAATAAACAAACGAATGAATGAATAAAGAAATAAGAAAAGGAATAAATAAATAATAAACAAGGAAGTAAATAAATAAATAATTTTGGGGGAGGACATTTTCTTTAAAGGCATTAAGCCTATGCGAAACAAAAATGCAACACAATTCCTACCTTCAAAGATCTTTCATTTTACTTTACAAGGCAGGCGAATGACATGTACATGCTGAATACAAGGTAATTTGAGAAATTAATGTATCAGAACTGCAGGAATGAGAAAAGACTCTGTGTAAGTGATACACCTGAACTTCTTGAGAGAAGCTAAGGATTCTAAAAAACAGAAGGGAGGAAGGGAGTGCACTCAAGGCATAGGGGATAGCTTGTAAGAACACAGGACGATGGAAGTGGAATGTCAAGGTTAGGTCAGTTTGACTAGAATATAGAAGAGGAATATTGTGAAATCACCAGGAAATGCAGGTTGAAAGCAGATTATAGAGGGCATTAGATGCCAGGCTGCAAAGTTTGTGATTTACCCTAGAGGCAATAAGAAATCACAGATCTTTAAGTACAGAAATGACATGGTCAAACCTGAATAGATCTGATAGCATATCAACACTCACTTTCTCCATGGGTCTATACTATGTTCTTAACATAGATATTGATAGAATCACAAGTGACAGATAACAATATAGATATCAATATCTTAACATAGATATTGAGAGAATCACAAGGGACAGCCCAGACCAACTCCAATGCCGTGAACACCCTATAATCACCATGAATTAAAGAAGACCCAAGGTCGGGACAACTTGACCTGTAACCCACTTATCTCTGTCCCTCTCCTTCTTTCCTAAAGTTTTCTCACACATACTGCTAATCTCTAGCTACATTATGTGATGACGAAAGAAATAGGACGTGGATCTGTGAATTCATTGCTATAGGGAACTCCCTCTACCTTCTCAACAATTCACCCTCATAAAATGTTGCCTGGAGACACTGAAATATTAAGTGATATACCCAGGGTCACACAACTAGTAGGTATCAGAGGTGGGATAAGGACCCAATTCTTTCCCCTTCTGAGGCCAATTCTCTATCTATTAGCTACAATATCTCAGGACAAGAACAATTTGTGTAATGTTTTAAGGTTTGCACAGTACTTCATGTTATCTTGTTTAAGCCTCACAACAACCCTATGATATTGGTACCACGGATATTATTATTTTACATATGGAGAAACCAGATTCAAAATGGTTAATCGAGTTCTCCACTGTCACACAGCTCATCACTGATGAGACTAGAATCTGTCTTTCCGATTCTTCCAAGTGAGGTAACGTGCTCTCTGCTCATACACGTGCTATCGAAATAATGGTCATTCTCTGCCCACCCCACATAAATCTTTTTCTAACACCCTTAGGTATTATTGCAAACTGCAATCACACTCTGCTCTCAACTAGATGCTTTCCTATGAAACTGTGAATAGCTGCACTCATGGGCCTTTCCAAAGCCTAACCTGCTTCTTAATATCCAGTAAAATATATCTCTAGAAGAGTGAGTGTTTGATTTTTACTTTTAAAATGCATATTCACATAGAGGCAAAAAAAAAAACAACCAAAAAAAAAAACCAACAACCCAGAGCTGTTCTTTAAAAAATAAAGATCAAGGGCAGCTAGGTGGTACAACAGATAAAGCACTGGCCCTAGATTCAGGAGAACCCGAGTTCAAATACAGCCTCAGACACTTGACAACTTACTAGCTGTGTGACCCTGGGCAAGTCACTTGACCTTCATTGCCCCACAAAAAATTTACTTAATTAATTAAATTTAAAAATAAAGATCGTGCTACTGATTCATCCCAAATAAGCCATCCATCTATGCTTCTTGAATTCTTTTTCAATATAGGTTCTCAATTGTACTCAGCTCCAGAATCCCTCTCTCCCTCATCCTTCCTTGTGACCAACAGCTCATATTTGCAAAACATTTGGCTAAGCTTAGAGGTATAGCCCCTGGATGTGTTCCATGTTGCAATGTTTTTCCTTCAATACAAAGCTAAGTACCTTGTATTGATCATTACTGTATTAAAATAATTCGCCGGAAACCATGGCCTCATTAGCACCATGCTAAAATGAACTAAGAGGCTTCACCTGTGTGCTTGTTCTAGCATCAGAAATTAACTGAAGGTTGGAAAATAAGATGATAAGACTTAGCCAAGTGTCCTGAGGAGGGGTGGGTTACTGCAAAGGGTCATTGTGCAGGATGAAGCCAGACCGCTGATGAAACCTGTTGAGATTAAATAAAGTCTTGTGGCATGAGAAACAAAGGGATGATACAGAAGGGACAGACAAAGGAAAGAAACTGGGGAACAAAAGTAGTTTTACTAAAAAAACTTAGTATATCCTACTGGTAGCTACATAGAGCGGTGAATAGAATGTTGCATTTGGAGTCACAAATGCCTGTGTTTGGATCCTGCCTCAGACATACATGATTCCAAGCAAATTACTTAAGTCAGTGCTCAGAAAATGGAGAATATACTTGTATCTCTTTCACAGAGTTCTATGGATCAAATGAGATCATACATGCCCAGTGCTATAAAAATGCTAGCTATTATTATCATTACTAACTATCTTTGTCCATGGAAACTTTTGACAAAGTATATTTGTTGATAGTAGTTACATAGTTAATAAATGCTTGTTATATGGGCTTGGAAAACTGGAAACAACAAGAATACACCAAAACTTTAGGTCAAAAGGGAATTCTATTTTATATCAGTTTATGGTTCAGTTTCATCACCGAAGACATCCATTCATTCGGATCAAGAGCCATAGTTTCTCAAGAAGCAAGTGTCTTGAGATGGCACTCAAAAATGTGTGCTCTTGTTTGGCTGCTGTGGCACCATTTGAGAGAGAGAGAAAGAGAGTGCAAAGAGGAATGAATGGTTTGACCTACTTGGGAAGAAGATAATAATAGATACTGGGATGCTAGCTTTACATTTATAAAGCATTTTATGATTACTAGACACTTTGTAAATGTAAAAGGCACTGACCAAGGAGGACCGTTACACATACAGTATTTCATTATCCAATCCAATAAGCATTTAGTGTCTCCTCTATACAAAGCACTGTGGATATCAGAGCAAAAATGGAAAAAAAAAATAAAAGGCAGTCCCCAATTTAAGGAGCTTGCTGCTTATAGCCTAACATCTTAGCAGTCAAAAGAAACTTCTTTAGTTGATCTAGGTTGTTATGAACAGAAGAGACAGAGAAGGGCAAGATCTGGCTGTAGTTGGCTATTCCTTACAGATATTTCCTCTGAGTTCCATACTTGATGAAATACTGATATTTCTTGAGAGTCAGAATTTCTTTATGTTTCATTTTTTTGTATCCAGTATTTGGCATAGTATCATATATATGTATGTACATACACACATACACACACACACATGCATATACATATTATTCAGTACTTGAAAGATAATAATTTCATCCCTATGGATACTTTTACCACAGATGAATATAAAATCCCCCAAAACAGATGGTCTTCGTGAGAATTAGAGCACTACCAACCTGTTGAGAAAGACGCTGCAGGGAAGCTCCGCCATGAAAAGAAAACATGTGACTGGCATCCGGAAGTTGTGTCTGCTGTCTGTGGGTCCTGTCAATCAGTGCTACCAACCAATTAGCTTGGAGCTGTGTGTGAGGACAGCTCTGTTTCCTGTTTCACGGGAGGCTTCTGGTAGAAGCCATGGAGGAGTGAGGTTCTTGACTTAGGTTTAGCGGGAGGACAGATGCTGTACTTTCTTAGATAGTTAGATGAAGTTTGCTTTTTACCTCTCTCTTCACTAACTCCTAGTGCACTTTAGTAAATACTTAAAAAGCTAAACTCTTGCTAAAGCTTCTAATTTAAGGCAACCACTCATTAGATTTTAGACAATAGCCAGAATTTTAGGCCCTTACATCTTCATGAATTGCTGATTTGAAAAGAAATCATTGTTTTGTATGATAGAATCATAGATCTGGAATTGGACCTTAGATACCATATAGTTCCTTTCCCATTTAGAGATGAGGAGAGTAAGGCCTAGCTCTAAAGGTTACATGACTTGCCCAAGGTAAGTGGTAAATCTGGATTTTGAATTCAGGTCCCAAATTTAGCAATGCAAGATCAGCACTGCTCTACAGGGACAAACCTTTCCACATTTACATGGCCTGGGTCTCTTTTTTTTTTTTTTTGGAGAGGGGGGGTGGGGCAATGAGCGTTAAGTGACTTGCCCAAGGTCACACAGCTAGTAAGTTTTAAGTGTCTGAGGCCATATTTGAACTCAGATCCTCCTGAATCCAGGGCCAGTGCTGGCCTGGGTCTAAGAACACCAATATCCAATCCACCATAGGCCTATCTGTCCATGAATTCTTTCCAGTTTGGTAGAGTCTGCCAACATTTTAGCCCTGCTAGCATAGGTGCTGAAAATCTAAGATCTGGAACCATGATATGATGAGGCAATAGAATAGGACAGTAGTTAAAGCTGTTGCACACAAAAAGTGCTGAATAATTTTTTTAAGTTGAACAGCTACAGCAATGATACTAATTACTTAACTTTTCTTTAGAAAAGCAGAATTCTCTAGAGAAGACCCTTTACTCTGCTTCTGATCCATTTCGAGGGCACACATTTACACTGGAAAGTTATTCTTCACTTACTCAGAGTTCACTTACCTAGCTATCTCGACTATCTAAAATATAGCTGAATACTTATAAAAAATAAGCCAAAAAGTTCATGGAGTAAAATTCTCTTGCTCTCACTCTGGGTTTATTTACTCCTATTTTAGATACAATATGAACAAGCTAGATTTTCTAATCTATTTTTGTTGTTCGTTGTTCAGTTGTTTCAATAGTGTCCAACTCTTCATGACCCCTTTGGGGGTTTTCTTGGCAAAGACACTGAGGAGTTTGCCATTTCCTTCTCCAGCTCATTTTACAAATGAGGGAACTGAGGGAAACAACATTAAGTGACTTTCCCAGAGTCACACAGCTAGTAGTGCCTGAGGCCAGTTTTGAACTCAGGAAGATGAGTCTCCTGACTTCAGGCTGAGCACTCTATCAACTGAACTACCTGGCTGTCCTTTCCCTCCTTAAAGGAGTGAGCTTTAATTATTTAGAAAATCCACTTATATGTAAAGTCTTACTTCCTTGCAAGCCTCTGTATATATGATATCATTCAAATGGCCTTTGATATTTCTACCCTGAGGCCCAAGTGTCCTGATGCGTGAGTCAGTGAGAACAAGTTCCCATACCCAACTATATCAAGCCAGTCCCCAAACACCAGGCCATAATTCCAGCTATCTACATCAGTAATCATTTCTGCCTTTGGTGCTAGGTAATGTAATCAAATCCTACCATTGCTTCTGAAAAGGATACATCAACTGACTGCCCTATGATTCCACTCACTATTCCTATGATCTCCAAGACCTTTTCTTGGTCACCACTTCTGTTTTGGTATTGCTTCTATTTATTGGAATATAATCTCCTTGAGGGCAGAACTACCTTCTCTTGTGCTGAATACTTTCATCCATTCATAATGAAGGAATAATGATAAAATAAATCAGAAATGGGGGGCAGCTAGGTGGTGCAGTGGATAGAGTACTGTCCCTGGATTCAGGAGGGCCTGAGTTCAAATCCAGCCTCAGACACTGGATACATACTAGCTGTGTGACCCTGGGCAAGTCACTTAACCCTCATTGCCCTGCAAGAAAAAGATAAATCATAAATAATGTTGACTGTGAGAGGATGGTATGAGTAGGACACTCTCCTTTCTTTGAGTGCCCAAGTAGATTGTACCACATTTTAGTGACCCTAAAACCCACCTAAAATGATACTTTTCTCAGGACTGCTTTCTTTTTTTCTCTCTCTCTTCTTATTATTGGTCCCTGAGAGCAATCATGAAGTGGTGGTAATCAGAGGTGATGCTGGGACTTTGGATAGTTAGAGACCATAATGGTGAGGGGGAATGGCAGAATAGGTGGTACACTTTCCCCCATGCAATCCCAATTTCTTTATTTCCCCCCATTTAAGTTACTAAGTAGAGGTGATTTAGAAGAAAAAAAAAACATGTGACTGAATATTAGGGGAAAGGTTCCTACTTCAGAAGAGCACAAGGCCAAGGCACAATGTGCCAAGAGAAGCCATAGAAATTTCATTGCATGGCAGTTTACAAGTCAGTTGGCTCAGACCATTTGGGGTCTATAGTCAGGTGATAACTCCAAAAATAGGGTCCCTGAGAATAGTGAAAAATAAATTAGGGCCTTACCTCCCTCATGCCAAATAGCATGATAAATTCCAGCTGGGTCATAAACTCACCCCCAAGAAAATGAACTATAAAAAAGTAAGAAGAAAATGGAATAATATATTTATCTCAATTGTAGAGGACAGTGAAATTTTTGTCTATTAAGAAATAGAAAAATTATTTAGAAAGAAGATGGATGCACTTCAAGAGGAAAAAAAAGTTCTGTGCAACAAACTATGATCTAATAAAATCTCCCACTGATAATATAACTAAATATAATTGCCAATTAGTGGGTCCCCCCCCCCCCCCAGAGCCTGCATTTTGAGGAAGGACCTAGGCCAGACAAACTCCCTTGCCCTCCCAGAAGTGTTTCTGACTTTCTGGATTTCAACATCATACCTCAACTGCAACTTTAGCCTGGAACTTACCTCAACTGCAGGGCCTCCTCACCTTGTAATATCTAACCATCCCTATTATCTTCTCAATTATGCATCCCCTTATCCCCCCTTCTCCCATTGATTATTTCCTCTCAAGGTTTGCAATTTTGGGAAGGGTCCAGGCTGGCCAATATTCATTTCTCGACCAGCTGTGTTTCCAACTTTCCAGACTTGAACACTATCCCCCAATATAGTACCTTTACCTTCCCTTTCCGCCTTTTCAGCTCTCTTTCAGTTATCTTCCCCCATTAGAATATAAGCCACTTGTGAGCAGGGACCGACTTTCTTTTTGCTTGTATTTGTATCACCAGAACTTAGCATGATGCCTGCCATATAGTAAACTTAATAAATGCCTATTGTCTTGCCTTTTCTGAAAGATAAATAAAAATAGCAGATAGGAAAAAAATCTTCATAACAAATATAGCATTAAAACTTAATATCTGAGATGTATATAAAGAACTTATACAAAGGGGGGCAGCTAGGTACCACAGTGGATAAACCACCAGCCCTGAATTCAGGAGGACCTGAGTTCAAATCTGGCCTCAGCTTCTTGACACTTACTAGCTGTGTGACCCTGAGTAAGTCATTTAACCCTCATTGCCCCTCCAAAAGAAAAGAACTTATACAGGACAAAACCCAATCCTCACTTGCCAAATGGTCATACGATATAGTCAATTTATCAATTTACAAAATGTAAATTTTTTACGTATTGTAAAAAAAAGATGCTTGAAAAAGGTATTCAACCATGATAATGAGAGAACCAACAATTACAACTTTTAAATATAACTTCACACTCATAAAATTGGCAAAAGTTCCTAAAAATGAAAAAACTCAATATGGATATGGAGAAATAGGAATATATAATGCTAGCAGAATTGAAAATTGGTAGACTCTTTTTTGAAGAACAGTTTGGCAATAATAGCTGTTAAATCAATTAATAGCAATGACAACTTTTGATCCAACAATTCCACTACTGGAAATACACTCTGCGTCTTATAATAAAGGCAAGGTAGTTGGCATCATAGATGTGAGCAATGGCCCTGTAAGTCTGGAAGAACTGAGTTCAAATCCAGCCTCAAATATTTGCTAACTGTGTAACCCTGGGCAAGTCACTTAACCACTGTCTATATAAGTTTCCTTAACCGTAACATAGGGATAAATAATATCACCTATCTCCTAGGTTGTTGTGAGTATCAAATAAGGCAATATATGTAAAGTGCTTAGGACAGTGGCTGGCATGTAGTTGTTCAGTCATGTCCGACTCTTTGTGACCCCGTTTAGGTTTTCTTGTCAAGGATACTGAAATGTTTTGCCATTTCCTTCTCCAACTCATTTTACAGATGAGGAAACTGAGGCAAATATGATGAAATGACTAGCCCAGGGTCACAGAGCTAGTAAGTGTCTGAGGCCAGATATGAACTCAGGAAGTTGAGTCTTCCTGACTCCAGACCCAGCATTCTCTCCACTGTGCCACCAAGCTGACTAGCATGGAATAGGCACTTAATAAATGCTTTTTCTCTTCCTCCACCCCAACACTACCAGAAAGAAAAAAGAGAGATCTCTGAAGTGTAGATAGATATAAATGTCTAAGACACATATAGCCTGACTATCCCCTTTTTGTCTGATGCTCCTGCTCTGCAATCTACACTATCTTGATTGGTGAGCGTCCCTCATGACGCACCACACCCAGGTAGCCCCATCTACATTTTACATTACACTCTTGCCATCTTCTTACCTAAATCTCCTACTGCCCCTTTTCTACCCCTCTTTGAAACAATGCTGCCATTTCTACTAGAAAGGCTGTCAAATCACTCTCCTATATCCAGGACTTGCAAACAACCTAAATGTCTGAAGGTCCAACGTGTGGAAGACGACTCCACCAGCGCCCAGTGAATACCTTTCATATCAGAAGTCCTCAGGGACCTCTCTTACTCATCTTCATGGGCTGGGGGGGGGGAGGCAGGGAGCCCTAACAGTGCTGTATTGTCCTAAGCCCCGACACAGGTTCTTACATTCTATGAAAACCTTTATCACACACAACCCCCCCCCCCCATAGGCTTCAGCCTCCATCATTCCCCTCAGCTGTCCTCTGGACTTCAAAGCCTTCATCAGAAGACTCTGCACCAGTTTGACTGTAGAAATTTTTATTTTGCCAGCCTCCTCCCAGCTTTCCTGTCTCCACTAGGATGACAGGGACAATTGGTTTTTATCTGTTTATCTGCATTGTTTTCAGAGCAAATAGACTGGCTGGTGCCAAGAACAGGGACGCTGGGAGCTGTGTCCTCAAACAACACTGCACTTGGAGATGGGAAGGGAAAAAGACACAGGCAGAGGAGATAAAGGGCTTTCAGCTTTCACAGGGTTGCATCATAGACCCATTTTCTTCTCAACCTCAAAAAGGAAGGAAGCTAGCCCTTATGGTTCCTTAGTAACAAACCTCTCCTGAGGTTGGGTAGAGGGCTGAAGAGCAGATAAACAATCAGCTGCCTTCCAGGGCATTGATGGGCCATCTCTCCCCTTTCCTACCCAGCCCACACCCCCATTTTAATTCCACTTCTGTCACTGACTCAACTGCCTCATGCCTCAGTTTCCTCATCTGTAAAATGAACAGGTTAGACTAACTGGAACCTGTAAAGTATACTACTTTCCTTCATGCATGCCCTTTCCCCCCATACCTAGGAGGTAATCCCTCATCCCTTCAGTTTCTTAGACTGCTTAGTTCTTTCAAGACTAATCCCATATGCTATCTTCTTTATGTAAAGCCTTTCCTAATCTCATACACATACATACATGTGTGCGCGCATGCGCACACACACACACACACACACACACACACAGGACTGCTAGGTCCTCCTTCCTCCAAATTACTTTGTATTTGTGCAGCACATACATATATATATATATATAAAGGCACATTTCCTTCACTATAGAATTGTATATTCCTGGAAGGCAGGGATTGTTTTGTGTTTGTACCACCAGCCTTGCACGTAGCAGTCACTTCATACATACTTGCTTACTTGATTGGTTTTGTCCATCAACAGGCCAGAAACCATTTTAAGCACAAAGTCACAAAGAAAAGCAAATATATGGTCCCTGCCCTCAAAGAGCTTACATCCTAATAAGGGAGACAAGAAGTCCCAAATTGTACATACAAGGTACATACAATATAAATGAAAGGCAATCTCAGAGAAAAGGCACTGTGGGGTGAGGTTTGAGATAAGAAAAGCCTTGGTGCAAGGCCGAATGTGAGCTGTCTTTTAAAAAATATATTTTTTATTTCCAGTTCACAGAACAAAACAAGCAGTTCCACAACACAGTACAACAAAAAAAGGTGATTGCACATGAAACGACAAATCTCCCACATACAACTTGCTGCTCCCTTCAAATATACAACAAAATTATCAGGTACATTTCTTTTTTCCCCCTTTTTTTTCTTCCCTACCTCCTCTTAAAGCTGAGTCTTTAAGGAAACCCATGTAGTCAAGCAGTGAAAGTGAGGATAGAGAACATTCACTGAAAAGGCATGGAGTTAAGAGATGAGCATCCTGTTGAAGGAACAGCAGGGTAAGTGTGGCTGGATCATAGAATGGGTGGAGAAGAGTATTGCATAACAAGACTGGTAATGTAGAAAGGGGCCAGGTTTAAAAACCAACAGAGAATTTTCTGTTTTATATTTGGTCCTGGAGGAAATGGAAGACACTTGAGTTTAGTGAGTAAGGGGGCTGACTCGGTCAGACCTGTACTTTAGGAAAATCCATTTGACAGTTGAGTGAAGAATGGACTGGAATGGGAGAGGGAAACTGACCAGAAGTCCATTGTTACAGTCTAAGGGAGAGATGATGAAGACCTGCACTGGGGACACAGCTCTGGGAATGGAGAGAAGGGGACATAAATGAGATATATTGTTGTAAAGGTAGCAACAGTAAGACCTGGCAACAGATTGGATATTTGGGGACTGGATTTGTGGAGTTAGTCAGCAGTTAATTAGAGTTATCTTCAATATCCCTTTGAACTCCATGGTGGGGAGTTGGGGAGAGGGAGAGAGAGAGAGAGGGTGGGAGAAGATCCCCTACCCACTTAGTTCTTCTACCCCTTTCTTGACAAAAAGTCACATTTGTTTAGTGCTTCAAAGTTTACAAAGTGTTTCCAACCACAACCGCCCTGAGAGTCAGTGAGTTCATACATTATTGTCATTGTTAGTCAGATGAGGAAATTCAGGCTCAGAAGATGTATTCCCTAATCCACAGGCATGGGAATTTCAGCAAACAGTGAAGTGTGGCAAACACACCTGCTCCATTTCCCTAAAGAAAGGTTAATAAGTCACTAATGCCTGGCATAAACTGGCTCCTCCTCACCATCCAATGCCTGTTGCCAGGGAGAAAATGATAGGCTAGAAATTAGGCCCCTAATTACCAGAAAATAAGGGGGAAAGTAGTATAGGAACAGAGAGGAAGAAGCACAGGATCCAATTACTGGTCTGAGAGAATGAAAAGGCAGCTTTGGAGAATCAAGCTGTGATTCACAAGATAATCAGAAATTAGTCAAAAGGTGGGGAAAGGAGTTGGTTAGTGAGAATGGCCGTAAACTTAAGGCTAGAGAAGTTAGCCTGAATTCAAGGAGAACGTGTACTACAAAAATAAGCTATAGGTATGAGGTTTGTCTTAAACAATCTCTCTACCCAAGACAAACTTATTTTTTGGTGGCAATGTGCTAGCCCCACCTCTTGCTCAACCTACATCCTTGTGGTCCTGCAAAATGGGTCACACTACCATTACAATGTTGTAACAGGGAATTAAACTCCTCAGGGGTTGTAATTCTAAATCCAAACATTCTTTCCACTAAACCACATTTCACTCAGAGGGCTTCCCTTTCCCCTCCTTTCTCCCTACAAAGCACCTGATCCTCTGAGATCCAGAACTGCTAAAGCATTGTTCCTAGCTCTTCTTGCTGCTGAAGTACAGTAAACAGAGAATGTGCAATGGTATGCTATATGACAGGGTGATATTCCTTCATTCAAGTTAGTCTAAGAAAAGTTGAGAGGGGACTTGGTCAGAGAGATGGCATAAGAATCAGAGGGTTCACATCCTACCTCTGGACACATCCTGTTCCTAGCACCCTGGACAGGCACTTAACCCTACAGTGCCCCCAGAGAACTCACTAAGACTATAAATTGCAGGAAAGTTGTGACCCTGGGTAAGTCACTTTAACTTCTCTATGTCCCTGATGATTCACAGAGACTGTAAGTTTTGGAAGTAACAATCAGCATTGTTAACTAGAGCTCCTCAAAGGGAGCACAATGGAATCACCAGTACGTGACAAAATAAATAAACTGCTTGCTGCTTTTAAGTGTATGCTGTGACTAGTATTGGGTTAGCGAAGTGTAGTCAAAGTCTTTGATTTCCTGACCAGATGAGATTAGGAAGCCAAGTTAAAAGACAGATAGCAGAGGTGCTTTGAAATAGTTCATCTTTATATAGTGCTTTACAATCTACAAAGCACTTTCCTAATAATATTCCAGTGAGGTAGGTGATGCAAGTAGTAGGAGTTTTTTCTTTATTATTTATTTATTTTAAACATTCTTTTCTTTTCAAATTTTGAGGTCCAGATTCTCTTCCTCCCATCCCTTTCCCACCCACGAGAAGGCAAACAATATAATATCAAATTATACATGTGGACCATGCAAAACATATTTCCATATTAGCCACGTCACAAAAAAAGCAAAAGAAAGGAAGGAAAGAAGGGAGAAATATAGAGAAAGAAAGAAAGATAAAATTATACTTCAATTTGCACCCAGTTCATCAGTTCATGATCATGAATCCTTGGGAATTGTCTTGTATCATGGTATTGATCAGAGTAGCCAAGTCTTTCCCAGTTGATCATCATTACAACATTGCTGTTACTATGCACAATGATCTCCCAGTTCTTCTCACTTCACTTTGCATCAGTTCATATAGGTTTTGCCATATTTTTCTAAAACCACCTCCCTTCTCATCTATTACAGCACAATAGTACTCCATCACAATCACATACTACAACTTGTTCAGTTTTTCCCCAATTAATGGGCATCCCCTCAATTTCCAATTCTTTGCTACAACAAAAAGAGCTACTATAAATATTTTTGTACATATAAGTCCTTTTCCTTTTCCTTTGCTCTCTTTGGGATACAGAACTAGTAGTGATATTGCTGGGTTAAATAAAGGGTATGCAGAGTTTTATAGCCCTTTCTGTATAGTTCCAGATTGTTCTCCAGAATGGTTAGACTAGTTCACTAGTCCAATAGTTCATGAATATATCTATTTTCCCTCATTCCCTCTAACATTTATCATTTCTGATAGATGTGAAATGGTACTTTGGAGTTGTTTTAATTTGCTTTTCTCTAATCAATGAGTTAGAACAATTTAAAATAAGATTATCGATAGCTTTGATTTCTTTTTCTGAAAACTGTTCATAATTTTTTACCATTTGTCTATTGAGGAATTACTCTTATTTTTATAAATTTGACTTAGTTAACTATATAGTTGAGAAATTAGGCCTTTATCATAAAAACATGCTATAATTTTTTTATATTACTTTGTTGTCTGTGAAATCTTTTAGCAAAATATAGTTTCTCTGGTTATCTCTTTTAATTAGGTCTAATTTTGTTTTTACTTTGTCTGAAATCATGCTTGCTACCCTTCCTTTTTCACTTTAGCTGAAGTATAATAGATTCTTTTCCAGCCCTTTATTTGAACTCTGTGTGTGTCTTTCTGTTTCAATTGGGACATCTAGGTGGCACAGTGGATAGATCTCTGGCCCTGAAATCAGAAGTATCTGAGTTCAAATTCAGCCTCAGACACTTGACACTTCTAGCTATGTGACCCTGGGCAAGTCACTTAACCCAAAAACATCTGGGGCCATCTCCAGTCATCCTGATGTATATCTTACCACTGGACCCAGATGGCTCTGGAGGAGAGAATGAGGCTGGTGACTTTGCACAACCCTCCCTCACTTTAATCCAATTCACTGCATGTCATGACATAACCTCCAGAAGTCCTGTTCCTCTTCAAGAACAAAGGACAAATAACAAGTCTCTTGTATACAATGTGTGTAATTTAAGATTCTAAATGTAGATTCTAATGTGTTCCCTCAGTTTGGGGAAACTGACTAAAAATCACTGATAAAACGAGTTTAGGTTTTTAAGGGTTTATTGGAAAATAGAAAGAAAAAGATTGAGAACAGTATTCTAACAGCCTGGCATTCCTATCTTTCCTCAAATTTCCTGTGAAGTCCTCTGCCGCCACTACCATCAAGTCCAGAAGCCAAAAAAAGGCCAGCGCTCTCTGCGCAGGCTCCCTTTCCTCCTTCCTGTCTCCTCCCAGACCATAGGAGGCTCCTCCAGTTGATTGGCTAGTAGACTTGATAGACAGCACCCATGAGCAAACATCATTTCCTGACGCCAAGGAAAAGCCACAATGCCTCTGAGGCATTTTCCTCATGGTGGAGCTCTCCACAGCAAGTCTCCAGTAGGTGGCGTCATTCCAATCATTACAAACGTATTGTTGGATTCTGGTTTCTAATCCTTTCTGCTGTTTCCATTTTGGGGGTTAGCTCATCCCATTCACACTCACAGTCATGATTACTATGTATTTCCCTCCATCCTATTTTCTTCTGTTTATCCTTCTCTCTCTTTTTATCCTGTTCCTCCTTTACAGTCTGTTTTGCTTCTGACCATTGTCTCCCTTAACCATTCTCTCTTTTATCATTCCCTTTCCCTCCTATTTCCCTATTGGGAAAGATAGATTTTTTTTGGGGGGGGGGGAGATGAGAGATTCAAATTGTCTGCCACTACCACTCATCTTTCTTTCTACTATAAAAGCTCTTCCTTGCATGCCTCTTTTATGTGAGAAAATCTTCCCCATTTTACACTTCTCTTTGCCCTTTTCCCAATGCATCTTTCTTTCTTACCCCTACTTTTTTTTTTGGAGATCATTCCAACGCAATCAGCTTACACACATGCCCTCTGTGTAGATTCCTTCTAACTGATCTAATAATGATAAAGTTCTTAGGAGTTACATGTATCATTTTCCCATATAGGAATCTAAATAGTTTAAACTCCATTGAATCCCTTATGATTACTCTTTCATGCTTTCCTTGTTAAGCTTCCCTTGAGTCTTCTGTTTGAATGTCAAATTTTCTATTCATCTCTTGTCTTTTCATCAAGAATGCTTGGGAGTATTCCATTAAAAATATCTAGGGTTTCTTCCCCTGAGGGTTTGTACTCGGTTTTTGCTAGGTGGGTTATTTTTTGCTGTAATCCTAGATTTTTTTGTCTTTTGTAATATATTCC
Source organism: Dromiciops gliroides (assembly GCF_019393635.1). Taxonomy (NCBI): domain Eukaryota; kingdom Metazoa; phylum Chordata; class Mammalia; order Microbiotheria; family Microbiotheriidae; genus Dromiciops; species Dromiciops gliroides. Next base: position 145,127,149 of record NC_057865.1, read on the forward strand.
AAGCCCTCTGGTCCTTTAATGTGGAAGCTGCTAAATCTTGTGTGATCCTGATTGTGGCTCCACAATATTTGAATTGTTTCTTTCTGGCTGCTTATGATATTTTCTCCTTCACCTGGGAGCCCTGGAATTTGATTATAATAATGCTAGGCATTTTCATTTGGGGAGCTCTTTCAGGAAGCAATTGGTGAATTCTTCTAATTTCTATTTTACCCTCTGGCTCTAGAATATCAAGGCAGTTTTCCTTGATAATTTAAAAAAATATGATATCTAGGTTTTGTTTCCTTTGATCATGGTTTTCAGGTAGTCTAATAATTCTTAACTTCTCTCTCCTTGATCTATTTTACAGGTCAGTTGTTTTTTGTTTTTTTTCCAATGAGATGTTTCACATTTTCTTCTATTTTTCATTCTTTTCAGATAGTCCAATAATTCTTAACTTCTCTCTCCTTGATCTATTTCCATGTTTTTTCTAATGAGATATTTCACATTTTATTCTATTTTTCATTCTTTTGACCTTGTTTTATTGTTTCTTGAAGATTCATGGAGTCATTAGCTTCCACTTGTACCATTCTAATTTTTAAGGATTTTTTTTTTTCAGTGAACTTTTGTAGTTCCTTTTTCATTTGGCCTATTCTGCTTTTAAAGGAGTTCTCTTTAGTGGATTTCTGAGCATCTTTTACCATTTGATCAATTTTGGTTTTTAAGGCGTATATTCTTTGGTATTTTTCTTACCTCTTTTACCAAGCTGTTAATTTTCTTTTCATAATTTTCTTGCATCACTCTCATTTCTTTTCCCAATTTTTACCCTACCACTCTTATAGATTTCTTTATTTTTTCTAGGAATTCTTGCTGCTGCCCCTGGGTTCAATTAGCATTTTTATTTGAGTCTTGTCTTGTAGCTCTTTCCCTATTGTTGTCTTCTAAGTTTATGTCTTGGTATTCTCTGCCACCATAGTAGCTTTTTATGGTCAAATTATTTTTTGTTTGTTTTCTCATATTCCCTGCCTATTGCTTTACTTTGAACTTTATATTAAAATTGGGCTCTGCTATCCTAGCAGTGAGAAGGCACTGTTCCAAGGTTTAGACTTTTTCATGCTGTTATTTTCAGAGCTAGTTCTAGGGGGTCTGCAAGCTTTTGGTGCTTCCAAGGTGGTTTTATTTTGAGAGAGGTGTGGTCACTGCTCTTTTTTTTTTTTTTAGTGAGGCAATTGGGGTTAAGTGACTTGCCCAGGGTCACACAGCTAGTAAGTGTTAAGTGTCTGAGGCCAGATTTGAACTCAGGTACTCCTGACTCCAGGGCCAGTGCTCTATCCACTGTGCCACCTAGCTGCCCCTTCACTGCTCTTCTTTACCCAGGTCTTTACCCAGAAAAGGCCCCAGTTCCCCTGTAGTAATAAATGCTAGCAATCCTCTTGTCCCTGGAACTGTGAGCCGGACCCAGTGCTCCCTTGTGACCAATCACAAGCATTTCTCTCCACTTCAGAACTGTGACCCAGAACTATTTATAGACAATAGAGTTACCAATCAGCACCAGCTATACCCAGTGCCAGCCAAAGGACCCCTGTAATCTCTTTCTGACCAGTTCTCCAACCCTTTTGACATCTCTGGACTGGGAACTCCTAAAGCTCCTGCTGCTGCTGCTGCTGCTGCTGCTGCTGTTGCTATTACTATTGTGGCTGCTTACAAGGCCCACCACTAGTGTTCCTGCCATGCTGTGGGATTATGGTCACCCTGGTGTTATACACCTTTCCTGAAGACCTCCTAAATTGTCTTAGGCTGGATAAATGTCTCCCTCTGACCTTTTGTTGGCTCTGCCACTCCAAAAATTGATGTGATTAAAATAGTTTGAAGGGGAATATTGGGGGAGTTCAGCTGGGTACCAGCCTGTACTTCACCATATTGGCTCCCTAATGATCAATTTTTATCATCAACTATAAAACCACTTTATCTGTTCTCTAACACTTCAGTTCCTGATGCACTCTTACTTGCCAAATCTAATGGTCTTTTCTCTATCTTTCTCTTTGATCTTTCTGTAGCCTTTGACACTGTTAATCACTCTCCCCTCCTTGATACTCTCTTCTCTCTAGGTTGTTGTGGCACCACTCTCTCTTGGTTCTTATCCTATCTGTTTGACCCCTTCTTCTCTATCCCCTCTATTGAATCCTCTTCCATATCACCCCCTTTAATAATAGTCCCTCGGGGGTTCCATCCATAATGCAAATATTATTAAGTTTTTAGAAATAAAGATTTTCCCCACTTCATGGATGAGGAGCTAAGCTCAGAGTAAGAAATTACTTGTCCATGGTTATCCAGCCAGTAAGTGGGAGAACAAGGATTTTAACTCAGGTCTTCTAGTGCTATTCTGGAGCATCTGTTCAACTCATTGTCTTCTCTTTGTGGGACATTAACAGATCTTTAAAGCAAGATTAAACTGAAGGCTTTTTCCCCCAGAGGAGGAGAGAGAACGGTAGAACTAGACCTGTGTTTTCATTGCTATAGAAAACTCTTCCAGAGTAAACTCATTCTACTTTGGCAGAACAGCAACTATTCTACAATTTAAGAGTTTCTGAGAGCAACCTGCCTAGGGGCATTGAGAAGCTAAGTGAGCAGCTGAGGGGTATATAACCTAATTATGGGTATCTATGTTTGAAAACTGGTTTGCCCAGCTTTATCAAGATGAAGATAGGAATCAGTTCTTTGAAGCAAAGAAACACAGAATTATAAAACCTTGGAGTTAGAAAGGAGTTTAGAGGGCATCTAGTCCAATCCATATTGGAACCTACATCCCAAAGGAAACATCTCCAGCTTCCATTTGAAGACTTCCAGTGAAAGAAAACCCACTCCCAGTAATAGGGAACTCCTAAGGCAACCCATTCTGCTTTTGGATAGCCTTAATTGTTGGGACAACTTTTTCCTTTTCTTTGTATTCCCAGAGTCTACACAGGATCTGGCACACAGTGAGTGTCTAATAAATGCTTGTTGATTTGATTTGATTTGACTTGACTTAGATAAAAAACAAAATCTGCTTCTTTGCAACTTTCATTCATTGTTCCTTTTTCTGCCCCACACCCTGGAGACAAAAAGAGAAAGCTGAATTCTCCTTTGAATAATTTAAGATAGTTATTATGTCTTCCCTAGGTTTTCTTTTCTCTGGGTTAAACATCTCTAGTTCTTTTAAACAATGTTTAGTGGAATGATTTCTAGCCTCCTCATGATCTTGAAGCTCTCCTCTTGATAGATTCCAAATTCTCAATGTCCTTTCTTCTCTCTGATCTCCCTTACCTCCATCACTTAAAAAAAAAATAATATGCTTGTAATAAAAAAGCACGACCAAGCAAAACAAATCTCTGCATTGGTCATGTTCAAATATAGATAGATAGATAGATAGATAGATAGATAGATAGATAGATAGATAGATAGATAGATAGATAGATAGATAGATAGATATGGATATGGATAGAAATAAATATATATGGAAAGAGATAAAGATATATGGAGAGAGAGAGAGAGAGAGAGAGAGAGAGAGAGAGAGATCTCATTCTGTATTTTGAGCCCTTCACCTCTGTCAGGAGGTAAGAAGTATGCTTTGTCATCAATTTTCTGGAATGGTGGTTGGTCATGGCTCTGATCAGGGTTCTTCAGTCTTTCAAAATTCTTTGTCTTTATAGTGTCATTGTTATTATTATAATTTGTTTTCCTGTGTCTGCTCACTTCACTCTGAGTCAGTTCCAAGTCCAATGCTATTTCCACTACAACAGGCAGTCAGTGGAGTCAAGAAGACTTGATTTCATATCTGACTTCAGACACTTACTAGTCATATAACTGAGAAAATAATGTAACCTCTGTCTTCCCCATTTCATCAGCTATAAAAGAAGGATAATAATAGCATTTACCTCCCAGGGTAGTTGATAGGATCAAATGAGATAAATATGTGTATAAATAACCCATTTGTAATACTTAGAAATAAATGAGATACCATTTGCAAAGTGCTGGGACATAAGAAGCACTTAGTAAATGTTTGTTTCCTTCCTATACCACACTCTTTCCTGAAGTTCACCCTCCTTAAGAGAAGCACACAAACTAAGAATCAGAGCAGGTCTCAGTGGCCAAGTAGTTCACACAGTTACCAAGATACCCCTACAAGATCTCCAGGGATATGAAACCCAACGATTCCCAAGGTAGCTCATTCCACTGTGCTTAGATTTGTTTTTCTTTACATTAAGCATAAATCTGCTTCTTTGCATTCCCACTATTCCAAGTTCTTGCCTCCTGGGTCAAGCAAAAGTCTAGTTCCTCTCCCATGTGATGAGCTTATAAAAACTTTGAAGATTATTATCTTTGATAGAAGGGGGGGGCAGAAACCAAGCAAAATAAAAATAGATTAACTCTACCTTTATCTGCCATGCTTTATTATTTTTTTCACCCAAAGCCATGATCCAATCTCTTCTCTGATTTTTTTTCTTGCCTCCAACAAACAACAAATGGTCTTTTTGCATCTTTTGCATTGATCACCAATTTAGTTTGTTCTGGGCATTAACAATATGGGGACTATTCCTAGGAAGTATTCTTAGCTTTCATATTAATCTTTAGTTACCTGCCTTTGTTCCCATCTCCTATGTATATATGCATGTATATATATATATATATATATATATATATATATATATATATATATATATATATATATATATATGTGTGTGTGTGTGTGTGTGTGTGTACGTGTGTGTATTTGTGTATACACACACATATAGATGCACATACATATACATACATATGCAAACACTTATATGTTGGTTGCCAATATAGAATTATTTCTAATTCCACAGTGAGAGCTTTTTCATTCACCCTGGTTTCTTGAGCTAGTTTTCTCTTTTCTTATTTCTTGAAATCATTTGTGTTGGTGTCTTCAGAACTTTATTATCGAGTGCTTATTTAGAATCTCTTGGCACTATTTTCTCTGTCGAATTTTCACAGAATCACAGAATTTCTTTTTGGGGGGGGCAGAATCACAGAATTTCAAAGTTGGAAGGAACCTCAGAGGCCATCAGCTGAAAGCTGTGTAATGACTGGAATGATGCCACCTGCTGGAGACTTACTGTAGGATAGCTCCACCATGAGGAGAAGGCCTCTGAGGGCAAGGCCATGCGGCTTTTCTTTGGTATCAGGAAGTGACGTTTGCTGGTGGGAGGAAGAGGGGGTGAGGAAGATGCTCTGGGTCTCTTTCCTGAGGACTCTGGTGGAGAAGGGAGTGAGAAATGTGCTCTCCCTTTAACAGATAGATGAATCTAGGCCTCTTTCTCTCTCTCATCACCAAATTCTTATTCTCCTTAATAAATGCTTAAAAGTCTAACTCTTGCTAAAGCTTATAATTTATTGGTGACCACTCATTAGATATTTTAAACAGAATAGCTAGAATTTTAGCCCTTACAGATGGCTGACCATGAAGAGGAAACCTAAATCTCCATCTTCTGATCTTCCAGTTGGGTAAGAAATTTCCCCTACTCTGTCCCTTTCTATCTGAAGTATTGCTAAGTATGGGCTGTTTTTGCTTCAAATTTTCAAATGGATCTTTTAAACTCCCTAAGTACCCTGTTCTTCATTTTAATCTGTTTAACCAGACAAATGGGAGATAAGATCATGTTAATGCTTTGTTTTTGTGGATTTTCTATTTTTATTTTTGATAGAAGAGACAGCTAGGTGCTCACACAAGGGAATATAGATATACTCCCCTCTCCAACCATGCCTTTTCAGAGAAACTTCTGACTCCTGCATTTTTTAAAAATTCTAATGCTAAGAGGTTCTCTAATTTTGCATGCCAGGAGGCGAGATGACTCAGCTTCTAGAAGCCTTTAATCCCCTAGCAGTAGAAGATGGGGAAACCAGTCCCAAGTTCAAAACCAAGTCTGATTTAAATTGCCCTGGTCCCTCTCCTCCTCTCTGGACCCCACCCTTTCCCCCTCCTCTGGCACCACCTCCTACTACTCCCTTGGCCAAGCCACTTAATCCTCCTTCCAGGGAAGTCCAGAGGTCTAATGAGCATACGCAGCTTTCTCTACTTACATTTGCAGCTTCTACTCAGTTACCAGCCTCAGCCCTTCCCCAGACTGGCTGTGATTCTGGCTTGACATGCTGTGGTTCTCTGAAATCAATCTTGGAAAACCCTTTAAATCCTAGATATGCTCTTTTTGTTCATAATTTTGATAATCTGCTTTTGTCTTTAATTAGTAACCTTATAAAGCATTTGTATTATGAAAGGACCGACAGACAATATAGAGGGGTTAAAGAAGACAAACTTAAGCTGAATAAAAATCACAATCATCATCATATATCAAGAAGACATATTTTACAGAAATGTAGAAGTAAGCAGCAAGGTATTAATATGAGTATTAGGGATTTTAGATATCAGAATCAAAAGTGTTGTAAATTCACTCAGAAAAATAGTGTCAGTTCAGAGGTTACATAGGATTTCTATGTTATTACAGCTACATTTTGAAATTAATGGTGTGGGTTTATTTTCATAGAGATTTTCATGCTTTTGAGATTGTGTTTTATACTTAGTTTTTTTTTTAAAAAGGAGAATATTTGTAAAAGCTTTTTATAGTCATGTGATCAAGTTATATTTTATAATACTCTTATTAATGTTAAGTTTATATTCATTTAGATTTCCCTACTTTGAATTTCATTGTCTTTTATTCTTCCACATGTATTTTCTTCTATTCATTCATCTATCTAATTTTGAAACAATGCAAGATGATTTTAATTTCATAATATAATGTTAATTCTGGGAGTATTTTGCTCCCATATTCTGAGTTGTTTGCTTTTGTTATTTTTTTCCTCTCAACTTTTCAAAAAAAAAAGTTTTCTTTAAGATTATTGTGTTTTAACTTGTATTTAAATATGTTCTGATTTTTCACAAAAGTAATTGTATACTTATTTAAAAAGGTATTATTTGAAATTATTGCATAATTGTATATTATATTCTGAGTCAAGGTACATTCACATTTTTTGTGATCATTTATTATCCTCAATTTTTAAAATCCATATGAGACTTGGATTATGGGAACTTATCATTTAAGACATTAATTGCCTTCATTCTGAGTTATCAGATGCCATCCAATTGAAAAGGAATACATGCAAGAGCAAACATTGAACTGTCACATGAGGGGAGACATGCATGAAGTCAAAGTATGGCCAAGGGAATGGCTTTTGACAAATGTTGAGGTTGGTTTCTCTTGATTTAATTTTTTTCCCCACAATACTGTACAGATGGTTGGAAGTTTTGATCCCACCCATCTCATTCTACACCTGGCTTCTATGCCCCCTCCTATATATATGCCTGATGCCATGGACATCTCAATCCCATGCATCTGATTAAGTCTGACTCAGTTTCCTCCAATATATTAAGTGGCATGGACATATATTCCATCCACCTATTTTAAGCCTGGCATACTGCATGGGCAGTATATATTGCTCAAGTGTGGGAATGCTCATATCCCATCATTTCTCTGTTCTTTTATGGTAACCCCCATAATTATCTCAAATGTCATGATAAATACAGTGTTGAATTTGGCCTTGACATCTGTTACCAATTATATTAGATTTTTAAGTTTCTCATAATGGCATGAGAATTAGGCAGATGATGCAAAAAGCAATGAAACAAAGATAAAAGTTATTTTTTAAAATTAATATCTCAGCAATTATCTTCTCGATTTACCCTCCACAAGGGGGGACTATAGTAATATTAAGTTTTAAAGAATGTTAAGCTCAATTTTGTAGGAAATTTTTCTGGCTGATTACCAGCATCCACACATCAACCCTGAAAAGACTTCCATTCCATGACTACACCCAGAGGACATCTGAGAAAAGACTTTCAGAACTGTTTAAATGAACAGTTTTGTTTTGTGTTTTTTCTTTTTTTTTTTCCTTCTGTTATTATATATACCATTTGTAACATGTACTCTCTGCAGAGGCCCTCCCTTTGCAGGCCAATGTCAAAGCACCGGTTCATGAGGGATCACCCCTCTGGACAAAACTTCCCCCTCTCCCTTTTCTATATTGTTATTAACATATTGTTAGTTAGCATAGGGTATTATATTCTGTTATTTTTGACTGTTTCATCAAGGAAACAACCCATTTCTTGAAGAAACAAAGGGGGGACTGTAACGATTGGAATGATGCCACCTGCTGGAGACTTACTGTAGGAAAAGCTCCACCATGAGGAGAAGGCCTCTGAGGGCAAGGCCATGCAGCTTTTCTTTGGCATCAGGAAGTGACGTTTGATTGTGGGAGGAAGAGGGAGCAAGGTGGATGCTCTGGGTCTCTTTCCTCAGGACTCCAGTGGAGAAGGGAATGAGAAATGCACTCTCCCTTTAATAGATAGATGAATTGGGGGCAGCTAGATGGCTCAGTGGATAAAGCACCAGCCCTGGATTCAGAAGGACCTGAGTTCAAATCTGACCTCAGACACTTGACACTAGCTATGTGACCCTGGGCAAGTCATTTAACCCTCATTGCCTCACAAACAAAACAAAACAAAACAAAACAAAAAACAAAATGGATAGATGAATCTAGGCCTTTCTCTCTTTCTTCACCAAATTATTATTCTCCTTAATAAATGCTTAAAAGTCTAACTCTTGCTAAAGCTTATAATTTATTGGCGACCACTCATTAGATATTTTAAACAGACTAGCTAGAATTTTAGCACCTTACAGCTGAAAGCTGAACAAGAGCCCATTTTACAACATAGTGACTACTTAACCTTTATTTGATAACCTTCATCAAGAAAAAACTCATTCCTCCCAAGGCAACCCATGCCACTTTGGGATAACTAACGCCAAACCTAAATTTGCCAGTTTGTGGCTGCTACCATTGTTACTAGGTCTGCCTTTTGGAACATCCAGAAATTTAATTCTTCTTCCATGTAACATATCTTCAAATACATGAAGATTGCTATAATGTAGATTGATTATTTAGGCCATGGGATTCTATATATCCTTTCTATGAACTCTTTGAAATCCAATCTCCCAAAATTTAAGATGTGCCTCAAATTATGCTCTTTCACAAATTTGAAGATAGAGTGGTCATATCTACCAAGTTTCCCCTCATTTCTATTTCAGAAACCACTTATTACTTATTAGTTAGAATAAGGTCTGGAATTTGCAATTCCCTTTTCACTAACTCCACTCTTTAAAGAATAAAATTATTATTATGGATGGTCAAGAATGTATGATCAGACTATTCACTTCTATGTCAAATACTGAAGTTAAAGCTTAAATACTTGGCCACATAATGAGAACACAGAACTCATTGAGGGGAAAAACAATATTAGTAAAGATTGAAGGCAAAAGGAAAAAGCAACAGCAGAGGATGAGATGGATAGTGTCATGGAAACAATGAACATGAACTTGGACAGACTTTGGGAGATAGTGGAGGATAGAAGGGCCTGACGTGTCCGTGGGGTCATGAAGAGTCAGACATGACTGAACGATTGAACAACAAATTGTTTTGGGCAAATAAAGTGATTCAACAGATGTCTGAATAACTGAATATTTCGATTACTATCATATCATGCCTCTATCCCAAATCTATTTCTCAGACTCCTCATCTATTTCCTCCTTCTGACCAGATGATCTACTAACAAATAGAACTTCTTAAATATCTCCCTTGTGGATCTTCACCTAAATGCTTTCCACTAGGTTTTCCCTCTCTACTTAATGTATTTTCTCACTCAAGTGCCTCTTTTTAGTGTAGAATGCAAACCCATTTCCAATTTTACCTATCCTGTTTCTTTTGAATAATGAAGACCCTTCTATAATCCTGTTCCAGACATGATCACCACTCCAAGTATCAAAAATATCTATGAGGTCAAATTTGTCTCTTTGTGTCAATTCTAGCTACATCCATATTTTATTCATTTTTGTGTAGCCCTTTCTTAAATAAGATATACATATAAAATGTTTTAGTGTAGTAAACACCAAGGACAAGAAGAGGAGAAAAGAAAGAGATTGTGCCATATGAAATTTCTTGGATTCCTTTATCTTTTAGCATCTAACCTTCTGTGCCACATGTATGGACTTCATCCACCTCCATATAGGCATTTGCAAAATTCACTACTCATAGAGGCCAGTTCATGGAACTTGAGTGTTTGGGGAGTTTTTTGTTGTTGTTGTTTTTTAACTTTCTCTGGTTGCTTATTCAGATATTTTTATTTTGTAATTTTGGTGGTGATTTTAACTTGGAACTGATCCATGCATTAGATCTCTTTTTCTTTGTTGTGGGGATAGCTAGAATTTTCAAACTTGTCTTTTTGATCTTCTGCAATTGGTTGGATTTCTTGGAATATAAGGATATATTTTTCAAGCAGGCAAGTTGTAGATCCAATTAGGATGAATTTTTTGATTGTTCATTTTTAAATTCTTTTTAGTTTCTTATTACCTCCCCATTCCAGAACTCACATTTTTTCTTTTTTTTTCTTTTTTTGTTTTTGTAGTTGTTGTTTTTCCCTGGTGGATAAATGTTTTTCTGAAAGATAAAGATAATTTGATTCAATTCCCTGGTTATATACTGTAATTTTTCTTCCAGGGATTATTCTAGGATAGCCCTGCTTATTTCCAATGTTATATTTTTAAAATTTCTATTTTAAAGATTGTATCTATAAGCCTTTCCAGATTTCAGCTCTCATAATCTATCTGCTGCTAATATGAAAATTTTGTTTGGCTATAAATCTCTTATTAAATTTTATTGATGTGCTATGTAGTTAAGTACAAGTTTTGATGGCTTTGCCAGCTGCTCACATAATTATTGCCATTAACAATATCTAACATTTATATAATTAATATAATATCTGTAAAGTGCTTCACAAACCTTAAAGTGCCATATAAATTCCCATTGATATTATTCCTGAGTAGGAAAATCTTTACTACTAAGTAATTAAGTATCACATTCAAGTCCAGAAATAATACTTCATCTATAAGGTGAGTCTGAGGTCACACTTCCTGGGGTAGTCAGACTCTATATCCCAAATTTGGCATCTTCCCTACTCATATAATGGCTGGATTTAATTCATAGCCTTGAATGACTCTGGTATTAAGATTAGCCCAAGAGTTCTTTATTGAGCTCCTAGGAATGACAAGAAAATGGTATAACTAGTGTTAACCAGGGTTCTGGGAAATATGATGGTTCTTGTTGGATCATCCCTCCCAATCTTCTTCCACCTGTGGTTCTGAAGATCATTTCACCTGAGGCTTGAACCCTCCTCTATCCTACTCCCTCTATAAACTTGGTTGTAGCTTTGTCTCTCTGATGACTATAGTGATGAGCACAATAATCCTAACTCCTACACCTCACCCCATGCAAACTACAACAGGTTTTTTTTCCTTAAAAGGTATTCTCAAGACTATCCTCAAGACCTGATTGGCTAAGATTGGCTAAGGGGACTATGGTTCAGGCTCTTGATATCACTTCTTCATTGCCTCAAAACAAATTAGCCTTGCAGAGCTCAATGGCCTTGTAGAGGTTTATCTGGTGAATCAGCGTGGCTAACTCAGGCTAGGGACCTTCATTCAACTAAATCAATCAAAGGAATCCTTAATCACTGCCCTTGTTGAGCAATCCTTCTTCTATAGCAAAGTAAATCTCCTTTTGTTAACTACTGAATGACCTATCAGTGTTTCATTTTGCCCGGATCCTGGACTGAGACATGTTCAGCATAGAACAACTAGGATCTAGATGTGTCTTTGCCACCTCTTCCCTTGCCCTATCCTCATGTCCCTGTTCAGGTTAGGACATACATTTGTGTGAGTTAAAACGCATCAGTTAAAGACCTATTGCTTTTAGTATTTACTAGCTAGTCAGCTTCCGTGGAAATCTTTAAGCTCTCTACCAGCTAAGCATCTACAATGGACTAAGCTATGCCTTTATACCTACATCTGAGACTCAGCCCTGGGGTGGGCAGGGCAAATGACCTCAGATCATTTGATTCTGCATGACAGTTCTTTGGGGGCTCATCTGGTGGGGGAATCAAACCCTAAAGAGTATCAAAGCAACAGGAACCAAAAAGAGTGCCTGAGGAGGAGGAAAATTCTTGCTTCATCCTAACATAAGTGTGGCCAATAATAATTCATGGCCTTTTGTCACCATCAGCAGCAGCATCAATGATGTTACCTTCTAGCAATAATAATAATTAATAATAATAATAATATAATGTAACTTCTGAGATTATCCAGGCAAATAGCTGAATAAATTAGAGGCTAGCATTGCATTTTTAAGTAATTAAGGTTTTTTGGAAGCAGAGGCACAGAAGTTGTAGCTTTTAAGTCTCACAGAGATGTATCACCCTATGGATTGTATGGGGGACAAATCTGTCTGGTTCAGTAACATACATGCCCAGCATTCCTAAAAGAGGATGCTTTGCAGTCTGTCTACTCTTCAGAATGTTGGAGACTTTTCAGGAAGATGCCTCCAAACTCTGATGTTTCCCTTTATCATGTGAAATCTAAATTGCTTCTGCCAGGGAGATTGAATTCTCTATTATATAACCTAGCTGCTGTAGATAAGCTCTCCTGCCTTGCTTCACCAGCCCAGTATGCTGAAGTAACCTAATGTCCACTGGCAGGGCCTCTCCTGTGCCCTTGCCTACTGCCTTTCATGGGGGCCTCAGAGCTTATTCAAAAGAAATGGAATCTAGAGTTGACTCAAATCAGGAGTTCTTTTGCATCTCAAAATTTGGGAATTTTAAAGAACCTTAGGGAACATCCCAGGTCAGATCCTAATTTGATAGATAAGGAAAGTGAAGCTCCAACATACTTGCCTGAGGTCACAATGTGAGTTAGTGGTTCAGTTGGGATGTTTGAATAAGGACAGAAAGAAAACTGTTAGATAGCCCCTAGTCATGGATGCTTTGAATAGCTCACTTTTAAATGAGTGAGCACCTCAGTTGAAGAAAACTCCTTTAGGATTCCTATAAATGAGTTATTAGCATGGACACTCTTGTTCAGAGCAATATGCAATTATGCTTTTTTTAAAAAGTGGATAAAAATTCACATCCTTTGATCCCAGGGATTTCACTGCATATTCAGAAACAGAAAACAAGGTACTACACCTGTAAAGAGGCTACTAGTGCATCTAAGGAGATGGAGTGTTGGGGTTGTAGTAAGGAAGGCCCAAGTTCAAATTCTGCTTTAGATAAGGCAGCTGTATAACTCTAGGCAAGTCCCTTAGTCTTTCTTAGGCTTTAGTATCCTCATTTGTAAAATGAATGGTTTGGACTCAGTGAATTCTAAGATCCCTTCTGGTTCTGAATCTACAATTCCTGAAATATTCCTTAACAGCACTTTTTGTGGTAGTGAAAGTAAATACCCATCGATTGGGGACTGCCTAAATAAATTAAAGTATGTGACTGTTTGGGGATATCACTGGACCATAAGAAATAATGAATATGAAGAGTTCAGAAAAGCATCAAAGGATATATGAATTGATGCAGATAGACAAAAAATGGAGAAGGATATATAATCGTAACTATAACAATATAAATGAGAAGAAGAAAAAAGCCAAAACTGAATGCTGTGTAATTATAATGACCAAGCTTGGCCCTGAAGAAGAGATAAGAAAATGTACCCCCCTCCATAGAGGTGTGTATCTGAAGGGCGGTGGGGATTGATGATGAATGTAAAACATTGCATTTACTGTTGGACTCTGTTGATGTTTTGATCTAGCACTTAGCCTATTTCCTAACACAAAGTAAATAATAGATACTTGTTGATTGATTGATTTTACTAAACTGTGCTCCCCAAAACCCACTTTATAATGTCATATGCCCTTTGGCAGGGATATGAAAGCTGTATTTCTTCCCAGCTTGACAAGAGAGGAAACTATTGTGTTATCATAAAGAGCCAAGTTTTCAGCTAGAGTCATAGTTTTTTTGTTTGTTTTTTAAAGTTCTTAAGAAAAAATACATGCAGGGGGCAGCTAGGTGGTACAGTGGATAAAGCACCAGTCCTGGATTCAGGAGAACCTGAGTTCAAATCCAGCCTCGGACACTTGACACTTACTAGCTGTGTGACCCTGGGCAAGTTATTCGACCCTCATTGCCCTGCAAAAAAAAAATAATAATAATAATAATAAATGCATGAATGAATGAATAAACGAACAAATAAATAAATAGTTGAATTAATGAATGAATGAATGAAAATACATGCAGAGGCTTCTAGCCACATGGAGCAAAAGCATGGTGGCCACAACAGCAGCAGTGGCTATATTGGCATTCAACTTCTTAATTCCATGCAATCCCAGGTTACTGGAAAGGAGAAAGCTAAAGAGACAAGCAACAAGGAATACCTTGTGTGTGTGTGTGTGTGTGTTTAATTATGACCATTCTCTCAGGTGGCTGGAGTGCTGAGGGGGACAAAACAGTTATATTATGAGGAATGTGGAGAAACTGTCAGTCCTTATATCCTTCCCCAGTCTTAGTTCAGCTACATAGAGCAGTCCCCATTTCTAAATGCATTCTTTTATTCTGTTAAGGACTATATCTTGTTTCTCATAAACACCTGTGGTTGACCCTGTGCTTTTGCATTTCCTTCTACTCCTTTGTTCACACTTTAAGGGTATGGGATGGAGAGTGATCTTTATTAGAGAAGGGGTAGAATCTCAAGTCCTCAGTCATTGTCAGTGAGTTTTGTCTCTCAAACTGAGCACATAATCACGAGCCATTCATGTTTCCTAACTGCGTTTTCAAAGGCAGAATTGCTATGAACTTGGGCATTTCAATCTGGCCTATTGGACCATGAGTCTAATCTATAGTGACACCTAGTGTTATACTATTTTTAATTTTTTTTTAATACTTTGTTATGAAGGATGGCTTGCTGGGTAGGGGAATGGGGAGGAATATATTAAAAAATGAAAGTAGTATTCCCCCCAAAAAGAAATTGACAAATAGATATTTAAACTTTTTTTAAAAGATCATTTAAATCTACCCTTGTAATTTAATATGGTTTTTCTGTTTTTTGATGTAACTTCAAAGGCAAAATCACTATCTGGAAGATTTCCTCCTTTAGCACTTCCACCCTATCTAGCAGAAAAAATATGTGTCTACATACATCAGTACAATGTTCAATTAGGGGGCTCAATCCTACATAAGATAAGAAGTTTTTGCCAAGGCTGTAGAGGACTGGGCTATATACCAATATTTGTTGTTGTTCAGTCATTTTTCATTCATGTCCAACTCTTCGTGACCCCATTTGTGGTTTTCTTGGCAAAGATACTGGAGTAGTTTGCCATTTCCTTCTCCAGGTCATTTTACAGATTAGGAAATCGAGGAAAACAGAATTAAGTGACTTGCCCAGAGTCACACAGCCAGTAAGTATTTGAGGCCAGATTTGAACTCAAGTCTTCCTGATTCCAGGCCCAGTACTCTATCCACTATACCGTCTACCTGCACCATATATGCCAAGGGACCATACCATAATTGAGCTATGACTAATTCAAAGGTTAAAAAAACCACTCTCACATCAAGGCATAGAAATAGTACATTGTTTTCCCACCAATTAAAAGGGTAGAAAGTCCAAAGTAGAGACAGGGAAGTGAGATTCAGAGATAGCACCCCACAATGGAATATGTATAGTAAAACTGAAATGGACAGCTGTCCAAACTGCTGCAGCTGTTTTCCATGCATATGATGCCATATTTCAGCAGACAAATTACACAAACCTAGAAAATGTGTCCCCTGGAGAGTTGAACCAGTGCTTGTCAGGGGAAGGATAAAGCTACATTTCACCCTTAGGAGCATCAATTAGCTACAGGAGATAAAATCTTGTGGATAAGCACTGAATAAAAGTGAAACCAAGCATATGTAATTATTTGTATGTTCTTCCTTCTGTGCTAAAGAGAGCATAGTGTTTTGCTACCGATCCGATCACAGAGATGGAAGGTAATTATTTTCCCACTCACCTAAGACAATGCTTGAGCCTCTTCTATGGGTTATGAACTGGACTGTTTTCTTTACCAAACAGTGGCAGAGATGATACTAACCATAGCTTCCCAGAATGCTAATCTCAGGCTCTTTCCAATACTTTCCATTCTTGTTACCCTGTTGTTACTTATGTAGATGTGATGATGATGATGATGTCGTCATTATCATCATCAAGCCCTCTGCTTTGGTTTGCTAATCTTTAACTTCCCTCCCATCCAAATCATGTCTTTTATTTTTATTTTTTAAAGTATTATTTTTAAAATTTTGAATTTAACAGCTTAACATAGCCTCTTTCCTCCTTTTTTTTTTGTGAGGCAATTGGGGTTAAGTGACTTGCCCAGGGTCACACAGCTAGTAAGTGTTAAGTGTCTAAGGCCAAATTTGAACTCAGGTCCTCCTGAATCCAGGGCCGGTGCTCTATCCACTGTGCCACCTAGCTGCTCCCTAACAAAGCATCTTAATATCAAATAAAATGAGCATCTCAATACATACAGTAGAAAAGAAAAAAAGGGATTGTACATGAAACTATAAATCTATTTTGTAGAGCTTCCATTTCTTTTAAAATATATAATAAATTTAATAAAAACCTTCAGAAATGTCCTGCTTCTCTGTGATTCTTTTTTTTTACCTTCCTTCTGTTCCCTTCTTTAGATTAAAAAAGGTTTCAATGACTCTTTTTTTCTCTTTTTCTACCTTATCCACACTCCCTACTTCTTCCCACTCTTCCTCCCCTAACT
The DNA here is from genome assembly GCF_019393635.1 of Dromiciops gliroides. Classification (NCBI taxonomy): domain Eukaryota; kingdom Metazoa; phylum Chordata; class Mammalia; order Microbiotheria; family Microbiotheriidae; genus Dromiciops; species Dromiciops gliroides. Next base: position 145,143,850 of record NC_057865.1, read on the forward strand.
GAAAAATAAGAAATTTATAACAAGTGTGCATAATCAAGCAAGATAAATTCACACTTTGGTCATATTTGAAAATATGTATCTTCTGCATCTTGAATTCATCACTATTTTGCCAGAAGGTGAGAAGCATGCTTCATTATTAATTCTCTAGAATCCTTGATGGTCATTGCATATACTGGGATTCTTAAATTGCTCAAAGTTGTTTTCCTTTACAATGTTGTTGTTCTTATACAAATTGTTATCCTGGTTCTGCTCACTTTGCTATGTATCACTTTATAGGAGTCTTTCTGAGTTTCTCTGAAAACATTCTTTTCATCATTTCTTGGAGCACAATAATATTCAATTAAATTCATATACCATAATTTGTCCAGCCCTTACTCAACTGAGGGGCTTCCCTTTATTTTCCAGTTCTTAGCTATAACAAAAAGAGCTGCCTTTAGGATTTTTGTACATGTAGTTCCTTTCTCTCTTTATTTGATCTGTTTTGGGTATATGCCTAGTCAAAGGGTATATGCAGTTTAATGTCTTTTCGTTGTTTGGTCATTTTATTCTGACTCTTTGTGACCCCATCTGGGGTTTTCTTGGCAAAGATACTGGAGTGGTTTGCCATTTCCTTCTCCAGCTCATTTTACAGATGAGGAAATTGAGGCAAACAGGGTTAAGTGACTTGCCCAGAATCATACAACTAGTAAGTGTAAGAGGCCAGATTTGAACTCAGGAAGTAAAGTCTTCCTTACTCAAGGCCCAACACTTGATCCACTAAGCCACATAGCTTCTCTGCAACAACTTTTTTTTAGTATGGTTTGCTTTATAGAATTGCTAGGTCAATTCACAGATATACCAATGATGTATTAGGTACAGCAACAATTGTCCAATTCTCCAACAATTGTCATTTTCCTTTTTTGTCATCTTTGACAATATGTTGAATGCGAGGCAGAACAGTTTAATGCACATCTTTCATCTAGAGTTTTAATGAATTTCATCCACAAAAGTCCTACAACTGTTGCCTTATTGCAGGAAAGAGGTTGTCCTGGCTTCTTGGAAACTATGTCAGTGTATTTCAAACACTGGAAGTCTCTACCACACTGATAATGGCTTCAAATATAGGTTGTGTCTGCAAAGCAAGTCCAAAGAGGGTCATCATCAGCTCATGGACAGTAAAGTTATAGGCTCTTTTGCTATGAAAATCCATTAAATAAAGAAATTACCGGGTTTGATGGTTCATGCTTGTATTCCATGCTACCTGAAAGACTGAGACTGGTGGGTCGCTTGAGCTCAGAAGTTTTGAACTGTAGGAGGGCTAAGCTAATAGGCACTTGCACTAAGTTTGACACTAAGATGGGGACCCCTGGGAATAGGGATCACCAGACTGACTAAAGCCAGGTAAATCGACCTAGGTCAGAAACAGAGCAGGTCTGTTTCTGTGTGGATCAGTAGTGGGATCAAGCTTTTGGGTAGCTACTGCATTTCAATCCTGGAAGAGATAGGGAGAGCTTCTTTCAAAAAAAGAAAGAGGGAGGAAGGGAGGAAGGAAGAAAGAAAGGAAGGAAGGAAGGATACCAAATGGGCTATAAATATTATTTAAACAATTGCCTAAATATGACATCTAAATATAAGGCCCTAATCCAATAACTAATGGGTTAATATATTCCTGGAGGAACTGAATAAAGTTAATATTTCCATTCTCTCCATAAATAAAAATTAAAACATAAATAATGAAGTTACAACTAAGTGGAAGGATACTTTACAAGTTCTTGGAGAAGAGTTGACAGAGTTGGTTTCATCATGTCCTCAAAGATAATAAGAAAGGTTATTTCATATGGCATTTAGTCATCTTATCTGAATTCTTTATGATGAACATAAGTAACAAAGACTTCTATGATGATGATTGCAGTTTGTGAACCAATACCTGTTCCAGAGGATAAAGAAGTGGAGAAATTCTATGAGGGACTCGACAAGATTATCTGAAGCAAATCAATGCATGCAGTGATATTTGGCAATTTCATCATAAAGGTGGAGAAAGGAAAAGGTGGCATACAAACATATGAAAAGAAGGATCAACATTAAAAAATAAGAAATTACTCGGAAGTCTTCTTGTATTATGAATACTTTGTTCCAGAAGAAATTGACTATATCTTAACAGACAGGAAAAAACTAATGAATGATATGAGTCTTTTCTGAATGAGCTGTTTTGTGTGTAATAAGATTCATTAAAGCAAAGACCAAAATCAACATAACCAGAGGGAAGACTAAAGATGAAAAAATAATAATATAGATGTAATAGTGATTAACCTGGCCTCTTAATGCCTGAAGACTAGGAATGTTATATTTTGCCCTTACCCCATATTTTTCTTGTACCCTTAAAGAGGATGAGAGTTTCTAGTCTCTCTATCATTGGTTCTAGCCTCCCACCAATAACATTTCTCCAATTTTAGGGGGTCTATAAGCCCCAGTTTCACTTAACCACTTAATAGTCATGTTTGATTTTTCAAAGGAATATTTACTTAATAACTATAGCAAGAACAAATATACTGACCTCCCTTCCCAACATGTGAGGACATCATCTACCACTACCTCAGATTCTGAGGAGGATAGAAACATTAAGTTCATAGAATAATTTAGTTCCTATTGTGATGTTTAAAATCTAAATTGTGGTCGCCTTAAATCAGAAGCTTCAGCACCAGTCTTTGGACATTAAACATTCATTAAAGCATAGAGGTATTCATTCACAAGGAGTACAGAAAAAAAAAAGTCCTACCTAGCCTACAGTTCCAGCCTGGTTGGGTTCTTCCTGAAGTCCTCCTCCACGAGCCTGCTTTAATCAGGAACTCTTTAGCAAACTGATTGTGGAAGCTTTTTATAGGTCTGGAACAGAGGCGGTCCTTATACACTGCTTCAAGCTGATTGGTTGGCATCCTCTAAATCCATTAAGGGCTAGCCAGGTGTGATTACAATCTAGTTAACTTTGAAGTAGGCTAATCAGCAGTCAATCACTCTCACTTGATTCAATCAGTTTAGATTAATCTCCAGGTGGGTCTTTGAGTATCTGCTAAATCCCATTATTTCATCACACTATATAACACAATTCCACCAATTTCCAAGTTCAAAGCTACTCCCTGCCTTGCATCCCACACCGTGGCTTCTTAGGGTTTCTTAGCCAGGCTGTCCACAATATCCAGATTGGCATCCTGTCTCCAAAGTCTCCATGACTTCAGTCTAGGTTCAGATACCACTGCCTGCACCTAGAACTGAAAAGAAAAAACAAAAGAGAACAAAGCCCCAAGCCCAATTTCCTGGGCCATAAGACCTAAAACAAAGAGGGAGAGGTAGCTCTTCTCCCTAATGACCTTGGTTCATGGAACCTATTCTCTAAATGAAAAAGGCCTGCAACCCCTTGATCATTACCACACACACACACACACACACACACACACACACACACACACACACACACACAGAAACAGACAGACAAACAGACAGACAGATGCAGAGAAACAGACAGACACAGAGAGAAACAGAGAGACAAAGACAGACTCAGTCTTGTATTTTTTAAGATGTAGTTTGTTCTGACTATACAGTCAAATGGAAAAGACTGCTCCTACCCACATGGTAGGGAAAGCATTCAACCTTACCCCAGGGGCTGGTCCCTGGCCTACCCTACATGGGTACCTTCATGCTAGGTGATCTGGGTATGTGCAAAGCAAAATCTCATAGAATAAATCCAAAAGCATTTATTTAAGCATGAAAATGATGTTGAAAAGTGGGAAGGGGACAATGGAAAATATTTCACTAAGGACTTTTACCATTTCTTTCAGAAATTTAACAGCTATAAAGCAATCACCACAACAAAGAAACCAGAAACTGCCTAAAGAAAAAAAAACACACACACATTTCAAAAGCTTGTAAAACCAGGAGACATGGAATCCTGTGATAATACCAGTTTAGAAATTAACTCAAACATATAACTATAGATGAGAATGGCAGACGATTCAGAGTAATATTACTTTATAAAACAGTAATGAGCAATGGAAGGAATAGTCTGTAGAAAACTCATCATGAGACCCAACTAAAAAGATAATCCCAAGAGAATTGATAAAATATTATCTATAAAGTATTATAACTGGAAGAAAAAAACAACAAATGGATGGATAATGGAACCAATATATTTTGTTTTGCTTTGTTTTAGAAGATTCCTATTTATTGTGGTATAATGGATAGAGTTCTGGCCCTGGAGTCAGGAAGATCTGAGTTTAAATCCAGCTGCAGATACTTACTAACTCTATGACCCTGAGCAAGTCATTTAACCCTGTTTGCCTCAGGTCCTCATATGTAAAATGAGCTAGAGAAGGAAATGGCAAACCACTCCAGTATCTCTGCCAAAAAACCCAAGATGGGGTCACAGTCAGACATGACTGAAATGACTAAACAAGAAAATTTATCATTACTGATTTATATGGTTCCTTTGAACAGAATTCTGAAAAAACCAACATCTCAATTCCTTACCTAAATTAATGTGCCCTATCTTAAAGAATTTTTCAAGAAGGAAGAATGGAATATTAAATATCATTATCAAAGTACATATAGTAAAGAAATACCTCACTATAGAGTTTTTATTTTAAGCAAAATTTTAATTTTTCTCCTCAATTACAGATAAAACCAATTTTTATCATTTTATCAATTTTATCATTTGTTGTTTTATTTTTAAATTTCAAGTTCCAAATTCTATCCTCCCTCTCTGAGATGGTGAGTAATCTGATATAGGTTAATATTAATCATTTTGTACAAAAATACTCAAACAAAAAATAAAGAAAAAGTTTTTTAAAGTATGCTTAGTTTATATTCAAATAACATTAGTTTTTTCTCTGAAAGTGGAAAGCCATTTTTCATTATGCATCCTTTGGGATTGTCTTGGATCATTGTATTGCTGAAAACAGCTAAATCATTCTCAGTTCTTTGTACAATATTGCTATTACTATGTACAATGTTCTTCAGGTTCTACTCACTTCACTTTGTATCAGTTAATGTAAGTCTTCCTAGTTTTTTCTGAAATAATCCTGCTTGTCATTTCTTATGGCACAATAATATTCCATTATAATCAGATACTGCAACTTGTTCACCCATTCCCCAATTGATGGACATCCCCTCAATTTCCAATTCTTCACCATCAGAAAAAGAACTACTATATAGATTTTGGTACAAATAGGTTCTTCTTGTTCTTGTTTTTGTTCTTCTCCTCTCTCTCTCTCTCTCTCTCTCTCTCTCTCTCTCTCTCTCTCTCTCTCTCTCTCTCATGCAGACCTAGTATTCACTATATACCTTAAAATGTGATCAATATGTGTTGTTGAAATCCAGAAGCCAGAAACAAGACCAGGAAGGGAATCAAGGCTAACCTGATTCCCCTCCACAAAATGGAGGCTCCAGGAGAAACTCACCAGTGGAAGGAAGGAAGGCAGGTTTTACAGAGGGATACTGCAAGTTGATAAGACCACCTGGGCAGTTGGACATTCCAAGCTGAGGAGGACCCAGGCAGTCATGGAAGTTCCATTATAAGACAGTGTGGTGAGGGTATGATTTTGAAGTCTGGAAACCAATGACAAGGCCAGGAAGAGCCATCAAAAGGTTATTTGAGATCATAAATTCTAATTCACAAATTAAGATGTCTAGTAAGTACTTCTTGAAATTGAGAGTAATTTCATTAGAAGTGTTATGGTACGATGGGCACTGGAAGCCCTACCCTGAGAGCATACACAATTTGTTCTTTCTGCTGGCAAGTGTGATCACTGATGCTATGCTAACGGTCAGTAACAGTTGAAAACTTAAAGACAACACTGACAGTAATATTCCAGGTTGTTTTACCTGAACTAACACTACTGCTGATTTTATAGATTTTCCTTTTTCCACATTTATTTCAGGTTTCTAATATAAAATATATTATATGATATGATAGTTTGAGAATATAAATCTTTAAATATTGATATTAATATCATATTCTTTATTTTTTGAGAAGTGAACTGCTTTTGATGTCCTGTGTTTGCTTTTTAGAATTTCTAATATGTTTCTCGTCAGCTGCTTAAAAATTTCAGGTGCTTTACCTAAATTCCTAATCATTCACAAAACAAGCCACTATTTCTTCAGGCTTGTCTTTAAAATATACTCTAATCACTGATGTTATGACTAGAACAGTAACAAACTTAAGCTTAAAAACTATCCCACCAAAAAAAAATGGGGAGATTGATGGTCATATGTATGTAAGGGAGTGTCATCTGCTATATAACATTACATTAGATACTGGATAATTTGTATATAAACTGGAATATTTGAATTTTGTACTTTTCATATATATGAAAAGTACAAAAAAAGTGTACACACACACACACACACATATATATGTGGTTAAAACTGCCACAGACAAAAGTGCAAAAAAGTAATTTTTTCCATTTTTGATATGAAAATATTGTTATTAGTTTGTATCAACAATTAAAACATAAGTTCTACTTAATTTCATTTTTTTAGCATTTTTTTTTTGCAGGGCAATGAAGCTTAAGTGACTTGCCCAGGGTCACACAGCTAGTAAGTGTCAAGTGTCTGAGACTGGATTTTAATTCAGGTCCTCCTGAATCCAGGGCCAGTGCTTTATCCACTGTGCCACCTAGCTGCCCCCTGATTTCATTTTTCAATTATAATTCTGATGTGTATTATATATTTAATACAAAAGATGATTTTAATTTTAAGAAAGATAGAATTATTGTTATCTTAGGTTTCAAAAAATAGGGCATTATGAAATGTAAAGGCAGTACCAACATTACATCCTTTGGTTTATTTGTACTGCCAGCACAACAATAAATATTAAAAAAAACACATTCAAACTTTAATGTAAGATGCAACAAAAAATTTCTATTTAATGAAAATGCATGTTATTTTCAAGGACCTACTATATGCCAAGCACTGTGCTAAGTGTTTCCCAGTTATTATCTCCTTTGGTCTTCATAACAACCCTTGGTCCTAGGAGCTATTATTATCCCTACTTTATAGATGAGGAAACTGAGGCAAACAGAACTTAAGTGACTTGCCCAGGATCACACAGCTAGTAAGTATTTGAGGCTGGATTTGAATTCAGGTCTTCCTGACTCCAGGCCTGGTTCTCTATTCACTGTACCACATACCTGCCCCACTAGTAACCATTAAGTGTAATTAACACTAACATTACTAACTATAGTGTATCCAGTGAAGATTGTCCAGGCTGTAGAGGGGTTTGGAAACTACATCAAAAGAAAACTACTTTTTTTGTAATAAACATTTTTATTTATAATTTGGGGTTCCAATTTTTATCCCTCTTTGATTGATATTCATCCTGAATATCATACCCCTGAAATCTACCTTCTACTGGCTCTTTTTCATTATTCATTCTTATCCTGAATTCTAATTGAGGGCTAAGATTGCTTTTCCCTATGAATTAGTAAAAATGTAACATCTTTCATGTATTAAGCAAATAGTGCTAAACTTCTACCGCAGTTTATTAAATATTACTTAATAAATTAACTGAAGAAGCACCTTTAAAAAAAGAAAACTATTTAAAGGGATGGCAGCAATAGCACTAGAAGGTCTATTTTCAAATATGATTAGGGAAAAAGGAAAAGAACCTCTATGTTCTAAAAACTTTTGTAGCAGCTTTCTTTGTGGTGGCAAAGAAATAAAAATCACAGGGATGCCCATCAATTGTGTAATAGCTGAACAAGTTGTGGTATATGATTGTGATAGAATACTACTGTGCTACTATGTAAGGAAAGATGAGCTCGATGATCTTAGAAAAAAAACACAGATACATTTGCATGTAATAATGAAGAGTGAAATGAGCAGACCCAAGAGAGTGGTGCATACACTTACGGCAGTACTGTTTTGAGCAAGTAAGTCATTTCAACTATTATAAATACTTAAGTTAACAATAAAGGACCTATGAAGGAAGAGGCTATCTACATCCAGAGAATGAAATGATAAATAGAAGTGTATAAGATGTACACACACACACACAGAGGATTTGTGTCTAATGGTAGCCATCTCTAGGATGAGGGGGAGGGGAAAAAACGGGAAAAAGAAATTTGCATAATAAATTTATTATATTATGTATTTGAAAGGAATAGCAAGTGGTACATAATTGATTTGCAGTTTCATGTGCAATCATCTTTTTTATTATACTGTGTTGTAGAAATCCTTGTTCTATTCCATAAATTTAAAATAATTTTTTTTTGCAGGGCAATGAGGGTTAAATGTCTTGCCCAAGGCCACATAGCTAGTAAGTGTCTGAGGCCGGATTTGAATTCAGGTCCTCCTGAATCCAGGGCCGGTGCTTTATCCACTGTACCACCTAGCTGTCCCCTTAAAATAAATTTTTTAAGAAATAAAAAATAAATGAACCAATGAGGAAAAAAAAATGTTAAAATTGTTTTAAAATGTAATTGAGGGGCAGCTAGGTGGCGCAGTGGATAGGGCAACATCTCTGGATTCAGGAGGACCTGAGTTCAAATCTGGCCCCATATACTTAACACTTACTAGCTGTGTGACCCTGGGCAAGTCACTTAACCCTCATTGCCTCACCAAAAAAAAAAAAATGTAATTGAGAAAAAAATTATTTTTTTTTAAAAGAAGAGCTTTTAACAAGTAGATGATTTAATATTTATATGGTTCTGTGATCATGAAGCAGGTATTCTCTTCAACACCACACATCAGAACCCATCCACACTTTCTCAACCTGTAGGAATGTTCTATTTGTTCTCTAGTAAATCCTCTACCAGGGTGCTATTCAGCGTACTACAGACTTCTCTAAATCCCCTGACATTGTGTGGAGGAAAGAGTGTTCAGGTTGTCTTTACTTGCTGAGACATCTCCACTCCAATTGTTCGCATGGACTCTTTGGGACCAACTTGCAGCACGGATTGCTCTGATCGGCCATATTCAGATGCACTGTCCCTTGACACACACCCCCCAACACAGTGATGCCATTTTGATCCTCCTCTAGCATGAAAGACAAAAACCAGCTTTACTTTCTCTACTTTGTAGAACACCACCACCATCACTGCCTTGACTACCATCTCCCTTCTGACCCTGATGAAAACAGCCCAAGGCCCTGAGCCCTAGAACTCTGGGAATAGCACTGTCCCTCAAACTACCAGACCTGCTTCTAGCCCAACCCTCACAGCCATTATCCAGGGAAACAACTCCTATGGAGAAGGGGCAGTCATCAACTGCCAGTCATAAGCTAGGCAAGCCAGACTAGTAGAAGCAACAGGACACCCTGAAGGAGTTTTTTGTTTTGGTGAGGCAATTGGGGTTAAGTGACTTGCCCAAGGTCACACAGCTAGTTAAGTGTCAAGTGTCAGAGGCTGGATTTGAACTCAGGTCCTCCTGAATTCAGGGATGTTGCTCTATCCACTGTGCCACCTAGATGCCCCTACCCTGAAGGAGTTTCGAAGGAGACAGCATGTACTGTGTCTACCAACTACCCTTGGCTCCTGATGGATACAGACAAGAACCCTAAACCCAAGAGCTTTTGGAATAGTAATGCTTCCAGCCCAGTGCCTGTAGCCATCAACCTGTGGATACACAGACTAGCAATTACTCCTGCAGGTGCCACATCTATTAAAGATCCATAAAAAGCAAGTTCTTGTCATCAAAATCCTTGGCAGTGTCCAACATCAGAAATTAATACTTTATCATAGGAAATGACATTTAAGAGTCATTTTCATCTGCTTTGCTGCTTTGCCTAAAGACCACAGGACCCAAAGATGGAAAGCAGCCCTTACACCATAGGACCTTTCCATCTGACTTGAGGCTGAAACTTTATACATGTGTTGTTTCTCCATTAGAATATGAGCTCCTTGACCATAGGGACTGTTTTATGTTTTCATTTGAAACCCAGCACCTAGCACAACGCTTAATAAATACTTCATCCATTCCATGAATGACACACCTCATTTTTCCTGTCATACATCCCTTTGATGACGTCTTTTTCTCCACTTCTCGTACACAATTCTCTTATCAATATACTGCATTATCTACATTGTGCTGCTCTGCCCTTACCCTTTGAGGGGCCTACAACTCTGGTGTGAGGGCTGCCAAGTCCTTTTCTGGGCTGATTTCCATCTTCATCGTCACCTGATTCACCTAAGTCTCACCAGTGGCTCCAGGAAGTTGTAGCATGTACATGGCCACACTCCAGTACACCGTTTTGGTAGTTGGGCTAAACCAGGTTGAGGGTAGCCAAGGGCTCTCAAATCCATCAGTGAGTTAAGGGGGATGTCTATCCCAAGCATGTGAAGTCTTCGCCTGGTGAAATGTGTGGATCCACTGCATTTTGAGCCATCACCAGTCACGTTGACTCTCCCCTGCCACTGGACTGTGACAACTCTGGAAGAGAGAGTGAGGCTGATGACTATGCATTTCTGCATCAGTTAAATCCAATTTATGCATGAATGTAGTTAACAAAAAATAAACATAGAAAGATCTCTGGCACCTTGACATCAAATTATTATAAAGATATAGTCTATTGTAAAATATCTTTTGAAGAATTCTGCCTGTTCACTTCAAATTTCATTAAGGATACCCTCACTCCCCTCTCAATAAACTCCCATTGCTTTCTATTTTTTGCATATTGTCATCATGGTCATTACTGAAAGGTGAAATGAACAAATGCCCCGTGAAATGATGTTTCTGGTTTCATTTAAATGAATGGGAAAACTAATTCCACTAACTTTAATTTCCCTCTCCAAAAAGAATCTGAGAAACATCTTTCCACTTAGTTGAAGTCTCACTTTGTTGTCTGGTTTTATTTACTGTATGATTATTGATAGGATTCAGATCAGCAAAATGGCTAGCATTTACATAATAATAACTACAAATTTACATGGGGCTTTAAAGTTTACAAAGCACTTTACCAGTATGATTCCATTTGATCCTCACAATAACCCTTCTAGGAAAGTGCTATTATTATCCCTATTTTCAGAAAGTGGAAATCTATGGCCAATAAAGTCATTGTTAAGGAGCCTATCTTGTGGCAATCACCCACTTTGGCTTTGCTAGGATGATCTTCAGAAAGTGTAGTCTGAATCCTACTTGAAACTTTTCTAGTATGTCCACCTGGTTGTCCCATAGGCATCTCAAATTCAACATGTCCAAAACATAATTCACTTCTCTCCCTAACCTTTCCCCTTCTCTAATGTTCTCAAATTTCTTCTTAGGGTACCACCATCCTTCCAGTTACCTAGGTTTGAAACCTCTAAGTCATACTCAACTCTTCTCTCTCCTTTCCCCTCCCCACCAATAACTTATCAGTTGCCAGGTCATCTATTCTACCTCTAAAACATATCTTGCCTCTATTCTCTCTCCACTTACGTGGTGGACAATACTCTAGACCCTCTTCACCTCTCATCCAGACTGTGATTATCATCCCCTAATAGTTTTCTCTGCTTCCATATTCATCCCTCTCTAATTCTTACTCCACACAACTGCCAAAGTAATCTTCCTAAAGCATAACACTGACCATATTACTTTTCTCCTCAAGTATCCCCAGGGGCTCCCTATTACTTAGAGAATAAAACACAAATTTCTTCAGTGTGGAATTTAAAGCTTCTCATAGTCTGACTCCAGCCTTCCTTTCAATATTTCATTCACTTTTCTATTCTTCATTCTCTCTATTTACAAGCAAACTGACATATTTGGATGTTCCCTATATATGGCATTCAATCTCCTACCTCCATGCTTTTGCGTCTTGGAATGTACTCCCTCCTTACTTCTGTTTCTTGGAATCCTTAGCTTTTTTTCAGGCTTAACTTATGTATCACTTAATTTGAGAAACCTTTTCTGATCCCCACCCCCCCTGCTCTATCCTGCCTCACATTATCATTATGTTGTGTTTATTTATATGTATAATTGCTGCATCCCCCTAATAGTATGTAAGCTTCTTGAGAGCAAAGGGTTTTTCTGTGTTTGATCTTTGTATTATCAGGATCTAATAACATGCCCTATGCAGAGCTGGTGTTTAATAAACGCTTGTTTGATTTAAATTTCAATGTACCCAGTTGAATTGAAATGATAAAACCCTCAGGTGTTTACAATGTGGACTTTGAAAACTCATGTTTGGGGGCAGCTAGGTGGCACAGTAGATAGAGCACCAGCCCTGGATTCAGGAGGATCTGAGTTAAAATTTGAACTGACACTTGACACTTACTAGCTGTGTGACCATGAGCAAGTCACTTAACTCCAATTGCCTCACCAAGAAAGAAAGGAAAGGAAAGGAAAGGAAAGGAAAGGAAAGGAAAGGAAAGGAAAGGAAAGGAAAGGAAAGGAAAGGAAAGGAAAGGAAAGGAAAGGAAAGGAAAGGAAAGGAAAGGAAAGGAAAGGAAAGGAAAGGAAAGGAAAGGAAAGGAAAGGAAAGGAAAGGAAAGGAAAGGAAAGGAAAGGAAAGGAAAGGAAAGGAAAGGAAAGGAAAGGAAAGGAAAGGAAAGGAAAGGAAAGGAAAAAGGAAAGGAAAAAGAAAAGGAAAGGAAAAAGGAAAGGAAAGGAAAAAGAAAAAAAGAAAATTCATGGTTGTCTCTGTAGTGTAACAGGGGCTTAGACTAGAACTACAAAAAAATGAAAACAGCTGGGTATGAAGTAGAGTTCCTTATTGAGGAATATCTTCAAGTAGAGGCTATATAATTTCCTGACAGGTATATAAGATTGGATTCTTGCAACTGGGTGGGACTAGATAATACCTATGGTCCCATAAAACTATAAAATTCTATGATTGTATAATAGCAAATCATAGAAGATTGAGATTCATGTGGTCTAGAGAGGGCTTAGAAGGCCACACTGAAGAGCATGAATTTGAATTGGACCCTAGAAGAATCTAAAAGATATGGATAGGTGGAAGAGAGAGGAAAGAGGGCTTCAATTGGGAAAATCAGCATAATCATAACCATCATTTAAAGGTTTGCAAAGCTCTTTATACACGTTATCTCTTTGATCTTCACAATAGCCCTGTAAAGTTGATGCTATTATTATCCTCATTTCATAGATGAGGAAACTGAAGCTCAAGGTTAACTGCCCAGGGTTACAGAGTAAGTGTCTAAGGCAGGAGCTGAATCGTATCTTACTGGTTCTAGCATTCTATTGTTTTTTTTATTTGGGGGTGGGGGGTTGGGGCAATGAGGGTTAAGTGACTTGCCCAGGGTCACACAGCTATTAAGTGTCAAGTGTCTGAGGCTGGATTTGAATTCAGGTCCTCCTGAATCCAGGGCTGGTGCTTTACCTACTGTGCCACCTAGCTGCCTCCTGGTTCTAGCATTCTAACCACTACATCATGTTGCCTTCCTAAAATGGTCAAAAGTATTGAAGTAGGAATTACTTGGGTGTGTTTATAAGAAATTGAAGAACTGCTTCTTTATGGAACAAAAGTTTCCTTCCTGTTAGTCAGTAGTGGAGATAAGTTTGGGTATAGGTAAACTTGTTCTTGACTATGGAGGGCATTGAGCACCAGTCTGATGAATGTGAACTTTATAATATAGGCTTTGCAGAGCTACTGAAGGTTCTGAGACACATAATAAAATGATGAAATCAGTTTTATGAAGATGACTATGGCCTTAGTAGGCCAGATGGCTTGGTGGTAAAAGGAATTAGAAGAAAACTGGTTAAAAAGTAATGGCCCTGGGGGCGGCTAGGTGGCGCAGTGGATAAAGCACCAGCCCTGGATTCAGGAGTACCTGAGTTCAAATCCGGCCTCAGACACTTGACACTTACTAGCTGTGTGACCCTGGGCAAGTCACTTAACCCCATTGCCCTGCCAAAAAAAAAAAAAAAAAGTAATGGCCCGGGGGCGGAGAGCTAGGTGGCTGCAGTGGATAAAGCACCGGCCCTTGATTCAGAAGGGCCTGAGTTCAAATCCAGCCTCAGACACTTGACACTTACTAGCTGTGTGACCCTGGGCAAGTCACTTAACCCTCATTGCCCTGCAAAAACAAAAACAAAATAAAAAGAAATGGCCTCGAGATGAAGTGACAAGAGCCTGAAATAAGGTGATAGTAGTGAGAAAGGAATGAAAGAGATAGTTAAGCTACATATAAAGAACTGACAGAGCTTGGTGATTGGTAGCATGCAGCCAAAATGTGAACCCAGAATTTTAGATGAGGAAGGAAGGACCTTTGGCAATCACCCAGTCCTGCACCTCCCTCAACAGACGAAGTAACTGAGGCCGAGAGATCTGCCTAAGATCACACATTTGGTAAATGGCAGAGATGTGATTAGGATGCAGGTCTCATAATTCCACTCTAGTAGTCTTCCCACTGCATACTACCTCTTGTGAAGAATGACTTAAAGATAATTCCTCAGTTTTGAGCTTGAGTGACTGAGAAAATGGTGGTGCTATTTACGAAATGGAGTAGGAAATGGAACAGTTGAGATGGAAAGCTAGCTTGGGGCTCAGATAGAGAAGTAGGAGGTAAGTAGAACGGTTTCAGCTTGGCACATGTGGAGTTTGAGCTGATAGGAGGACATTCAAGTTATCTTGTAGGCACTTTGGGATTGGAACCAATCAGTACTGGTTGTGGTCCAAGTACTTGCAAGGTTTCAGGATATTTTTTATTTTGTTTGTTTGTTTTTGGGTGAGGCAATTGGGGTAAAGTGACTTGCCCAGGGTCACACAGCTAATAAGTGTTAAGTGTCTGAGGCCGGATTTGAACCCAGGTCCTCTTGAATCCAGGGCCGGTGTTCTACCCACTGTGCCACCTAGCTGCCCCTTGTTTTTTTGTTTTGTTTTGTTTTTTAATGTGATGAAATAAAGTGGTTAGGGAAAGCATTTAATTTAATTACTACTTTTCCATTTTCCAGTGTTTTTTCCTTTTCTCCCTCTCTTCCAAGGGGAAGAGTCAAGTGTCAACCTTTTCTTCTTTTCTTGTACATTCATTTAACTTTGAGAGAAAGGGCATACTTTAGCAGCGTTTGTACTTTATGCCTTTGTAAATGGGAGGTAACTAAAAAAAAATAGCATCAAATGGAGAAAAGAGTTACCACTTCAGCAGTCATGGAGAACAGCAACAGAGCCACATGACTTGTCTGTAGACACTTTGCATGTCAACAGTTTCAACCTGGCAGGCTGCCTAGGAGTCAGGTACTTTGGCTGGGGAGCCATGTTTCTATTCCAGTTCAACATCTGGCCAGTCACTTAGGAATAAGGGAGAGGAAGGCGGAGAGCTGAAAAAGAGGAATGAGTGAGAGAGCTGAGCACAGAGGGGAACTTGGGGGAAGAAGGAGAGAAGAGAAATTGGAAAGAGAGGAGAAGCAGAGGAAGAGGAAAAGAGAAGCAGCAATTGAGTTCACTGACAATAGAATATAGATAAGGACAAGAAACTTGGACTAAAGGAAGCTGTGTCTGAATCCAAGCTCTTCTACTTATATTTCTATGACCTGAGAAAGTTACTTAACCCCTCTGGGCCTCAGTTTCTTCATCTATAAAATGAAGAAGTAGGTTTAAATCAGGGGTTGTTAACCTGGGGTTCAATTTCAGGAGATCCATGAACTTGTAGGAGAAAAAAACTTGCATCTTTATTTTAACTAACCTTTAACTGAAATTTACGATTTCCTTCCATTAAGAATCTAGACAACAAACAGGATTCTGAGAGGAACTTTATAAGCTTCACTTGGCTCCCCGAGATCCATGGCACGTGAATGGTTTAGATGCTTTGGTCTAAATAATCTCTAAGGTCTCTTCTGGTTCTAACATTCTATGATCCAATACTACAGGAGTGAAAAACTCCCTTTTAAGGCTGCTCCTAAAACTCCCTGTCTCTGTTACCAAGTCATACACTGAAGCTACGTGGTCGAGGAAGGATGAAATTGTGTTTACCTGTGTTTAAACTGTGTGGAACTGTGTTCCCCCTTCTTTACCAACTGCTTATCATGCCCTGACAAGTCATACTGAATTCATACCCGAAGTCACTGTGACTATATCCCAATGAACACACTCAGTCCTCTCCTAAAAGAGAATGATGTTCTCTCCCAGTTCTGTCAGAAACCAAAGCTCCCAGAATGCCAAGCTCCTGCTTCTCCTTCAGCTTTCTGCCGCTACTACATGAGGAGCATTAGGTTCCTCTATCAAAGTCACTCCCAAATTACAATCTGATCTTGCAAGGTCATTCCTTTGTCCTCCCTGCTTAATAGTCCCTGAGGAGATGACATCAAGAACAGTACAAAGAGAATAAGATGTTGACCTGGAGCCGGAGGCTTGGGTTCTGTCACTCAATAACTATGTGACTGTGGGTGAGTCAGTCCTCCTCACTGAGTCTAAGTGTTCTCATCTGTAGGATCTTTCAGTTCCATTGTAGCTCTAACAAAAGCTAATCATCTAATGAATTTGATAAGTAAAATTTTGATACTGTTCTCCTAGTCGCCTGAACCACACAATATTTATATTTCATTACTTACATCCACCATCTATAAATCTGTCTTGGTTTCTTCATGTGTAAATTGGAGACAATAGTAACTACAGTAACAATATTACTGGGTTTTTATGCGGTTTACATCATTAAATTTCTGCAAAGTGCTTTGCAAACTTCAGAGCAATGTACAAAAATCTGTTATCTGGCTGTTACCAAGCCTATAATATAACTGCCCCCTCACTCCAACTTCTTAGAATCCCTCCTTTTCTTCAAAGGTTAGCTCAAGCTACCTTCCATAGAGCATCCTTGAGTCACAGGTTACAGGTGGAGTTCCAAGGGGTTGATTACTACTCAGGTCCAAAGTGTTTTATAGGTCCACACTTTTAAAATTATAGTTCATGAGTTACTAGTAGGATGCTTTCATTTTATAGTTGGCCAATAGACAGTATGAGGCAACCAGGTGGTAACAGTGGATAGAACATTGGACCTTAAGACTGGTAGAGGGTTAAGACAGAGTTCAAATCTGGCCTCAGACATTTGCTACCTATGGGACACTGAGGTTACTTAATCTCTTGGTACTTCAGTTTCCTCCTCTATAAAATGGGTGTAATAGCATGTACTTCCCAGGATTATTGTGAAGATAAAATGAAAAATAATCTGAAGTTACTATGCAAACCTTAAAGTGCCACATGTTAGCTCTTATTAGCATTAAACAAAGGCAAAGGCATTTATTTAAGGAAATGTAATAAAAACAATAGCTATAAAACATTCTTTTCACAAACCTGGGGCATACTCCTCCACAAATACATGCAGTATCAGTGGGAAGAGTGGGCATACAAATATAGAGTACAATTGTAGTGAAACATCTATGTGGCCAATGTAACTAATTTCTTTTTTTTTTTTTTTTGGTGAGGCAATTGGGGTTAAGTGACTTGCTCAGGGTCACACAGCTAGTAAGTGTTAAGTGTCTGAGGCCGGATTTGAACTCAGGTACTCCTGACTCCAGGGCTGGTGCTCTATCCACAACTAATTTCTCTTGTAGACATTTGATCTTTTATTTCTCCCAGCATCCTCATGTTGATCTCTTCTGGGTAGGGCACTCAGCTAGGATCACTGAATCTCAACTTCCAGGGCTAATTTTCTCTTGGATCCATCATTGTCTCTCTTCTCTGCTGCCAGAAACCACTCTCCTTAAACTCCTCTCTCCTTTGACTATCTCCTTGGCTTGCTAAGTCTTCTGCCTGCTGGGCCCAGTGTCATCTTCTAAGTGAGTAGTGATTCTGTAAGATGCTATGAAAGATGGGGGAGGGACGGGTGAGAAATGAGGCATGAGAGAAATTTCCTTCCCTCCTTCCCACTAGCATCCAACCTAGTAGTATCTACCTTCTTAGTATCTAACATGACACATTTGGCCAGCCTTGCTAATACCATCAAAGTATTAGATAATATCTTTCTAATACCATTAAGGAAGACATTCCTCATATCACATAAAGGGGTTAGAAAGGTGAAAAACCCTCTATAAACTTCATTCAATACATCACCTGCTCCTTCTGTAATTGAATCAAATGGGGTGGGGGTGGAGAATTAATCAAGGATGTCCTCATCAATTCCCTGTCTCTGTCGGCATAAGTGTTTATATGTGTGTGTGTGTATGTATATATAGTTACACACATCCATATGTACATACACACATTTTTGTCACCCTGTAGAATGTAAGTTCCTTGGGGGTAAAGACTATTTCATTTTTATCTTTGTATTTCCAGTACTTGTTACATAGTAGGCATTTGACAAATGCTTATTATTGATTGGTTGATTGATTACTATCAGTAGCAGAATTATATTTATTATTATACACCACAGGAGTTAAGAAAATCTAGGTTTAAACTCTGTCACTGACACATAGGGGCTACTGTCTATGAAACCCTGGGCAAATCATTTAAGCTATTAGTGTCCCCCACCTAACTCTCTAAGACTATAAGTTTCTGAATTAATCATACTCAATAAATCATAGTCTGAAAAAAAAATTACATTACATATGCACACACACAAGCAATTTAACTGGGCCTCACTCTCACTACAAACACAATGGCAGTCCATTCAAAGCACAGAATAATTATATATATATATATAATTTATTTTATTTTATTTATATATAAATGTATTTTATTTATATTTTTAATTAATCTAGCACAATTCTAGAGTAGTACTAGAGTAGGTGGTTAATAAATATTTGTTGATTATTAATTTATTGATTAATAAAAATATAGGGCAGCTAGGTGGCGCAGTGGATAGAGCACCGGCCCTGGAGTCAGGAGTACCTGAGTTCAAATCCGGCCTCAGACACTTAACACTTACTAGCTGTGTGACCCTGGGCAAGTCACTTAACCCCAATTGCCTCACTAAAAAAAAAAAACAAAAAACAAAAAATAAAAATATAAAGCAACTCTTGGGTAATACAGTTACATATTGAGTCTCTCGATCACAAGCTAATAACCAGTTGTCATTTCCTCATTTTATAGACAAGTATAGCACAGAATCAAAAGCTTTGCACTAACTATAGTAATTATATCCACTGTTTCACAGTAGTTTCATTACCCCACCATGGAAAATTAAAATCTTCTGAGAAGATCTCTTCTATAATGCATAGTGGTTGTTAGTACACAGTATTTGTTGACTGGTGACCAATCAATAATATAAGATTTCCTGATATTCATTTAGCTATTTGTAAATTCACAGTTTAGTTTTTAAAAATTTTTTTCTGGGTCTGGTTTTTATTTTATTTAAGTCTATTATTTCTGGGGTAACCTCTCTTCTCCTTTAAGACTACAAATGTCATGTTCTAGTCTTCCCTTTGCAAAGGTATTAGTCAAGGCACTTCATAATTCTCCACAAATTCTGGAAGGCTAATCAGATGCCCTTGAGCACCTAGCTCAAACAAACAACAACAAAAAACTCATCAACCATTACATATAGCTAGTGGGAAGTAGTTGTGTTATGACATATCATTTTCTGACAACCAACACTATTTTCAATGCCATACTAGACTGAAAATAATTGCAGTTCCCACCTTATCATTGCTTTTACTTTCATTAGGTTCTTTGTAATACTTCATTGGACCATAAGGTGGCAGATGAGTTTCAGCAGAAACCAAGCCAAGGAAGCTCTAGCCTAACACAATAGCAATAGAGAAGTTTCTAACACCAAAGCAAAGCCTTCTTCACAGTCAGTATTCAGTCATGTATCTCATTTCTGGAGGCTTCTCCCCTAGCTCTCCACTGACCAGGTGCTGTGGTTGTTTCTTGCTTAGAAACTCAGCTCTTTCAAAGCATCATCACTTAATAATTATTATTATTCAGACCCAAGGATGTTTTTATTTTTCATATTTTTGTTGCCTGCAAAGGAGAGGAAAACACCTACCAACAATCTAAGTATATTTGAGTGCTCTGCCCCCTTTCAATAAATTGATCAATCAATAAACATTTATTAAGTACCTACTATGTGTCAAATACTCTGCTAGATGATGGAGATACAAAGACAAAAATGAAACAGCTCTTGCCTTCAAGGAATTTATATTCTATAGGGGTAGGGAGCAATATATACACATAGAAGGATATGTGCACATACACAAGGCATATGTATACACACGTGCATGTATATGTGTATATATACATATATCAGAAATTAAATTGGATATATCATATAATTATTAATAATAATATTCTATATTATATTAAAATACATAATACAAATACATAGCTTACATATTATATAAGTATGTACACATCTATGTGTGTATATTTATATATAGATGTAGATATGTATTTAAAATCCTCCCTTTCAAATTATTATTTATATAAGTATGTACAAGATAATTTGTAGTAGGGGAAGAGGCACTAGCATTTGGGGGTGATTCAGAAAAGGTCTCATATAACATGTGACCCCTGGGATGAGCTAGGAAGGAATTTATGGATTAGAAGAGGTAGTTAAGAAAATACGCTTAACCACCACTCTGGCATCAAGAACCTCCTTATAGCAATCTCAAAGGCAACCCTTTCTACTATATCATCGAATTCCAATTTCCTTTCTTATATCAATTAATTGGCGGTTGGGTTTTTTTGGCGGGGCAATGGGGGTTAAGTGACTTGCCCAGGGTCACACAGCTAGTAAGTGTCAAGTGTCTGAGGTCGTATTTGAACTCAGGTACTTCTGAATCCAGGGCTGGTGCTTTATCCACTGAGCCACCTAGCTGCCCCAATTAATTGGGTTCTTAAAGAGTAATATCAAATTTAACTATTATTCCTGAATCAGAAAGCTCCACTATTTTTGAACTACCAGTCTAAGATGGGTGGTATTTAAAAGACAGGTTTTGAGTCAGCAAATAGATTAAGTAGATCCTTGAAAACATTTCACAAGTTTACCAGTGCAATCCAGCCTATTCTCATTCTCCTATTCGATGCTGAACTGAATTCATTATCCATCTTCAATTCCTGTCCAAGGTAGATGTACTAATGAACTAACTCAATGGTCTATAATTCAACTGCATGTCAAGGTCTAGACAATAGATATTCTTGATCCATAGCTGTAATTAGTTTATCAAATTCCCAAGAAAGGCCTTGAGGTAATGTGAAATTAGTACCTTTAGATGCGAAGATTTATTCATTCATTCAACATATTTTTATATAGTATCAATGCTGTCTGGAATATGATAAGCTTTGGTTTGGGGAGTGATGCACTGATAAATTTTTAACAACCAGCTCTCAAAAAAATGTGCATGACGCAATTTTGAGTTTAAGCTGTATTGTTAACATTTTCTCTATTACTTTCTTAAGTTTATAGAGAAAAAGATTAAGGCTTGAGTCCCAGAATTATCTAGGAGTTATTAGGCAAGTAATCATTATCTCGTTTATGTTCTAGCATTTAGAGATTGAAAATTGGGAGGTCTGTGAAATGCTCACCATAAGGTGCAGTGAAGTTTCTTAAAGGAGTATCCAAGTGCCTGGAATAGGAAGGAGAATTCCAAAGAAAATACTAAACCCAAGGGCATTAGCTGGTTAGAGATACCTTGTTCTTTGTTCTGAAGTGCCTGGCAACTGGAGTTGGATATCTCATTCTGTGATGAGAAAGGCCTCAGGAACCAAGAGGACAACACGGGAGAAGTTTTTTTGCTGGTATTAGAGTAAAGGTTTTATATCTTTTCTTTACTTTTTCTTTCTTTTTTTTTTCTTGTGGGGAAATGAGGGTTAAGTGACTTGCCCAAGGTCACACAGCTAGTAAGTGTCAAGTGTCTGAGACCGGATTTGAACTCAGGTCCTCCTAAATCCAGGGCTGGTGCTTTATCCACTGCACCACCTAGCTGCCCTCTTTATATCTTTTCTAAAGGAGCCGAAGAGAACCTCTTTTCTTTATTTAAGCTGAAAGAATATGGGCAGCATCCACTTTTCTCTTGAAGAAATAGATAGGGATTTCGCCTGAGTAGAACTGCTAGTCCAAAGGAGATTTCCATTGTCCAGGAGAATAGCAAACCTGGTAGAAGGAGTCTAGTGACATTGCTAGAAGACATCAGTGACCATGCAGTGGCAGAGATGTGAGTTGCCCCTCTATACTTGGGTTCCTACATATGTGTAGCTTGTCCATGCATATTCTCTTCTTGGGTGTCCCTCCCTGTCTATGCCCTGGCCACCAATGTTCCATATGTGTATGCTTCTCCATATGTTCCCTATGTGTACCCTCTCTTCTTATTGATTTTGTTTGTATTTGTGGGAGAACGCACTCAAGGTTCTTGGAAATATTTTGTTGTTACTTTTACTGTGTGTTTCATTATATAACACCACATCTCTTTTCCATCCTTCCTCCAAGGATGTAGAATAGTTCCTGGAAGGATAGCTTTGTGATGTTACATGTTGTGTACATAAAGGAAGATGGGACTCTTGATTGGCTAAGCAACCTCTAAGCCTATAATGCTGCATAAGGTAGAGAGGATGGTGAGATGCAAGACCCTAAGAAACTTAGAGACCTTAACCTTTAGCAGAAGTGAAAAACAATCCTTAAACTTTAGGCACCGAAACCGAAGATTTCAGAAATGAAAAACAATCCTTGTCTCCCACCTCAGGAATGTGATGTTGCTATGACACATAGACTAGGGGTCATGCAGATTCTGGGATGTTTAGAAACATTTCCATCTATGATGTAAACACCAATAAGCATATCAAGGTCTGCAAGGAATATAGATGATACGTGAGTTCCATACTTACACATCAGCAAGATGCGCACATCACTTGACCCGCAAACACTTCCTCCCAGTGCCCTCTCCTTGGTAGTTTTTGCAATCTCATTATTCTTGGCATGTAACCTTCTTTGTCTGAAACTACATAAAAGGTTAACTCTCTTTCCATTCTGCGAGACAGTCTCCATCATGACTCTCTCCTGGCCATATATTCCTCTCTCCTAATAAACCTGTCTATTCTACAAGATTTGCTGTGAACCTGCAAATTCTTTGGGTGAGCCAGACCCCCAAATCAGATCCCATGTCAGAGGGACTTCAGAGAAGGGAGAGCTTGAGAGAGAAAAGCGTGGTACAAAGTATAAACCTTTGAAGGGCTAATGAGAGCCTCAACAACAAAGTAATGTGGGAAAGCTGTCCCCTCCTATATGTTCCCATGTACAAACAACTGGTAAAACCAGGGAACATTTCATAGAGGTGCTGACAACTGAACTAAGCCTTAAAAGAAGGTAAGGATTTTGAGAAGCAGATTTGAAGAGGAACTGTGTTCCAGGCCTGAGTAGTTAGGCATCTAGGTGGCACAGTGGATAGAGTGGTGGGCCTGGGGTTAAGGAAACCTGAATGTGGGCAGCTAGGTGGCACAGTGAATAAAGCACTGGCCTTGGATTCAGGAGGACCTGAGTTCAAATCTAGCAGCAGACACTTGACACTTACTAGCTGTGTGACCTTGGGCAAGTCACTTAAACCTCATTGCCCCACAAAAATTTTTTTAAAAAAAGGAAACCTGGATTCAAATGCAGCCTCAGAGACTTGCTAGCTGTGTGATCTTGGGCAAGTCACTTAACCTGTCTGCCTCAGTTTCCTTATCTGTAAAAAGGGAATGATTATAGCACTTGACTCCTAAGATTGTTGTGAAGGTCAAATAAAATATTTGTAAAATGCTTAGCATAGTGCCCAGCACATGGTATGTACCTAATAAATGCTCCTTCTCTTCCCTTTCCTCTTCTGCAAATGCACGTTATTCATCGTTTGTCCTTTTTCAAAAATAATCAATGACATGACGAGGCTGATGTCTTGAGTTTCATGTGGATTGGATTGAAGTGAGGCAGAGTTGCACAATGTCATCAGTCTCACTCTTCCGAAGTCATTGAAATCCAGTGGCAAGACAAGAGTTAAGATGATTGGCAATGGCCCAGGATTCCATGAATGACCTTGACACCTTTGATGAATGACCAAGCTCTAAGCACCATAGCAGCTGCTAGAGCTGCCTTCATGGCAATGCAACAAATTGTTTTCATATGCCCATTCCACCAAGGAAAGTCTTCACATGCTTGGAGTAGATGTCACTATAACTCACCTACAGGTTACCCTAAACCTGGTTTAGCCCATCTGCCAAGATGGTTTACTGGAGTGTAGCCACTATGCATTCTACATCTTCTTGGAGTCACAGGTGAGAGCCGAGGGCCAGGTGGACACAAAAGATAGAGATGGGCAGCCCTGAGAAGGGCTCAGTAAGCCCTCACACCAGGGGTGCTAGTCCTCCCTGAATACCCCATACACCCTGAGATGGAATATTGAATTTGGAAAAAACTAACTGCTCATGAGATGGAATGTAGCCTAAATACCAGGTTAAGAGTTTGTATTTTGTTATAGAGTCAATAGGGAGATGCTGAATATTTCTGAGTAGGAGAACAATGTTGTCAAGGGAAGACTATTTTGGTAGGATTTTGAAGTGTGAGTTGGAGAAGGGAATACTGAGAAAAGGGAAACTAGTTAGGGGATTATTATAATAGTCAAGGTAGGAGGTAATGAAAGCCTAACCTAGGCTAATTTGCTATGAGTGTACAGAAGAAAGGGATGGGTATGATAGTATGGAAGTTGGATCAACAGGACTTGCCAGCTATTCTCATGCGGGATATTAAGGGACCTAGAGTCAAATATCACTCTGATTATGACTGGGAGGGTAGTAATGCCTTCAACAGAATTAGAACAGTCTGAAAGTGGGGCAGGTTTGGCAGGAGAGATGATGAGTTCCATTTCAGACAAGCTGAGTTTAGGATGCTGATGTCGCACAGAGATGGAAATATCCAGCAGGTACTTAGTGATGCAGCTCTACCGTTTAGGAGAGTAATTCCAGCTTAGTAAATAGATTTGGGAGTCATCTCTGTCAAGACTGAATCCATAATGAAATCAGCTGATGAGATCCCTAAGGTAATGCCTGTAGAGAAGGTAGGAAAAGACTCTTGAGAGAAACCAGACAAGCATCCATATTTAGGAGATAGTAGATGGATGATGGTCCAGCAAAGGAGATGATAAAGAGCAATCAGACAAGTCAAAAGATGTGTAGAGGAGAAAAGAATACACATAAGGAAAGGGTGGTTAACAGAATCTGGAACCACAGGGAAGTCAAGACAAATGAGGACTCAAAAAAGACCATTATATTTTGAAGTCAAGTGATCATTGATAACCTTTGAGCAAGTAGTTGGAGTAGAGTTGGAAATCAAGTTGGAAGGGATTGGGAAGTAGTCTCTGTGCTAAGGAACTAGAAGCAAAAAGGGAAAAGACTGATATAATGACAATTTGCAACAGTCGCTTAAGGAAATGACAGGACCAAGCGAAAAGGTTTTCTTGTTTATTTTACTTTTTTAAGAATAGAGAAGACCTGAATGTGTTTGTAGCCCTCAGGGAAGGAGCCAGAATAGAGTTCATCATTACCTGTATTTCTCATGTACACATTTGGCATACTCATATTAAAGATGTTGAAATGAGAGTTCCCCAAACTTGGACAAATGTACCACATAAGCTGAATTTGGGTTCAGATAACCAAAACTTTATTGACGTTGTTTCTGTCCTGGCTCCACTACTTTATGTTGTAAGGATAGATGAAATTACACACTAGATGATTTTTAATCTCTTTCAGAACTAGATATTGTATGGATTATTATTAAAGCTGCTTCTTCTAGGTGCCTTGCAATTATGTTGTTGAGCCAGTGTGCAATTGATATGCATGGATGATAGGTAACAGGGTCAGCCCAAACCACTTGCAAAGGAAGAAATCAATTCACCATTACTGGGGGCTGACTTTTCAGTTTGTGTCAAACTCAGGATCTTGGTTTTTCTGTCTTTCTTTGCTTCCTATGTTTTGATTAGAATAACATTATATTAACATTATATATTATATATAATTATAATGTATTATGCATATAATATATTATAGTTAACTTTGATATAATCTTCTATATAAGGTTTGCAAAGTGCTTTGTAAATATTATTTCATTTGATCCAAACAACAACCCTGGAGAGTAGGTACTATTATTATGTCCATTTTACAAATGAGGAATCTGAAATGGATAACACAAAGAGAAATGTTTAGACTCAACCATTTCAACTTTGTAATTTATATGAGCCTACCCTCTCTCTTTTTAAAAATTTATTATTATTTTTTTTGCGGGACAATGAGAGTTAAGTGACTTGCCCAGGGTCACACAGCTAGTAAGTGTCAAGTGCCTCAGACCGAATTTGAACTCAGGTCCTCCTGAATCCAGGGCTGGTGCTTTATCCATTGTGCCACCTAGCTGCCCCAAATTTAATTTATTTTTATATCATCTACATTTCCCACTGTATCCTTACCCTCCTCCCAGTGATTTGGCCAGGGCCACACAGGGTAACACAGTTAATAATTGTCTAGGGGTGTATTTGAACTAGGGTATTCCTGACTCCAGCTCTAATCCTCTATCCAGTGCACCATCTAGCTGATTATTCTCCATTTTATTAGTTTAACCATCAGAAGAATGGGCTAGAAAAATAAAAGGAGGTGAAACTCAACTTTCTATTTTTCTCCTTGTTAGTTGCTCAAGTGAAAAGTTGAAAGAGAAGAATGAAATCATTTGTATGGAATCTTGTCTTTGCATTGTCTGTCCATATTTCCTCTACCTGCTGTCACTAATGGATTTTTGTAAAACACCTCTTTGCAAAGAGCAAGCAAATTATTTCATATAGGAGTTCTTAATCTGGGACCTATGAACTTATTTTTTCAAAAACAAAATTTCATAACTATTTCAATATGATTGATCTCCTTTGTAATCTCATGTATTTTATATTATGCATTTGAAAACATTCTGAGCAGAGATTTATAGGCTCCACTAGATTGCCCAAGGGGTCCATGATACAAAAAAGGTTAAGATACATATTATGATCTGATACAGAATATAAAAATATTATTTGAAGTGTTGTAAGACCAGCAGAGATATGATATACATAACACAAAGAGAAATGTTTAGACTCAACTATTTCAACTTGGTCATTTATCTTACCCTATCTTCTCTTTTAAAATTTAATTTATTTTTTATATCATCTACACTTCCCATTGTATCCTTACCCTACCTCCTCCCAGAGAACCATACCTTATAGTAAAGAATAAAAAGTGGGAGGGTTGTTTATCAAAAGTGACCAATATATTAAATATTCTGGTCATCACATGCCACACCTGTGGTCCCCCACCTCTGTAAAGTAGGAGGAGGCAGATAATTGGGGGGAAAATAAAATTATATTTTTTTAATTGGAAAAGGTTTCTTCTTATATCTCTTCTTTAGACCTACTCTCTCTCATTTTCAAATTTTCTATTTTTTTTCTTTTTCGGCCAACTCATTTTTAAGAAGGGCATAAATATAAGGAAAGCTATGTATATATATATATATATATACATATATACATATATATACACACACATATGTGTGTATGTATATGGAGAGACAGAGAGTGGAACAAAGACAGACAGAGAAACAGAAAGAGAGACAGAAAGCAAGTTCTGGTTAAAAAAATAAATTCTTGGGGGCAGCTAGGTGGTACAGTGGATAAAGCACTAGCTCTGGATTCAGTAGGACCTGAGTTCAAAGCCAGCCTCAGACACTTGACACTAGCTGTGTGACCCTGGGCAAGTCACTTAACCCCCATGTCCCCCCCCAAAAAAAAATTCTTGGTGAAGTTCTGCTGAAGAAAAGGAAATCTTAGAAGAAGCTAACATAGAGAGCTTTATTCATGAGTTATTTTTACCAAGCTGTCATATGAATGAGGGATTAGACTTATTCTATTTGGTTCCAAAGGGCCTGACTAGGAGCAATGAAGGGGAGTTGAAGAGAAACAAATTTAACTATTAATGTAAGGGGAAATGTCTTAGTAACTAGAATAGAATGAATCAGGAACTAGTAAGTATCATTTCACTAGAAGTCAAATAGAGGATGTAAGACCACTTTTCTGGGATATTGTAGAAAGAATTTTGTTCAAGTATGAGAAAAACCTTTGAGATTCCTTGTAACTCTGAAAAATGTGCAATTTTCCAAATAACATATTTTCTACTGCATCCTAATGCAGTAGTTTCTACTATAGCACTATGGTAGGAACAATGTCATAAGACCTCCCTCCTGACATGGAATTTAGACTAGTTTTTCCTTAAAATGTATTAAGATCATAATGAAAACTTGTTTGGCTCAGACTATCAACATCATTCCCTCATCACCTGACCACAACACAGTTTTGAGATATTTCTAGGGCTCATGAATCACAATGAGCAATTCAGGGTTAGCTGAATCAACTCAAGGTGTCCTTGGTGCTATTTTTCTTGAATATCCTTCTCTTGCTATGGCTAAGTAAATCTATTTTGGTTAACTATTGAATGACGTACACGTGTCTCATTTTGTTCCAATATTAAACCTAAATTGCCAAGAGATTGCCCTGAGTCAGGCCCAGCCCAGAACAATCATCTAACACAGTGCTGAACACAGTTAGTGCTCAGTAAATGTTTGATGTAATGCACATTGTAATTCCACAAGTATCACTTATATCAGAAATAGGACTCTCATTTGAGGACTTGCATAAGATTATGTGATTAGATAAGATCACATAAGATATTCATTATTTGAAAGGTGAGATTTTCTGGTTAGATATGAGTAAAAAAAAAGTAATTCATCCTTTGTTGTAGAAAATATTTTTGAAAGAGATTAATTTACTTTCTTGCCTAATAAGTATGGCACACACTTTGAAGAATCTTTAAATTCATCCATTTCAACATTCCTTCCACTGATGCATATTGCAGCCTACCTACAACTTGGTGATGGGCTTTCAAGGATTGCTCTGAGCATATATTAAATGTCTGATAGCCCTTGAATGTCTCCTTTTGTTCCCATCTTACATTAGGATGCAGTAGAAAACATGTTATTCAGAGAATTAAACATTTCCAGAGTTACAAGGAATCTCAAAGGTTTTTCTCATACCTCAAGAAAAATCCCTTGAACTTGAACCACTGGAATAGCCTGAGTCAGGCCTGGATCACAACATTAGGGAAAAAATAGATTTTATCAGATGATGAATAAAGAGGAATCGCAGTAAGGGAGAGTGGATCTGCCTTTTCCTCTTCCTCTTTCCTTTAAAATGAATGTTTCCTAAAATCTGTCCTTGGCCCTTTTCTCTTTCCTCTGCAAATTCATTTCCATGGCTTCATTTACCACCCTTATATAGGCAACTTTCAAATCAATATCTCTAGCTCTGAACTATTTTCTGAATTCCTGAGACCACATATCCATCTGTCCTCAAGACATCTCTAATTGGATGTCCCACTAGCATTTCAAGCTCATCATGTTCAAAACCAAAATTATTATGTTTTCCCCTAAATCTGATTCTTCCTCTGACTTGAGCACTTGTGTCAGTCACACTACCATTGGTTTACCCATTCTCCCATGATTGGAAATTGCTATTAACTTAGTATTCTCCTGAACTCCCTTCTTCATCTCTTATATCAAGGTAATAAGTCCTGATGATTCCAATGCTACAACCTGACTCAGGTTTATCTACCCTCTTCCTAGAATATGACCATAGCCTATTAATGTCTTCCCTCCCACACCCTGCCTTCTATATGATTCATCCTTCATTCTACTGTCATATTGACCTTCCTTATACAAAGATCTGGTCATATCACCAGCCTGTTCAAAAATCCTCAGTGGCTTCTATTGTCTCCAGATAATTCCTTTGCTTGATATCATAGCCCTTTACCACCTGCTGCTACCCTGCCTATGTAGTTTTTATGTCATATTGTTCCCTTCCATCCATCCCATGCACCAACTAAACTAGACCACTTTTTCTTCCAAATACAAAGTCCCTTTTCTTATCTTTGTGCCTTTGCTGATTTGCTCCCTACTTGTATCCATCCTTTATACCCAATTCGAATTCCATCTTCTCCATGAAGGCTTTCCTCTTCATACCCACTCCCCCCAAAAACCTTACTTATATTGCAGACCCCATATAGGACTTTCTTTACACTTCTTTTTTTTGTAGGGCAATGGGTGTTAAGTGACTTGCCCAGGGTCACACAGCTAGTAAGTGTCAAGTGTCTGAGGCTGGATTTGAACTCAGGTCCTCCTGAATCCAGGGCTAGTGTTTTATCCACTGCACCACCTAGCTGTCCCTTTCTTTATACTTCTAATCCACTTATCATCCATCCATCTCCTGACCACCTAACACAGTGTTCTGCATCTAGTAGACACATAACAAATTTAGAATTGAATCTTGAATGTCCTTTAATCAATCTAGTGAAATTTGGCTTCATATATTTTACAATGATTTATGCTCCTGGAAGAATGCTACTGTCATCATGATGATAGCTTATTTTGTGTGTGTGTGTGTGTGTGTGTGTGTGTGTGTGTGTGTGTGTGTGTTTTAGTGAGGCAATTGGGGTTAAGTGACTTGCCCAGGGTCACACAGCTAGTAAGTGTTAAGTGTCTGAGGCCGGACCTGAGCTCAGGTACTCCTGACTCCAGGGCCGGTGCTCCATCCATTGCGCCACCTAGCTGCCCCTATGATGATAGCTTATAATAAGGGCATAAGGGGCACTTTGGTGTACAAAGGTTGTTTCACTTGTTACTCAGATGGAACTATATAGTGGAAAGGAGGGGGCAGGGGATTAGAGGCTTTCTGGGATTGAGACTTCATATTTCTTTCAAAATAATTGGGAGGAAAGAGGGCCAGGTTTTCCCTTAGAACCTATCAAAAGACCACCAGGGAGAAAAATGCTTCCCAAAACTGCCCAGCCCATTCACAAGGGGTCAGGAAATAGGATTCCTCCTACCTCTAGCTTTTGATTAAATTCTGTCAACTCATCACCACATATTCGAGTCCCATCACTGTCCTCAACATGACCCAGGCTACGTGAGGAAATAAATGAAAACTCAGGGAGGGGCCTTTTGGCAGGTGGCACAGGTGGAGGGAGGCTCTGAAATTGAAGAAGGGCTGTAATACCAGATGATGGACAGGTAGGAACCAGGGTATTGCCAAGTTACATCACAAAGAGCTGCTTAATCAGGTTACTCTCCCTCTCTTCCCCAGTTACACATTAAGGGGAGGAAAGAAGGAATGACAAAACAGTTAGTCCATCAACAAGTATTTATTAAGTGCTTATTATGTGTCGGGTACTTTCTAAGTTTGGAGGGGGAAAAAGAACTTTTAAAAAAATTAGCTTCAGTCCTCAAGGAGTATATGTTTCATTGGTGGAAACAACCTATAAATAACTAGTTATATACAAGACATTTACAGAATATAGAGATGAAGGTCATCTGAAAGGGGAAAATGGTAGCACTTAGTTGGGAGTGGGGAG
The DNA here is from genome assembly GCF_019393635.1 of Dromiciops gliroides. NCBI lineage: Eukaryota > Metazoa > Chordata > Mammalia > Microbiotheria > Microbiotheriidae > Dromiciops > Dromiciops gliroides. The sequence continues at coordinate 145,175,111 of NC_057865.1, forward strand.
GGAGCTGGGAGAGAACTTCCATAAAAGGTAGGATTTGAGTTGTGCCTCAAAGGAAGCCAGGGAAACTAAGAAGCAGAGGTGAGGGGGAAAAGAAGGAAGGAAGGAAAGAGGGAAGGAAGGAAGGAAGGAAGGAAGGAAGGAAGGAAGGAAGGAAGGAAGGAAGGAAGGAAGGAAGGAAGGAAGGAAGGAAGGAAGGAAGGAAGGAAGGAAGGAATAATTGGTAAAAAAAAAAAAAAAGGAAGCCACCAAATAGCACACGCCCTTCTCCAGTAGCTCCCTCCCCATGAGTGTAATGCAAAGAGTGCTGGCCTTGGAATCAGGAAGATTGGGTTCAACACCTGTCATAAGTATGAACTACCTGTGTTACGTAGAAAAAGTCATTTAAGTTCTCTGCACTTCACTTTCCTCATCTGTAAGTTTAAAGTGTTAGGTTTGATATCCTAAATCCTTTCCATCCATGACTGTACTGGCAAATGTTCAGCAACCTGCTCCCTAGGAATAAATATCAACATACTTGTAAGTTCAATCGGCATTATTAAAATTTTCAAAATAACTTTCTTAAATCTAGACATTCAACAAATCAAGCTCTGATTTGTAGCATTTGTAGATTTCATAGGTGTATTTATACTGAAAATTTAACAATTGATAAACCAGTTCAAGCTGGGTGACACAGTGAATAGAGTGTGGGGCTCATCTTCCTGAGTTCAAACTTAGTCTCAGACACTTCCTGGCTGTGTGACCCTGGGCAAGTCTCTTAACCCTGTTTGCCTCAGTTTCTTCATCTGTAAAATAAGCTGGAGAAGGAAAAGGCAAAGTACTCCAGTATCTTTGCCAAGAAAATCCCAAACGGGGTCACAGAGTCAGACACAGATGAAACCACTGAACAACAACAAAGACGGTTCAAGCTGTTTCCAGTGCAACCCTGGATCCCACTCTAAATCTGTGATGCTGTGAAGTGGTTTCTCTACCTCCCTGACTGTGCTGACCTGTACAGAGTTTGCGTAATTGAACAAGGAATATTATAAAGTTATCACAAATTTCTGGAGTGCCATAAACACTGCACTTGCACCACCATTCCTGCTAGACCCTCCAAACTTGCAGAATGTAGTCGTTTGCTAAAGATTAACCAATGAAATAGCTATGATCTGCACCAGAAAAGTATAAAAGCATTCATTTCTCTCTTCAGAGGTATAGATATAGCCAGCCAGGAAGCCAAAAATTCCTGGTTCTGCCAAAAAGAATTTCTTTATAGCTAACTTAAATATTTAACTTGAAATTTAAGAAAGAAAGAAAGGAAGGAAGGAAGGAAGGAAGGAAGGAAGGAAGGAAGGAAGGAAGGAAGGAAGGAAGGAAGGAAGGAAGGAAGGAAGGAAGGAAGGAAGAAAGGAAGGAAGGAAGGAAGGAAGGAAGGAAGGAAGGAAGGAAGGAAGGAAGGAAGGAAGGAAGGAAGGAAGGAAGGAAGGAAGGAAGGAAGGAAGGAAGGAAGGAAGGAAGGAAGGAAAGGAAGGAAAGGAAGGAAGGAAGAAAGAAAAGATTTAACTGCCTTGGCAAACCTGAAGTCAACTGTGAATTTCTCAAGAATCTTGGGGAGATTCCATTCCCTGAGGGTCACATCAGCTCCCTGACTTTCCCAAGATGATAGTGGCTCCTTTGCCCTGGCATGTCTGCCTGCATCTGCCAGGTAGTTTTTGGTTTGGGACTTCTTTCCTAAGGTATTTATGGCCTCTCTCCCACTGAGGACTGCATCTAAGGATAGCCCTTAGTACTGAGGATTGGGCTGTTCTGTTTCAAGTCTGAAGAAGGGTAGCTGAAAAAGGACAGTATGGCGTAATAGATTGAAAGCTGACCTTATCTTCCTGTGGCACAAGTCTCTCCATATCTCTGCTTTACTCAAAAACTCTCAGTCTCTACCTGTTGACTGTAGGATGAAATACAGAATCTTTAGGCTGTCATTTAAGGTCCTCCCGATCTGCCTTTCAATCTTTCTTAACATTACTCCCAAATAAATTGCACTCTGTATTGCAGAAAGGTTGCATGGGAGTGGTAGATAAAGAACTGACTTTTAATCCAGAAAGAGCTGAATTCAAGTTCTGACTCCAATACATACTGACTGTGTGACCTTGGGAAAGTCACTTAGCTTCTCATGGTTCTACACATCAACAGAGGGGTATTTCTATAGTAGTGACATCAAAAGTCTAGTTCCTATCCACAAAGTCTACAACAAATAACTCCCCTATCCCCCAAAAATATCCTTTTACTTTTAAAAAGTGGGGTAGACAGGAGAACATTGTACACAGTAACATCAACATTATGTGTTGATCAACCGTGATAGACTTGATTCTTCTCAGCAATACAACAGTACAAGATAGTTCCAAAGGACTCATCATGGAAAATACTCTCAAAATCCAGAAAAAAAAGAACTGTGGAATATGGATGCAGATTGAATCATACTATTTCTTTTGTTTTTGGTGCTGTTGTTTTTCTTTTTTGAGGTTTTTCCTTTTTGCTCTGATTCTTCTTTCACAGCAAGACTAATGCAGAAATTTGTTTAATGTGATTATACATATATAACCTATATCAGATTACTTGCTGTCTTGGGGAGGGAGGGATAAAAATTTGAAACTAGAAATCTTATAAAAACAGATGTTGAAAACTATCACTATATGTAACTGGAAAATAATAAAATACTTTTATAATTTTTTAAAAAGTGGGGTAGAGTGAGAAGCTACTTGGAGCCATCTTCAGAATGAAAAGATTTTGGCAGGCATAGGTGATCAACATTTCTTTTTGTATATACTCCAATTATTTATTTATCTATTTATTCACTCACTCATTTATTTATTTATTTACTTATTTGTTTGTTTATTTATTTGCTTATTTTAGTATTTATTTTAAAATTTTGAGGTTTAAATTCCCTAAAACCCCTCCCTCACTCACTGAGAAGACAAGCAATATGATATGAGTTATACATGGGAAGTCAAACAAAACATATTTCTATATTAGCCATGTTGCAAAAGAAATCAAGAAAATAAAATAAGCAAAAAAAAATGTTTCAATATGTACTCAGAGTTCATCAGATCTCTGTGGATATGGATAGTATTTTTTGTCATGAGTCCTTTGGAATTGTCTTAGATCATTGTATTGATTAGAGTAGCTAAGTCTTTCATGGTTGGTGATTAACATTTCTTCTGATAAACTCTGAGTTTAGGAGTACTTTTAATTCTAGGCTCTGTAATAGCTGCTAGATAATCAATCAAGTATTTAGTAAGTACCTACCAAGTATCTGGACTGCACTAGGCAGTAGTGATACAAGTACAATGAAAGAAATAATCTCTACTCACAATTTGTTTACTTTCTAATGGGGTAGGGGAGGAGGAGAGAAAAAATGCATATAAAAATATCTAAAGCACAAATATAAAGTTAACAAATACAAATATTTACTAAATAGTTAAATAGAATAGTTGTTCAGGTGGGGTGCAGAATTAGAAAGATTTTATGTACATAATGGTGGCTAAAATGAGTCAAAAGAAGAGAAGGACTCTGAGATGTAGATAAAGAGAGAGTGAATTCTAGGCATGGGAAACAAGTGCAAAGGCATAGAGAGAGGTGGTATAGCAGTGTGTGTGTGTGTGTGTGTGTGTGTGTGTGTGTGTGTGTGTGTGTGTGTGTGTGTGTGTGTGAAGATAGAGAGAAGGTCAATTTGGCTAGAATACATAGTATGGGAGAAGGGGAAGTATCTAATGAGGCTGGAAAGATAAGTTGGGTCAGACTATGTGGGGCTTTAAAAGCTAAACAGAAAAGCTTATATTCTGTCCTACCGGAAGTCACTAGAGTTTGGTGAGTAGGGAAGTCACATGGCTGGATCTACATTTATGGAAAATTACTTTGGGTAGTACAGAGGATGGAGTCATGACAGACTTGAGGCAGAGAAACCAATTAGGAAGTTTGTGCAATAATTTAGGTGAGAATTTAATGACCAACTATGATCCCAGAGGAATGATGAAAAAGAGTGCTACCTACCTCCTGACAGAGAAGTGATAGATTCAAGTTGCAAAATGAGACATACATTTTTGGACATGAATGATGTGGAAATTTGTTTTGCTTCACTATGGATATTTGTTGCAAGGATTTTATTCTTCCTTTCCCCAAAGGAGTATGAAGAGGTGGGACAGAGGAAAAAAATAAATATTTATTATTTGCAAAAATGAAATTCCCAAAAAAATTTAAATTCAAAAATGGAATGATGAGGAAATCCCTGCATACCAAAGGCCCATGCCTCTTATGGATAGCACTGACTCAGGAATCTTTTTTTCTTATATTGAACCAAACCTTTTGGCTTTCCAAATGAATTTTGTAGTTTTTAGTGTTGTTCTATAAAATAACTCCTTGACTGCTTGAATGGTATAGTGCTAAATATGCAAATTAATACAGTCAGCATGATGATTTTTATTATATTCATGAGAACCAACCATGAACAATGAATGTCTCTCTAATTATTTGTCTTCCTTTATTACAAGAACATCATGAAGTTGTCTTTATATGTCTTATTGTGTCTTGGTTAAGATCCTAATATTTTATGCATTTTATAATTATTTTGAATAGGGTATCTATTTCTTCTTTGTGGATTCTAATAAGCTACAAAAAGGCTGATGATTTCTGTGGATATATTTTGCATCCTGCTTCTTTCCTTAAGATGAATTCCTCTTGTCACCATCAGAAGCTTTTTCTATCTTTTTTCCCATTCCTTGTTGAAGGCTGCCTCCTTCTGACCACCACCCCGCAAACCATGAATGGCAGATATACCTACAAGGAAATTCCAAGTGAATGGCTCACTGTAGGGCCTGAAACTAACCCAAGCTCAAGTTTCTCTTCTGTTTCTGTCACATCTACTCATTTTCTGGCAGTGAAGGCAGGGTTCGACTTTGGCCTTCCTGAGAACCCCTGACTAATGCCATCAAATTGCCGGCTTGCTCTTCTTCCCTCCTCGTGGCTTCCCCATGCTCCAATAAGCATAGCAGACATGGTGTCCTCTGAGACATTTCCCTGCCCCTCTTCTAAATTTAACTGCAGCAGCACCAAAAATAAACAGTGGAGAGGAGACACATGGGTTCATGTGGTATCACTGCAGGCAGTGGGGTTTATGCCACTGGCTTCTAACTAGGCCACTGAGAATAAGTGATTGGCTGAGGATCCACTGGATGCCTGGAAATTGTTTTGTTGTTGTTTTTCTTCTCATATTCAGATGTTCTGGTCCAGGAATTGGGTAAAGTTGTTTATTCTGCTTTTGAACACTTATGTAATAACAGTCTTTGAGTATAGGTTGTTATTCAGTCATTTCGGTCTTGTCCAACTCTTTGTGATTCCTTTTGGGGTTTTCTTAGCAAAGATACTGGAGTGGTTTGCTATTTCCTTCTCCAGCTCCTTTTACAGATGAGGAAACTGAGGCAAACATGGTTAATTGACTCGCCCTGGGTCACACAGCTAGTAAGTGTCTGAGGCCAGAATTGAACTCAGGAAGAGGAGTCTTTCTGACTCCAGGCCCAGTGCTCTATTCACTGTGTCACCTACGTGCCCCTTGAGTATAGGTAGTCTACTATAAATGAAGTTATTTATGCGTTTCACCTTCATTTAGCTCATCTCTGTCAGACTAGCTAAAAAGAGAGGCAGTGTGGGATGGTGGCTAGTATATTGGAGTTGGAGGTAAAAAGACCTAGGTTCAAAGCTTGTTTCAGATACTTATTAGCTATGTGATTTCTTGGCAAGTCACTTAACCTCTGAGTCTAATTTTGTTATCTATAAAATAAAGATGTTAATAGAAGTACGACCCTTCACAGTTGTGGGAGCATCAAATGAAATGATGGATAAACAATGGTTGGCAAATCTTGCTTTGTGAATATTGGTTGTTACTATTATTCATCCATCAGTAAATATTTGTTGAGCACCTACAACTACATTTAGGGCTCTGGGTAGGTCCCATGGAAAAGAAAGGTTAGATAATCCCTGATTTCAGGAACCTTACAGTCTTGCATGTATTGTTTTGAGAAACAATACATTTAGCTGAGAGAGAGAGATTCTTTGTGTTCCTAGTACCTAGCACAGTGGCACCTAGTAGCACCTGGTACAGAGTAGGGGCTTAATAAATACTTATCAATTTATTATATCAGGCACTAGGCAATCAATGCTAGGAATACACCATGTGAGGGACAAAGAGACCAGTTTGGCCACATCACAGAGTGCCCAGAGGGAGAACACTGCACAATGAGGCTGAAAAGGTAGGTTGGGCCAGTTCATAAAATAAAAGACTTTAAAGGCTAAATTAGGATATTTTATTTGATCTGAGATGGAATCAGAGGGGGTTGTAGAAAGAAATTATTAACTTCTATTTTGAGAAGAGAGAGAGAGACAGAGAGATCCAGCCAAAGAGACTGGAGGATAAAAAGTAAGAGAGGGTCATTTCATGAAAACCTAGAAAGGGAAGAGTATCCAGAAAGCTACAGTGATCAAGTATCAAATATTACAGAGAGATCAAGGAGGGTGAGGATTGGAAAATAAAAAACACCATTAAATTTGACTATTTGATAGATTACTGATAATATTGAAGGCTGGCAGGAACGAAGACTAGATATGGAGTACTGGTGAGACAGATAAGGGAATCCAGGCAATGTAGTTTAGACATGATATATTGGGAAAGAGGAGTGTCACACTGGAAAGGCTTGGAGATGACTCCCATGTCATTGTTGCTTCCATGCAGAGACCTAACAGTCAATGCTTCATCCCCAAAGGCCTCCCTTCTCATTCCCATAGCACTACACAACAGTTGCTAAGAGGTCAAGAACTGGCTTTTTGTAGAACTGCCTACTAGCGCTGGCAACCTTCAGAAGGTCATAAGGTTGGTAGAAAGACATTGCTATTTTGAGTTGGGAGAAATTGGTTGGCCCCAATTCAAGCAGCAAACTGAAAAAAGAAAGAAAGCATTAGCTACAAAGCTGTACAAGTGACAGAGTGAACCTGTCCATTGAATGGCCACTCACCCTCACTAACCCAGAACCAAGCATCTCAGTGCTTTGTATGAGCAGCAGGTTTGGACATTCCCAAAACAGCTCCCCTGTGGCCCTGTAATAAATCAAAATGTCAATGCCATCTGGATCTGTAAGAAATAAATGACTGTCCAGCCCTGAGCTGACTACTTGGTCTCAATTTGAAAGTCTATGCTTGATAATACTGAACCAAAGGAAATATTGGATTCCCAGAAATGTATTGACAGACCTTAAAAGCTGATACTAATCAATGTTACTTAAGAAGCACCTTCCAGCCATATGATCTAAGGACTATTTGTGGACTCTTTTCATCTCATTTTATTCTAATTAGGCTAATAATAACAACTCACATTTATACAATAATAATAATTAACATTAATATAATACTTTAAGGTTTGTAAAATATTTTACAAATATCTCATTTTTTATCTATACAATAAGCCTGGGAGATAGGTGGTTGTACTATCCCCCTTTTGAAGAAGAGGAAACAGAGGCAGCCAGAGATTATATTACTTGCTGAAGATCACACAGCTACTAAATGTCTGGATATGAGGCTGTGTTTGAATTCAGAGCTTCCTGACTCTAAGTTCGGTGCTTTATCTACAGTATCACCTCACTGCCACCTTATAGAAACCAGAATCCAACAATATGTTGTTTACAAGAGACACATTTGAACCAGAAAGATAAACAGAGTTAAAATAAGGGACTTAAGCGGAATCTATTGTGCTTCATATGAAGTAAAAAAGAAAGTCAGGGGTAACAATCATAATCTCAGACAAAGCAGAAACAAAAAAATAGATCTATTTAAATGATAAAAAGGGAAACTACAGTTTGCTAAAAAAAAAAAAAGTTACGATAGACAATGACTTAATAGCAATATTAAACATGTATGCACCAATGGGGCAACATCCAAATTCTTTAGGAAAAAAAATTAAATGAGTTACAGGAGGAAATAGAAAATAAAAGCATAAGGACTACAGGATCAGGAGTAAAATCTATTTAGAATGAGTAGAGAAATACTATGGCTTCCTCTATGGGATGGGCTTTTTCATTTCATAAAATTATCACAAAATGATAATACTGGAAGAGCCCTTAGAGATAATGTAGTTTAAAACTTTGATTTGACAACTGAAAAACTGAAGAAATATAGAGTGATTTGCCCAAGGCTACACACAAAGTTATTGACAAAGGCAGAACTAAGTAGCTAGGTGGCATTATGGACAGAGAACTAAACTTGACGTCAAGAAGAACTGAATTAAAATCCTGCCTTAAACACTAACTGTGTGACCCTGCGCAAGTCACTTAACCTTTCAGCTTCAGTTTTCTCATCTGTGAAATGTGGAATGATAATAGCTTCTACCATGGGGTTGTTGTAAAAATTAAATAAGATTCAATATAAAATTTTTTGAAAATCTATATAAATGCTATTATTATTGTAACCTAGGTGTCTTGACTGTAAGCTCATTGTTTTTTCTACTGATTGGGCTTCATAGATATCATGACCATAAGAATTAATACCCAGATATCTGAACCATGGACTAAAAAGAAAAACTGAATGGAACTTAAGATAAAAGTCTAAAAATTGAAGATATAGGAGGCTAGAGTCATAGGGCAAATCTAAATGTGAGAAGAGATACTAATGCTTTGAAGACTCAGAGTCCTAGTTAAACTTCACATTCCCTCAGGAACAATCTATGGGTATCCATAGGCATAAGTTTAAGCCTGATTTTTAAAAGTTCCCTTGGTTGATACCATTCCCTGCCCAAAAATTACTGGCATAGCAATTACACTCTAGTTTACTTTCCCAAAGTTATATAGGTTCATCATCCCTTCAAGGTTTTTGGAGCATCCTGAGAGACTTGGAGTGTCTCTTTTCTATTGTCATCAGCTCAAGTCCCCAATGGCTTTGTTTCCCCACACTGTTAGGTACCCATTTAACCACTTAACATCTGTTAGTTTTTACAAATGATATTGACCTTGAATATATAACAATACCAAATGTATACAAATTTCTCCCCAATACCTTAGGGGAAGATTCTCCCCCATTTCCCACCTTGGTGTCTGAGTAGGACAGGTTTGAACTTACCTCAGTGCTAGCCATACTTCCAATCAAAAAGGCATCTTCTAACCATGTAGTTAGCAGACCAGAACCAGTTATGTATGGAAAATCTATGCATGCTCCATTATCTCTCCAAGTCACTTCTACTCCACAACATGATGATCTTTCCAGAAGTTTGCTCCCTAGGCACTTCATGTTAGGAGGTGTTATTAGAGGTCCTCTAAGCATGTACCAGACCCCTTCTATATCACCACCTGAACTTCCTTCAACAGAGAACAAACTTTCACTTTATACTTAAGGATAAGACAAGATTTAAATATAACTGAAAGGTGGGGCAGCTAGATGGCGCAGTGGTTAAAGCACTGGCCCTGAATTCAGGAGTACCTGAGTTCAAATGCGGCCTCAGACACTTGACACTTACTAGCTGTGTGACCCTGGGCAAGTCACTTAACCCCCATTGCCTGCAAAAAAAAACCAAAAAAAACAAAAAAAACAAAAAAAAAATATAACTGAAAGGTACAACATTGGCAGAATATAACTGTAAGACTTAAAAGCCAAAAATCAATGTTTGTTGAAGTGAAATTAATTCCAATTCAACAAATATTTATTAAGTGCCTATATGTTCAAGGAACTATGCTGGATGTTGGGAATACAAAAATAAAACAAAAAATATTTCCTATCCCCAAGGATATGGAAGAAGCTCACATTCTATTGAGAGGATAAGTAAATATAAGGCAAGTAAATATATTAATCTGAGCAAGATTGACAGATACTTTTTCTTTCTGTAGTTTATGATGGAGAGAAGGGTTGACAAGAAGAAAGAAAATGTGAACTAAAGCTAAGAGATCTCTTTGCCGAGGCTCAAATTTATCCCACATAAAATTCTTACTCAGTCCTCACATGATTCTCAGACTGGGAGAGACCTCCCTGTCTGAGGCCACAATTGCCCTCCAGCAGTGTTGTACTTAAAGGAATCTTGACCAGTTCGCATCTCTCCTGAACTAAAAAAAAAAAAAAGATCTTAAAAAGTGTTTTAATTCTACCAAACTTTTAAAGAACAATTAATTCTATGTAAACTATTTGAAAAAATAGGCAAAGAAGGAGTCCTACCAGATTGCTTTTATGACACAAATATGGTGCTGATACTTAAATCAGGAAAAGCACAGAGAAAGAAAACTATAGATTAATTACCCTAATGAATATTGTTGCAACATTTTAAAGTAAATAAAATATTAGCAGGGAGATGGCAGCAACATATCACAAAGATCAAACATTACAACAAGGTGGGATTTATACCTGAAGTGTAAGGCTGCTTCAATACTAGGAAAACTATCAGCATAATTGGCCAATAACAAAAACAATAATAAAACCAACAGAAATCATATGATTATCTCAATAGATGCAGAAAAAGTTTTTTAACAAAATACAATACTCATTCCTATTAAAAAACACTAGAAAGTATAAAAATAAATGGAGCTTTCCTTAAAATAATAACTATCATCCATCTAAAGCTATCAGCAAACATGATTTGTAATAAGTTAGATGCCTTCCCAATAGTATCAGGGTAAAGCAAGGATGTCCTTCATCACTACTATTAGTCCATATTGCATTCGAAATACTAGCTATAGCTATAAGAGAAGAAAAATAAATTAAAGAAATTATGGGGGCAGCTAGGTGGCACAATGGATAAAGCACCAGCCCTGGATTCAGGAGTTCCTGAGTTCGAATCCGGCCTCAGACACTTGACACTTACTGGCTGTGTGACCCTGGGCAAGTCACTTAACCCCCATTGCCCCACAAAAAAAAAAAAGAAATTAGAATAGGTAGTTAGAAATCAAAACTATTATTCTTTGCAGATGTTATAATGATATATACAGAGAATCCTAGAGAACCAACTAAAAACTAGTTAAAATAATTAAGTTCAACAAAGTTGCAAGATATAAAATAAACCCACATAAATCATCTGCATTTCTATATGTTACCAACAAAGTCCAGCAGGAAGAGATAGAAAGAGAAATTCCATTTAAAATGACTGCAGACAACATAAGCCACCTGGGAATCTACCTTCCGAGACAAACCTGAGAAGTATATGAAAATAATTACAAAACACTTCACACAAATAAAGATAGATCTAAACAAATGGAGAAATATTAATTTTTCATGGGTAGGCCAAGCAGTATAATCAAAATAACAATTCTACCTAAAGTTATTTACTTATTCAGTGCCAAACCAATCAAACTACTAAAAAATTAATTGATAAAGCTAGAAAAAATCATAACAAAATTCATCTGGAAGGACAAAAGATCCAGAAAATCGAGGAAATTAATGGAAAGCAATGAAAAAATAAATCAGTGGGCAAAAATGTGAGAGAATGAAGCCTAGCAATACCAGATCTCAAATAGTATTACAAAGTGTTAATTATCAAAACCATCTAGTACTGGCTAAAAAATAGAATGATGGATCAGTGAAATAGATTAGGTACATAATACACAGTAGCAAATCATCATAGTAATCTAGTGTTTGATAAACTCAAACATGCTACTTTTGGGGACCAGAATTCACTAATTGACAAAAATTTCTGAAAAACTGGAAAGCAATTTAGTAGAAACTATGTGTAAACCAACATTTCACACTGTATAGCAAGGTAAGATCAAAATGTTTATATGATTTAGACATAAAGGGTAATATAAGCAAATTAGAGGAGCATAGAAACTTTTACCTGTTAAATCTATCCAGGAGAACATTATACACAATCATAGCAATATTGTATGATTATCAACTGTGAATGACAGCTATTTTGATCAAGACAATCATCCAAGACAATTCCAAAGGAATTATGATGGAAAATGCTAAACACCTCCAGAACAAAAACTGATGTAGTCAGTTGTGTTATTTTTAATTCAGATTAGTCTGAATACAGATTGAAGCAAAATTTGTCTACTTTATCTGTTTTGTGATTTTTTTGCAACATAACTAACATGGAAATATGATTTGTAAGATTTCTCATGTATAATTGATATCAGATTTCTTACCTTCACAATGAGTAGAAGAAAGGTGGAAGTGGGAAGAGAATTTGGACCTCAAAATTTCTTTAAATGAATGTTAAAAATTATTTTTTATAGTAAGAGCTCCAAGGCCAAGGCAAGACATAAAGCTCAGCACAAGTTGAAAAAACATATATTGTCTGTAATGTCCCTGGGAATTAATCATTCTGATGAGCCTCTCCTAACTGTCTAGATTGGTCTTTGGATAACCACTGAGTTAGCCAAGCCATGCTCTAATCCTTTCAAGTTTGGTAGAACCTGCTAAAACTTCTTGAGCTAGCATGGCCTTTTAGAACATGGTCACATCCAAGTCGAAGTAAAGAGTAAAGGAGGTCTTTAGTGTGCTGTTAAAAAGAGTTTATAGCCAATAACAAATATGACATTTCACTGGAACTATTGCCCAGCAATGCCCTGTAAATAATAACTATTTAAAATATTTAACCAAAATTTATCAAGTCCAGAAAGAGTCCCTGGTGACTTCTAATAGTTTAGCAACAACATGAGGTAGTACAGGCTCTAGGAATACTATGCCAATTCTCACTCATCCTGGCAAATCACATTCTCAGAGACTAGCTACTACATCCTCCTACATCTACATCTTTCCTCAGGGCTCTAGGTGACTCTGAGGGCCTAGAGGTGTTCTTTATAATTTTATGACTCATGAGCCTCCACTAATGTGCTTCATTGATTATCAGTTAAAATCTATCTCTCCTAGGCGAGACTTTTTATGTCAAATTCTAGTCATCTTCTCTCTAACATTGCTTAATTGGTTCTGTGAAATCATGATTCAAATAGAAACATGATTCAGGTAGAAATCATGATTCAAATAGAAACAACATAAGGATTCATTCTATGAAAATGTATCCACCATGAAGCATTGTGGGAATAGCCAAAGTACCTATTCCTTCCTTTTAGTAAGAACCCTAAAGGGTGTTACTCATCTACTCATTTGCTTGAACCCTTCCATTAGACTACACTGGGTTCTCACATTAATTAAATATTATGCATATCCACCAACTGAATCTATTGGCTTATCTTCTTCCTTCCTTTTTTTTTTAGTTTAATATTTTTACTCTGAACTTCAACATTAAAAAAGAGCTCATATTTATTTCCACATACACTGCAGAATATAACAAGTGAGATATATATAAAATCATAAATCTCCATTTCATGCCACTTGATTTTAAAGTATATAATAAATTCATCATGTTACTTTCAAAAGTTCCTGCTTTGTCTCTCTCTCCCTCTGGACTTCCTTCTGTTCTCTTCTGTGCATTTTTTTTTAAAAAAAAAGGTTTGAAAATTCCTTCATTTTTTTTAGCATCACCATTGCTACTCCCCAATTCACCCCGAATTAAAAACTGATTTTTTTAAAAGGGAAATCCTTGTAACAAATAAGAGTAATCAAGCAAAACAAATCCATACAGGGCTATGTACAAAAATGTATGTCTTTTTTGTTTTTTGCCAGGGTCACACAGCTAGTTAGTTAAGTGTTAAGTGTCTGAGGTCGGATTTGAACTCAGGTCATCCTGAATTCAGGGCCGGTGCTTTATCCACTGTGCCGTCTACCTGCCCCCATATGCCTTTTTCTATACCATGAATCCTTCTCCTCTTAGTATGTGGGTAACATGTTTCATTACATGTCCTTTATAGATATGGTTGGTCATTACTCTGAACAGAATTTTTAAGTATTTCATAGTTATTTTTCTTTACAATATTGTTGTTCTTGCATAAATTGTTTTCCTGGTTCTGCTCTCTTCAGTCTGCATTAAATAATATTTTGTGAAAAACAGCAAGTTCCAAACTATTTTTCCTCCTTTCTAAGCTAATGTACTTCTTTTACACTCCCTTCTCTTTCCCCAATGAAAACCACAGAAAAGAGTCAATCCATTTCTAGGTCCTCTATTTTTCTTATGTAACTCCCCTAACTTGCCCTTTTTAAAACCTTAAGCTTCTGAAGAAAAAAAAATTTCCTTCTACTAGAATATTAGTATGGCATCATCATATTGCACTTTCCAGATACTCATATGAATTTACCTTTCTTACTTCTCTTGACTCATGTATGAGTTTCAAAATTCTTACTCAGCTCTGATCTTTTCATCAGGAATGGTTAAGAATCATATATTCCACTATTGTGCTGTAAGAAATGATGAGCAGGAGGAGTTCAGAGAAACCTGGAGGGTCTTACGTGAGCTGATGATGAGTGAGATGAGCAGAACCAGAAGAACATTGTACACAGTATCATCAACATTGAGTGTTGACCTACTGTGATGGACTATATTCTTCTCACCAATGCAATGATACAGAAGAGTTCCAGGGAACTCATGATAGAAGAGGATCTCCAAATCCAAGGAAAAAAAAAAGAACTGTGGAGTATAGATGCTGTTTGAACCATACTATTTCTTTTGTTTTGGGTGCTGTTGTGGTTTTTTTTCTATTTTGAGGTTTTACATTACTGCCCTGATTTTTTCTCTTATAACAAGATTAATGCAGAAATAGGATTAATGTTATTATGGATATATATGTGTGTGTATAGATATACATATGGATATGTATATAGATATATAGATATAACCTATATCAAATTACCTGCTGTCTAGGGGAGGGGGGAGGGAGAAGAATCTGAAATTGTAAAGCTTGTATAAACAAAAGTTGAGAACTATCTTTACATGTAACAGGGAAAAAAAATAAAATACCTTATATGTAAAAAAAAAAAAAAAGAATCATATATTCCACTAAATGTTCATTGTTTTCCCTGTAGGATTCTACTCAACTCTGCAAGGTAAATTATTCTTGATTCAAAGTTTATATCTTTTGAATTTTGAAATACTATTTTCTAAGATTTTTTTGAAATTTAGAGTAGAAGCTGTCAGTTCTTATGTTTTCTTGACTTTGATTCCATGATACTCTTCTGAACTCTTTTTTCCCCGGATGTTTGCAAGAATTTTACTTTGATATAAATGCTTTAGATGACATTGATGACATGACATTGCTGGGACCTTTCCTTTGGGTATTTCTTTTAATAAATGATCAGTTGAGTCTTTTTATCTTCATTTTGCCTGTTAATTCAAATAGATCTAGGAAGTTTTTATCTATGATTTCTTACATGTATAACCCATATCTTATTGATTGCTATCTCAGAGAGGGAGAGGGAGGGAAGAATGGATAAAAATTGGAACCCAAAACTACGTGGGGACCAATTTTTAATTGGGGAGTGTTAGCTAAGCGGCTCGCCGTAATATTGGGGCAAGGAAGGAGACCGGCAGCCTCCCTCAAAACAGAACAGGATTTATTTTAACAAGAACAAACTTAAAAAAAAAAACAGAATCAGTAAGATCGAGGGAAAGGAAATAAATTGGGGAAAGGGAAATATTACAACCTGAAAAAATACCACCGACCAGGAATCAGCTGAGAATACACAGCCCCGCTCCTGTTGCCTTCCAGCTAGAATGGCAACTTCTCCCCATTCCCCAAAACCCCACACAGCCCCCAACCAATTGTCTGGCTGCTCTGACAGTCACATGACTGCCCTCACTAGACTTCCAATCATTATAATTTTGCCAGGCCCATGTAGGCATCAGCAAGTGGTGATGACATGAGGTGTCAGCGTCATGGCAATGACTACAACCAGTGGGTAGAGCACCGTGCGGTTTGCAGAGCCCCAGGCCAGTGCACAGAGGCATAAAAACCTCAAATAACAATTCTTTTTTTTTTTCTTTTGTGAGGCAATTGGGGTTAAGTGACTTGCCCAGAGTCACACAGCTAGTAAGTGTGAAGTGTCTGAGGCCAGATTTGAACTCAGGTACTCCTGACTCCAGGGCCAATGCTCTATCCACTGCGCCATCTAGCTGCCCCAAACAATTAATTCTTTACAACTATAAATAAAAATGTTTGTTACTTTTAAAATATATCATGTCCTGGGGTGTTATTTTTTTAATCGTGGTTTTCAGGAAATACAATGATTCTTAAGATTTCTCTTCTTAGGGGCAGCTAGGTGGTTCAGTGGATAAAGCACTGGCCCTGGATTCGGGAGGACCTGAGTTCAAATCCGGCCTCAGACACTTAACACTTACTAGCTGTGTGACCCTAGGCAAGTCACTTAACCCCAATTGCCTCACAAAAAAAAAAAAAGACTTAGCTTCTAGACCTTAGCCTTCTACAAAAAGCCTTGCCTGATCACCATCACACACACACACACACACACACACACACACACACATACATACATACACACACTGTGCCTTCCATATCTAATTACCTTATATTTAACTACCTTGTACGTATTGAATTATTCTGCATACACTTACAGTTGGACATGTTTCTCTAATAGAATGTAAACAAACATCTTGAGAACAGATTGTTTTGGTTTTTATCTTTAGGTCCCCCATCCTGGAAGCAATGCCTGACACATAGTAGATACTTAATAAACGCTTGATGATTGATTGATTGATGAAATGCCATGGAGAGGAATTTAAACTTTACTTGGCAGGCCACAGGGAGCTATTAAGGATTTTTCAGCAGAAGAGACATGTGACCAGATATGTGTATACAGAAAAATCTTTTTGGCAACAGTATGAAGAATAAATTGGAGGAAGTAGGAAATGAATGAGAGGGTGGGGGGTTCAATCGCAAAAATTTGTTCACAACTCACTCAAAAGATCAAAGTAGATCTGAGCTTGGGTCTTTGAAGTGGCAAACCACTATTTCCATCTCCCCACTTATATTCTGAGGTAGAACAGAGACATATTATTCAAAACCATGCTGTACTTACTGTCCCCACAGGCCTTAGGGCATATAGCCCTCAAAAGAATGAGGCCTAAAATGGCACAAAAGCCAAGAAATAGGCTTCTGTTTCAGGGCTGTCTAACTTCTACATCATGGAGGCTTCAGGATAATGTTTGGGTTTCATCTCAGCCACTGGGAAGAGTAGCTTCCAATGATTAGCAGTCAATATTGCTCATTTAATTAGTCATAAACTTAGTTGCACTAAAGTATATACAGTAGCATGTTGTATAGCTAATATCCTTGAATGTCTAAGTGAAGAATAAAGCTCAATTTGGGCCCATCTGGAATATTCCCATAATTTTAAGCCTACTTATAAGCATCAGCCATTCTTTTGCGGTGTCTGTGCTGAATCTTACTATTCTTGAATGAACATCAATTAGGCCTGTGTCTTAAGTACTGTCCATCTGAATTGAAAATGTGCCATCTTGTGCCTTCTCATCACTATAAAACTTCTTAATTAAGATGCTGATGCCAACTGTGGCATAGCTAGCCCTTTTTAAGAAATGAGATTATATTGCATGAATACATCTTCCTCTACTCTTTTCATTTGTTCTAGGTACTAAAGATCAAAAAGCAGGGTAGAGTCATGGCTAGAGAGCTGGTGTCAGAGTCAAGAAGACCTACCTCTGATGCAGAATGGCTGCAAGTCCCTGGGAAAGTCAATTAACCTCTTACCCCACCCCCCAACACACACACACCTCTCTAAGATAATCAAGCACAGAACAATCACTGGTCTGCATTGATAGATGGAGTCTCGTTATCAATGAATTCTCAGGTCCAATTTCCACTTCTTCCCTTCTTCCTCCTCTCTTCAAAAATCCCACAGTCTCAAGGTCCTTTTTAAGCCATGTGTTCTTTTGTGCCAGAACCACTCCCATGGCACTGTTTCATTATTTACATTTGTTACTGACTTAGAAGAATCAGGTATTAGAGTAATAAAGCCTGAATTCCAATCCCACCTAAGACATTTTCCTGGTTTGTGACCCTTAGACAAGTCAATCAACCACCGTGGATCTCAGCTTCTAATCTGTAAAACAATGGCATTGGACTAGATGGATGGCCTTTAAATTTGCTTCTGGTTCTATATCTATGAGCTTGTCATTTGGCCTCTTCAAAATGGAGCCAGTAGCTATCATAAGATTTCATTGTGCCAGGCATTTATTTGACCTGTTTAACTTATAGAAGTAGCAGTAGAATTTAAATATATATATATATATATATATATATATATATATATATATATAAAAGAGCATTCATGAAATAAGTAAAAAAGCAAAAGAGAAAAAGTTCAGAAGAAATAGACAAGAGCAAGCAATATTGCTATTATTTTGGTACCGTTGCATATGTGGGTTTTTGTTTTGTTTTGTTTTGTTTTGTTTTGCAGGGCAATGAGAGTTAAGTTATTTGCCCAGTCACACAGCTAGTAAATGTCAAGTGTCTGAGGCCCCACCCCACCCACAGAAGTTTAGTGAAGTCAGCTTGTGTTTTTGTCTTCATCCACAGCCAATACCCTGAAAGAGGTTGCATTTTTCATGCGCTTCAATTTGTACATATGGATAGCTCCTAGCTATCATGCTGAAAATAGTCTTGCCACAATGTGTGTTGACATAACCATAAAGTCCTGAAAAGAACCTGCTTCCCTGGAGAGTAACTAAGTCAAAACATTTCATCCTTTCCCTCTTTATGATAAAGTGTGCATTTCCTTTCAAAAGGCAAAATCCTCGTTCATTCAAGAGTTTCAATAGAACAACACGGAAAGGATCCCAGATGGCTAAATTTGGGATGCTGAAAAAAATTCAAGATGAGAATATGCCCTGGCTCTTGGCCAATGACATTTTCACTTGATGGTGAGTTAGATAAATCTTCATTCACTTTCAGCTCTTGGCTGAGGACATTTTATTCCTCTGGGAGAGATGAACAATAGTTGATACCCAGGTTTCTCTCCATAAAGCTTCCTTCACAACTTAAATAATCCATTTTGGTTCTATTACTGCTAGTTTAAAGATGGCTTCATGCTTGCTGACACTCCTTCAATGGATTGTTCAAGAAGTGTTTTCTACATTTCCCCTCTTCATGGGTTAGAGGAGCCTTTCTGACTATTCCTTAAACCTTGCTTACCCAGATAGTCCCTGTAGAGAGCCCCTGTAAAGAGGGGAACCCTCTGGTCAGAAGTTAAGGCAAGGGAAGAACCTTACCTTATCTGTCTGGGGACCCTGGAATCAAAACTATTTCAAAACCACAAAAAGAAAATGTTCCAAGATGTCTATTGTTTCTCTTAGAATAATAGATTTAGATGAGAATGGGACCTCAGGGATCATTGAGCCCAACCCCATCATGTTATAGATGCCAAAACTGTTGAAGTGATTTGCCCATTGTCACACAGCTAGAAAATAAAATAATAAAATAAATGACAGAATCAGCACTGTGCATTCATTTTGCTTCTCTAAGCTTATTTGTTAAGATATCTTTTTTTTTAATGAGGGGAAGGGGTGGGAAAGGCTAACATTAGTAATGCCCCACTAAAAGAAGACTTGTCACATTTTTATAAACAGATGACACTTTAGAAAGAAGTACAGACAAGCAGAGCAGCTTTGAAAGTAGCATATGGGGGCAGCTAGGTGGCACAGTGGATAAAGCACCAGCCCTGGATTCAGGAGTACCTGAGTTCAAATCTGACCTCAGACACTTGATGCTTACTGCTGTGTGACCCTGGGCAAGTCACTTAACCCCCATTGCCCCACAAAAAAAAAAGAAAATAGTATATGGAATTTATTATATACTTTAAAAATATCAAGCTATATGAAAAGGAAATTCATATTTTCATATAGAATCCTCTTTTAGTTTCTGCTATATGTATTAAAATGTTCTTTGGTTGATGTTTAAGATTAGGATTTAGAAATATATAAATGAATGAATAAAAATAATAAATGGGAGAGCCAATATTCAGTCATCTATTCTAAAACCATTGGTCTTGGGGTGGAGCCAAGATGGTGGAGGAAAGACAGTGACTTCCCAGAGCTCTCCCCAAGACCCCTCCAAATACCTTTAAATAGTGCCATAAGGCAATTCCTGGAGCAACTAAACTAAAGGACAAGGTGAAATATTTTTCTAGTCAAAGAAAAACTTATAAGGATGGCAGGAAAGGTTTGTCGTACCAGAGTGAGAGTGGAGTACAGTCCAGAACAGGCCACACCAGCACAGCCCCAGCCCCAGAGAACCAGGCATCTGAAGTCTCTGAATTAGCTGTGTTAGCAGCTGCTTCTGTAACTCAGTGAACGGACAGTGAGGGGATTGAGCAGTTGGCCAGGGAAAGATTACAGGGGTCTCTGCAGGCTTTGAGGTAGGACTCTGTTGTTTTGCCCATGCTCAGATCTAGGTCAAAGTCTTGGGTGGAGGTCCAAGGTGGGGGAGGAACACAAACACACAAAAGCTTGCAGCCACAGTGGAACAGAATTCTGTCCATACTTTCAAGGCAGGAAAGCAGGCCTGTGGTTGCTTGCAGACCAGAGAACAGGCCAGAAAAGTGGTGAACATACCTCTCTTTAAATCATACCACCTTGGAAGAACTAAGAACTTACAAATGCCTAGAAGTATCTCTGAAAACAGCTGATCAAACCCTGAAGCTTGGGACAGTGAACCCTCTACCCTGGAAGCAGTGCCCCACTTTAACAAAGAGTTAAAAGTCAAGAAATAGGTTGGGAAAATGAGCAAACAGAAAAAAATGCTGGCCCTAGAAAGTTTCTATGGTGACAAAGAAGATCAAAATACACGCTCAGAAGAAGATAACAAAGTCAAAGCTGCCACATCAAAAGCTTCCAAGAAAAATATGAATTGGTCTCAGGCCATAGAAGGTTCCAAAAGTATTGTGAAAATAAAGTAAGAGAGGTAGAGGAAAAAATGTAAAGAGAAATTAGAGCGATGAATGAAAATCATGAAAAAAGTCAACAGCTTGAAAAGCTGAATTGGCCAAAGCTCTCTAAAGAAAATAACTTTTTAAAAATTAGGATTGAGCAAATGGAAGCTAATGAATTTATGAGAAATCAAGAAACAATAAAGCAAAATCCAAAGAATGAAAAAATAGAAGGCAATGTGAAATATCTCATTGGAGAAACAACCGACCTGGAAAATAGATCCAGGAGAGATAATTTGAAAATTATTGGACTATCTAAAAGCCATGATCAAAAAAAGAGCCTAGACGTCATCTTCCAAGAAATTTTTAGGGAAAATTGCCCTGATATTCTAGAAGCAGAAGGTAAAATAGAAATTGAAAGAATCCATCAATCATCTCCTGAATGAAATCCCCAAATGAAAATTTCCAAGAATATTATAGCCAAATTCCAGAGCTTCCAGTTCAAGGAGAAAATATTGCAAGCAGCCAGAAAGAAACAATTCAAGTATGGCGGAGCCACAGTCAGAATAACACAAGATCTAGCAGCTTCTACATTAAAGGATCAAAGGGTTGGAACATGATATATTGGAGGGCAAAGAAACTGGGATTACAATCAAGAATCACCTACCCAGCAAAACTGAGTATAATCCCCAGGGGGTGGGGGTGGGGGGGTGTGGAAAGGGCATTCAATGAAAGAGAGGACTTTCAAGCATTCTTGATGAAAACACCTGAGCTGAATAGAATTTTTTTTTTTTTTTAGTGAGGCAATTGGGGTTAAGTAACTTGCCCAGGGTCACACAGCTAGTAAGTGTTAAGTGTCTGAGGCCGGATTTGAACCCAGGTACTCCTGACTCCAGGGCTGGTGCTCTATCCACTGCGCCACCTAGATGCCCCACTGAATAGAAAATTTGACTTTTAAATACAAGACCCTAGAGAAACATAAAAAGGTAAACAGGAAAAATAAATCATAAAGGATATTAAAAGATTAAACTGTTGAGGCAGCTAGGTGGTGCGGTGGATAAAGCACCGGCCCTGGATTCAGTAGGACCTGAGTTCAAATCTGGTCTCAGACACTTGACACTTACTAGCTGTGTCAACCTGGGCAAGTCACTTAACCCCAACTGCCTCACCAAAAATAAAAATTAAACTGTTTACATTCCTACATGGGAAAATGATACTTCTAACTTATAATAACTTTCTCATTATTAGAGAAGAAGGCACATGTGTGAGCTCAATATGAAGGAAGGATATCTTTAAAAAAATAAAATTAAGGGGTGAGATGAATGCACTGGGAGAAAAGTAAAGGGAGAGGTAATCCATCTTACCCTGCAGGAAAGTAGGAAGGGATGGGGATAAGGGGGAGGGGGGCTGAAAGATGGGAGGGAAGATTGGGAGAGGAGGAAATCAGAAGCAAAACATGTTCGAAGAGGAATAGGGTGAAAGAAGATGGAAAATAGAGTAAATGTCATGGGGAGGGAAAAGAATGGAAGGAAATACAGTTAGCTATATTAACCGTGAAAAAAATTTGAAGCAAGTTTGTCTGACAGGCCTCAGTTCTCAGACACATAGAGTAATGAGTCAAGTTTGATAAAATAAGAGCCATTCCCCAGTTGATATATGATCAAAAGGTACAAAGTTTTTAGCTGAAATAATCAAAGCTACCTAAAGCCATATGGAAAAAAATGCTCTAACTCACTATTGATTGAAGAGATGCATGTCAAAACAATTCTGGGGTACTACTCCATACCTATTGGATTGTATAATAGGCAGCAGAGGAAAATGACAAATGTTGTAGGGAATATGGGGAACATGAGACATTAATACACTCTTGGTAAAGTTGTAAACCGATTCAAACATTCTGTAGAGCAATTGGAACTATGGCCAAAGGGCTATAAAACCACACATACTCTTTGACCTAGTAATACCATTACTAGGTTGGTATCCAGAAAGAGATCAAATAAAAAGTTGAATTTGAAATTGAGAAGATGGCTATCACTTGGGGAATGGCTGAAAAATTGTGGGATGAGATTATGATGGAGCACTATTGTGCTATAAGAAATGATACTATCAGAAAAACCTGGAAAGACTTACTCGAGCTGATGCAAAGTGAAATGTACTGTATACAAAATGACAGCAATATTGTAAGATGATCTGCTGTGAATGATTTCATTATTTTCAGTGATACAATGATCTAAGACAACTCTGAAGGACTTATGAAAAATATAATCCATCTCCAGAGAAAGAACTGATAGTGTCTTAATAGAGATTGAAACATATATATATATATATATATACATATTTTTTTTAGTAAGGCAATTGGGGTTAAGTGACTTGCTGAGGGTCACAAAGCTGGTAAGTGTTAAGTGTCTGAGGCCAGATTTTAACTCAGGTCCTCCTGAGTCCAGGGCCGGTGCTCTATCCACTGCACCACCTAGCTGTCCTAAAACATAATCTTTTTAGTTCCTTTTTCTAAATTTTTTTCTGTTTTCTTTCACAACCTGACTAATGTGGAAATGTTTTGCACCACTACACATGTATAACTTATATCGAATTGCTTGAGTTCTTAAGGGTGGGGGTAGGAATGGGGAGGGAGGAAGAGAATTTGGAACAGAAAGTTTTAAAAAGCAATGTTGGGGCAGCTAGGTGGCACAGTGGATAGAGCACTGGCCCTGGAGTCAGGAGGACCTGAGTTCAAATCCAGCCTCAGACACTTGACACTTACTAGCTGTGTAACCCTGGGCAAGTCAATTAACCCCAATTGCCTCACCCCCCAAAAAAATCCATGTAATTTGGGGAAAAATAAAATTCTAAACACCTAAAAAAAAAAAAGAACTGAGAAAAGTATGGCAAACAGAGGGGAAATAACTTGCCCAGGGTCACATAGCTAGGAAGTGTCTGAGGATGGATTTGAGCTTGAGTCTTCCTGACTTGAAATCTAAAATTCTATCCACATCAATATCTAGCTACCTCTTTCAATAACATATCTAAATGAGAATAAAAAATAATAATAGCTACGGGACGGCTAGGTGGCATAGTGGATAAAGCACTGGCCCTGGATTCAGGAGTACCTGAGTTCAAATCCGGCCTCAGACACTTGACACTTACTAGCTGTGTGACCCTGGGCAAGTCACTTAACCCCCATTGCCCCGCAAAAACAAAAACAAAAAACAAATAATAATAGCTAATAGCTAAAACCATTGGTGACTCCAGTACACAATGCTCTATTCATAATTCTGCATTTTAAAAGTATCTGTTTTGTTCTCGTTTTGGGCTGGGGAGGGTTTCCTAGGATCACAGATGTATAGCTTAGAAGCCATCAAACCCAACATCCTTTCCCACAGATGACTAAAGTGAGGCCCAGAGATGCTCAGTGTCCTACCCAAGGTTACATGTGCAGTAAGTGACAGGATTGAGATTTGAACCTAATTCTTCCCACTTCAAAGAATGAATTCATTTGTTTATAATGTTCTGCTCTCCTCCTCATGGAGATGAGGTGAGGGAGAAACGGCAATGTTCAACAGTCCTCTTGGAAACTTCTACTGATATAACCCACCTTCATTCTTTTCTATTCTGTTGTTGCTGCCTTACCATCCCTCTCTTTCCCTTCCATTTGGTCTCCTGCCTTGGGCCACAGGCAGGAAAGGGTACAGAGAATGTCCCCAAAGTGTTGTTAGGACAGGACAGAGATAATTTTCAAGTTAGGCAAAGAGTATTCATTCAAAAAATATTTGTGGACTGATTGCTCCATCAGTTTAGTCTGATCCCCTATTATTAGAAGGCAGAGATAAAGCAGAGCTCAGTAACATGGAGCTGCCCCTCCCTCAGAACTATTGGTTAATCTGGGGGCCACCAAGCATTTACCTAAATTCCCATGGAGCTACTATGAATCTATCAACAAGTTGGAACTAGTTTGAAACCTTTTGTACACATTTGTATGGAGGATTTCAAAGTGTAACCTGTAAAGTTTGGCCTATTTCCTATATAGTAGCTTCCAGGGTTAGAATAAAAAACACACCCTTGGTTTGTGTTGAAGTAGACTCAGCGAGCTTTCCCAGGAGCCTCAGTGATGACTTGCACTTTTCTGGGGAAAGGAGGAAGAAACACCTAGAAATTCTGCTTAATGTCTGGTCACTAAAGAAATCTGCAAACTTCTCCTTTTTGTAATTGTGCCATTTTTTTTAAAGTGGAGAATGAATTGCCTTATAGGGGCCATCCGAGAAAGCAAAAAGAGCTTCAGGGACTCCAAAGATATAGTAACTCGTTGATTGTGTTTATTTTTTTAAATGACAAACATCATCACTAGCAGCTTCTGACCATGTGGTGGTCTAGTGCTAAAAAATATCTTGGCATTTTAGTATAATGAGTAAACCCTTCATGATGCCGTGGGGCAGATGTTATGTCAGGTAAAAGAAGAGAAAGTTTTCAGCTGGTCTTCTCTTGTCTACAACTCTCCCATGTGGCAAGTAGTATATCCCATCTTGAGTTTCTGGGTGATGGTGGTGTTGGGAAAGGACACTCCTACATGAAGCATGGATTCAACTAAGTGGCTTTCTTTTCCTCTTTATGTTTCCTTAGGAATAATCTAGTCTAACTTCTTAGATGAGAAAACTGAGGCCCCGAGAGGTCAAATGACTTATTCAAATTGAGATCTGAGTGAAAGTTGCCAAATGTCTTGTTCGAACTAGAATTTAAACCCAGGTCCTCTGACTCCAAATCCGAATTCCTTTCAGCTGTACCACACTGTTCGAGATGTCTATGTTGCTGAGCCATTGAAAACAATGGCTAGTCTAGCATAGTTTAGTGTTTATTAGGGCATGGGTAAGGCCAGCCATCACTGGAGTATCTAGAATGCAAGATTTTCTGTCCGAATCCTGATTTGACATTCATGATCAAGTTCTACCTTCTCTGAAACTCAGTTTTTTCAACCACAAATGGAGTCAATAACCCTGTAGTAACTACTTCACTTGTTTGCTGTGAGGATCGTGTGAGGTTATGTCTATGTTTTGCAAACTCAAAAGTGATATTTAAATTTTTATTATTATTATTATTATTATTATTATTATTGCAATTCCATTATTGACAGCCCAAGTAACTTTCCACATGTCTACCCATCAGTAAGCTTAGATTTATGGCTTTAAAAATTACTCCTAGCAAGCTCAATAATCCAGAAAATAACCAAGAACGAAGTAAGCAAAGAATTTTCTGAGTAGCAAGTAACATGAAATCAATTTATTTTGTAAAAGAGTACTACCACTTTTACTTAGTCTATTGATGCAATATTGTATGTAAAAATAAGCTTAGTGGGGCAGCTAGGTAGCGCCGTGGATAGAGCACCAGCCCTGGATTCAGGAGGACCTGAGTTCAAATGCGACCTCAGACACTTGACATTTACTAGCTGTGTGACCCTGGGCAAGTCACTTAACCCCAATTGCCTCACCAAAAAATAAATAAAAATAAGCTTAGTGAATTAATAAGTTACTTATGTTTTCCCCTGGAAGTGTTCAGTTTTTTGTTAGAACAGATAGCAGATTAGAAGCAACCACAAAATAAAGGTGGGGTTACTAGGAGTTTTTACACGGTTAAGTACCAATGAGAGAATAAATAATACAGTCTGGGGCCAGTTAGTATAGGGGCAAACAGTACTACAAAACTAAACATTCATTATTATACATCATACATCATTATAATATAGAAGAGAAGAATTAATCTACATAGTATTGATCCTGAGTCGTGAATATCCCTTGAGGAATATCAGGGAAGTGTGTGAGACCCTGAATAAATCACCATTTTTATCTCTCCACTGCTCAACTTTAATATCCTGGTGGTATAAGACCAAAATGAACATCAAAGGAAATCTTGAAGGGGAAAAAAATAATAAAACATATAGCACAAGGAAACTCTTATGGCACTAGGACAAAGCATTTTGCTATAAAATCCAGGAAAAGGAGAATTTAGGATTTGATTTCATGTATGTATATTTATATACGTGTTTCTTTTTTTAAATCACCTCTCCTTCCTCTACCCTATTTGCCTCCAATAGACTGGTTGGTATAGTTCCCCTGATTCCCACCACATTTACCCTAATCTCCAGAATCCAAAAGACTGTTAAGCACCAAGAAATCCATATAAGTTTAAATTCTGTTTTGTAAATTCAGTTCACTGAATTATTTTTATTCTAAAAACACACCAAATAAAATGAGCATTTCACATGTAAGGTAGACTATATTTTGAATGTATTCTCAATTCAACATAAAATTTTCAAAGCTGATTTTGATTATTTCTGATCTTTTTGTATTATTTGTTATTAAAAAACATACTTCAATAATCCTCTATATTTTCTTTTCTTTTTCTTTTTTTTGTGGGGGGGGGGGATTACTCTGTCCTTATTCCCCTCTTTCCTTCTTATTTATCTCTAAACTGAAAACAAAAAATAAAAATAAAATTCTTGCAACAAAAATGCAGTTAAGCAAAACAAATTCCCATAGTGGCTATATCCATAAATATATGTCTCTACATTCTGCACATTGAATTCATCACCTCTCTGTCAGAAAATGAGGGGCACACTTTTTCATTGATCGTCCAGAATCATGATCGTTTTCATAGGCTTTAGAAAGATTCTCATCAAAAAATATATTATGATAAAGAGAACACGTGATGCTTAACTGGACCAGGAATCAGAAGACCTGGATTTCAAATCCAGGTCTGTGACCTTGGGCAAGTAATTCAATCTCTCTGAGTTACTCTTCTTTAAAATAGAAATGACATCTGTCCTGCCCACCTCTCAGGGTTGATTTGAGGATCCAAAGAAAAGATCTACATGAAACATTTCTCTTCTCAAGGCAGAGATGGTAAACTCTTGGTAAAGAAAATTGCATGTGGTCCTGGGCACAGTGGCTTCCGGTTTGTCTTGCTTGTTTTTCTTTATCATGAAAACAGTTTTCAATGATGTGGATTATATTGGGAAATGACAAGGTGTAAAAAAAGGCATCAATAAACCTTTTAAAATGCTGGTAAAAGAGGTTTGTGGGGCAGCTAGGTGGCACAGTGGAGTCAGGAGGACCTGAGTTCAAAATCCAGCCTCAGACACTTAACACTTATTAGCTGTGTGACTCTAGGAAAATTGCTTAACCCCAATTGCCTCATCAAAAAAAAAATTAAATTAAAAAAGAGGTTTGTAAACTTCTATACACTGAAAAAAATTAAAATGCTGTTCATTTTTTCAGCAAAAAATTACAGAACACCTAAGAGCTTCCTGTCTGCATCTGAAGGGCTTGGGCTCTCACGTCTCCTCAACAAAATGAGGTGACTCTACCACAGAATAGAAGGGACTCTTACACTCTAAGCCAAATACAGTTTGGGACCTTAAGCAGGAAGGGACTCTCAGAACACCTTGATGCATAGGGGAACACAAACGGCGTGAGTCTCTTAGCATGTTCGTGTGGGTCTGCAATTATGTTGTGCTACTGCAGAGTCTTCACAACTAACACCAATAAAGGAGCTGACCATGATAATCTGTGACCTAGATTCTGTCAGAGCTGCATATCTGACTGTATGGGTTGAGTTTATTCCCACATCTCTGAGGTGCATGTCCCACTGGGGGCAGTGGGATTCAATACCATCCCTATGTCAGCACTGACCTAGGCAGACCTATTTTCCTTTACCTTGATGCTCACAAGGCACTTTTATCATCCAATGGAAAGCACAATTTCACTGGATGTCATCTCATTCTCCTTCCTTCCCTTCCCACCTGTAAGGGTTTTGTACATTTTAGCTTAAAATGGAAGCTGAGCTTTTGGACCAAGTCCCTGACATTTTCTGACCTGTCTGTAGAGATGGATTCCTGACTCACTCACTCACCCTCACCTACTCTTGCCAGCCTCTGATGATTTCTCTGCCCTGTTGACTATGGTTTTCCTCTACTCTTTCTTTGGCTCTTGTGTTCCTAGATCCTACCCATTTATAAAACCCTGTTTGCTTTGATCTCCAGTGGGTATGGTCTGTGACTATCACTTGTTGTCTGGTTATTAACCAATAGTGATTTGGCTTCCTGGGCCCTAACATCCCACCTTGTGTCCATTTTCTGCAGTCATCAACATGAGTGACATAATGGCTAAAGCCTTGTATTTTTTATATGTTTTTCATGCCTTACCATCCGCTAAGCTTCTAAGGAGGAATCAAATCTTTGTCCTTCCTCAAAAGCTCCCCACCATGCCTGACACTATAAGACATAAACCTACCACTGCTATTATCCTCACATTAAAAAGTGCAGTAAACTGAGGCATAAATCTGGTAGTCAGGTGGATAAGCAGGAAGAAGGTGGTCAGCCCTAATGCCCCATCTTTATTTCTCATCTAGGCCCAACCCAATGTGATGCTTTGGTTGGAGGTGTGTTGATCTGACCCAGTTGAGGAAAGCATGATCGTGAACCACTCCCAGCTTAATTTTCTTTGTTTCACTATAATCATACTCCCACACCCCTTACTGTCCCAACAAGCCAATTCCACCTTCACCTTGGTCTCAGAGAAAATCAGTAGCTTAGCTAGTTATAAAGAAGCTAAGAACAGAGAAGGAATCTCTGAATGGAGGGGTGCCAGTGACTATGGATAGGTGGCATAGTGTATAGAAAGCTGGGCCTACAGTCAGGAAGACCCAAGATCATTGTTTTCTGGCACCCTCTTCATCACCTTTCCCCCTACACACAAACACACACACACACACCCCTGGACTAATTAGGCTACTTTTTTTTTGCTCCATCCTTGAGAGGAAAAAAAATTCTGGATAATTATTCAGGTATAATTGCTAGATTAAGGGTGAAATTGCTCTCCCAAGCAGTTCTCTAGCACTCCAAACCCATTGCCTATTTGGTCTATATCCTTTGGGTCCTAAACCCAGAAAACTTTTAAATTCTTTTTCTGGGCATTTAGGGTCCCAAGATTTTCTTACTAGCTCTTCCTCTTCAATATAATTCCTTCCTCATCAATTACTTAATTGTTCATATTTTTTATTTAGACTCCAAAATGTTTTAAATCATGCTGGTAAATTTCTGATCCTTCCCCAAATGAGCATTCACCCCACAAAAGGAAGCATATTTGCATTACACATACATGTCATAGCTATATGTATGTATATATGAATGTGTATATTTACTGTATGTGTCTCTATATTATAACATGTATCGCACACATACACATATTAGATATGTGTATATATATATAACTTATAATTCAACTATAATTCACAAGAATTGGGGGAGGAGCCTATTTATAGCTAGTTCTGCCGCTTCATTCTCCCCTAAAGCTCCCCTTTCCCTTAGAGATCCCAATAAGCCTTCTATTCTATTCACTCAGAATAAATTATAATTTACCCTGAGCCAGTCATCAAATGAACACTTCTAAAGGTAACTAAGTTCACTGTAGGAGTTGTCTTTGAGATTAGCATTAGAATCCAAGAGACATCTTGGAGAGGCAGGAAAGTTATTTTCTCTTTCAGGCTTTTCAATCTAACAAAATTAGAGACAAATCCATATTTACAAGAGAAGTACTATTTACCATCTGCACATTATGAATGTCTGATTCAGGGGAAAATCTGTCGTTCACACCAATCTGCAGAGAACTTGGCAGCCTGGCAGATTTCATTCCTCTGGAGGGCTTCATCAATAGTGATAGAGACAAAAACATCCTGCTGAGAACCTATTCATGGATGGTGCCATTTGGTTAACTTGCTCTCTAAATCAAGAACTCTGCTTCCATTTTGGGCTGAAATTTCCATGACTGGTTTAGGTGGGAGGGAAGGGGAATGGGAAGGCATCCACTAAAGGAATGCTTTCCATCAGAGGCTTGAAAGTGCTTTGTAATCCTCCAGAGATGACTATAACTCAAATACTCAAGAATGATCATCTGATAGCAAGTCATACCAACACATAGCAGGACAAGAAATTGTAGCACAAAGCAGCCAGGGAGGTAACATAGGATATCCAAACCTAGGCAAATATTAGGCAAAGCTACTGCCTACAATGTACGTCTTAAATTAACCTAAAAGGAATTATCAATGGAAGAGGAGGAAGTAATTCTTCCACATGTGATCTTAGGCTTCAATTGCAGACCATAATGTCTCATTCTTCAGAATTTGTCAGCTAGGCATTTAATACCATGAATGAAAGGACATTTATGGGTATTTGAATTTATTAGAGCTGGCTATGACTGAGTATGTGTGTGTGCATGTGATTGTATGTGTATGAATTTACACACACATATAATGTGTGTATATGTATGTATATATATATTGATAACTTTCAATGAATATATACACAAATATGCATATTTATATATTTCAGTAACCTTCAAGGCCATTAATTAACCTGCATTCATTCTATCTCTATGTTGTGAGAAGTGTCAAAGAGATTTCAAAATCCTCCCCCTGTTCAGATAAGGAAACTGAGAAACCCTGAAGTATATGACTTTCTGTAAATCACACGGAAATTCAGAAATAGATAAGCTACTTTTTGAGAAAACATCCTCCCCAAGGCCTAACGAAAGTCAGGGGTTACAGGCAAAATTGCAATTACTCCATACTTAGTTCTCTATATTTCTGTAGTGAGTATTTTTAATTTAAAAAATACACTCAGGGTATATACATATATGTTTTCATTCACTGACTTATTTTTCTATTCATATAATAAACATTTATTGAGCGCCTCCTATGTACAAAGTACTGTGTCAAATGTTAGAGGAGATATAAAGATGAATGATATATGGTCCCTGCCTCAAAGAGTTTGCCTTTTATTTTCCTTTTATTTTCTTTTTTTTTGGGGGGGGTGGCAGGTCAGTGAGGGTTAAGTGACTTGCCCAGGGTCACACAGCTAGTAAGTGTCAAGTGTCTGAGACCGGATTTGAACTTAGGTCCTTCTGAATCCAGGGCCAGTGCTTTATCCATTGTGCCACCTAGATGACCCTGCCCTTTATTTTCAATGCTTATGAGATAATGTCCAAGTTATTGAGTTTGG
The DNA here is from genome assembly GCF_019393635.1 of Dromiciops gliroides. Classification (NCBI taxonomy): domain Eukaryota; kingdom Metazoa; phylum Chordata; class Mammalia; order Microbiotheria; family Microbiotheriidae; genus Dromiciops; species Dromiciops gliroides. The sequence continues at coordinate 145,206,927 of NC_057865.1, forward strand.
CATTCAAGTCTTCATAACCCAATTCTAGGGAAGACAATATGACATAATAGAAAAAAGAATAGATTTGGAATCAAAAGAACTGCATTCAGATTCTAAATCTGCCACTTACTATCTATGCATGTGTGGGTAAATCATGGACCTCAGTTTACTTAGTTATAAAATGCGCAGATTGGAATAAATGATCTATAAGGTTCCTTCTAGCATATATATGTATGTATGTATATATGTATACACATATGTGTATATATCTGAATGAATGATATAAAATCTTATATCTTTCCAGTTTCTAGTATACTACTCCTCTACATGAACTTCATCTTATTCCACTCAATGTCCCCCAAATGTTGCGTACTTATTCACCTCTATGCCTTTGTTCATGCCAGTCCTCTACCAAGAACAGAATGCCCATTGTTCTATATCTAACCACAAACCCCACCGATTCTTTAAGGCTCAGCCTAAATTCTACCTCATGGTGAAGCCCTTTCAGACTATCCCAACACATCTGTCCCTTGTATTCCTATATATTGTATATACTGTTCATTTTGCATTTATGGGTTTATATTATTCATTAGAGTTTATGTTTATATATCTTTGACTATAAATTATTTAAAGGCATGGCCAGTGTTTCGTTTTTCTGTGTGTACACATATCTAGCATAATGTCTTGCATGTAGAAAGTGCCTGATAGGCATGGTAATTATTGCTGATCAATTGGTGAGTGTTTAGCCTATACACAGGGGATAAAGAAACTCTTTTCATCTTGTTATGGACCCATGAGTTATAGGTGGATGAAAGTATGAGGAGACAGAATGCTCCTGGACCTGAGATATCATCATTGACAGCAGCCAAGATCATGATTCCTAACTCTTTTGGAGTTATGGCACCCTATTGTTGGTTTCCTTGTGAGATGTTTCCCCACCAATTTCCTGAGCTTAAATCCAGTTCAATTTTTGCCCCTGCCTAACCTTTATTTATGTTACGGGGAAAAGAAAAGTACCTTTCAAATGAGCTACATCACACCCAGGCCAAATGACTGGGGGTGTTATTATTTATGTAAGCAAATAAAGTAAAAACTGGCTAAGTAATATCACAAAAATATACTCCCTGGGAATTTTTTTTTCACTACTTAGCCTCAAATTCTTATCTTGGCTCCTTCTGGTGGCATTGATTCAGCTCTACCTCTGAGCCAGGGATCATATGAAGCCACAGTTGGCACAATACTATGTGATGAAATGACCCTGTCTGATCATTGAGGGAGTGATTATATGCTAATAATTCCACAGACCCATAAAAATTGTATTGTGGTAGATTTTTTTTTTGCATGTTGTGGTAAATTTTGCAACAAAATAGATTTCAGGATGGAGACAAATAGGGCCAGGGATTAAGCACCCTGAGTTAAGGGAAGATTATGATTTCCAAGTGAAGATAGGAAAAGGCATCAATTGTGTCTATTAGTTTAGCTCAGTCACAGCCGAGAGGTAGGGATAGGCTGCCTAGGAGTTTAAGTCCCAAACTAAAGATCAAATCTGATGAGACAGAGTGTGAAGCCATGTAAGAGAGATGCAGAAGGGGGCAGCTAGGTGGCATGGTGAATAGAGCACTGGCCCTGGAGTCAGGAGGACCTGAGTTCAAATCTGACCTCAGACACTTGACACTTACTAGCTGTGTGACCCTGGGCAAGTCACTTAACCCCAATTGCCTCACCAAAAAGAGAGAGAGAGAGAGAGAGAGAGAGAGAGAGAGAGAGAGAGAGAGAGAGAGAGAGAGAGAAATGCAGAGATCCCAATCTCAGATGGTACCTGGTGTGAGCCTGGGCCATGCAGCTCATGGTCTAGACAGACTAAGATGGGATAGTGACCAGATGTGGGATTTCATTTGTGTAGGGAGCTTTTAGATGAAGAAATTCCCTCCATCGATATAGTTTGGCGACATCTCAAGTCTTAGAGAATTGTGTAGAGCATAACATGTTAGGTGGCTTGCTCATGGTCACCCAACTAGTATATGTCAGAAACAGGACTTGAAACCCAGTTCTCCTTGCTCCAATGGTGGTTCTCTATCCACTGTGCAACACTGCCAAGGAGGCCAAAAAGATCCTGCTAGTAGTATTTGTTATGGGGATGAGTCAGAAGATGAAGAAATGAAACAAGGTATGATAGGGATTAGAGAATGAATCATTCCAGATAAGGGCTAAAGGAGGCATTAACAACAAGTATTTATTTATTTATTTGTTTGTTTATTCATTCATTCATTTATTTATTTACTTTGCTGGGCAATGAGGGTTAAGTGACTTGCCCAGGGTCACACAGCTAGTAAGTGTCAAGTGTCTGAGGCTAAATTTGAACTCAGGTCCTCTTGAATCCAAGGCCAGTGCTTTATCCACTGCGCCACCTAGCTGCCCCCTACAACAAGCATTTATTAAGTGCCTCCTATGTGTCAGGCATAGTGCTAAGCCATTTTACCGATGAGGAAACTGAGGTGGAGAAAGGTTAAGTGACTTAGGGTCACATGGCTACTAAGTATCTAAGGTAAGATTCAAACTCAGGTCTCATTTATAGTGTTCTTTCCATTACATAATCTAGATGCTTTTATAGTATTTCATAGCAAATCCTTTTAAAAACACTTAACAAATTTGTGTACTGGTATCAGAGTAAGATTAGGGAGGTAGAATAAGGGGTAGATACCTAGTCCTCCAGGCATCTAGGTAGCATAATGGATAGAATGCTGGGCCTGGAGTCAGGAAGATGAGTTCAAATCCAGCATCCAAATACCTACTAGTTGTATGATCCTAGGCAAGTCATTGAAGCTATGCTTGCCTCAATTTCCTCAACTGTGATTAGTACCTTCCTCCCAGGGTTGTTATGAAAATCAAATGAGATAATATTTCTAATGTTCCAGACATATGGTAGGCATTTAAATGCTTGTTCCCTTCACCTTCCTACCCCCACCCACCTAGCAAAGAACATCTCTGTGATCTTATCTTTACAAGCAGGGCTAGGGTATTAAATCAAGAGGAAACTAGAGGAAGAAGAAAGAATGAGGGTCAGAAGTCCGTCGCACCCTGTGATACCAACCCTGGAGTAATGTAAAACTTTGAGCAGAGCTAGGACACTTAGGGAGGATAGGGGAAGGGATAGGATGTGAAGCCAGAAATACCAATTGATGCACAACTTGGGCCAGGTAAGTACATCAAAAATACTGCCATCATTTTCAGGGTATTTTTGTGTCTACTCATCAAAGCTCTCAGCTCATGCTGCCACCTACTTAGCCACCACTTTCCTTCACTCTGCAGCTATCAAATTGCTATGCAAGTGCCATTATCTAAGTGAGCAGCTTGATTGGAATGGATCAAAGGTAATTTTAAAAACCAAAAGCATTGTTTGCTATGACACAGACTTCACTTTCCATTCAATCCCTGGACCTGGCCTTTTCTTCCCCATCCCCTTACCTTTCTGTCTCTGTCTCTGTTTCTATCTCTTCTGTCTCTATATTCTAACTCCCTCTCTGTTTTTGTCTCTGTCCCTGCCTCTCTTACACACACACAAACACACACACCCTTCAATCTAGAGATGAGAGCTGGCCTGGATAATCTGTGTCTGCCTGTGAAAAGAAGAAGGATACACACAGTTAACTCACAACTGGTTTGGAAAGTGACGTAAAAAACTGATTCTTCTAGTCACAAACCACGCTGATAAATAGGGTACCAAGGTCCAAGAAAGCTGCTCCTCCAAATTTGCAAATTTTCTGCTTTTCAGTCTGTCCTTAAAACCCTTGTCCTGGATCAAGGAGGAAGCTAGGTGGCACAGTGGATAAAGCACCAACCATGGATTCAGGAGGACCTGAGTTCAAATCTGGCCTCAGACACTTGACACTTAAAGTCACTTAACCCCAATTGCCTCACCAAAAAAAAAAAGAGAGAGAGAGAGAAAGAGATAGAAAACCCTTACCCTGGATCAGGACACTGATAAAATGTCCCACAAGCTAATGCCCACACGACACTCTTAACTGTCATAAATCTAACACCGACAGCAGCAGGTGGACAGGTGTGACACGGGGTGCTGTTGTGTCCCCCTCCAAGCCCCTTCTCTTTGATCTTCCCAAAAAAACCATGTTTAGTAACCAATATCCCACAATCTTGTTACCCCATAAGTCTGTCAATCAAATCCAACATCATACCGAAGAGGCTTCTTGAACATAATTGCTTTGCCCCTCTGTCTTTCTTTCTGGGTGAAGATATTATCTTATGCTATATGAGAAATAGTTGAGCAGAGACCTAATGACCACCCATCAGGGATGGAATTGTAAACTGAAGTCCAGAGGGGTTAAAGATACACTCAAGGTCACACAGGTTCTAAGGAGCAGAATTAGGACTTGAAGCCAGTCACCTGACTCTTAATCCTGTATTCTTGCTTCTGCATCACAGCTAATTCTATAGCTCTGCTTTTCTATCTTCCAACTTGGCCACTTTAGCGTAGCCAGTTCTATTCCTGGCTTGAAGCATTCTCTAAGGGAGGAGCTGATTAAAATCCCCCCAATTGGTTACATGATGGCCAGCCTTCTAGTCATAAGCCTCTCCAAACATAGCTAGAATGATTTTGGGGGGGGGGCGATAACAGGCATCAGGCCGGTGATTGAAGTTTTTCCAGGATGGAAGGGCCTGCCAGGGCTTGTACTCACTCTGATGCCATGGCTTTTGAGGACTGAGATTTACCTCCCTGCCAGAATTTGTCATTGAAGTAGGATTTCAATAGAGGAACCCAAGAGAACTCAGGTGAATTTAATGTTTAATCTTGTCTTTTTGAAGTTTCTGGCCTACCTGGTTTTGTGCTGCCTATTTTCTTTAATATTGTCTCTGAGGTGTTCCAACTCCCACATCTTATAGGGCTTTCATAGTTTCCACTTCCATTCCCTTCCCCATTATAGATCTTGAGCCTGGATTTCCTTCCCAGATCTACTTAGAGAGAAGGGTCAACACTGCATCTAGTTAAAATTATTCCTACTCTAATACCCCGTTTCCTTACACCCAGTTCTCTCCTTCCTCCAAAAGGAAGCTCTATCTTAGAGAGTATTTTAATCAACTCCTTTCCTCAGTTACAGCAGGAGGGAAAAGGTTATAGAGCTGGAAGAGACCTGTTGAGGGAAGGCCTGACACTGGCACCTGGTTAGTTCTGGTTTGATGTTGGGATGAAATGAGGCACTTGTAGGTCATTGAACAGTTAACAAAAGGGGGTTTACTTATTCCTAACACAGCAGAGAAATGCATCAAGGATACTGAATAGCTTCCAGAGAGTCTCCTCTCTTCTCCATATTTGAGTCTGGTCAGCAGTACAGCTAGGGTAACTCATAATCTTAGAGAATACACCAAGTCAGCTAGGTGGCCCAGGGCATAGAGCATAAGGCATAGAGCCTCAAGTCAGAAAGACCTGAGTTCAGATTTTGACTCAGATTTTGACTCCTTGTGTGACTCTGAATAAGTTATTTAATCTCCATTTGCCTAAGGTTTCCCTAATATAAAGTAGAGATAGTAATAGCCTAACTCCCAGGATTGTTTTTAGGATCAAATGATATAACATTTGTAAAGAGTTCAGTGTCTGGCAAATAGCGGGTGTTCAATAAATATTTATTTCCTTCCTTCCTGTTTTTAGTATCCTTTCAGGGATTCTTGAAATATTAATTTCTTTCCTTTCTGTTAGTGTCTGTTGTGTCAAAAACAACATGAATCAATATTTTTTTTTCAGTTCTCACAGCAATAAAAATGTTTAACATTGAAAGTCATCTAAGAACAGTCTCTGCCCACCATCTTTCACCCACAAGCCACACAGCCCTCCCAGGTAAGGTCCTACAGAGACACCTGAGCTGCAGGTGCGGCCCTAGACTAAGAGTCTCTCGATTGACTGCTGGACGGACTAAATCTGAGGCTTCAATTGGGAGCCTTCTTTGATGGTGACGGAGCACGTGATGACCGACCGGAAGATGCCACAAGCCCGCCCCAGTGCCTGCTTGGAGCGCACGAACACGCAGGGGACGTTCTTGTCAGATACAGCAGCGGGCTCGGTATCGGCATCACGATGAACTCCGAGATGCCTCTGTTGAGGGTTTTGGTGGCTTCGTTGGCGCCCTTCTGCAGTTGCTTGTAGTTACAGGACTGCTGTACCAGGTCCAGCAGCTTTTTGGTGAGCTGGGCATCTGCCAATGGGTAAACTTCGGGGTTCACTTCGGCCTCAGTCATCCTCGCGATCCTGCCGTCCGGTCCCCTCTTCGGAAGAGCGCTGGAATCGCTGGAGCACGAGTCCTCTCGGCTCAGAAGCTTCACGGAGGATGTCTGGAGTGGACGATAATTTTTTTTTTTAAGTAATGGTAAATAAGAGAATGGCCCCAGCTTATCAGGTTGTGGGGAGAAGTTATGGAAGGAAGTCAGTCAATCAATCAATCAACATTTATTAAGTACCTACTGGTGCCAAGCATTATGCTAAGCACTGGAGATACAAAAGGTGTCAAAAGACAGTCCCTGCCCTCAAGGTGCTCACAAGCTAATGGGGTAGATAACATGCAATGTGTGTATGTATTGCATGTATACACACACAAAAACAAAGGATAAATAGAACATAAGAGAGGGAAAGCAATAGAATCAAGAGGAGTTCAGAAAGACTTCAAAGCATGAATGAGAGCCTTTCAGGATGAGAAAGTATACATGGGTCTTATTCTTGAAGAGAGTATGGACTTTGAAATCTTGAAGTAGTGCTAAAATATATGAGAATGGAAAGAATTATATCCACTATTTAGATCATCCCAAAACGCTTAGTGAAGTTTAAAGCTATTAAAGCTTTTGGGACCCCCTATATACTGAGTTTTTTATCTGAACTACACGCACATTTGAAAAGGTATATTCCTTTAGACTTAGTGAAGCTGGAGGTCAGAGGGATAAAAACAGGCTTTGAGATATCAAATGGAAACTCAGATATAAAGGAAGCTACACACATACACACCTTTAAAAAAAATCTGAGGCTTAAATAACTCAAATGCATATAAAAAGACCAAAAATGAACCCTTAGAGCAGGGCTAGGCAGACAAATGTAGGGCCAAATTCAGGCTAGCCTATTTTTATACAGCCAGTGAGCTAAGAGTGGTTTTTTCTTTGTTAAATATAATAAAACTTTATTTAAAAATCTAAAAACCAGTCTTAGCTTGTATGAGGCATACAAAAAAGACAGAGATTCAATTTGGCCCACAGCCCATAGTTTGTCACCCCACCACAAGCACAGATCACCTTTATCCCCAACTGATCATCTGCATAAGACTCCAAAGGGAATCTAGGAAGTACATATATTTGACTCCTCACCTTAAATAAAGGCAGAGTCCTTCACTCTAGGAACTTCCTTAATCAGGTAGAATCGTCTACTTAGAGGCTAGACCTCTCCCATTTCTTGTCTGAAGGTGCCAAGCTCAGAGTCAAGCCCCTGAGGGAATTAAAGAAGAGAGAGTTCTGCCAACTGTGGGGCTGTTTGCCCTTGCTGAAAGGAGCACTATAACACTGTGTTAGAAGAGAGTACGGTAACACCCAGCTGAGCCAAAGTGAGCCTAGGAAGTCTCAAGGATCACCCCTTCCCTATAGAAGACCCAGTAAAGGATCGGGTTGCCCAGCTCATCCCTGATGAAGAGCCAGCTCAGCACCTTTCTTGTAGTACTGGATTGATTTATGCAGATTACCAATCCATCAGAGGTTTTGAGAAGCCAATTCAACCAGGCAGAGTAGAAACTCAATTGATAACCTGCCGTGCAGTGATTTCATGACTACTTCACAAATTTTAAAAGGACATGGAGGCCCTCTAATTCTAGAGCTGTGGGTTGCCCTACAGCATTTGTTGGTTGTGAGAATGAACCCCCAAAACTGAAATAGTTTTTACAAAGAAATTGATTTGGTCATTTAGTAAAGGGGAGAAATGGGAAAAAGGTGCAGCTCACTCGCATCTTTCTGAAGTTACCTTATAGTGAGTTTGGACAAGGGTATAAGGACATCTGCCTGATTGGCTTCACTTATGCAGTAAGTTTTCTCCAGAGAAGGGCAGTTTGAGATATATATCAGCAGGTAAGACAATCTAATTTGGGGAACCCAAAATATGTTTTAAGTGGCCCCAAAACAAGACCTAAGTGAACTCAAAACAAACCCTGGGTGGGATCTCATCATTCTTTGTAGCCATCTGGGTTTCCTGGAGTTTCTCTGAGATTAGCCTGACCTCTACAGTAAACTTTTAGGGTGAGACAATTTTCTAGTCACATAAATCTAGGTTCAAGCAATATTACCAAGTGATATATAATAAAGTATTTTTCTACAATTTTCTCTACAAATGTTCTCTATAGGCATGTTCCCTATAAATATGTGTCATTTCTATTTAAATATAAATTTGTGCCCACTCTTTCCCCCATGGACTCTCTGTGTGAGAGAATGTGTCTCATGTAATCTGGAGAGAATAATTTAGCAATTGTTTTTGTTCTGACCAGAAATTCTGAGGGTTTTCTCCTCCCATATTGATTCTTCTGTGTAGGCAAACTAGGTCATCTTTTGCTTTCATTCTTACCTAGTCTTTAATTGCTGAATGGGTGTTGCCCCAGACAAACTAAGACCTGGGAAAGACCTTAGCTTAAAAAGGTCAAGGTCACCCACTGCATTTGGAGCCATCTCTGGTTGACCTGACCCTTGCCACTGAACTCCAATGACTGTGGAAGAGAGAATGAGGCTGATTAACTTGCAAGTCAACCCTCCTGATGTCATTGGTCCTCTTCAAGAACAAAGGATGAACAACAATTTTGCTATGCCATTTGAGTCTTTTCTTAAAAGATAATTGAATGTACTGGTTGGTTGTTAAAGAAAAACACACCCTAATAGGGAGGCTCATGAGCTATGGTGTAGGAGGATAACCTACAGGGTTGTACTTGGAAACTTTAACAGTAGTACCAACTGATCTTTGGAGGACCCCATCTGCCAGGACCAATGTAGGTTTGAAGAATGACCCAAGATAGGATGTCACAATACAGCTTATGCCAAAAGTCTTAGTGTCATTTTAAGTTCTCCCTTGTATATGGGGAACGGGGGAAGGGGGCGCATTGGTCATGAAAAGAATTGTAGACCTCTACTCAGGTTCTCGTCCTGGCATTGATACATGCTATTTATGTGACCTAGGACAGATCACTTCACCTCCCCAACATTCAGTTGTCTTTATCTGTAAAATAAGGTTAGGGATAGGGATAGATTTGTGATTTTATTGCTGTGTGGAATTCCCCACTGAGAGCATTACTTCTACTGATACTGATGTCAAGCACCTTCTCTACAACTTAGTCTTACAGAGTTGTCCAGGGCACTGAGAGCTTAAATAATTTGCTCAGGGTCATTGGCATATATCAGAGACAGGACTTGTACTTGGGTTTTCCTGACTTTGAGACCAGTTCTCTACTAGCCAAGCTACCATATGCCAAATGGAGATAATGATATTTGTATTGCTTATCTCACAAGGCTGTTGTAAGGAAAAGAATTGTGTGTGTGTGTGTGTGTGTGTGTGTGTGTGTGTTCATCCAGGACATTCCATATCTTTAATGCTCTAAGAAAAGTGTGACCCAGAGCTTCTGAGAGTTAAGATTATGTGACCAGGCCTATTCTTGGCTTTGTTCTCTGTGATCTTCCAACAGGTGAGTGACCTTTCTGGGGTTGATTTTCCCCAATTTAAAAGAGAATGGTATACATGTTCTTTCTAAAGTGCGTTTAGGCTCAATTAACTCCTAAGAGGAAAATGCAAAGTGGCTGTGCTATTTCTATGCCAAAGAATGCAAGATTTTAAATCTTTTGTTCCACAGAGCTTCCATAGTATTTAGCGGCACCCTTCCCTATTCCTTCCTTTCTACTTAGATTGTGCAGAGATCAAAGACTATATTTTAATCACCTTAGGGAGCAAGGTTTTCTCCCATTGACTCTACTATAAAAAATATCACAATGCCTCCTATAAATAGTATTACATTCACGTACCACTTAACATGGGGGCAAAGGTGTGTATGTATGTATGTATGTATACATATACATACACACACACACATATATATGTATATATATATATCTTTTAACTAGGTTCTTAAATTAAGGCCAATTTTAAGATTTTTTAATTAAAGAAAATAGAAGAGTTTAACTGAAGTAATTTTATACTCAGGAATGTTATCATGGAATAGGGATTATAACTAAACTATATAGTGAGTGAGAAAATATGTTTAATATTTCATTTCAAATTGTATAAATAGGCCAAAACAAAGCATTAATTATGTTAGGGGCCAAATTTCACAGAGTTCTCAAAGACTATTTTTTACAGATTGTTTAAATCAGAGATTCTTAACCTTAGATACACAGACCTCCCCCACAAAGGTTCCAGAATAGATTTCAGGGGGTCCATGAACTTTGATGGAAAAACTATATCTTTATTTTCACTAACCTTTAACAAAAATTGTGTGTGTGTGTGTGTTTAATTCTGGAAAGGGGTCCATAGGCTTCAACAGATTAGCAAAAGGATCCACAGGATACAAACAATTTTAAGAACCCCTCATTTAGAAAGAAAACAGAAAACCTCTGACCTAATTAGAACCAATATTCAATCAGACTAGAATATTCCATTAAGCATCAAAAAGGTCCTTTTTTAATTTTTTATTGAAGTTTCACGCAAACTGTATTTTTCTCCAGAGAAAGAGCTCTATGGGAAATGAGAAATAAGGGATTTGGTGAGCCCTATTGCTTCTCTGAATGTTGATAAATACAAGTTCCAGATTAATTTTTAATATTTAAAAAAAAAGAAAATGTTCAGTTTCTGTTCAATTCATAGCTTGGATTCACAACCAAGATTTACTTAACTCTTGTTTTTAGCTGTGTTGACTATTTTATTAATATTATTTTTTTATTTTATTTTACTTTTCATAAAACTATTTTAGATTTACTTAAATCTTAAAGGAAAGGCAAAATATGCACCTGAAGCCCCCTCAGCTTGAAGGACACAAATTTTAGTGGCAATGGTTCAAAGACCACCAAATCATAAAATTAACAGACTAACCATGATCCCAAAATATTAGTATGCTCCATCTGAGAAAACCTGTTATAAGAAAATTCTAGAGGCAGCTAGGTGGCTCAGTGGATAAAGCAGCCCTGGATTCAGGAAGATCTGAGTAGAAATCCAGCCTCAGACACTTAACACTTACTAGCTTTGTGACCATGGGCAAGTCACTTAACCCCTGTTGCCCCACAAAAATAAATAAATGAATGAATGAATGAATAAATAAATAGATAAATGAATGAATAAATAAATGAATAAATAGAAAAGAAAATTCTAACTTATAAAATAGATAAATTAGAGGGTGTTTATACTCATTATAAAAGGAGTTTTCTCCTTTTCAAAGTATTTACCACATTGCTTGTCTTGACACTCAGCTCCCCTACTGGATTATGTGGGTTTATTCATGAACTACATGACAGGAAGAAAATGGGAGTAAGGGTTGGAAAGGGAGGGAACTGCGACCTAAAGCTCAAGAATTTAGTGTGACAACTAATCTTTGATTAATCAAAATATAGAGCTTCCCTGAAAGTATAATAAATGTCTATTAGAATCTTTATTTTAAAAGTACATTTACGGGGGCAGTTAGGTGGCACAGTGGATTCAGGAGGACCTGAGTTCAAAGCCAGCCTCAGACACTTGACACTTACTAGCTGTGTGACCCTGGGCAAGTCACTTAACCCTCATTGCCCTGCAAAAAAAAAAAAGTACATTTACTAACAATTTTCCAAGAATACTTCTATAACACATATCAAGTTTGACTCCTATAATACTTTTCACCTTAGCAAAGGATTCAGGTTCAGTCTTAGAGAACTTCTCTCTAATAATAATGCCCATGGCTAATGTGTGCTTCCACTCAGAAGTCTAGCTCTCCCCTAGCTCAGGCCACCCCACCCCCACCCCTGTAAACAAAAAGCTCCTGATAACAAATTGAACATAACATCTTTTTATTACAAAATATATGATCAGAAATGGGACCCATATCTGAATCCAAATAGCAAGAGAAGAATAGTTCCCTCATTCCTCTGCATGAACAAAACGCATAGCATCAATCAGGGAAATCACAGTAGCATGAATAGAGTTGGGAACTTCAGTAAAGGCAGCCTTTGGGTCCTGTCTTGTAGACTGATCCCCTTGGAATCTCAGTTAACTCCCTCGAATGCCTCTACGAATCTAGTCTGCCATTAGCTTATCTCCCATTCTTGCAACATTCATACTACAAGGCACTGCCAAATCATCCTGCCTCTTATGGTCTATATGACTCAGGTGCTCCACTCAGCCTACAATTGCTCACTATGCCCAGAGAGTCTTATATTTTTAATTGGTGCCATGATCTCCACTTTCTCTAAGTATGGTTTCCCTTCTTCCTTGAAAACTCTGTCCCTTAGGCCCATGGTATTACAGGAAAGTGAATTTTTTCTATTAGCATGTGTGCCTTGGGTTCATAGCATTATAGAAAAGCAAATCCTTTCCTGTTGGTACCTATCTGCTAAATCAGTGGCATCAAAATGAAATAGAAATAGGGGCCATTACACTGTACATAAGGATCCCTATGGCCACATATTGACTTAGAAAACCACATGTTGGCATTATCTATGCTTTATTGTATTTCTTTTATATTTTGTTTGTTTTTTCTTTTTTTAGGTATTTTCTCTTTTTTGTTTCTTTTTTCTTTTTTTCTTCCTTCCTTTCTTTCTTTCTTTCTGTGGAGCAATGAGGGCTAAGTGACTTGCTCAGGGTCACACAGCTAGTAAGTGTCAAGTGTCTGAGGCCAGATTAGAACTTGGGTCCTCCTGAATCCAGGGCCAGTGCTTTATCCACTGTGCCACCTAGCTGCCCCCTTTATTTTGTTAAATATTTTCAAACCACATTTTAATCTCATTTGGCCACAATGGGGAATGTTGAGGCCCACAGGCCCCTTTGCACTTCATCTCTGTTCCTTAAATAAATATACCTAAGTTTAAGAGACCCAATGTCCAACAGGTGAAGTGTTTGAGGGGGGTGGAGAGTGCAAAGGGCAAATAAAATAAGATAATACTATTTAAACCTGAAAAGGCCTTAGAGCTCACTTAATCTGTCTTCCTCATTTTACAGGAGATAAAACTGAAACTGAAACTGAAATGACTTGCCCAAAGTCACACAGCCGGTATTTGTTCCTGCCTCTTCTAACTCTAAATCGAGCATTCTTTTCACTACTGACTGCACTGACCATGTTGACAATGTGTACAAGCAAATTTTAAATGTATACTATGGGGCATAAGGAGAGAGGAAACTAATAAAATAGGGCAATTAATTAATGGAAATGACTGTAAAGAGAAGTTAATCTTTCTCTAATAAAAAGGGACTCTACTACTTGAGAGTATGACATTTATTTGTTGTTGTTGGGTGGGGGTTTTTTTTATTTGGTTTGGGTTTTTTTTGTGAGGCAATTGGGGTTAAGTGACTTGTCCAGGGTCACACAGCTAGTATTAAGTGTCTAAGGCTGGATTTGAACTCAGGTCCTCCTGACTCCAGGGCCAGTGCTCTTTCCACTGCACCACCTAGCTGCCCCAAGGGAGTATGACATTTAAAAAGTTCAAGAGACATAGTTTATTTATAATTCTGGCATTTTATTAATAAAAAGGTCAGCAATACTCTAAAATGCCAAAGACCCCTAATGGCGGTGGGCTCACAGTTTATATGCCCTCAGAAGAATGGGTATTCCTGAGGAAGGCAATCAACTCTAATTGGTTAACAATTAATGAGAGAATGAGTATTACAATGAGAAGTAGGCTTGCTCCAATTAGGGACTGAGAGAGTAACATCATGTCACTCTTGAACAAAGAGACTATCTCTACACCCAGACCACCGCCAAACTGGGACAATCTAGACAATGGATCTATCTCCACCCAGACTTGCTTAAATAGGAGATACAGTTGATAGAGTACAGGGCCTGGAGTCCTAGTTGTATAACCCCGGGCAAGTCACTTAACCCAGTTTGCCTCAGTCTTCTCATCTGTAAAATGAGCTGAAGAAGGAAACAGCAAACTACTATAGTATCTTTGCCAAGAAAACCCCAAATGAGAGCACAAAGAGTTAGACATGACTGATTGACAAAACAATAACAAAAAATACACACAAACAAAACTGAAATAATTATACATAGATCACTGAATCAGCTAATAATCAATATTATTTACTTGATTATTATCCATATGACATAATTTCATGTTAAGGAATGTAAGGAAATACTTTACTTTTACTTCTAGTTCTAACTGTTGCATTTACCCTTACCAAGATAATAGAATGCAACCTCCCAAAACAAAGTACCTCTGCATTGTCATAATGTTGCATGCCTGTAATACTTCAAAGGCTTTTAATTGAATGTAATATTTATTGCATTAGTGTCAGAAAAGATGAATTTAATATTTATTTCTCTTTTGTGCATTTTTTCATGAGGTTTTTATACCCTAATACAAGGTCAATTTTTGTGAAGGTGCCATGCACAATCAAAAAATAGATATATACCTTTCAATATTCTCCAGAGGTCTATCATATCTAACTTTTCTAAAATTCTCTTTACCTCCTTAGTTTCTTTCCTGTTTATCTTATAACCATAAGATAGATTTATCTAGGTCTGAGAGGGGTAAATGTAGGTCCTCCATTATTATGTTTTTATTGTCCATTTCCTCAATTAATTTATCCTTCAAGAATGTGGATGCTATGCCACTTGGTGCATATATATTTAGCATTGATATTAACTCATTATCTATGGTATCCTTTAGCAAAATGTAGTTTTCCTATTTATCTCTTTCAATTAGGTCTATTTTTGCTTCTGCTTTGTACTTCAGCTGAACCATAAACGATTATTCTCCAGCTCTTTATTTTAGTTCTGTATGTGTCTTTCTGTTTTAAATCTGTCTTTTGTAAAGTCATTCTGATCTTCTTTCATTTTATGGGTAAGTTCATCCTATTTACATTCATAGTTATACTTGCTAATTGTGTATTTCTATCCATCCTACTCTCTTATTATACTTATTCTTTTTTTCACTGTCCCACCTTCAAAGAGTTTGTATTGCATCTGCCACTGCCTCCTTTAATATGTCTCACCCACTACACACACTTTTTCCCTTAGCCCCCTTTGTTCCCACTTCCCTATTGGGTAAATGAATTTCTCTCAGGAAGTAATCAGAAATTCTTTCAATTTCTACTTTGTCCTGTGATTCTAAAATATCTGGGCAGTTTTCCTTTATAATTTCTTGAAATTACGATATCTTGACTCTTTTTCTGTTGTTCATTGGCTTTTAGGGAGTTCAAAGATTCTTAAATTATGTCTCCTTAACCTATTTTTTAGGTCAGTTGTTTGGTTTTTTTTTTCTGAAATATTTCAAATTTTCTTCTATTTTTCAGTCTTTTGACTTTGTTTTATTTTTTCTTGATGTCTCATGGAGTCATTAGCTTCCACTTGACCAATTATAGTTTTTAAAGAATTCTTTTTTTCTATTATATTCTTTTTTCACTTAATAGTATTATATTTTTCCCAATTATATGTTAAGAAAGTTTTCAACATTTGGGGGGTGGGGTATTTTAATTTTTTTTAATTCATAAAGGTATTTATTATTTCCAATTACATGTAAAAATAGTTTTCAACATTGTTTTCATAAGATTTTTAGTTCCAAATTTTTCTCCCTCCTTCTCCCTTCCCCAAGACAGAAAGCAATCTGATATCAGTTATAAAAGTACAATCACATTAAACATATTTCTGCATTAGTCACAACATTAAATTTTGTAAGATTTTGAGTTCCAATTTTTTTCCCTTCTTTCCTTCCCCTCTCCCCAAGACAGCAAGCAATCTGATATAGGTTATATACTTACAATCATTTTAAACATGTTTCCACATTAGTCATGTTGTGAAAGAAGAATCAGAACAGAAGAAAAAATGCATGAGAAAAAAAACAAAAAAGTGAAAATAGTATACCTTGATCTGCATTCAGACTCCATAGTTCTTTTTCTGGATGTGGATAGCATTTTTCATCATGAGGCTTTTGGAATTATTTCAATCATTGTATTGCTGAGAAGAGCTCAATCTATGATAGTTGATCACTGCACAAGGTTGTTGTTACAGTATATAATATTCTCCTGGTTATCACTCAGCACAAGTTTATGTAATTCCAGGTTTTTCTGAAATCTGCCTGCTCATCATTTCTTATCACACAATAGTATTCCATTACATTCATATATCACAACTTGTTCAACCATTCCCTAATTAATGGGTATCCCCTCAGTTTCCAATTCTTTACCACCCCAAAAAGAGCTGCTATAAATATTTTTGTACATGTGGATCCTTTTCATTTTTTCACAATATCTTGGGGATACAAACCTAGTAGTGGTATTACTGGGTCAAAGGGTATGCGCAGTTTTATAGCCTTTTGAGCATTGTCCCCAATTGCTCTCTGAAGTGGTTGGATCAGTTCACAAGGAGTTCTTTTCTTAAGGGAAGTCATGTACCTCTTTCACCATCCCAGTTGCTCTCTTTTTAACCCTCTCTGAATTTATCAGCAAACTTTCTAAAATGTGGCCCACAGAGCTTAACATGCTTTAAGTCTAGATGTTGACTGGAGAATCCTTTAGACCAGGCCAGAGTAGTATGGGACTATCATTTCTCTCATCTTGAACATCCTGCCTTTCCAAATATATTTAAGATCATGTTACCTTTTTGAGCAGGTGTCAAACTGTTGACTCAGACTGAGTTTGAAATCCACTAAGAAACTCCAATGTTCTTCTAGTTAAGTGCCCAGTGGTGTCATAGAGGGTCGAATCTTCTTAGATTCAAGAAGAGCAGGCTTTCAGTCCTGTCTCAGATACTTCTTATCTGTGTGACCCTAGCCAAGTCTCTTGTAACCCTCTCGACCTTGTTTTCCTCATATATGAGATGGAGATAGTAATAACATCTTCTTCAAGGATTGTTGAGATAATCAATGAAAAGTGCTTTGAAAACCCTGCTTTTCTTATGGTGGCACCTAGGTGGTGCAGGGATAGAGCACTAGACTTGTAGTCAGGAGGACCTCACTTTAAATCTGACCTCTGACATTTACTAGCTCCTCCTCCTCCTCCTCTTCCTCCTCTCTGCCCAAAGCAATATGTTTGTTTGCTGAAACCTCAAAAGATGTCTTTGGGTTTACATTCTAGATTTCTTCTAAGGACGACTCCTTAAACCCAAATAACTCTGGCTCTCACTGATTGGCCAAAAATAGGTCCCAGGCCTCATTTGGCCATCTTTTGGCCTCTTGATGACTCTGAGTGTGCCTAAAGAGCAATTGTTTCTATTTTGGCCAGAAACCCTGAGGGTTTTACACACACATACATACACACAGACACACACACACCTATTCATTCATTCATTGACTTATTCATTCATTCATTTGTTCATCTACTTATTTATTCATTTATCTGTTTATCAATTTATCTGTTTATTCATCTATTTATTCATTCATTCATTTATGCATTTATTTATTCATTTGTTTGTTTATTTGCTTTCTTTTTCACTAAGTAAAAGAGGCTTTTCTTTGTCTCTTTTCTTACCCAGACTTAATCACTGACTGGGGTTTGCCTCAGGCAAACTGATACTTGTGAAAAACCTTAGCTTAAAAGGCCAAGGTCTCCTACTGCATTGGGGCCATCTCCAGTTGTCCTGATATGTCTATCTTATTACTGACTCAGATGGCTCTGTAGAATAGAATAAGGCTGGTGCCTTTGCACAACCCTCCCTCAATTAAATCCAATTCATTGCATGTCATGATGAGTGAGGCTGGTGCTTTTGCACAGCCCTGCCTCACTTAAATCCAATTCATTGTGAGTCATGACATCACCCCCATGTCTGGTCTTCTTTGAAAATGAAGGACAGACAACAACAACAATGCGACTATATAGGAAAGTCACTTAACCTCTGTATGCCTCAGTTTCTTCATCTATAAAATGAATATAATAATACATCTCCCAGGGTTATTGTGAGGATAAAATGAAACAAGTGCCAAGTTCTCACCTGCAAAAATATTTGAAATATTATTAGGTAGATTACCTTCTGGCTATGATCTGTCCTATCATGTATTTGTGGAGTTGTTTTTGTTTTTGTTTTTGTTTTTGTTTTTTAGTGGGGCAATTGGGGTTAAGTGACTTGCCCAGGGTCACACAGCTAGTACGTGTTAAGTGTCTGAGGCCGGATTTGAACTCAGGTACTCCTGACTCCAGGGCTGGTGCTCTATCCACTGTGCCACCTAGCTGCCCCTTGTTTTTAAACCATGTACAAGATTATGTTTATCCCTATTGAATTTCATTGTATAATTTTCATTGTAAACACAAAGAAAAACCAAATGCAACTAAATGCCAGGTATTTATAATGACCAAACTTGGCTCTGGAGAAGATACAGAAAAAATGAACCTGTCTCCTATCACTGAAGAGGCAGGAAACTGTAGGTATGGAATGTTGTATATGCTGAAAGATGCTATATATTGTTGGGTTTGGTTGAACTTAAAAAAAAATTTTAACCTTTCTTACAAAGGAATAGTTGGCATAAAAGAGGGAATGAAAATGCATATAATATAAAAACAAAAGCCATCATTAGAAATAAAAAAAATGAAAATAATATTATGGAGATTTCTTAAAGGTTCAAAAATAAAATCTGGGTGAGATATATCTATTACATACTACTGTCTACTACTCTAGTAACCATGTCAAACAAAAAAAGGGAGAAGGAGGTTAAACTGGCATGACTTGTTCTTGATGAAGCCATGATCACCACCCTCTTGGAAAGCACAATTTCTTTTTATCCACTTTCACTAATGATCCCTTTCATAATATGTTTTTTAATTTAGCCAGGAGGTTAAGCTCACTAAGCAATAATTGACAAATTTCACTCTCTTCCCTTTACCAGCTGGCACTGTGGAGAGAGCCTGGAGTCAGGAGACCTGAGATCAAAACCAGCCTCAAATACTTACTAGCTGAATGACCATGGACTATCACTTACCTTCAGTCTGCCTCAGTTTCCTTGACTATAAAATGTGAATAATCACAGCATCAACCTTATGGGGTTGTTGTGAGGATCAAATGAGATCATTTATAAAGTGTTTATACAGTGGTCTGGCACATAGTAGGTGCTACATAAATGCTTACTACCTTTCCTTCCCCTTCCCTTCTCAGACCCTTCTCCAGTTGAGCCCTCTACTTTTCTCATTCTCCACCATATGTTGAGCCTCTAAAAGCGGGGGGCGGGGGGGGGGCAGGCACTGCCGTGGGAGGAGAAATCTGGGCCAGGTCAAAAATGGAGCAGGTCTTTCTGGTAGTATCCTGTATATAGTACCTTAAGCTTGACAGTTAATTTTCTTCATAATAGCCAAGCAAAGTAGGTACCATATGTTTTGCCATTATAATCAATTGTCATAACTATTTCCCTCCATCCCACTCCCTTCCCATGACATTTACTCTATCTTCTTTTTACCTATTCCTCCTCAAAAGTGTTTTACTTCTGACTATTCTCTCCCCTTCTCTGCACTCCCTTTTTTCACCCTTCCTTCCTTATCCTCCTCCCCTCCTACTTTCCTGCAGGGTTAAATAGATTACTCCTCCCAATTGGGTATGAATGCTATTCCCTCCATGAGCCCAGTCCTTGAGCTAATTCTGTGTTCTAAATTTTTCTTCCTCCCTCCCTCCTCAACCCTCCCTATGAGATCAAGCAATTCAATATGTCATACTTGTGCAGTAATGCAGAACATCTTCATCTTCCTTGAAAGTATTTTGCTTTTTACTGCTCTCTCCCCCAATTTACCCTTCCCTCCTTCTCTTCTCCCCGCCCCATTATCTCCCTCCCCTCCCTCAGGGCAAAAATATATTACTATATCTACTTAAGTATGTTAGTCCTTCTTTGAGCCGATTCTGATGATATTAAGGTTCACTCACTCCCCAACTCCTTCCCCCTCTTCTCCTCCCCTCCATAGGCTTTTTTCTTGTTTCCTTCATGTGAACAACCTCTCCCCAGACCATCTCTCCCCTTCTCCCTCCCCCAGTCTATTCCTCCTACACCTCAACCCTATTTTAAAGATGTCATCATGGGTTAGTTAGGTGGCACAGTGGACAAAGCACCAGCCCTGGACCCAGGAAGCACCAAGCCCAAATCAGGCCGCAGACATAAGAGACCCCACCCTGTCTGCCCCACAAAGAACAAAACATAAATGCTTTACAGATATCATCCCTTCATATTCAGTTCAGACCTGTGTCTTCTGTGAATTCCTTATTGAGATAGTTTTTATGATTTTGAAGTATTATCTTCCCATGTAGGAATATAAACAGTTTGATCTTTTAATATCCCTCATGAAGTCTTTTTCCTGTTTACCTTTTTATGCTTCTCCAGGGTCTTGTATTTGAAAGTCAAATTTTCTATTCAGTTCAGGTCTTTTCATCACAAGTGCCTGAAATTCTCTGTCAAGCTTAAGGTACTATATACAGGTTATGATGAACAGGATACTATCAGAAAAACCTGGAAAGACCTACACAAACTGAAACAGAGTGAAATGTACTGTATACAAAATAACAGCAATAGTGTGGGATGATCTGCTGGGAAGCATGTGGTCATTTTCAGCAAGGCTGAAATATTATATCCAATATAACCCTGAAGGACTTATGAAGATTGCAGCCCATCTTCATAGAAAGAACTGATAGTATCTGAAAACAGATGGAAACACATTTTTTTAATTAAATTTTTTTTTTCTTTTCCTCTTTGACAATTCCTTAATCTGAAGTTTTGGGGGTTTTGACTGTTTTCTCTCACAACTAGCTAATATGGGAATGTTTTCCATGACTACTTGTGTATAATTTATTTTGAATTGTTTGAGTTCTTGTGGGTGGGAATGGAGGGAGGAAGAGAAATTGGACCACAAAGTTTTACAAATTGATGTTAAAATTTGTTTTTACATATATTTTGTAAAATAAATTTCTATTAAAAAATGGAGCAGGTCAAAGCTCCTGTGCCATTCACCATTGAGATCGAGTGAATAAGTGGCCACTGCACTTCCAGTCTAGGAAACATATGGAAACTCAGTCTCAACAAACAAAAACAAAAAAAAATAGTTTCTAGTGAATAGGTTTCTATAGGGAGAGACCTTTAAACCCTTGGCTGGTCTAGTGCCAGTAAATCTACATTCATTGGTCAAGCAATGGCAGTGATGCCCAGAGTCTTGAGTATTTTCATCATCATTGTAAAGATGAGGAAAATGAGGCACAAAGAGATGGTAACACAATGAATCAGGAGAGTGTAGCAGTAGATTCCAGAGCAGTGGGGAATCTCTGTGGGGATGGAGGCCTCAAAGCACCCATTCTCACCAGTCAAATGATCATTTATTCTAATCCTCAAGATGATGAAAAGTGCTTTGTAGGCCAAAAAGTACAGTAGATATTTCAGCTGCAATTATGATCACAGATGAGAAAACCGATTCCAAGGAAGCTCTGGGGGATAAACTCACTTGCCGAAGGCCACAGAACTGGGAATAAATAAAGCTTGGGTCTTCCTATAGCATAGAATTCTTTCTACTATACCATGACTTCTACACATAGCAAGGCTTCTGATGACGGGAAAAATATTGGGAGATCATGGGATGTCCCTGATTACCAGATAGAAACTTCGTGCCTTCATTTGATAATGTGCCATTTCCAAATATTTTTGGAAGCAAGGAAGGAAGAAAGAAAGAAAGGGAGGGAGGGAAGGAGGTAGGAGTGGAGGAAGGGAGGGATGGAGGAGTGGAGGGAAGGAGAAAGAAAGGGAGGGAGGGTAGGAGAAAGGGAGGGAGAAAGGGCAGGAGGGAGGAGGAAGGAAGCATTTATTAAGCATTCAATGAGCCAAGCATTTTTCTAAGCAATGGGGATATAATATAAAAGCAAAGATAGTCACTGCCTTCAAGGAGCTTACATTCTAACTGGGCAAAACAATAAACTTAGGGGAGTTGAGGGGAGGCAATTTTTGACTTGGAGAGATATAAGAATTATAAGTGGAACTATATGGAAGTAGATTGGCATATCCTTTTCATTTCCATGACTGTGAAGCTTTACTGGGATGGGGAGTGGGGTGGTAAACATAGTGGACAATTGAAGCAATCACCCATCAAGACAATAGAAGAATTCTAGACATGGCATAATTAAGTTCTCTAGGATGTGGTTTCTAAAACAAGTACGGTGACTATAAGAAGTTGAGAGAGGGAACTAAAGAACACCTGGAGCCCCCAGCCTAGATGGATCAACTAAACTTTCTGATGAAGTATGGTCTTTACTACCTGATCTCATTCAGGAAGTATGAGACATCACCTGGTCATGCAGGCAATGTGAGAAGGCATAAGCATGAGAAGGTACAAGCATCATGCATACTTCTCTTTGTACTTTGGCCTGGCACATATCCCAAGAGCCTGGCATGGAGTCAAAGTACACCAAACAGAGCTAAGAAAGCCCAACCATTTTGCCTGGTAGCTGGGTGGGTGAGATTGTATATCTCACTTTATGTAATCAGTCTGTTGGTGAATATGTTGGCTGTGTGACTGGCTTAGTCATTGTTAAGTAATTGTACTGAGTAACTTGACTTTGCATTTTCTAATCTCTGGGTACAGGGTTTTCAACTTTGTTTTATGAGCAACAAGGGAAAGACAGCCTGAAAAGACTCTCTAGAGAAATCACATAATCACAGATCCTATGTGTGTACATATATATGCATGTGTGTGCTCACACATATGCATGCATGCATATGTGTATATATACACACACATATATAAACAGTGGCTATTTTCAAACCAATGTGATGAGCATACAAAAGAAGGCACACGATCTTGCCCTCAAACTCTTGGTCTCTAACACAGCATAAACAAACAAGGTAACAAACTACAAAAAAGCTTATAGGTTTGTAAATCTCTTTCCTTAACTTGATCTTTATAGCATTCTGTTATTATCCCTGTTTTACAGACGAGAAAACTGAGGCTGAGAGTGGTTAAGTGACTTGTACAGTGTTATACTGTTAATATGCATCTGACTCAGTATGCAAACTTGAATGCCACAAGAGTCTTCCTGATGCCAAATCTAGCTCTCCCTCCACTACTCCACCATGAGGGACTATGGGAATCAAGATTTTTTAAGGCATCATTATACACCCATACACACACACATATGTATGTGTATATATGTATATAAATGACTAAATGAGTTATAGTATAAAATCATATCTTAAGGTAGTCTCAAAAAGACTGACTTTCCTGGCTTCCCTGAAGTCTCAAGTAAAATACCATCTTTCACCAGAAGCCTTTCCCAGCCCCTCTTAATTCTAGTGACTTCCCTCTGTTAATCATTTCCTGCTTATCCTGCATATATCTTGCTTTGTTTAAAGTTGTTTGCATATTGTCCCCCCCTTTAATGGCAAGCTCCTTGAGTTCAAGGACTATCTTTTGCCTCTTTTTGAATCCCCAGCACTTGGAACAGTGCCTGGTACATACTTGGTGTTTAATGTAAATGTTTATTGATTGAAATCCACAGATGTGTCCATTCAAGGTGTTTGATTAGTGGGAAACAGTACAGACTTGGATATAAAGCTTGGATCCTCCTTTCCCCAATGAATCAAACTAAGACAAAAGTCTTGGGGGGGGGGCAGGATAATGAGGGTTAAGTGACTTGCCCAGGGTCACACAGCTAGTAAGTGTCAAGTATCTGAGGCTGGATTTGGACTCAGGTCCTCCTGAATCCATGGCTGGTGCTTTTATTCACTGTGCCACCTAGCTACCCCCAAGACAAAAGTCTTAGTGCAGTTTTAGGCTTCATTTTAGGCTGCTTAAAACTCTACTAAGACTTTGGGAACATCCTTAATGTACATATTTAAAATGTTGATCGATCCAGTTAGAGCTTATTGTGGATCATGATCTGTCTATTGTTTTTTACCATGTATGTTTAAAGATTACAAAGACACCTTACAGGTCATCTTTGCCATCCCCCTCATTTTACAAAAAAGGAAACTGAAGCCCAGAGAGGGTTTCATCAGTCTGCCTAAGTAACTTCCTCTCTCTCTCACAGGGACATTTCTTTAATGGGAGATTCAATGTGGGCTTTTTTGGAGAAAGACAATAAATAGGCGTCTTGGAGAGCCACAAATAGTTTAGGACAGGCCACCCTCTCCTAGTGGGAGAAATGTAGCACCATGTTCTCGTTCCTCCCACATTATTCTGTCCTCTATGGTGCTGTTCTGTAACACCACCTCCACCCTGGCCCCCATACACATACCTTGAATATTTTGTCTTAATTATGAGTTTCTAGCCATAAGCCCCAATGACAAAACATGCTCCCAGGCATGGTAAAGAGTGAATTATTCTCTGGTCACTCATATTTTCAATGAAATCCACTGATAGCAATCATTACCAGAGGCATCTCCTCTGAATAACAGTGTCAGTGACGATCCAATGATTGCATGTTGTATTTCTCACATCTATAATTAATTGATTAGTTCTCTTACTCTTTGCTCAGCGCAGCCCTGAATACACTGAAAGATACACAAGTATCAAGTACAGTTTCCACCCTGAAAGAGGTGACATTCAAGTTGAAGATGGATTACTTGCACATATGAAACAATGGTGAAGGTTGGAATGCAGTAATACTAAGGAAGTTTATAATTGTGTGATATTGACCATAAAATCGAGAGGGGATTCAGAAGAGAATGAGATCAAGGGGAATTAGAGATGTATGAGTCACACATTTTGTGTGGATAAGCCTCTAGCAGAAAGAGAGCTAATACAGAGGAGGAAACTTAGGCTTGCAGAAGTCAAGTGACTTACCCAAGGTCACGCAGGTAGAAAGCACCAGAGGAATCCCCATATCCAGAGGTAGCAGTCTTTTTTTATTGTACCATCTTCCTCTCACAAGATTACATGTATAAAGCACTTTGCAGACCTCAAAGCACTCCATAAATGTTAGCCATTATTAAATGATTCTAGAAATTCCATGAATTCCAAAGAAACATCTACTGTTTCTTTTGGTGGCAAATGAATTGACTAGAGAGATTTTCCAAGTGGCTCTAGTCTTTTGGGTTCCTTGTACTGCCTCCCAAGATGGTGACTGTTTTTCAAGCCCAAATCAGGACCCCAGGGCATGTCTAATACAGCTTTTGCCTATTTGGGTTGGAGAGGGAGATTCAAGTGATGGTAGAAAGCTCTCTTCTCCAATGAAAATCATTCCATAGAAAATCCCCTTCCAGCCACATCAATGGACTGATCTGTTTGTTTGTTTTTAATGCATTTGCTCTAGGTCGCCGATGGCTAGGTGTCTCTGATTAGAACCTGACTCTCCCTACTTCAGTCAGTCTTTACTTTGGCAGAGGCATTTATCATCCTCACTGCCACTGTGACAGTTTTATTCAATGTCCTGTCAGCCTTCAATGCCTCCAGATTTTCTTTGTGACTAAATGCCCTCCTGAAGGAGCCAATACATGACATATGCCAGGCCGTGCCAGTCTGTGGCTCTGTCTTTCCTACAGATTCCTTAATAAAAAGGTAATGGCCATAGGAGTCAGGGGACCTGAGTTCAAATGCCACGTTCTATGTCCAGCAGATATTTTGAGTCATCAGACTTCTTTGTGTCTCTGTTTTCTCTTCTGTACAATTGGAAAGAAAGTATTTGCACAGGGTTGGTCTAAGAAAAGCTCTGACTTTAAAGTGTTATATAGGTATGTCAGTTGAGTTGAGGTAGATGTAGTCTAGAACTGGAATTAGATCTTTTTACTCTTCTCATATTTTTATCTTTTTATTGACACCTTCCATTTTCATAACACCATTTAAAAACATATTTTAATAACAATAGGTAGCATTTACATTATACTTTAAGGTTTGTAAAGCATTCTACATATATTATCTCCTTTGGTCTTCACAACAACCCTGATAGGCAAGTGCAGTTATTATCCTCATTTTATACATGAGGAAACTGGGGCAGACAAAGGTTAAGTGACTTGAGGTGTCTGAGGTCATATCTGAACTCAGATCTTTGTGACTCCAGGCCTGTCATTGTGTCCACTATGCCATTTAGCTACGAATTTTTTCCTCCCCTTCCCAGGGAGCCACTCCTTGTAACAAAGACTTAAAAAGAAGCACCCCCCCAAAAAAAAGCACTTCAGTAAAATCAGCTTTCACATCAGCCATTTCTGACAGCATATGCAATATTACATACCCATAGTTTCCCACCTCCCAGAAAAAGGAAGGAGTTATATTTTTTCAACTGTTCTCTAGGGTCAAATGTGGTCTTTATAATTACACAACATTCATGTTTGGGGCTTTTTTACTTTCCATTTACATTGTTGCAGTCATACTTCTTGTTTTTCTGGATCTGCTTACTTTATGCCATATCAGTTCTTAAATCTTTCCATGCCTCTCTCATCTTCAGAAATTCTTATAGTGCAGTTATTATGCCATTATATTCATGTCTCTTCATTTCTTAACCATTCCCCAATCTTGGACATTTACTTTGTTTACAATTCTTTAATACTAAAAAAAAAATGTTGCTATGAATATTGTGAGGTATATGCAGTCTTTCCTTCTATCATTGACCTCCCTGGGGTATACAGCCCCAGTATATAGCCTTAGGAAAGGAAATATACCCTAAGACAATACTCTTAAAGTTTTCACCCTGCCAGAGAATAGATAGTGGCAGCGGTTAAAAGAATGTTGCTGGGGGCAGCTAGGTGGTGCAGTGGATAAAGCACCGACCCTGAATTCAGGAGGACCTGAGTTGAAATCCAGCCTCAGACATTTGACACTTACTAGTTGTGTGACCCTGGGTAAGTCACTTAACCCTCATTGCCCTGGAGGAGGAAAAAAAAATAATAATGTTGCCACTACCAGGGACAGGGTGATCAGGGGAAGAAATACCAGCCAAAGAAGAAGCTGTTGATGGCCTCTACATTGTCTACCCTGGATCAAAGCACTAGATGCCTTATCTTAGTTCCATCTCATATATGATCATTACTCCAAAATCAACTGAAATAAGTTCAAATCTCCCTAGACTCTAGTTTTGGGTTTCAAACTTGCATTGTCAAAATCAGTTCTTGGCTTCCTTCCTTCCTTCCTTCCTTCAGAAGCGGGTTTTCTTTAAGAGCGAGTCCTCGGAGAGCAGCTAGGTGGCACAGTGGATAAAGCACCGGCCCTGGATTCAGGAGGACCTGAGTTCAAATCCAGCCTCAGACACTTGACACTTCCTAGCTGTGTGATCCTGAGCAAGTCACTTAATTCTCATTGCCCCATCAAAAAAAAAAAAAAAAGAGTGACTCCTTAGGGGGCAGCTAGGTGGCACAGTGGATAAAGTACCAGCCTCAGTTCAAACCCAGCCTCAGACACTTGACACTTATTAGCTGTATGACCCTGGGTAAATCATTTAACCCTTATTGCCCAGGTAAATAATTAGATAAATAAATGCATAGATGATAAATAGATAAATGAATAAATGAATGAATAGATAGCTAGATAGACAGATACATGATGGATGGATGGATGGATGAATGAATGAATAAATAAATAAATAATTAAAAATTCATTTCAATCTTTCCTTTATACTTTGTATCCCCAGTACCTAACCCAGTAGCCAGCACATAGTGGGTACTTAATAAAATACTTGTTAATTGATGTAATCCTGCTTCTCATGCCTTATCACTATGTAACCCAGGTTCCTCTGTAAGGAAAACTGAACATGATCAAAAGGTTCCTTTCAAGGTCTCCATGTCAGAATTGAGCATGCCCAGAAAATCCTAGGTTACAATTAATTACTATTATTATTAACAGTATCATTATTCCTCTCCTCCAGTCCTACTCCAAAGCTTCATGATGGAGTAGATGTAACCACAAGCTCTCAGCAGACAAGTTCTCTAGCTGGCAGAGGACAAGATGGAAGGGAAATTAAAGATTATCTAGTACACGGGTTCTTAATCTGGGATCTTTGAACTTAATTTTTTTAAATGATGTTATTATAATACAATTGGTTTACTTTGGAACCTTAAGTATTTTATTTTATTCATTTAAAAATATTATTCCTAGAGAGAGCCTCTAGGCTTACCAGAGAATCAAAGGGCACCATGTCACAAATAATTTTATTAATGCTTTGATTTATATAATCATTTGTGTGTTCATATTATATTAATTATATATAATATATTAATATTAATTTATTACTTTAATACAATCTGATCATTCTACAGATGAGATAACTGAGTCCAAGGGAAGTTAACTGGCAAGGCTGAGGTGACACAGGTATGGATTAGAAGAACCATGATTCAGGCTTAACACCAAATCCAGGGTTCTTTCCACTATGACATTCTTCCACCAATCTGGAAAGGCTACAAGTACAAACCTGCTCATAAAACTCTGTGTCTGTCATGGGAGGACCAGAAAGGCTTAACACCAGAAGGGTGGCCATCAGGTAATGAATATTTTGGTTGCAGGAACTCATAAAGTCTGTCTACTAAAACATGGCAGAAGAGTTACAATCTGTCTTTTTGGAGGGAGTGCCCATACCAACAAAATCATTTTGAATCATTGTTACTGTTGTTATTGGTTTTTTTATCCTTCCTTGCCCTCATAGGGACTTTGAGGGATTATTTAGATCATATCAGACCCATATTCTAGACGCCTACAGAGGAAGGCAAGAGAATGAATTTTAAACTATCTGCACTTCATAAAGCAATAGGATCTTAAGCCTACCTGAAGCCTCATTCTTTATGGGGAAATGGTCAAAGATCATATCATGTGCTATTGGGAAATGAAGCAGAAAAAAAAAGGTTTATCAAATAAAGCAAACTAAGCCCAACATTTTTTTAAATTGGGTTTTAAATACCAGTAATAATGAGGGCTTTGAGCAAGAAATGCAAATGAGGATCATATGAATTATGCTTGCTAGGACCTGAGTATGTGAACACCATATCCAAAAGTTTAGTTGTCTAAATTATCTCCCATTTGAAAATGTAGCCATGGTTTTATACTCATGGGGAGGTATCAGGTTCATTTATTTATTTAACATTCAGCAAATGCTTGCTATTTGCAAAGCACTGTGTCAATCATAAAGGGAGATGCTAAGATACATAAGATTGCAAATGAATAAAACTTTGATTTAGGTCCCAAATTTAAGGTAAATGTCAATATTAATGTGGGGGTAATGTTTTAAATATAAAATGAGCAGGGAATGAAAGAATCAGGACAAAAGCCTTCTTGGATTTTGTATGTTATCAATGCCCAACATCACACATCTTAGCAAAGGCAGAATTAGAATGGGGATCCTAGAATTGGGGTGGAAAGAGTCCATCCTCATCTTCTTTATTCTCCTCACACTGGAACCATGGACACTGCCCTTAAAATGTTGGGCTCTTATAAGTGAGATTTCATCTACTCTTGCCCAGGTTTCCACATCACTTCCACACCCTCTTTTTCACTTCCCATTTCATCAATTGTTTTCTCTGATTTGAATGTTAGCTCTTTGAGTGCAGGTATTTATTTTCCTCTCTATCTAGCACAGTTCTTAGCACATATTAAATGCTTAGTAAATGCCTCATTGACATCATCACAGAACTGAAGGCAGAAGCCCACTTTTCAGGTCCCAGTTCTGCTACTAACTTGCCTTGTCAACTTAGACACATCACTGTCATTCTCTGTGCCTTGCTCTCATCATCTCTAAAATAAGGATATTGCAGTGTTCAATAAACCCAAAGACTTCTACTGATTAGTAAGATTTCACTATTCTACAAAAATTGCTGGGGGAAAGAAATTTAACAGAAATTAGGTTTGGAACAACACCTCATACCACTTACAAATATTAACTTCATGTGACTACAAGACAAATATAACAGGCCATTAAAAACAAATTAAAGGGACAGGGAAGACATTTCCTTTTGGATTTATGGACAAGCAAAGAATTCATGACCAAAAAATGTGAGGGGATCAGTGAAGATAAAGTTGGCCATTTCAGTTACATAAAATTAAAAGCTTTTACACAAATAAGACCAGTGAAGCTCAAATTAGAAGACAAATAGTTAAATTGGTAGGAAAAAAAATCTTCATAATAGATTTGTTTGATAAAAATCCAAGATACATAAGAAATTTGTTTAAGTTTATAAAAGAGTCATTTCCCTATTGATAACTGGCCAAAGGATATGTATAAATAACTTACAAAAGAAGAAATCCAAATTATCAACAGTCATAAGAAAAATTCTTTGTCATTAATAATTAGATAAATGCAAATAACACAATTGTGAAGTTATATCTTTACACCCATTAGATTGACACAAATGATAAAAAGGGAAAATGATCTTTGTTGGACAGGCAATGACATTACAGGCACACTCATGAACTGTTGGTAGAGCCATGGATTTGTTCAGTCATTCTGGAAAACAATATGGAACTATGACCAAAACAGTCACTAAATCATGAACACCCTTTGACCCTGTGTTATAACTTGCTAGGCCATATCCCAAAGAGATTAAAGGAAGAAGAAAAGGACCCATTTGTATAAAAATATTTATAGTAGCTCTTTAGTAATGACAAAGAACTAAAAACTAAAGGAGGTATTCATTCATTAGGAAATTGTTGAACAAACTGTGGTAGGTGACTATAACAGAATACTATTATGCTTTAAAAAATGACAAAAGGAACAAATTCAGAGAACCTGGAAAGACCAGTAGAAATTTTTGCATAGTGAAATAGGCAGAATTAGAAGGATACACACACACACAAATACACACACACACATACATATATATATATATATATATCAGTAACATCATAAAGACAAATAACTTTGAAGACTTTAGAACTCTAATGAATGCAATAATCAGAACCAGCATCAATAAACATTTAATAAGTGTCTACTATATCCTAGGCACTGTATATAATAACAACATTGTAAAGACAAACAACTTTGAAAGACTTTAGAACTCTGTTCAATGCAATGACCAACCAATCAGTCAATAAATATTTATAAGGTGCCTACTGTGTGCCAGGAACTGTGCTGAGCAAAGAAGATACAAAGAAAGGCATAAAACAATCCCTGCCCTCCAGGAGCTCACAGTCTAATAAGGGAAGACTACATACAAAGAAGTTGAAGTTGGGGGGGGGGGTCGGGGCAGGGAACGTTGGACAGGCAATGATGAGACATGATGAAGTCCTGAAGCTAGGATGTGAGATGATCTGAAGAGGTGTGAATTACAAAGTTGAATTCAATCTTCAGAATGATGAGTTTCTAGAGATGATGAAATCCAGGAGATCAGTTGGGTGGTAAAATGATGAAGTAAATTCCCTGAGTGTCCTCCTTAAATAGTAGAGGATCAGGGAGAGCTCTCCAATGCCCAGCCTCTACTCTATTCAATCAGAGTGAGAGAGGGGTCCAGGGGCAGGGGATGCTGAGGAGGACCATAATTCCAAAAGAAGAATAAGACATAATTCTTTGGACATGACCAATGTGGAAATTTATTTTGCTTGATTATTCATATTTGTTACAAGGTTTTTGTTTTTTTTTTCAATGGTTGGGAGCGAGAAAATTAATGCTTACTAATAAAAAAAGGTTAAATGGAATAAAAGGGTTATTTTTAAAAATAAATAAATAAAATGAAGGGGTTAAAGTGGATGATATTTAGCTCTAACAGTCTTCCTCCTAGTATCGTTTTCTTTCCCCTGTGCCACACTCCCATGATTTAGAAGGACCAAACGATAGTTATTTAAATAACATTCCAGTGTACAATGAATGAAATTAAAATTATTCAAACATTTCATGTTTCTTAGGGGCTACTACAAATGCCAAGTTCTCTCATATGTTTTTTTTTTATTTCTTTGTACCTTGAAAGAAAAAGAATCCCATTAAAGATTTCAGGTAAAGGCAAGGCAATGATCAATTAGTGATGGTATGAGAGAGTAATAGTTTGAATGAGTAGAAATGCTTATAATTATAAACTACAAACTTAATCATTAGTTTCAAAATCTTTTTTCATTCTAACTCATGAAATGTCCCAAAGCAAAATTAACTGAGATTCATTTCCCTTCCTCTCTCTACCTCCCACTATGGAGCCTCCCCAATTGAGGTGCTAATGAGAAGGGAAATGGTCAAAAGGAAGATAGCTTGAAAACAAGGAATAGAGACAAGATGCCTGAACAATCTGCTCTAGAACTAAGTTTGGTTTGATTTTGATTGTTTTCCTCCACCCTGAACCACACATGAAATGGTTTCTATACATGGGGGAGGGAGGAAGTAATTGTCTCAGTGACCCTAGTGCCACGATTAATTTAGTAAGCCTGACATCTCCTGACAATTTATGCAGATCCATCTGGAACCTAGAGAAAAGTGTCAACTTTCTATATTATGGAATCAGAGAGTCAAAATGTCAGGGCTAAGGGGCAGCTAGATGGCGCAGTGGATAGAGCACTGGCCCTGGAGTCAGGAGTACCTGAGTTCAAATCCGACCTCAGACACAACACTCACTAGCTGTGTGACCCTGAGCAAGTCACTTAACCCCAATTGCCTCACTAAAAAAAAAAAAAATGTCAGGGCTAAAGAGACCTTGGAGATTATTTAGACCAACTCTCTCAGTTTATAAATGCCAAAACTGGGACCAAGGGAGGTAAATTTGCCCAAGGTCAAATTGCTAGTTAGTGTCAGGGCTCAGACTAGAACCTAATGCTCTTTCCACTAGCTGACATTTGTAATCCCCTGGAACTTGACTCTTTCAGGCTCAGGGCCAGCCCTCGGCAAAACTGTAAAGTAGGCAATGATAGACTGGGACCAGCTGCTCTCTTTTTTTTTTTCTTCCTTCCCCACTTCACTCACCACCTTTTGTGAGGCTTTTCCCTTCCTTCCATGCTCCTCTGCTTCCCTTCTCCCTCCTCACTCTTTTTCCAAGGAAGACAAATATTGTCCTGGACTCTCCTGTTTCTGGAAGAAAGCATCTGAGAAAATAATCACCATAAGGAGCTAGTGTTTTAGTTTCCCCTTCCAACACATTTGCTTTCTAAAAGATAATGTCCTGCAAAAGAATTACTTGGCCAATGAAAGGTCACACTTCAGACACTCTGGTATCTGAGTCAGGGAAGAACTTAGCTGACTTTTCTATAAGATGCTTAAGTCCAGTCCTTCTCAGGCTAATTTACACAGGTGACTTCTTTCTTGTTCCCTAGTTTGGGGCCTTCCTTGGGCCTGATGTCTGGATTATTACATTATTACAGTTATATGTTTGCAGGCTCAAACAGAAAAGGTTGATCAAGAGGGAAGAGCCCTGAAATCTAGGACCTTAGTTTATAGTCCACCTCTGATGTTTACTACCTGTGTGACTTTGGACAAGTCATTGTGGGCTTCAATTTCCTCATCTATAAAATGAGAGGGTTGGACTAGACAACATCTAAAGTATTTTTAGTTCTAACCCTGTGATTCTGTGATCTGATCATTGGAGATTGGAGCTACTTCTTCAGGAAGGGCTTGTGCCCCCTGGGTAGGATGGTATGCCCCAAAGTCAGGTGAGACACTGCTAGGTCCAAATTGATTTGTTTCCTTCCTCCTCACCGTTAGCCAAACACAGCTACCAAGTGAAAACAAAAACATGTGTTTAGTTCACATAATCTGCATGATTAATTCACTACTCATCCATTTTGATTTTAGTAAATCCCTCCGATAAGACACTACTTTGCATATAATGTTACAAAACCATGGTGTGGGAATCACTGCAATTGGTACAGTTCAGGTAAAGAAGAAGCGGGTAATGACCCTGTGGGTAAAGATTTAAGTTTCGACAACCCTGCAGCACAAAATTTCCTCTTGAAGGAAGACTTCTCTCCTTTTAAAGTCAGATTCAATGGCTGTCATGGAGAGACTTATAGCTCTTTCAAAAACACTCTTTTGTTTGGGACCTGTTAATAGAAGGGATGATCACAATGCCAAGCAATGAAGGCAGATCTTAGAAATGCCAGTATGAGCATCTTGAGACATGATGCTTATTAGTGTGATGATCACTGACCCCTGAGAGGGGAACAGTAAAGGACACTAAAGGCTGGGAAGACTATGTCCACCATTGGTATCAGAATGTCTCCTAGGCAATATTCTCTACTACCAGGTTCAGGCTCCATCTTTTCATGGCCACTAGGCAGACCACTCAATTCCAGTCTGTTTAGGTATGATGACTAAAAACCTTTGACAAACTGGCAACTCTTCAGTCATATCCATACCATACCCAGATAAAGAAAAAAAAGGGCAGAATATCCCCAAGGTTGTTGTCTTTTCTTCTTCACTTTTTATCTGAGACTTCGATCATAGTCCTTTGACCCAGATGACTATATGAGTTAGAGTTAGAAATTTCTAAGATCCTTTCTGGCATGCCATGCAAATGAATTTGAACAAGAACAAGAGGGAAGAAGAAGAAAAATCTTTGCTTTCCTTCATTTTGCCCCATTCTGGATTTTATTTTATATCTACAGCTATTTAGCTATATTATACTATATCTAGATATATATGGTAGATAAGTAGACATAGATAAAGACATCTATAGATAAATAGATATGCCTGGATAGATAGATAGGGAGAGAGAGACAGAGAGAGAGATAGGGATAGGAATAGGAATAGGGATAGAGATAGGGATAGGGAGAGACAGAGAGACAGACAGAGAGACAGAGACAGGGAGAGGGAGAGGGAGAGGGAGAGAGAGAGAGAGAGAGAGAGAGAGAGAGAGAGAGAGAGAGAGAGATAGGGATAGGGATAGGATAGAGATAGGGATAGAGATAGAGTTAGAGACAGAGACAGAGACAGGGATAGGAATAGGAATAGGAATAGGGATAGGAATAGAGATAGAGATAGAGATAGAGACAGAGACAGAGACAGAGACAGAGACAGAGACAGAGACAGAGACAGAGACAGAGACAGAGACAGAGACAGGGACAGGGATAGGGATAGGGAGAGAGAGAGAGAGAGTTAGAGAGAGAGAGAGAGAGAGAGAGAGAGAGAGAGAGAGAGAGAGAGAGAGAGAGAGATCTGTTAGCAGCAATCTTCCCTCCTTTCTTCTCCCAACTTTGGTGCCCTCCCTACAGTGCTAAAGGTCTTCCCTTGGATCATTTATTATTTTTAAAATTCTAGCACAATATTTGCGTTGTCTCACTAATAATCATTAATCTTGCTACATGGTAAATCTAACTTTTCTGATCATGTATGTTTGAGGGTACCTTTTCTGTCACTCCTGGCCTGAAAGTAGTACCTCCTCTGGGCTTCCCCCAATTGCATTTTGAATCATCAGAGGATGGCTGTCTCTAGGTTCAAGGTATTCTGTGTGTTTGTACTCATAAAATTCTAGCCTCTCTAGTGCATTTTTCTTTACTAGCCAGTAGACACAATTAGCTCAAGGCAAAGGCATTTTGCTAAGATAGTATTATTAGAAAAATAGTAATAAAATATCACACCCTCCCTTCTTATGATGTACTCGTGCTGCTCCCCCAGGCATAGCATCTCTGCTGAGCAGGTCATTCAACTAGACTCATTGGGACTGTTCTTCTCTACAGCTCAACTCCCAACAGCCACTACTAGCTTTTTTCCTTTTCTTTTTTTTTTTTTAAGTGAGGCAATTGGGGTTAAGTGACTTGCCCAGGGTCACACAGCTAGTAAATGTTAAGTGTCTGAGGCCGGATTTGAACTCAGGTCCTCCTGACTCCAGGGCCGGTGCTCTATCCCACTACTAGCTTTTTCTCTCTAATCACAGACATCCTACGGTCTTCTACCTTAACTAACTGGTTCTGTAGCCGGCTGGATTTGGCTTCTCCTCTTGGATAAGTAGAAATCTCCTCCCCACCTCAGGTGAGAGAGGATTCTTTCTAAAGAGCTGGGTTCTTCTTCCATAGATGGCCTTTTTCTTGACTGCTGAAGCTAACACTCCTCAGAATTGTTGGTTGTCCCTACTCACTGCCTAGACAGTATATCATCTTTAATCAGCCAGTGCCTAACTGCCACCTAATTCCATGAAGTGTGATTGGAGAACACAGTTTGTAAAAGGGTACCAAAATGTAAACCTTTTTTGCACTGTTTGAGGCCTTAACACTTGATATTCTCTGTTACCTACCCCTTATATTCTGTAATTTTATCTTCTGTGATGGGAGGAAATCAGTTGATTGGGGTTATCCTGGGGTTATCCCCAGTACATTAGAAAAATACTACAGCCAGAACTAGGAGAAAAGTTTATATAAGGACCACAACAGTGTTTAAAACAACAACAACCAAGTTGAACAGAACACCACCATGTATCCAATAATGAAGCATATTACCCATCTGCTGAGAAAGAACAGGTACCTGACAAGGGGAAGGAAAAGATTTATTTTGTACATGCCACTGATTAGATTCATTTTGATTTTCTATGTTTATTTGTTATGAGATTTTTTAAATCTAGGTTTTTAATGGAGAACATTGTTAAGGGCAAGGATTAGCAACAGAAAGAGGTCCATTTAATATTTTTAAATGCACAGAAAAGAATAGAAAACAGTTCAGAAGGAATACTGACCTAGTATTCATATTACTAGGTCAAAGAATATGCATGGTTTTATAGCCCTTTGGCCATAGTTCCAAATTGCTCTACAGAATGTTTGAATCAGATTACAATTCTACCATGAGTAAATTAATGTCTCATTTTCCCCATGCCACCTAAAACATTTGTCATTTTCCTGTACTGTCCTATTATCCAATCCAATAGGTATTAAGTAGTACCCCAGAATTGTTTTGACTTGTATCTTTCTAATCAATAGTTAGAGCATTTTTCCATATGACTATAGATAGCTTTGATTGTTTCATCTGACAACTGTTCATATCTTTTGATCATATAGGGAATGGCTTGTTTTTTATAAATTTTACTCAGTTCTCTTTTTGTTTGAGAAATGAGGCCTTTATCAGACAAACTTGCTTCAAAAATTTTTCACAGTTACTATTGCTAACTGTATTTCTCTCCATCCTATTCGCTTCCCATGACATTTACTTTATTCTCTATCTCCTTTCACCCTATCCCTCCTCAAAAGTGTTTTGCTTCTGACTGCCCCCTCCCCCAATCTGCCCTCTATTCTATCACATCTCCCCCTTATCTCCTTCACCTCCTACTTTACTGCAGTGTAAGATAGATTACCATACCCAATTGAGTGTGTATATTATTCCCTCTTTGAGCCAATTCTAATAAGTAAGGTTCATTCACTCCCTAGCACCTCCCCCCTTTCCCTTTCACTGTATAAGCTTTTTCTTGCTTCTTTTATGTGAGATACTTTACCCCATTCCACCTCTCCCTTTCCCTTTCTTCCAATGCATTCCTCTCACCTCTTAATTTTATTTTTTAAAGATATCATCCCTTCACATTCAACATATACCTATGCCCTCTGTCTAAATATACTCCATCCAGCTATCCTAATAATATGAAAGTTCTCATGAGTTACAAGTGTCATCTTCCATATAGGAATGTAAACAGTTTAATCTTTTAATATCCCTTATTATTTCTTTTTTCCTGTTTGCCTTTTTATTCTTCTCTGGAGTCTTGTATTTTAAAGTTAAATTTTCTATTCAACTCAGGTCTTTTCATCAAGAAAGCATGAAAGGGGGCAGCTAGGTGGCTCAGTGGATAAAGCACTGGCCCTGGATTCAGGAGGACCTGAGTTCAAATCCAACCTCAGACACTTAACACTTACCAGCTGTATGACCCCGGGCAAGTCACTTAACTCCCACTGCCCTGCAAAAAGAAAGAAAGAAAGAACGCATGAAAGTCCTCTCGTTGAATGCCCATTTTTTCCCCTGAAGGATTATACTCAGTTTTGCTAGGTGGGTGATTTTTGGTTGTAATCTCCATTCTCTTGCCCTCTGGAATATCATATTCCTCCACTATCCTTTTTTTTCTTTTTAGCAACAAACATTTATTTTATTTTTTCCAGTTACATATAAGGGTAGTTTTCAACATTTAGAGTTCCAAAATTTTCTCCCTCCCTCCCTCCCTTTCCTCCCCCCTCCACAAGATCACAACCAGGTTATATATGTACAATCCACAAGTGTTCTTTTTATCAGTTCTTTCTATGGGGGTGAATAGTAAGTTTCCTCATGAGTTCCTTGGGATTGTGTTGGATCATTGCATTGCTGAGAGTAGTTAAGTCATTCACAATTGCTCATTGAACAATACTGCTGTCACTATGCACAATGTCCTCCCAGATCTGCTTACTTCACTACACATTGATGTTCATTAGTCTTTCCAGGTTTTTCTGGGATCATCCTGTTTGTCATTTCCTGTAGCACAAGACCATTCCACTACAATCATATAGCACAGCTTTTTCCATCATTCCTCAATTGATGGACATTCTCTTGATTCTCAATTCTTAGCCTCCACTAAAAGTCGCTATAAATATTTTTTGTACAATTTTCCCCCTTTTCTCTTTTTCATGATTTCTATTGTTAACTGTTTCTCTTCCATCCTATTCCCTTCCCATGATATTTAGTCTATTATCCATCTTCTTTCATCCTTCACTCTTCTGTCTGTCCCCTCCCTCACTCTGCCCTTCCTTCTTTTGCCCCTCTCTCTTTACCCCCTTCCCCTCCTATTTTCCTGCAGGGTTAGAGAGATTACTCCACCCAATTGAGTGGGTACATTATTCCCTCTTTGAGCCAATTCTGATGAGATTGAGGTCTTTGAGCCAATTCTGATGAGTGTTAGGCTCATTTACTGCCCAGATTAAATAGATTACTCCACTTAGTTGGGTGTGTGTTAGTCCCTCCTTGAGGCAGCTCTGATGAGTTTAAGGTCTTTGAGCCTTTTCTGATGAGTATAAAATTCATTTACTGCCCTGATCCTCTCCCATATCTTCCCCCACTCCATAAGCCTTTTCCTGTTTCTTTCATGTAGGATTTCACCTCTGCCCTTCCCCCTCCCCCAGTGAATTCCCTTCACCCCTCAATTTAAGCCTAAAGATTTCATCACCTAGCTAGGTGGCACAGTGGACAAAGCATCACTCCTGGACCCAGGGAGATCCTAGCCAAAACCTGGCCTCAGACACAAGACAGTCACACACTGTACGACCCCAGGCATGTCCCCCAGCTCCAATTTTTTATGGTTCTCTAGGGTCTTGTATTTGAAAGTCAAATTTGCCATTCAGTTCAGGTCTTTTCATCACAAATATCTGAAAGTCTTCTTTTTCATTAAAGTCCCATTTTTTCCTCTGAAAGATTATGCTGAGTTTTGCTGGGTAGGTGATTCTTGGTTGTAATCCCATTTCCTTTGCCCTTTGGAATTTCATATTCCATGCCCTCTGGTTCTTTAATGTAGAAGCTGCTAGATCTTTTGCTATCCTGACTGGGGCTCTACAGTACTTGAATTCTTTCTTTTTGGCAGCTTGAAGTATTTTCTCCTTGACCTGAGAGCTCTGGAATTTGGCTATAATATACCTAGGAGTTTTCCTTTTGGGATCTCTTTCTGGAGGTGATCGGTGGATTCTTTCAATTTCTATTTTACCTTCTGCTTCTAGAATTTCAGGGCAATTTTCCCTGAGAATATCTTGGAAGATGATGTCTAAGGTCTTTCCTTGATCATGGTTTTCAGGTAGACCAATAATTTTCAAATGATCTCTCCTGGACCTATTTTCCAGGTCAGCAGTTTTTCCCAGAAGATATTTCACATCACCCTCTATTTTTTTATTCATTTGGATTTTCTTTATTGTGTCTTGGTTTCTCATAAAGTCACTGGCTTCCATTTGTTCAATCCTCATTCTTAGGCAATTATTTTCATCAGAGAGCTTTTGTACCTCCATTTCCATTTGGCCAATTTGACTTTTCAAGCTGTTGACTTTTTTCTCATGTCTTTCCTGCATCACCCTCATTTCTCTTTCCATTTTTTCCCTCTACCTCTCTAACTTTATCTTCAAAGTCCTTTTTGAGCACCTCTATGGCCTGAGACCAATTCATATTTTTCTTGGAAGCTTTAGATATAAGGGCCATGATGTTGATATCTTCCTCTGAGGGTGCACCTCGGTCTTCCTTGTTACTGAAGAAACTTTCTATGGTCCTCACCTTTCTCTGTCTGCTCATCTTGCCTTTCTTTTACTTGACTTTTAGCTCCTTAAAGTGGGGCACTGTTTCCAGGCTGCAGTATCCCAAGCTTCAGAAGTCCCAGGTGGTATAATTTAAGGAGGATCAGGTTCTTCACTCACCTGGCATGTTCCCTGGTCTGTAGATGACCTCAGACCAACTTGTTAATCAACCAGCTTTGTGTGTTGTGGTTGT
This sequence comes from Dromiciops gliroides, assembly GCF_019393635.1. Classification (NCBI taxonomy): domain Eukaryota; kingdom Metazoa; phylum Chordata; class Mammalia; order Microbiotheria; family Microbiotheriidae; genus Dromiciops; species Dromiciops gliroides. The sequence continues at coordinate 145,247,258 of NC_057865.1, forward strand.
TAGCCTGTGCCCCTCCCCCACCTGGGCCACTGCTACTCAAGTCTACCTCCTGGTTCTCAGCAAAGTTGAAAAATCCAAGTTCTGCCTCAGCACCAGCATAGGCCCCTGTAGTCTCCCCCCTGCCCAGGGCTCAACCCTCTCACCAGACTGGGAGCTTAGTTCCAGATGACACTGGTGCTTCAGCTGATTCAGAGGCTCTGGGGGTTTCCTTCTCTGGTGAGGCCTTCCTAGGACTGGATCTGTGTCAGGATGACTGTGGGGTTGTGCTCAACTCCTGTCTCAGCACAGCAGCTCCCTCCTTGTGACCTTCCAAGCCATTCTTGGTTAGAAGATGATTTCAGCACATTCTTCTGTGAGTTTTGCTGCTCCAGGCATTTTCCTACGGCATTATTTGAATGTTTTTTAGAGTAATCGGCCCCACTCTCCTTTAATGTGGAAGCTGCTAAATCTTGTGTTATCCTGACTGTGGCTCCACAATACTTGAATAGTTTCTTTCTGGCTGCTTACAATATTTTCTTCTTGACCTGGGAGCTCTAGAATTTGACTATGATCCTCCGGGGAGTTTTCATTTTGGTATCTCTTTCAGGAGGTGATCGATGGATACTTTCCATTTCTATTTTACCTCCTGCTTCTAGAATATCAGGGCAATTTTCCCTGACAGTTTCTTTGAAGATGATGTCTAGGCTCTTTTTTTGATCATGGCTTTCAGGTAGTCCAATAATTTTCGAATTATCTCTCCTGGTTCTATTTTCCAGGTCAGTTGTTTTCCAATAAGATATTTCACATTTCCTTCTATTTTTTCATTCTTTTGGTTTTGCTTTATTATTTCTTGATTTTTCACAAAGACATTAGCTTCCATTTGCTCAGTCCTAATTTTTAAGGAGTTATTTTCTTAGGAGAGCTTTTGTACTCCTTTTTCCATTTGGCCAATTTGGTTTTTCCAGGCATTTTTTTCCTCATTGGCTTTTTGTACCTCTTTTACCATTTGTTATTTTCTTCAGTATTTTTTTGTGTCTCCTTTACCAAGCTGTTGATGTTCTTTTCATGATTTTCTTGCATCACTATCATTTCTTTTCCATTTTTTCCTCTACCTCTCTTACTTTATTTTCAAAATCCTTTTTGAGCATTTCTATGGTCTAAGATCATTTCATAGTTTTCTTGAAAGTTTTGGGTATAGGAGCTTTGACTTTGTTATCGTCTTCTGAGGGTATATTTTGATCTTCCTTGTCACTTTCTATCGTCAGAATTTTTTTCTGTTTGCTCATTTTCCCAACCTATTTCTTGACTTTTAACTCATTGTTAAAGTGGGGCACTGCTTCCAAGGTGGAGGGCATACTGTCCCAAGCTTCAAGGGGTTTGTGCAGCTCTTTTCATAGATACTTCTAGGAATTTGTAAGTTTTTAGTTCTCCTAAGGTGGTATGATTTAAGGATAGGTATGTTTACTACTCTCCTGTCCTATGCTCTGGTCTGCAAGCAACTATAGGCCTGCTTTTCTGCCCTGGGACTATGAACAGAATTCCACTTCACTGTAGCTGCAAACTCTGGTGTGCCTGTGCTCCTCCCCAGCCAGGGACCGCCACCCAAGACTGTGATCTGGATCCAAGTATGGGCAAAACAACAGTCTTTCCTCAGTGCTAGCAAAGAGACCCCTGTAATTTCCTTTTGGCCAACTGTTGATCCCCTTACCATATATGAGCTAAGAGTTCCAAAAGCAGTTGCTGCTGCTGTTGATTCAGAGGTTTCCAAGGCCTGGTTTGCTGGCACAGCCCATGCTGGGCTGTGCTTCACTCTCACCTTGGTACAATAGACCTTTCCTGCCGACCTTCTAAGTTGTCTTTGACTGGAAAAGTATTTCACGCCGTCCTCTTGTGGGTTCTGCTGTTCCAGGAATTGTCTTATGCCATTGTTTGAAGGTATTTGGAGGGGTTTTAGGCAGAGTTCAGGCAAATCACTGCCTTTCCTCCACCATCTTGGGTAATGCTGTTGTTTTCATAATAAGAACATTGGGCAGCTAGGTGGCGCAGTAGATAGAGCACTGGCCCTGGATTCAGGAGGACCTGAGTTCAAATCTGGCCTCAGACACTTGACACTTTACCAGCTGTGTGACCCTGGGCAAGTCACTTAACCCCCACTGCCCCATTTTTTAAAAAAAAGAACAGAAAAGAAAAGAAAAAGAATATTTCACAAGGACAGCAAAAACTGTGTCCACAAATAGATTAAGTACATTTGAAAGGATTGATATGTTGTTGCCCCAGCCTCCAGGAAGACCATATGAACTTAGCTCCTCAGGGGTCTAGGAAATCTGTTTAGACACAAGTCATTCCAGAAGCCAAGCCATTTTGGAAGTATATACACATCTAAAGATAGACAGGCTATGGAGTCTGGGTTAGTTTCACAGAACTATCACCAGAGGACTATCTGATAAACCATCAGCTCAGATTTAAAGGTGCCCGTTATACAATTTCACGTGAGAGGTAATCTTTCAATAATATTGTGTAAGATTTTCAACACCACCTAAAAGTTCCATGGATTTTTCAACAATATCTGCATTATACTTGTTGTTTTATCCTTCTTGTATGGACAACTTTTTAATAAAATATCATTGGTATTAACATGTGAGTGTCAACACCATAGATTTCTCAAACAGTTAACAGCTGGGAATATAAGCCCAATTAGATTAAAATGTAATTGGGAATGGGGGCAGCTAGGTGGCACAGTTGATAGAGCAATGGCCCTGGATTCAGGAGGACCTGAGTTCAAATCCTGCCTCAGACACTTGACACATACTAGCTGTGTGACCCTGGGCAAGTCACTTAACCCTCATTGCCCAGCAAAAAAATAATTTTACATATATATATATATATATATATGTAGTGTGTGTGTGTGTGTGTGTTTATGTGTGTATAATTGGGAAAATCTTGAACAAAAAAATAGACAATATAGAAGTAATAATGCATGGTTTTCTAAGTAAAATATATTATCTGTAGAGATCCCTTTCTATTTGAGTTGGATACCACAGGTCTACATCTAGCTATCTAGCTATCTACCTCTTCATCCATCTATCTATCAAGAGTATCTAGCTTTATCTTTGAGTCACTAATAAGATAATTGAGGATTTAAGGAGATTCCACTTAGAACTTTCAATATCAGAAATATAATAAGAGTACTAATGCGCTAAGATAAATTGGTAGCAGAAGTGAGATGTCTGAAACAGAAAATAACTTGGGGATAAGTGATATGGGATGGAGGCTTCTAGCCTACTAGTCTTCTTGTCCTTCTCTTCACAGTAGTTATGGGATCAAGAAGATGGTTCCATGAATAGTGGGCAAGGCACTGGAATGGAAGAGTCCAGGGATCGTGGTATAGATTGGCTTTTGCTTACAACTCTAAGAAGGAAGAAACTGTAAAGAAGAAGGACTAAAAGTACACTAGGCAGGGGGCAGTTAGGTGGCACAGTGGATAAACCACTGACCCTGGATTCAGGAGGACCTGAGTTCAAAACCAGCCTCAGACACTTGACACTTACTAGCTGTGCTTCCCTGGGCAAGTCACTTAACCCTCATTGCCCCACTCAAAAAAAAAGTACTCTAAACAGGAATGACTAGAGACACAGAAGTTAATTTTTCAAAAATCCCTGAAAAGACACTAAAAACTAGGAAAGGAAGAAATAAATATTTGTTAAGTCCCTCCTATTTGCCAGGCACTGTGCTACATGGTTTACAAATATCTCCTTTATTCTTCACAACAACCCTGAGCAGTAGGTGCTATTGCATTCCCCATTTTGCAGTGGAGACAACTGGGGGAGGCAAAGGCTAAGTGACTTGCCCAGGATCACAGACAATAACTGTTCTGGGGAAAAAAGACCCCCTATATATGAAAACATTTCTAGCAGAACTCTTTGTTGCAGCAAAGGACTGAAAACAAGGTAGGTGCCCATTAACTGAGGAGTGGCCAGACAAATTATGGAATGTGAATGCAATGCAATGCAATGCAATGCATATCCATTGACGGAGAGACTATACATGAAACCTCTCCAGTTCAACTTCAGACTAGAACCTTCCAGAGTTTGAGTTATAGTCACATAGCACTCAGAACCCAGGATTATGCCCATTCCACAATGAGGCATCAGAGTAGGATTTTTTAGGAAAAGGCCTATAGAATGTCCAATTAGTACTTGTTGGTTAATTGATTAATATGCTGGTGCTTTTAAGAAAAGGCTACATGTGGTTACAAGACTCTGGAACCACAAACTGGGCGTATGTTATCAATAGCCGACATTTTATGTTTAATTCTTAATTTTCTCCAAAAAAAAAAAAGGCTTATGACACTTAGAAATTTTGAAAGAAGCATCATGGTATATATAGTAAAGAGTGCTGGACTTTGAGTTAATGGATGTGGCTGGAATCTAGCTCTGCAGCTAACTATGTGTGTGTTTTTGGAAGAAGACAAACTTTAGGATTCTAACACTGTAAGTGACCATTTTCCTGTCTCATTTCTCCTGCTATAGGCTAACAGTATCATAGAAGACCTTGGAAGTCTTTTAGTCAAAGCTCCTCATTGTGCAGATTAAGAAACTAAATCCCAGAGAAGTTCAATGATTTTGCCCAAGGTCACAAGTAAATGACAGAGTGAAATCGGGAATTTGGCTCCTCTGACTCCGAGTTCAGGGTTCTTTCTACTGCCCCATATTGCCTTTAAAATGAGAATGGCCTATGCCAGACCAGCTCCAAGGTGGAATGGGGAAATCCTAGGGAGGGCAATATAAACCTTGCCAGTTTAGTGGGATGTGTCTCTAACCTTTGCAAATGATTAGATTGAATTTCCAAAGGTTTGGGTCAATTCTAATTTTCTCCAACCTGAGAGGTAGATGCCCTCCTTTAAATACTATCTTCTTTCTTTGGGCAGGTGTGGGAATGAGTTTTCTATCCTTCAAGAATCCTTTCATTAGACCCATGGAAATGAACTATTGTAAAGTGACCTAAATTAGTACCCTTGACTCAGGAGCTTGTAATTTCATCCATCCCTTCTTTTCTCAGGCAGTGCCAGGAATTACACAATTCTGACAAATTAATTTCAGTTGAACAGAGAAAGATCAACTGAACAATCTAAGCCTTGGATCGAATAACTACAGCAAGGGACCCATCCCAGGCCCAAAGCCAGCTTCAACTATTTAAGAGAAAGAAGGGTAAAGCAGGAATATATTTTGCCTGGTTGATAAGATCATTCCCACTTAGACACACCACACAGACAGATTATCTCTTTCATGGTTACATGAAATGAATGTGAGATGTGTAGGTCTTGCTGAAACCTAATCCTTTCCTTTTATTTTGCATTAGCGCTTCAACAAAGAGGTTTATCAATTGATTTTTGTTTTCAGTTGCTTATTTATTTGTTCATTTATTTGTTTTGTTCTTGAAAGTCAACTCTAGCAAAGCCTACCAAGAAGAAAAGGTTCTGAGAATGAACCCAGAGACTTACCATATGTCTGTTGTGTGAGATCCAATCTAAAACTGGAGAGGCCCAGAACCAGACTAGTGAAGGGGTACATTTTTTGGCCATATCTGTGCCCAAAGACCATATCTTAAGTTACAGAGGGCTTGCAATTGGGATTGATAGAGGGATTACCATACCTACAAATGCGAATGGAATTATAAATGCTTAAAATACTGAAATATTGAAAGCCAGCAGATTTATATCTTTCCTGGCTAGGTGTTTTCCCAATTGTTGGATTAGACTATTTTTTTTCCCTCCAGGAAATTTAAGGCCACGGAGTTATGCAAGTTACATATGTGGGTCAAAGTCCCAAAAGTACAGTTTCTCTCAGGATGATGCATTGTGAAATACTTCTGAGTTGTAATATTTCTCCCAGCCTAGCCATGGGCTAGGTCTCTCATGGAATAAGTTAGTTTTCACAGGATTTGGAATTGAAAGAGACCTTAGAAACATCTGATCCAACCCTTTCATTTTAGAGATGAAGAAAGAGACTAGTGAGAATAGTATTCACATATCTAGAGCTTGAAGGAATCTCAGACACCAACTAGTTCCAAACTCCTCTTTTTATAGTTGAGGAAACTCAAATCCAGGAAAAGGTAAGTGATTTGCTTGAAGTGAAGTGATTTATCCAAGATCACACAGGCAGTAAAGTAGCAAAACCAGGATTTGAATTCAGGTTTTCTAACCCTCAAATCCAATTTTCTTTGTCCTATATCTCTCTTTCTCCTGGCTATTCCATATTATTTCATGGCTAAGACTTTTGGAAACAAGGAGCAGGAGGGAAAAAACTGGCCAGAAGATTCTCACTTGGGGAATAGTCAGGAGCACCCAATTGATTGTGGAGCATCTAGGGCCAGTTACCAAGATTTTGAGGTGCTGATCAGAAGAGACAGAAATAGGATTCACATCCCAGTTCCATAGAATGTCAATATGAGGGCAGCTAGGTGGTGCGGTGGATAAAGCACTGGTCCTGGATTCAGGAGGACCTGAGTTCAAATCCAGCCTCAGACACTTGATACTTACTAGCTGTGTGACCCTGGGCAAGTCACTTAACCTTCATTGCCCCACCAAAAAAAAAAAAAAAAAAAGAATGTCAATATGAATGGAGTAGTAGAGTTCAAAGAGCAATTAAAAAAAGGTGCTATATAGGAGCAGGAAGTAGTTCAAGATACCAAGAAAAGAAGAGAGGTCAAATTTAATAAACTATATGAGACAATTTGCTTACCCAGTGTCTTATGTGTGTATATTTTTGTGCAGGACATGTAAAGCTGTTCCCATCAGTATGCCTTGAATTGAGATTCTATTTATTTCATCTTCCTATCTTCAGCAACATTCCTCTGGGAAGAAATAGTTATTTCTAAGTAGTGATGGACACTAAAAAAAAGTACTGTGTCTGATGGAGATGGAGATGGAGAATAATTCTCAAACAATCATGATACCTAAAGTTCAGGTTGGCTATTGGGGATCAATAGAAGGAGTATTGGTTCTGAGTCAAAGGCCTGGGTTAGAATTTCACCTATGCCACTTACTTTTTGTGTGACCTTGAGCAAGTTCCTTAACTGACGTTGGGCAAGTCACTTTAGCTCTCTGAGCTTCAGCTTCCTCGCGTGTAAAATAAAGGGGTTGAACCAAATCACCTACAAGGTCCTTTTCAGCTCCAAATCTCTGATTCTATGAATCCAGTTTTGTATAAGTATCTCTGGCATACCCTGGTCTAGGTACCCAATTTACTTCCTTTGGCATGCTCTGAAATACTGTTGATCCTAGAAGAATCATTGGAATGTTTCCAGAGCATTATAGACTGGGAATAATTCAGAGTTATGGTAGACCAAAACAGAAACCAACCACTGAGTCTTCTCAGCCAGAAATGGTTCCATGCTCCTGAACTTGGATCAGAATTTTTTTCTCTATTCTCCTAGATTTATTTTATGTGGGTTCAAACTATTCTACATCCACTAAGACACTGAGAAAACTACCATAGGCAATACAAACATTCTGGCCCTAGGTGAAGATGCCAAAGTTCTCATTATATAAAGAACCTGTCGGACCTGCTTATGTCAGAAGGGAATTTTAATAATTGCTGTGTCATTCCCCTGGCCTAAGTAGCTTTTGATATGACAGTTTTTAAGAGAGAGAAATCAGGTTCTCAAAAAACTGCAAAGTAGTGCAACTATATAAAATATTGTCGCAAAAAACAAATAAGACAAAAGAAAATCAAAACAACTCCAAGGTTTCACCTCACAGCCAACAAGCTGGAAAATATGATAAGAGATAAAAAGAGTCACTATTGTAAACAGTCAATGATATAGTCTATATGGGAAGTGAAGCATACCGATACTCTCTTGGCAAAGCTATGAATTGACCAAACTATTCTAGAAAATTCTAAAAATCAGAATTATTATTTTTTAAAGTGATTAAAATGCCCATATCCCTTCACCAGGAATAACACTGCTGCGTATATATCTTTGAAGATGCCAGACATTTATTAAGTTCTTTATTAATTATTATTTTATTATTTATTGTTTTAAAAAATTATTTATTACTAATCTAAGCATGTGCTAAGGATTGGGGATACAAAGAAAGATCAGAGACAGTTCCTGCTCTCAAGAAGCTCACAAGATAGAAAGATCTCATAGATAACAAAATAATTATAGCAGTACTTTCTGTGGTAGCAACGAACTGGAAACAAAGTAGATCCCTTTTGAATGAGGGAATGGCTAAATAAATTACTGGGCATGAGTATAAAAAATATCACTGAGGCACAAGAAATTACAAATATGAAAAATTATAGGATTATGACAATGTAGACAGAAAGAATAAGAAAACAAGAATGAATTCTGTATAATACAGTGAGAAAGATATGATTAATTCAATTCAACATTTTAAAAATATAAACTATGTCAGTCTGTTAACAAGTAATTATTGAATTCAAGGGATTCAAAGAAAGGCAAGCCCATATTTTCTCTTGAGGAGCTCACATTCTAATGGAGGAGACAACCTGCAAATAACTCTGTGTGTGTGTGTGTGTGTGTGTGTGTGTGTGTGTGTGTGTGTGTGTGTGTATAGTAAATGGAAGGTAATCTTGAAGGGAAGATACTTAGGGGGCAATAATGTGCAAAGTGTTCTGTTAGGTGCTGGAATAGGAAGATTAAAATTCTACTGTCCCTGGCCTCAAAGAATTTATAATTGAATAAAAGTGTGTGGCTAAAATATGTATAAATAAATATGATGCAAAATAGAATATGATAAAAGCAAAGAAGAAATCCTGGGAAAGTGCTATAAAAAATTGAAAAGGGGAAGATAATTTTTAGCCATGGTAAATCAAGAAAGGCTTTGTGCAGGAGACAGATTTATCTGAGTTGGGCCTCACAGGAAGAGAAAGATTTCAATTGCTTTCTTCATTTTTAAAATAAAATTAACCAATAGTTTATCTCTTTTGTTGGTCTTCTTTTCCCCATAAATTTTGGTATGTTGCATCATTTATTGTCATTCTCTTTGATGAAATTATTGATTTGTTTGACCCACTCATTTTTTATAATTAGAGTATTTAATTTCCAATAAATTTTAATCTGTCTTTCCATGGCCCTTTATTAAATGTATTTTTATTGCATCATTATCTGAAAACATGTATTAAATATTTCTGCCTTTCTGTGTTTGTGAGGTTTTTATGCCCTAATACATAGTCAATTTTGTGTAGGTGCCATGTATCACTGAGAAAAAGGTTCATCATATATAACTTTTCTAAAATTCTATTTACCTCCTTTACTTCTTTCTTGTTTATTTTCTGGTTAGATTTATCTAGTTCTGAGAGGAGAAAGTTGAGGTCTCCCACTAGTAGAGTTTTATTATCTATTGCTTCCTATAACTCATTTAACTCCTTCAGAAATTTGGATACTATACCATTTGGTGCATATATGGTTGGTATTAATATTACTTCATTATCTATGGTACCTTTTAGCACGATGTAGTTTCTTTCCTTGTCTATTTTAATTAGATCTATTTTTGCTTTTGCTTTCTCTGAGATTATGATTGCTATCCCTAATTTCTTTACTTCAGCTAAAGCATAATATAGTCTGTTCCAGCCTTTACCTTTACTCTGTGTCTCTCTGCTTCAAATGTGTTTCTTGTAAACAATATATTGTAGGATTCTGGCTTTTAATCTACTCTGCTATCCACTTCTGTTTTATGGGTAAGTTCATCCCATTCACATTCATAGCTATGATTACTAACTGTGTATTCCCCTCTATCCTATTTTTCTCCTGTTTAGGGGCAGCTAGGTGGAATAGTGGATAGAGTACTAGACCTGAAGTTGGGAGGACCTGTGTTCACATCTGACCTCAGACACTAACTGTGTGACCCTGGACAAGTCACTTAACCCTAATTGCCTTAAACATCCAAGGTGATCTCTAGTCATCCTGATGTATATCTTGCCACTTGACCCAGATGGCTCTGGAGGAGAGAGTGAGGTTTGGTGACTTTGTACAACCCTGCCTCACTTAAATCCAATTTGCTGCAAGTCATGACATCACCCTGATATCATGATCTGCTTTGAGAATGAAGGACAAACAATATTTCTCCCATTTATACTATTCTTTCTCTCTCCTTCCCCCCCCCATCCCTTCTCACCAGTGTTTTACTTCTGACCACCACCTCCTCAGTCTGCCCTCCCTTCTATTAGTACCAGCCCCATTTCTTGTTCTCCTCCCCTCCTACTTCCATATAGGGTAAGATAGATTTCTATACCAAACTGAGTGTGTATATTACTCCCTTTTTGAGCCAAATCCAATGAGATTAAGTTTCAAGCAATCCTCACCCCTCCTTTCTTTCCCTCCACTCTAATTGGTCTTTCATACCTCTTCATGTAATATAATTTACCCCATTCTGCCTCTCCCTTCTCTGTTCTCCCAGCGCAATCCTCTAACTCCTTAATTTTTTTATATCATCCTATCAAAGTCAACATATATCTTTACCCTCTGTCTATGTATACTCCTTCTCACTGCCCTAATAGCGATCCAGTTCTTAAGAGTTACAAGTATCATCTTCCTGTGTAGGGATGTAAACAGTTTGACCTTGTTGAATAACATGGTGTTTTTTTCCCTTTCCTGTTTATCTTTTTATGCTTCTTTTGAGCCTTGTATTTGAAAATCAACTTTCTCTTTACCTCTGGTTTTTTCATCAGGAACATTTAAAAGTCACTATTTCATCTAATCCATTTTTACCCATGAAAGATTATGCTCAGTTTTGCTGGGTAGTTGAATCTTGGTTGTTATCCAAACTCCTTTGATTTCTGGAATATCATATTCCAAACCCTCTGATCCCTTAGTGTCGAAGCTGCTAAATCCTGTGTAATCCTGTCTGTGACTCCTTGATATTTGAACATTTTCTTTCTGGCTGTTTGCAGAATTTTCTCCTTAACCTAAGAGTTCTAGAATTTGGCTATAATATTCCCAGGAGTTTTCATTTGGGAATTTTTTGCAGGAAGTGATTAGTGGATTCTTTCAATTACTATTTTACCCTCTGGTTCTGCCCTCTGGACAGTTTTCCTTAATAATTTCTTGAAAGATGCTGTCCAGGCTGTTTTTGGTTTTTTTTATCATGGCTTTCAGGTAATCTAATAATTCTTAAATTATCTCTCCTGGATCTATTTTCCAGTTCAGTTGTTTTTCCAATGAAATATTTTGCATTTTATTCTATTTTTTTCATTCTTTTGATTTTTTTATTTATTCTTGATGTCTCACAAAGTCATTAGCTTCCACTTGCCCAATTCTAAATTTTAATGAATTATTATCTTCAGTTAGCTTTTGTACCTCCTTTTTCATTTGGGCAATTCTGCCTCTTAAGGAGTTGTTTTCTTCAGTGGATTTTTGTACCTCCTTTTCGATTTGACCAATGCCGCTTTTTAAGGAGTTGTTTTCTTTAGATAATTTTTGTATATCTTTTTCTATTTTTGTGCTTCCTTTACTAAGCTGTTGACTCTTTTTTCATGATTGTCTTACATAACTCTCATTTCTTTTCCCAATTTTTCGCCTACCTCTCTTATTTGATTTCTTAAATCCTTTTTCAGCTCTTTTTTTTGGCCTGAGGCCAATTCAGATTTGAGGCTTTGCATGTAGATTTTGTCCTCTTCTGAGTTTGTTTTTTGATCTTCCTTGGCACTGTAGTAGCTTTCTATGGTCAGGGCTTTTGTTTTTTGTTCATTTTCCAGCCTATTTCATGACTTTTAAAATTGAGCTCCGCTCCTAGGAGATAGGGGGCACTATCCCAAGAGTCTTGTACCTGAGGCCTGGTCACTGTGTTCCTGAGCTGGGACCTCTAAGGCTGGTGGCTCACCTACTTCCAGGTCCTCCAGGCCTCCCAGGTCTGACCACTAGCCTGCTATGCTGGGACTGGAGACCTCACAATTGGCTCACTGTGCCACTGGCCTGCTGAGCCAGGACTGGGGGGCCTTGGTTGCTGAACTATGCAGGAACTAGGGGCCTCCTACTGACTAGGCCAGACACCACCTGTGCTGGGCTGCAATCCCCTTTTACCCAAGTGAGAAAGACCTTCCCTAAAGTCCTCCTAAGTTATCATGGGCTGATAATTTGTTTTACCCTGTCTTTTGTGGATTCTGTCACTCCAGAATTCATTTTGAGGAGTGCTTTAAAGTTGTTTTGAGGGAAATTGGGGTGAGCTCAGGCAACTTCCTGCCTTTTCTTCACCACCTTGGCTCCAACTCCAATGGCTTTCTTTAGATAACTGTTTTCTTCAACTATATAGCATGTGGAAAAGGAGTTGTGTGGTCTAGAGGAAAATAATTCTAAGGTACAAATCCAAAAACTTAGACTCTAAAGTTAATTATTTCAACCCCTAAGAGTGAGTGTCTCCAAAGGGAGGAAAATATAAACCTAACTTTCATAATTTAAATGTAAATTAATTAAAAATACAATAAAATGAAAAGTAATGGATAAGAAAGCAAAACTCTACAATTTGTTGCATACAAGAAATATATTTTTAAAACAAAGACACACATAAAAATGAAGGGATGAAAAAATTTATTATACATCAAGTAAATAAAAAAAACATGTGTTGCACCCATGCTATCTGAGAAAGCAAAAACAAACATTTAAAAAGGAAAAGGGACAAACCAGGAGACTGCATTATGCTGAAAAGAACCATAGAAAACAAATCAGTATCACATAACAAATCTATAGGGTTCAAATGCCTAAGCGTCCAGATTTATAAAGAAAACATTAACTGAGCTACAAAAAGACATGGGCAGTAACTTGATAGTGACAAAAGACTTCAATATCCCTCTCTTTGGTCTAGATAAGTCTAGCATAAAGATAAACAAAAGGAAAAATATGTACCTGAACAAATTCTTGGAAAAACTAGAGATAAAAAAAAAACTTATGGCATCTTCTAAATGGAACTGAAAAAGAATATACATATTTCATAGCACCACAAGAAATTTTTACAAAAACTGACAATTTAGGGCATAGAGATATTATAAATAAATGTAAAAAGGCAAAAATAGTAAATATGTCCTTAACAGATCATAATACAATAGAAATAATCATTGTTTCAAGGACTACAAAAGACACAGACCTAAATGGAGACAGCAATGAAAACTTAAATGAATGGGCCAAGGAACAAATCATAGAAATAATAATTGTGTAAAAGAAAATTATAATGATGAAACAACATATCAAAATTTCTGGGATGCAGATAAAGCAACTAAAGCAGGAAGATATTTTAGTCCTTACAAACATACATTAACAAAGTAGAAAATGAAAAGATTAATGAACTGAATATGCATTTAAAAATTAGAAAGCCAACAAATAGACTTTTGTGCTAAAAAAGACCTTTTTTTAATGAGAGGAGAAATAGGTAAAAGTGAAACAAAAAAATCCATATGGAAATGGTGAATAAAACTAAAAGCTGGTGCTTTGAAAAAACTAATAAAATTGGTAAATTTGTAACTTATCAGATTAAAAGAGGGCAGAAAATAGCAAATGAGTAAGGTGAAATCAATAATACCAGCAAAAAATAAAAAGAATAATTAGAACATATTGTGCGTTATTTATATAAACACATTAGTTATATGTTAATAAGACTGAGAACACAAAACCTTCAAAAATATAAAATATCCAAATTATTAGAAGGCCAGATACATATCTTAAATCACCCAGTCTCAGAAAAGTAAATGGATCTAGCTATAAAAAAACTATCAAGGGAAAAAACTCCTGGTCCTGATTGATTCATAGGAAAATTCTATCAAATTTTTAAAGAACATTTAGTACCCAGACTTCACAAATTATTCTCAAAAACTGAGAAAGAAAACACTCTACAAGAACCCTTTTGTGAGACAAATAGAATCCTAATGCCTAAACCAGGGAAAGGAAAAACACAGAAGGAAAATCATAGACCAATATCATTAATCAATATTAACACAAAGATTTTAAACAAAATCCTATCAGACTATTGTAATTTACCCAGAAAATCATTCGTTATGACCAAGAAGGATTCACAGCAAGAATGCAAAAAATGGTTCAATGTTAGGAAGACAATCAACATAATAAAGCCTTTGACAAAGTACAATGCTTTTATGCTTAAAAAAATTTCAAAGTATAGGCACAGAGGAACCTTTTATAATATGATAAAAAGCATCTATCTAAAGCCTAAAGAAAGTATCATATGCAATGGGGATACGCTCAATCCTTTTCCAATCAATATGAAAGTAAAGCAAGGATGCCCAATTTTCCCACTGGGTTTGATATGCTTCTGCAAATGCTAGCAAAAGTAGTAAGACAAAAGAAAGAAATTAAAGACATAAACATTAAAAAAGAGATTAAACTATACCTTTTTGGTGGTGACATGATGGTATACTTGGAAAATCCTAAGGAATCAGCAAAAATGTTAATTGAGATAATAGCTTCAATAAAGTTTTAGGCTACAAAATAAATCCTCAGAAAATGACAGCATTTACATACAATAATAACAAAACCCAAGAAGCAATAATAAAAATGGAAACCCCTTCCAAAAGTGAATTCCAAAACTGCACAAAAATATTTGAGGTTTCAACCTGCCAAAGCCTACAAAAGACTCGGATAGATTCAATTCAATTTAAAGTATTCTTTAAAGAAATAAAGAATAGGGCAGCTAGGTGGCAAAGTGGATAAAGCACCAGCCCTAGATTCAGGAGGACCTGAGTTCAAATCTGGCCTCAGTTATTTGACACTTACTAGCTGTGTGACCCTGGGCAAGTCACTTAACCCTCATTGCCTCACAAAAACAAAAACAAAAAAAAGAAATAAATAAGAAATAAAGAATAACTTAAATAGCTGAAGGGCAAAGGACCTATAAGGTCTTGTTGTTGTTGTTGTTAAATTTATAGCAGTTCTTTTTGTGGTATCAAAGAACTGGAAACTAAGGAGCTGCCCATCAATAAGGAAATGGATAAACAAATTATATATGAATATGATAGAAAATTATTTGGCTCTAGGAAATTACAAAAGGCACAACTTGTGTGAACTGATGAATAGTAAAGTAAGCAGAATGAGGAAAACAATTAATACAATAACAAAAACATTGTATAGACAAATAACTTTGAAAAACAAGATCTCTGATGAAAAATGACCAACCACAATTCTATAGAATCAGTGATCAGGCATGCTACCTACCTCTGACAGAGAGATGATGGACTCAATATGCAGAACAAGACACATTGTTTGACATGAGGGAATTTGCTTGAAATATGCATATTTGTTACATGTATTTTGTATTTCTCTTTTTCTCTTACATGGTCAGAGGAGAGGTCAGAGAGAGAAAAAAATAAATGTTAATAAGAAAAAATTAATAATGTGATAGGCCCATCAAAAGACATATTCCAATCATGAGCCCAATTTTACCATATCAATAATACCCATAAGGTCAAATTTGCCTCCTTGCATTAGAACTTGCATTCATCTTGTTTGTTGTTCCCTGCATGTCATCAGTTGCCAAGTTATGTCTGTCATGGTCTCATTCACACACCAGTAATCCACTTCTTGATCTTCATCCAGGTGTTTTCTTGTCCTGTGGAGAGACTACTACATGCTTAGAACCATGTCATTCTTTAAACAAACATGAATGTAATAGAATACTATTGTACCATAAAAAATGACCAGCATGATGATTACACAGAAACATGGAAACACATGCATAAATGTCTGCAAAATGAACAAAGCAAAACCAGGAAAATAATATACACAATGGCTACAACAATGTATATGGAAAGAAAAACAACCACAGAACAATTGGAACTGAATATTGCAAAATCAAAGAACAGGTTTGGTCACAAAGAAAAAATATAAGATGCCCTTGTGGCTCATTTGCAGAGGTCAGGGTGAATAAGCATGATATATTACAAGATCAGGGCTTTTTTTCAATGTGTCCATTGGTTTTATTCATTTTTTTCTCTGCTTTTTCTTGATTCTTTAAAAAAATATTTACTATAAGAGAACTATACAGGAGGACGTCTAAGTAATATTAAAACAAAAATCTACTTTTAAGTAAAACCAAGCCATTCAGATGTAAAATGTGAGGGCTCCCTCACTGTTCTCTCCAGATATTAGAATCACTCTGTGGGGGAGGATGATAGGAACAGTGAGCACTAAACTTCAACAGATGTACATATAGTCTGGGTTCGCTGACTCCCAACACTCAATGCTCTGGGGATTTGTACCAAGAGACAATCACAAGACTATTGAAAACCCCTGCATGAACATATTCACAATCCAACATACTTCTGAACATATCGACTCATACATATTCTATCAGTTTCCACACAGTTACATCACTCCCTGCTTCAAAATCATATCACTAGTCATTCTGAACACAATACAAACTCTGCCTATGTTCTATTCTTCACACCCTTAAGGACTGGCTTCCTAGCCTCACTTGCTCCTATGATGTAGTTCAAATGGGCCAGGTAACTTGCATTTATTAAGGACAGCTTATATATCAGGAAAATGCCCTATCAGCTCCTATAGAGGCTCTAAGAAAATATTATGAGCAGTTATGATTCAGGAACACAGCTATACCCATTCCAACCTATCATTTTTAAATTTTGATTTATTTGTTTCAATCAGCCAAGGTCCTCTTTCTCACCCTCCCACCCTAACCTCCTCCCTTCCTGCAATTGAGAACATGAGGGGGGAAAAAAACTCATAACAAACATGTAAAGTCAATCAAAACAAATTTCCATATTGGTTATGTCAAAAAAAATTGTCTCATTCTGCTTTTTGAGTCCTTTACTTTTCTATGAGAAGGTGAGCAGCATGCTTCATCATTAATCCTCTAGAATCCTAGTTAGTCATTAACCTGGTAAGAGTTCAACACAATAGTATTCTATTACACTTATATACCTTACCTTGTTCATCTACTCTCCAATTTCTGGACATCCCCTCAGATTGCCATTCTTTGCCACCTCAGAAAAGAGCTGCAAATATTTCTGGATATCCTTAGAGTTTGTTTGGTCTAGGTCTAATCCGTCCCATAATCTATCTTCACTATAATTTCCCCTCCCCCTTATCCTTCTAGTTCTCTGTTGAGCGAAATAGATTTTTGTGCCTAACTCTGTGTGTGTGTTCCTTCTTCTTTTCATTAGTTCAAATATGAAGTTCAAGTGTCAGCCACTGACCCCCCCCACCTCCTCCTTGTCTGTATAGATGTCTACTGGTGCATCCCCCCTCCCCACCCTTCTCTTTCCATTCTTTTCTTAAGATCTTCAAAACAATAGAACCACTCCTCCAAACCATATCCTCCCTGTGTCATCCCAGTTGACAAAAGGAGTCAGAGAGACACTCATTATCTCCCCATGTTGGAATATAAACAGTATATCTTTGTTTAGTCCCTTATCATTGCTCATTCATGTTTACCTTTTTATGCTTCTCTTTATTTCTGTGTTTGAACTTCAAAATTTCCCTGCTGGAACCAGGAGATCATTGTACATAGTAACAGCAATATTGTAAGGATGATCAACTGTAAAAGATTTATCTACTCTGACCTATACAATAATCCAAGACAATTCCAAAAGACTCATGATGAAAAATGCTATGTATTTCCAAAGAGAAAAATAATGAACTCTGATTGCAAATTGATGTATAATTTTTTCACTTTTTTTGCAACAGGGATAATATGGAAATATGGAAATATGTTTTGTATGAATTCACATGTATAATTGGTATCATATTGCTTGCTTATCATATTGCTTTCTTAATGGGTAGGAGAAGAGCTGGAGGGAGTGGAAGAATTTGGAACTCAAATTTTTTTTAAAGAATGTTAAAAAATAATTTTTAAACAATAATTTTTTACAAAGAAAGTTTCTCTGCTACTCTGTTCTTTTCATCAGAAATGCTAGGAAGTCCTTTCTTTCAACAAAGGCCCATTTTCCTCCTCTGTAGAATTATACCGTTTTCCTGGGTAAATTACTCTTGGCTGTAAGCCCATATTCTTTGCCTTCTGGAACACTGTGTTCCAAATTCTCTGCTCCTTTTTAGTGGTGGCTGCTAAATCATGTACAATCCTAATGACAGCTCCTGGTTACTTGAATTCTTTCTTTCTGGCTACTTGGAATATTTTTTCTTTGATCTGGAAGCTCTGGATTCTGGTTATGACATTCCTGGGAGTTTTCATTTTGGGGTTTCTCTCAGGAAGTGACCAGTGGATTCTATTTATTTCTAATTTGCTCTCTGGTTCTAAAAGTTCTGAGTAATTTTCTTTTACTATTTCTTGAAATATGATATATAAGTTAGGTTTTTTGGTCTTAGTGTTCAGATAGTTCAATGATTTTTAATTTTTCCCCTCAATCTGTTTTTACACCAGATTTTATTGCTATGAACTAACTTTATATTTTCTTTCAGTTTTTTTCAGTTTTTTTTACTTGGTTTTAATATTTCTTGTTGCCTCATGATTGACTGCTATTTGGTTCATTCTAATTTTCAGAGAGTTTGAGCAAAAATTTGTACCATTTTCACCAAACTGTAAATTCCCTTTCCAATTTTTTCTTCCATAATTCTCATTTCTTTTCTACCTCCCAACCCCAGGCAGGTAGGTAGTACAGAACACTGAGCCTGGAGTCAGAAAGACCTGAGTTCAAATCCAGCCTCAGACACTTACTAGCTTTGTAACCCTGGCAAAGTCATCTGATCATCTGGCTTCTTTTTGCCTCAATTTCTTCATGTGTAAAATAGAGATAATAGTACCTACTTCACAGTGTTGTAAGAATTAAATGAGAATATTTGTAATGCACTTCTTAACATAGTGCCAGGCATGTAGTAGGTGCTATATAAATGGCTATTCTCTTCCCTACCCCTCCCATTAGATTGGATCCCTCTAATTTTTCCTCTTTGTATTTTCAGTGCCTTACATAATGCCTTGCCTAGAGTAAATACTTTAAATAAATGCTTATTGGTTTCAATTGAACTCCAAATAATATCTTGTTACTTAACCTTATCCTAAGGGTAAAATGAGCTATACATAGTAAAGTGCTTTAGAAATTTTAAAACTATACCATATAAAACCTATGATTTGTTTCTTCAGTTCACTTCAAGTATGTTTAGATTTATAAATATCAACCAATTTTAAAATATATTTTTAATTTTTTTTTTTGCAGGGCAATGAGGATTAAATGACTTGCCCAAGGTCACACAGCTAGTAAGGGTCAAGTGTCTGAGGCCGGATTTGAACTCAGGTCTTCCTGAATCCAGGGCTGGTACTTTATCCACTGTACCACCTAGCTGCCCCCAAATTTTAAAATACTTTTGAAAGAATTTAAATAACACCACTCTAAGCATTTAATACTATTTGCTGTCAGGAATTTTTCAACCTGTCTAACTTTAATTTTTTTTATGATTTAAACCTATTTTGTCTCATTCTCAGTGGAGATAGAAAACATTTGATCGCCATGGTGTTTCTATGTATATGTTTGCATCCCAATCTTAATGGACCTCACCAGAATCATACCATCACCCCCCCCCAAAAAAAATGTTTTGATGTTAAAATGAAGAAAAAAATCTCCCCTACTTTAAACGACAAACATGGCTGTCGAGGGAAGCTTCATCAAGACATAAAAGCATTAGTCATTTCTCTAATGGTTTCTTCCATTCAAGAACACCTTCTGTATAAATTTGAAAGCTTTCTATGTTCCATGGCAAAAGGTGGGTTAAACTAAAGAGAAAGTAAAAATATCTCTCCATTTGCTTGTCCCCTTCTAAAATTTTGGAGAGCTGGGATAGCAACAAGTACCTGAGCCTTCCTCTGCTCCAAAGGTATTTAACATGCATGGATAGAGTAAGCTTACATATATTAAGGGGAGGTAGAGATCATGAGGGTGCTGAGACAGAAGAAAGGACAGGCAGTCTATGCTGTGCATGGACCAATGCCCCTGGGGAAACTCCCAGGAACTTGAGCTGAAATAAACAATTGAATCAAGAGTTAATTGCTTGCCCTGACACTTCTGCTAAGGTATTTATCCTGAATAGTGAGAAGGGTGTATCTATCATGTTTCTCATGGCTACTACTGGACATTCTTCTAGGGTTAGGAAATTGAGAATAAATCATGACGGCAACTCTAAAATAACATAGACCACAGCTTCCATCATCACTTAGTCCCACAGCTATGGCACGTGTTGTTGTAAGGTCTCTGGAGCAGCATGAATCTCTAGCCCTGATCCATAGTGGGGAGGCAGTGGAATGATAATTCCCTCCCTGGGACATCATGTGCTTTGGGCGCAGTCTGTGATAGTTCCCATAGCCAGCTAGAGGTGATAAGGGGAAATAAAAGAAGACAGAGAGGGAGTGAAAGAGAGATATCTGAGATATCATACCCCTATAATATATATGGTAATATATAATATATAATAAAAATATATGCAAAATATATAATTATATTGTATGCATACTATGGTATGTTATATTATCGCATATCATATATATATTCTAGGGGCATGATGTCTCAAATATCTCCCTTTTATATAGCATATGAACATGATGTGTGATATATACATACATATATGCATGTGTGTATGTATTTGTAATTCATGTTTTACATAACCATCATAATATATAGTTATAAGTAGATATAAATATAGAGAGAAGCAGCTAGATGGTATAGTAACTGGAGCACCAGGCCCAGAGTCAGGAAGACCTGAATTCAAATGTGGCCTCAGACATTTACTGGCTGTGTGAACCTGCACAAGTGACTTAACTTCTCTTTTCATCAGTTTCTTTATGTATAAAAGGAGGATAGATCATGGGACTTGCCTCCCAAGGTTGTTTTGAGGATCAAATGAGATAATAGACATAAAGTGCTTAACATAGTGCCTGGAACGTTGTGAGTACCATATAAATGTTAGCCATGATGATGATGATACTGACGTAATATTAATATCTTGTAGGTAGGGCTCTAAAGCCAGCACCCTCTTAGTTCAGATGTGTTTGTGGGTTGAAATGAGGCATTCAAGCATCATTGAACATTTAACAAAGGATGAGGTTTACTTTGCCCTGATGCAAGACATGTGTAAGGATCTAAAATTCTAGCTATACTGTCTAAAATATCTACTAAGTGGTCGCCAATAAACTAGAAGCTTTAGCAAGAGGATTTAAGTATTTATTAAAGAGCATTAGGATCTAATGATCAGAAAGAAAGGTAAAAATCTAACTATTTCTAAAAGACCCCATCAACCAACCTGCCATGATGAGGTCAGGAACAAAAAGGACCCAAGGCCTCCTGTGAATCTGGGAACACCCCATCCACCTGCACACACAGCTCCAAGCTAATTGGCTGGTAGCTTTGATAGACAGCACCCACGAGCAAACGTCACTTCCTGATGCCAAGGAAAAGCCGCATGGCTTGCCCTCAGAAGCCTTCTCCTCATGGCAGAGCTTTCCTACAGTAACTCCCCAGCAGGTGGCATCACTTCAATTGTTACACATGCAGCAAGGACACAATGGCAATTAGGGTCTCTGGATACATCTGGTCAGTCAGTCAGCAGGGTATGGTGATGCTCATGGTTTCCGTCACCCACCAAGGCTGAGAAGAGCCAATTGCCCACAGCTGGGACTCTTTATGTCCCTAGACCAGGCAAGGTGGGGCAAATCAGGCTATGTGGTAGGGAAGGAAGTTGTCACCACAGTCTAATTTCCCATGATACTAGTGAGCCAGAGAATATTTTTCATTGGGAGAAATTCCATGGAAACTGCTTCCCAATGTAACTGTATTGGAATCTGGCCCTGGGAAACCATGAGGATGCAGATGTTTTTTCCTAGGATTTGATTGATCACTGAAGTCACAAACTGAGAAAAAGCTTCTGGGATTGTTTTTGGAAAGTTCTGGAATGAGAAGGAGGACAGAGCAGTTCCAGCTTGTGAGCACATCCTCCATCATGAGAACATATGGGGAGATTTTGGTACCCAGACTCATTCTTCCACCTCTTCCATTCAGAAAAAGGATGAGAACTAAGCAATGTGACCAGTGTAGGCATCTGAGACAGTGAAGCACTACACTGGTGCTGAACTCAGGTGATTTGGTGAGGCTGTTCCTTCAGGGATATTTTCTTCTCCCCCTCCCCACCCCAACTCTGCGCTGATGAGGCAGCTGTTGTATTACTTATCCTCTCTCTGGTGTCTCAGCAGGAAGTGGTAATGAGAAAACCAGCACTGGTTCTAGCGTTATTTCCCTTAGATTGTGGGGGCTAGGACTCTGCTTCTCTCCAACCTGATTTTTTCTCTTTGCCCTTTTAGCTTCTTTTTATCCATGTAGATAAAGGTAATAAGACCCTTGTCCAAAAACTGAGAAGTTGACATGCTACTGAGGAAATTAATATCAGTATTGACATTCTTTATATAGCTAAAACCCAATAATATATATATACATATAAGGTTCAGCTAAATGAAAGGATGGATAAAGAAACAAGTAAGGATGTCTCATGAGTTTTCCAAGAGAGGCAAATAAAGGAATTGAGAGATGGGTTTCATTATGTGTCCAACGGTATGAGAAAATGTAATTTCACAGGACACTTGGTCATCTTGTTTTGCAGTTGTCACATAGAGAATACGTAAAAAGAATTTTATCAAGATAATAGTTATGAGTATCAACATCTGTGGCAAGGATTGAGAAGGCTGAAAAATTCTATGCAAACCTTTTTTCAAGAAGAGAGTAGGAAGACTCTAGAAACAGTAAACACTGAATTCTTTCTAATGAAATTATCTATTTTATTTTTTGCCAATTACATGTTAAAAAGAAATGAAAGAGGGGGAGGCTAGGTGGCACAGTAGATAAAGCACTGACCCTGGATTCAGGTGTACCTGAGTTCAAATCTGGCCTCAGACACTTGACACTTACTAGCTGTGTGACCCTGGGCAAGTCACTTAACCCCCATTGCCCTGCAAAAACAAATAATAATTTCCCTTGGGGCAGCTAGGTAGTGCAGTGGATAGAGCACCAGCCCTGGAGTCAGGAGGAACTGAGTTCAAATCCAACCTCAGACACTTAACATTTATTAGCTGTGTGACCCTGGGCAAGTCACTTAACCCCAATTGCCTCACAAAAAACAAAACAAGACAAAAAAAAAAAGAAATGAAAGAATCTTAATAAACAGGAAACAACTAATTCGTAATGCTGGAGTCATCTCTGAACCAGGTGTTCATGAGCTGTCAGACCAGGAATGTAGCACAAAGATAAGAATCAATATTAAATTAGAAGAATGAAGATGAGAAGAAATGGCAGGCAAGTAAAACAATTCTGAACTAGACCATTATGATGAGTTATTGATGCCGATAAGTGGGAAATGAAGTAGTAGACAGTGAACATCAGTTTAACTGTTTTCATGCAAAGTCAAGAAGCTTCACTGAGGAACACCTTTGGGTAAGGGGCTCTTTGTGACCTAACCTTTCATTCTCTTTCCAAACTCTCCAATATACCATGAAAGGCAGGAGTGATCTATGTTCCAGGTAGGATGACTGAAATTTCACACCATCTCTGTTCTCCTTCCTATTTCTGAACATTAGGGTTGGACACCCCTTCTCCTGCTGAAGTACGTACCCTTTCCTTACCCTCCCAGCCCTATCCCTTACTTTGTGCACTTTAAAACCTTGACCAAGGGGCAGCTAAGTGGTGCAGTGAATAGATCACCAGTCTTGGAGTCAGGAGGACCTGAGTTCAAATCCAGCCTCAGATACTTACCAGCTGTGTGATCTTGGGAAAGCCACTTAATCCTGATTATCTCAAAAATAATAATAATAAAACCATGCCCCTTTCATTCCCTGCCCAGCTCCATTTCTTGGCTCCCTTTAATTTATTGTCTCCCTTCCCCCACCCCATCAGAATATGTTTCTTGAGGGCAGAGACTATCTTTTTACTTAGATAGGCAGTTCTACTACAATACGGCATATGCACTACTAGAAATCACTGGACTATGCAAAATCATACAAGAAAATAAATTGCAAAATCACACAGTAAAAACCCACAGAACTTATGGGGGAAATGTAGTTGGCACAATATTCAAAAACTTTATCAGAAATGCATTTTTTTTAAAAAGGAACTTAAAAATTAAAAAATAAAAAAGGAACTTAATAAAAAGGGAAACATGGTTTTATACATGTTAAATGGTTAAGAAATACATAAATACTACAATAGTGGTAGTTTCCATGGCCTTTGCTTGCTTCTCAGTCTGTGCTCAAGTACCTATAGGGCCCAGGCTAGCAAAGTCAGTCATTTTGGGCAAGAGGGTGGGTTTTGGTGGTCTGGGGGATAGGGAAGGGTGGAGCAAAACACAAGGTCTTGGTATAAGGTTGAAGACAGGGTGGGGTAACTGTGTCTCCTTAGCCCATAGTTCCTACTTCACCAGAAGATAAACAACAAATATGGCCAATTATCTTGACAAAGACCTGAAGTCTGCTTTTGGATATAGACATTGGAAGGTTGCAACTTGTAAGTTATTGTGAAGTGATGCCGTTTTCTGTCATTCCCTAACACAAGGCTTCTTAAAATTTTTCCATTTGTGTGCTGGGGCAGCTAGATGGTGCAGTGGATAAAGCACTGACCCTGGATTCAGGAAGACCTGAGTTCAAATCCAACCTCAGACACTTGACACTAGCTGTGTGACCCTGGGCAAGTCACTTAATCCCCATTGTCCTGCTAAAAAAAAAAAAAGTTTCCAACCCAGAGAAATTTTGATGCAACTCCAAGTATATAGGTATATAAAAGAGATATACATAAGCTTTTTTTTTTCAGTTCTCTTTCATTTATTGGGAACTATCTTTTTTTTTCTTTTCTTTTTTTTTTGTGGGTCAATGGGGGTTTTTTGTGACTTGTCCAGGGTCACACAGCTAGTAAGTGTCAAATGTC
The DNA here is from genome assembly GCF_019393635.1 of Dromiciops gliroides. Classification (NCBI taxonomy): domain Eukaryota; kingdom Metazoa; phylum Chordata; class Mammalia; order Microbiotheria; family Microbiotheriidae; genus Dromiciops; species Dromiciops gliroides. The sequence goes on from NC_057865.1 coordinate 145,272,121, forward strand.
TGAGGCCGGATTTGAACTCAGGTACTCCTGAATCCAGGGCCGGTGCTTTATCCACTGGGCCACCTAGCTGCCCCCTTCTTTTTTTAATAAAGTATTTTATTTATTTATTTTTTCCTGTTACATGTAAAGATAGTTCTCAAATTTTTTTATACAAGCTTTCCAATTTCAGATTTTTCTCCCTCCCCCCTCCCCTAGACAGCAGGTAATCTGATATAGGTTATATATATATATATAAATATATACACACACACACACACACACACATAAGCTTTTACTGTTGCCAGATTTTTCACGACCCCCACATTCAGTTATGAAACCCCATATACGGTTGAGACCTAATATATCAATTACATTAGAATCAATTTGAGAACTGATGGTATTTGCGTGCCAGAGTTGAACACAGTGTCTGGTACATGATAAATACTGGGTAAATGCTTGTTTCCTTCCTTCAGTTTACTCTTAGGGCAAAATGGCTGTTTCCAATCAAACCACCCTAAAGCTTTGTCATGCCTGTCCCCTGGGCCTGCCTGAAATTTCCCAGGTCTCCTTGGTGGAAGGGGAAGGTCACTACCCGAAATTCTCTCTCTGGTTGAACTGGGCTATGCTGTAATTCCACCTCCCTTCAATTCTGTGCCTCTGTGTATAGAGGAGGATGGGCAGACTAGGGTGGAGGAGAGAAGGGGGGCAGGGAAGAACTGTAATTTGATCCATGGTAGGGAGTTTCTAAGGGAAAATCACATCAGGTCACACATTCCCTGCACTGTATAGTTTTAAAGTAGCCCAGGGTACTGAGAAAGTAAGTGATTTGCTCAGGATTCCTGGCCTTTTGGACTCTGAGACCAGCTTTCTATCCCCTTCACCAGGGCTGCTTCTAAAACACATGACAGGGGATCTCCTTTGGTTTCTGAGAATTGGAGTCTGGTTTTACATCTACTCGGCTATATTTTTTCTTTTAATCAAGAAGAAAATGAACTTTTCTGTTCATGTCATTTGATTCATTTGCTCATCTTAAGGTTAAGAATCCATCCCAAAACTGGCTTATGAGACCAGTGGGACTTTGGAGTATCTTATTAAGTCTTTATTCTACAGTAGGACAGGAGAAGACAATGAACTCATCTATCACGTGCTTCCCTTTTCACTGTAGAGGTCCATTACTAACTAATCAACTCTTTCATCCCAATACCAAGAAAAAGGGATGACAAGGTGTACACTTTAAACTCAACACAAAAGCAGCTCTATTTTCCACCATATTATGCTGTCTTCCTGCCACAAGGCAATGACTTCCTGCCAGATGCCCAGCTCCTGCCCCGGGGCCATGCTCATTATGTCTACCAGGTCCCAGCCACTCCACCATGCCATCTTCCTATCATGATTAGTTTACTGGGAGATGAGCCTTTTAAGGGAAACTTTTATTGTCCATGCCTCTCCTCCACAGAGGGTATGCACCTGCTCATTAACACCACGTTAAGCTGACAGAAGGCAACTTCTGATTGTCTCCTTGACTGGAGCTGTCAAAAAATCAGGGGTTGGTTTGGAATCACCCTTTGGAGCCTCTTAGGGATAGAGTCTGTGAAAGAAGCTACCTCCACTCTCTTGGGAAGATATATGCATGCCCATCATGTGTGTCCCCAGGGCCTGTCTGAAATTTCCTAGATCTGCTTAGGTGAAGGGAAAGGTCACAGTTCAGAATTGTCTCTCAGATTTAACAGAACTCCATTCTAATTCCTTCTCCAATTCTGCATCTGTAATCCATCACAACCATGGGGAGTGTGTATATGTAGGGTACAAGGGAGTAAGAAGAAAAAAAGATCTGTAATTTGATCCAATGTAAGGAGTTTCTGGTGAGAACTGGCCTCTACTAAAGCAAAATTACAAAAGTGAATGGATGTAGTTATTCAGCCATTTTTAGGTGCTTTCTGACTTTTTTTTTCTTCTGCCTCATTTCCTAGAGAGAATGGGAGGTCTGCACATGGATTTCTAGTCACCATCACAATCATCCCTCATCACTACGATCACCATCATCACCCCTCAGTCATTAATGACTATACTTGAGCAGCAGCAAATGGGAGTTCCACATTCCCATCCAAATTCCCATGACCCAAGAATAGAGCTCCCAGATACTTTTTGCCTTTCTACCTTTCTGAGCATAGTTCAAGGACAGACCTAAAATAGACTTACCTAACCCAAGAGAGAGTAGCAGCTGGAGCAATGATGGAGTTTCTTTAGAAATACATAGGTACTACCTGTGCTCACCCCCATGGCCTGAGAGGTAAGTTTATGGATAATGTCCTTCTAGAACACCGGCTTCCTTAATTTGAGCCACAATTTCCTAAATAGCTTGTTGCTGGCATCTAGCCTACCAGCCAGAAAAGGGAGATTTCTTGAGTAGCACCAGCCTAATATGGAATCACAGATTTAGAGTTAGAAAGAACCTTAGAGAACTATAATGATAATAACAATAACAATAGTAGTGGCAAAATAATGCCATTTAAATAGCATTTTAAGGATTACTTATCTCATTCAATCATTACAACAACCCTTTGAAACAGGTAATAGTATCCTCATTTTACAGATGAAGAAATTGAGGCTGGGTAGTTGAGGGATGTGCTAGGGTCCCACAGCTAGTAAAAACTAGTATGGACTATGGTGTGAGTAGACATAGTTATCTCATAGGCTATGGGCCCAGGGGGGCACTGCCCACCACCATTAGGAAACAGGACTGAGCCTAAGGGTCCAAGTAGAACAGGGATTTTGTGTTACCTCCCTCAGGGATAAGGATGGGAATTAGAACCATTATTATCATCATTTTCCAGCTGAGGAAACTAATACTCAGAAAGTCTGACTGACTTACCCATACTTATATAGTTTGCAAGTGTCAGAGGCCACATTACAGCCACCATTTTCCTGCCTTAAAGTACAACTCTCAATCCAATATTTAACACTGCTTCCCATACTCTGTTTAATTCAAATACTGTTAAGTTTCATTGTTCTTAATGGGCTTTGCTTTACTGATTTGTAATTCCCTCTCCTGGTCCATTTTTTTTCAGGTAGAAACCTAGCCATGCATCCCCTCACTCCTTACTCTCCGGCTATCTCTTCAATACTACACATGTACTCACCTCTAAGTTCTAGAACTATGATGAAATCAACTCTGGCATGGTTCCTATAAGGGATGTGTCAAGCTACTTTACTATATTCGTACTCACCATCTCTATAACATTTTAACATTTCTGAGCAAAGTGATCCTCCCTGGCCCTCCACTCTCCTGTGTCCACTGCCTACCCCTATTAGAATGTAAGTTCTTTGAGGGGAGGGACTGTCTTTGCACCAGTCTTTGCATCCCCAACCCTTATCACAGTGCTTGGCATTCAGTAAATGCTTTTTTCATTCATTCATTTCATAACCTTGGATTTGCCTTGCCCTTTGTCATTTTTGTTTGCCATCTTGGGAGTACAGGAGAACTTATTTGATATAGGCAAACATGAGCAAATTAGAAATTAAAATAATTTACAAGAGTTCCAGCCCAGAACAGTCACCTGCTGATCATAATGTCTTTAGCCTTTTGTACGCCCTGTTATAAGATCAGGAAATTAGAGAGAGCAGGGATCATTTAAATCTAAATTTGCAAGATGCATGAAAATTCCAAATCTCAAGCTTACCTCCAGTTATTGCTTTGCAAACAATATGAAAGCCCAGCAAAATAGAGACTTTCTCTTCCCAGAGCTCCGAGGGAATGCTTTTTCTCCCATCCCTTCTCCCAAAATTCAATTCACAGAAAAAATAGGTGGAACATCCCAGGCGTATACTAGAGCCAACATACAACTAGTTGTATGTTGTATGTATGTAACCATCAATTGTTAAATTTTCATTGTGAGCATTTATACCTCAAAAATTGGCAAATGCTACAGATCAAGTGTTGATTTATTCTATTGATTGTCTACACTTAAGAAAGTGATAAAGTTTTCATAGTGAAGATTAAACTTTATGTGTGTGGGACATACTTTTTTGGGAGAGCTAGTTGGTAAACATTTTCTAACACAATATCTGGCAGTCCCAAACAAATTGAGGAACCCTATTACATTGGCAATGACATGGTAAGGAGGCCAAAGTGCTGGCAATACACAAAGATAATTAGTACATGAACCACTGTTGAAAGGATTCTGGATGGACATAAGACCTAATTTTCTTTAAGACTTTAAGGTTTGCATTCTACATAAAGTCTTATGTCATCTTCCCAGTGGTTAGTGATCCTCCTCAGTTCCTTCAAATTACTTATTTACTTTGTATGTGTTTTTAAAATTTGTTTCTCTGTATATACAAAGTGCCATTCATTTTATATACTTTTCCGCATATACAAGGTACCATTTAGCCTTCTTCTCCATTCCAAGTAGAATTTGTTTTAGTCTTTGTATCACTAGCAACTAACATGATACCTTCTTAGCCACCAGGCAGCATTGAGAATTACCAGACTCTCTTTACCAAAAAGAATCTGAATCCTAGAGAGTAGCATGTTTAACCCTGGTCATTTCTGAATGCCTCCACTGGTCAGAAGTGCTAAGACCAAGTCGAACCCTCTATAGTCTTCATATTGCCAGTGACCTTCATCCATTAACTCCACCTGTCTCTACTGTTATTGTAAAAAGGCATGTGGGGCAGCTAGATGGCGCAGTGGATAGGGCACTGGCCCTGGAGTCAGGAGGACCTGAGTTCAAATCTGACCTCAGACACTTGACAACTTAGTAGCTGTGTGACCCTGGGGAAGTCACTTAACCCCAATTGTCTCACCAAAAAAAAAAAAAAAGCATGTGAATTTGTGGGTTTACCTAATCAGAATTCTGATTATAAGACCCTACCTACTGTCAAACAATAAAAAATTACTAAACTTGCTATTTTTTGATAAGCACTAGTCATATGATCTTGGTCTGAAGGACCGAGTACTCTACAAAAGGCACGAAAGCATATTTGAATCCCATATACAGTGATTCTTCTTAGCATAGAATGGGTAATGTTATGGGGAAAATATCTCCTCTTTCAGTTCATGTGGTAGGTTACTGCTGTCAAAATAAATCTACTACAACACAGAACTTAGAGAGATAAAAACCTAGGTTATATATGCTTAAGCACAGGTTCAGGAAGTAGAAAAATATGCCTGAACCTGGATTGGAGTTTCTAATGAGTCTTTAAAAAAAATTATTTTACATAATGCAATCTCACTCTTTCTGTTTCAGAATCATACCCTCATATGTCCCTTAAGAAAATGAACCTAAATAGTCACTATAGGTAAACTAAGTCAGATTACAAATTAAGCTACATTTAGATGATTCATAATGGGCTGATTGAGGAAGGAAATTTACATGCTTACAGAGTCTGTGTCAGGAGAATCCTTCCACAAATAATTAAATCTCTTTGAGAAGCTCAAAATCCCTTTTGGCTTCTTATCTGAGGAATGTCAAAAAGTTTTTCCTTAATTCTATCATTCCATCAGTCACATTTTAGCTAAATAGGGTTAATATTAACAGGAAAGAGTTCACCAAATAGCTATAAGAAATGTCATGATAAAATGTAATAAAAGAAAAATGAAAGATTCCCATCCCAATAGGCAAATAAATAATAATACATCATAACAACAAAGCAATAAATAATTAAAACATTTACCAAGTGACTTTGAGCCCTCCTAGATCCAGAAATCCCCCAGAGAGTACAGAGTTGATTTGAACCAAAATATCTATGAAATGCAGAGTTTTAGTTCCTTCACACCTTCATCACCTACAAGTGACCAAAGGAATGTAAACAGCATAGCTTATACAAGATGTTTCACTCATACATCCAGCAGGGTCAGTAGTCAGATACAGACAGAAAAACTCTGGATTTGTGATGTCAAATCATGCCAGGTCATGGTATCTAGGATATGTGGCCAACTGAAATTCAAAGGGATTGTTGCTTTTCCCTATTTTCAGCTGTCTCATCACTTGCAAGGACTGCTGACTACTTCTAAACCTCGTTGGATTATCCACACAGGATGAGGGGACTCAGAAGCTAGTGCCTACAAGGAGTCCAGCAGCTTCATGTGACTCTGACATTCTTGCCTCAACCTACAGAAGAAGAAGTTGTAACACATTTTCAACTCGTTACATTCCTCCCATACACATCACACTTACAAAGGCAATTAGCCCGAAAGAAAGAGAAGCAAGCATGACCAGACATTGGCAACTGGCTATTTGTTTGCTTTTGATAAGGTGGGTTACTTGTGAAATACAGCGTTGAATTTCCACTTGGAAACACTCCCATCACTCCATAATCAGGGGAAAGTTTGATCATGGTTTGGGATATTTCACCATAGGTACTCAGAAAATAATTTTCAAATGAATGACTTTTAGTGTCTTGGGTTCCAGGTAGAAATACTGTTACAGGGGCAGCTAGGTGGTACAGTGGATAAAACACCAGCCCTAAATTCAGGAGGACCTGAGTTCAAATCCATTCTCAGACACTTGACACTAGCTGTGTGACCCTGGGCAAGTCATTTAACCCCCATTTGCCCTGGAAAAAAAAACAGAAAAAAGAAATACTATTACAGTTTTCCCCAAACTATAAGCTCCACCCAAGTGAGATGCATATATCAATGTAGATTTTAAAATTTCTTTAAATTTATATGAAAATTTTCATTAAATTTAAAATTTAATGAGTGTTCTGGCATAAAGATATAGAGATTTAGGCATGTTGTATATGGATATTTGTCTGGTTGTGTGATGGTATGTCTATCTCAGAGCTTGCCCTTTTAGGTTTGTGTCTATGGAATCTCTGAGTAATTTGATGTCTGTCCCTAGCAAGAAATAAGGAGCTGGCCTGAACTAGTGAGATTTCAAGGTATAGAAACTTTTGATAAGATCCACCCTCTGACTAAGCAAAGGCTGCTCATCTGAGACTAGCTCTGAGCTACCTTCCTCTTTCTACTTTTCAAATATGACACTTAGAGAAGGAATAAGCATCCATGCACAACAAGCCTATGTCTCTATATCTTTATACTAGAACACTCATTTCATATATATGTGTGTGTATGTATGTGTATATGCATGTGTATATGTGCATGTGTTTATGTATACATATGTCTGTATGTGTATATATACACATATATTAAAATGAGTGTTCCTCATTATATAAAAATATGAGCGTTCCTATATGTGTGTGTGTGTGTGTGTGTGTGTGTGTGTGTGTATAATGAGTGTTCCGGTATAAAATGTTCCAGTATTGTATATATATGTGTGTGTGTGTACATATATATATATGTGTATGTGTGTGTACACATATATATATATATAAAATCACCTTGTGACATTTAAATATATGCCTATTTATATATGTATGTATATATACATATTGTATTCATACATGCATGCATCTTATTTGGGCAAAATTATAAGGGTGTTTCTATGTGGAACCTATGCAGCTAAAATTCATTGATTTGAAAATTGTTTTCTGAGTACCTGTATTAGGTACTGTTTTCCTCTCCTCCATTACTCAATTTTTCTCAATACAGTGGTAACTGTAAAAGGCTCCTCCCTCTATTTACAGGCCTTCTTCCCAGACATAGGCACTTACAAGGAGAGGAGCTGGCTCTATGTTTTCCCCTTCTATGGTAGTGGAGAGGAATTGGTTTTTTGGGTTTTTAGATGCAGCTGGAAGAGGACCAGATCAAACAGTTCTGGAAAGAGACAGAAGTCAGTAAAAGAACTAGTAGCTGGAGAAGAAATGGATACCACTTGTGGGGAAGAAAGCAACAGAGGAGCCATATGATAAAGCAGGGTTTTGGTGTCAGAGCCCTGATATAGGGACACCCAGGGGTGTCTGTACTTTTTGCTTGAGTCCCACCTAGGTAAATACTGTGGATCACTGTACAGATCCATTGGGGGAAGAGGACCAGATAGAGGGAGGGACTTTCTTGGCCCTTTCTTTATGGGTTCTAATACAAGTACTTTCTTTACTTTAACTGACTAATTTTTTTTAAGTATGTAGTCTGAAGCCTTGTGAGCCAGACAAGCTATAAAGAGAACTGTTTACCACCCTGGAGGAGATGTTAGATACTGAAGGATCCAGGTTCTAACTGGGTGAGGGCGATGAGTCAAATGAGTGAGAGATCACCAAAATGTATTCTCGTCCTTCATGTCCAGAAGGAGCTCTGGCATAGGGTGCATCAATATCATTAACCCCTTTTTCTTCTTTCCCAGTAGTCGCAGTAGAATAAGATAGCCCTACCACTATTCACTAAGACTAATATCTCTACCCTCAATCTTGATTCCATTTCATTCTACCTCCTTTAGGACTTTGCTCCAACTTGTCTTCTCTCTTACATATCTTAAATTTCTTCCACTGGCTCCTTATCATCTGCCCAGAAATAAACACGGGTCTCCCCAGTCTCAAAAACAAAACTCCATTCCTTTGTCTTTCTGGCTCATGTCTCATCTCTTTCTTACCTTCTCTGATAAGCTTCTTGAAAACATTGTCAATCCACGAGGGACTCTTTCCTCAGCCTCTTATTATTGGTGTTCTTCCTCTTAAGACTTTTTTAAAAAACTGCTCTTAGATCACTAATAATATCCTAATGGCTAAATTCAATGAACTTTTATTCAGTCTTCATTCTCTTTGACTTCTCTACTACATTTGATACGACTGATTATTTTCTACTGAATACAATCTTCTCCCTTTGCTTCAAAACATCAAACTCTCCTGGTTCTCCTACAACCTTTTAAACTACTTTTTCCTATATCTTTTTGCTAGCTTTTCATCCTCTTAATGTGTGATGGTACTGAGGATCTGTCCTGTGGTTCTCTTCTCTTCTCTTTCCTTCTCTTTTCACTAAACTCTTCACTCCCAGGTTTCAACTATCACCCCTGGAAAGATTTCTAAATCTATATCTTCACTCATGACTTGTCTTACAAACTCCAGACACACCATTTCCAGCTCCTTTCAGAGAATATTTCTACCTGGAAATCACACTAACAACTCAATTTATTCTAGGATCATAAAGTTTGAGCTAAAAGGAAATGAAAGGTCATTGAGGCCATCTTCCTCATATTGTAAAGTAGGAAAATAAGGCCCACAGAGATTAAATAAATGCAGAAGACTGCACAGGTAATAAGGTGCAGAAGTAGAGTTTGAACCCAGATCCTCTGGAAATTGTTCTTTCCATTGAATTATTTCTATTTGTGGAACTACCTGTGTGGACTTTCACAGCCTGGTACCACCCTAATTTTCTAGCCTTGCATGATATTAGTATCTTTCACATACTCTAAGCTCCAGCAAAACTAGATCACTTTCTGTGACCCAAGTATTCTCTATTGCTCTTCTATCTCCCCTTAGCATGTGCCATTACATAGTTCTGAATGTCATTCCTTCATCTCTTTGCCTATAGAATTCCTAGCTATTCCTTTTTTAAATTTTTGAATATTTTTGCCAATTATATGTAAAAACAATTTTTAACATTCATTTTTTTTTGCAGGGCAATGGGGGCTAAGTGACTTGCTCAGGGTCACACAGCTAGTAAGTGTTAAGTGTCAGAGGTCAGATTTGAACTCAGGTCCTCCTGAATCCAGGGCTGGTGCTTTATCCACTGTGCCACCAAGATGCCCCCTTTAACATTCATTTTTAAAAATTTTAAGTTCCAAATCTCTATCCCTACCTCCTTCTCCTCACTCCTTCCTGAGATGGAAAGCAATTTGATATGTTACACTATATATGCATAGTCATGCAAAACATATTTCCATATTAGACATGTTATAAAACACAGACCAAAAAGAAAACCCAAACCACAAGAAAGAAAGAAAGAAAGAAAGAAAGAAAGAAAGAAAGAAAGAAAGAAAGAAAGAAAGAAAGGAAGAAAGAAAGAAAGGAAGGAAGGAAGGAAGGAAGGAAGGAAGAAAGAAAGAAAAAGAAAGAAAGAAAGAAAGAAAGAAAGAAAGAAAGAAAGAAAGAAAGAAAGAAAGAAAGAAAGAAAGAAAGAAAGAAAGAAAGAAAGAAAGAAAGAAAGAGGAAAATAGTGTATTCATTCAGAACCCCATCAGTTCTTTCTCTGGAAGTAGATAGCATTTTTCATCATGAGTCCTTTGGAATTCTCTTGGATCATTGTATTACTGAGAATAGCTTCACAGTTCATTTGCAGTTGATCATCATACGGTATTGCTATTACTGTGTACAATGTTCTCCTGGTTCTGCTTATTTCACTCTGCATCAGTTCTTTCAGGTTTTTCTGAAAGCATCCTACTCATCATTTCTTTTTTTTTTTTCCTTTTTTTTTAAAGTGAGGCAATTGGGGTTAAGTGACTTGCGCAGGGTCACACAGCTAGTACATGACAAGTGTCTGAGGCCGGATTTGAACTCAGGTCCTCCTGAATCCAGGGCTGGTGCTCTATCCATTGCTGCACCTAGCTGCCCCTCATCATTTCTTATAGCAAAATAGTATTCCATTAAATCATGTGCTACAACTTGTTCAGGAAATCCCCAATTGATGTACTTCCCCTCGAGTTCCAATTCTTTTTCACCACAAAAAGAGCTGCTATAAATATTTTTGCACATATAAGTCCTTTTCCTTTTTAAAAAAATATCTTTCAGGGGCGGCTAGGTGGCGCAGTGGATAAAGCACCGGCCCTGGATTCAGGAGTACCTGAGTTCAAATCCGGCCTCAGACACTTGACACTTACTAGCTGTGTGACCCTGGGCAAGTCACCTAACCCCCATTGCCCCGCCAAAAAAAAAAAAAAAATCTTTCAAATATAGAGCTATTAGTGGTATTGCTGTGTCAAAGCATGGTTTTATAGCCCTTTGGTCATAGTTCCAAATTGCTCTCCAAAATGGTTGGATCAGTTCACAATGCTATGAACAGTGCATTAGTGTCCCAATTTCCCCACATACCCCCTGAAATTTATACTTTCCTTTTCTGTCATATTAGGCAATCTGATAGGTGTGACGTGGTACTTCAGAGTGGTATTATTTTGTATTTCTCTTGTCAATAATGATTTAGAGCATTTTCATATGACTATAGATAGCTTTGATTTCTTCTGAAAACTACTTGTTCACATCCTTTGAATAGTTGTCAATTAGGGAATAATTTGTATTCTCATAAATTTAACTCAGTTCTTTATATATTTGAGAAATGAAGCCTCTATCAGAGACACTTGCTATAAAAATTTTTTTTCCCACAACTTTCTGGTTTCTTTCTAATCTTGGTTGAATTGATTTTGTTTGATATAATTTAATATAATATAATCAAAATCACCCATTTTATATCTTGTAATGATCTTTATCTCTTGTTCAGTAATAAATTGTTCCCTTATCCATAGATCTAACTCTTCCATGCTCTCCTAATTTGCTTATGATATCACCCTTTATGTCTAAGTCATGTACCCATTTTGAACTTTTCTTTGTATATACCATGTGAGATGTTGGTCTATGCATATTTTTTGCCAAACTGTTTTAGAGTTTTTGTCCAAAAATGAGTTCTTGTCCCAAAAGTTGTATCTTTGGGTTTACCACACACCAGATTATTATGATCATTTGTTGTTCTTGTTCAGTTGTTTCAATTGTGTCTGACACTTCATGACCCCATTTGGAATTTTCTTGGCAAAGATACTGGAATTGTTTACCATAGCAATTTTACTATTAGTATATTGACATAATTTTCTCAGAACAAGGCCAATATGAATTTATATATGCTTTTATTTACTTTTTTTTTTTTGGTGGGGCAATGAGGGTTAAGTGACTTGCCCAGGGTCACACAGCTAATAAGTGTCAAGTGTCTGAGGCTGGATTTGAACTCAGGTCCTCCTGAATCCAGGGCTGGTGCTTTATCCCCTGTGCCACGTAGCTGCCCCACATGTCAGTGATGTTGAACTAAACTGTACATACAAAAGTCAGTTTATGAATTGTGTAGCTAATCTATTCCACTGATGTATCACTCTATTTCCTAGCCAATAACAGATTATTTTGATGATTACCACATTAAAATATAATTTGGGAGGGGGCAGCTAGGTGGCTCAGTGGATAAAGCGCCGGCCCTGGATTCAGGAGTTCCTGAGTTCAAATCCGGCCTCAGATACTTGACACTTACTGGTGACCCTGGGCAAGTCACTTAACCCCCATTGCCCCGCAAAAAAAAAAAGAAAAAAGAAAAAATATATATATATAGTTTGGGGTTTGGTAAAGCTAGGCCACCTTCCTTCATTTTTTTCATTAATTCCCTTAATATGCTTGACCTTTCATTCTTTCAGATGGATTTTGTCATTTTTTTCTATCTCTATAAAATAACTTTTGGGGAGTTTTATTGGTTTGGCACTGAATAAGTAATTTAGGTAGAATTGTCATTTTTATTATATTGGCTTGGTCCACCCTTGAATAATTAGTATTTTTCCTATTGTTCACATCTGAATTCATGTGAAAAATATTTTGTGATTATGTTCATATAGTTTCTGAGTTTGTCTTGGCAGGTAGACACCCAACTGTTTTATATTGTCTAGAATTTACTTATATTTCCCACATCGTTTATTTTTTTAAATTTGAGAAGTGTTTGTTTTTTATTTTTCTTATATAATAAACATTTTTATTATAGTTTTGAATTCCAAATTTTATCCCTCCTTCCCTCCTTCCCCTACCCCCTCCTGGAGGTGGTAAGCAATAAAATTGGGTTATACATGGGTAATTATGTAAAATGTTACCACATTAGTAATTTCTACAGTTATTTTTTTACAATTATTTTAAATGGAATTTCTCTTTCTATCTCTTGCTGCTTGGTTTTATTAGTAATATATAGAAGTGCTGATGATTTGTGTGGGCTTATTTCATATCCTGCAACTTTGCTAAAGTTGTTAATTATTTCCACTAATTTTTAGTCGATTCTCTAGAATTCTCTGCTTGTGTTCTTAAGGGGAAGGGGTGGGGAAGGAGGGAGGAAGAAAATTTGGAGCACAAAGTTTTTAAAATGGACATTAAAGTTGATTTTACATGTAATTGGGGAAAAATAAAATTCTAAATAAATGAAAAATTGATAGAATTCTCTAAGTATACCATCATATCATCGGCAAAGAGTGATAGTTTTGTTTCTTCATTGCCTATTCTTACTCCTTCAATTTCTTGTACTTCTCTTATTGCTATAGTTAGAATTTCTAGTACAATATTGAATAATAGTAGTGATAATAGGCATCCTTGCTTCACCCCTGATCTTATCGGGAAATGTTCTAGCTTATCTCCATTACAGATAATGTTTGTTGAGTGTTTTAAATAGATATGATCCATTGTTTTAAAGAAAGCTCCATTTATTCCTATGTTTTCTAGTGTCTTTTTTAAATAGGAATTAGTGTTGTTTTTATTTAAAAAAAAACTTTTTCTGCATCTATTGAGATAATCATATGAAGTCTGTTGTTTTTGTTATTGATGTGATCAATTATGCTGATAGTTTTCCTTATATTGAATCAATCCTGCATTCCTGGTATAAATCCTACCTGTCACTGTGTATGATCTTTGTGATATATGACTATAGTTTCCTTGCTAGTGTTTCATTTAAAATTTTTGTATCAAGATGCATTAGGGAAATTGGTTTATAGTTTTCTTTCTCTGTTTTTTACTCTTCCTGGTTTAGGTATCAGCACTATATTTATGTCATAAAAGGAATTTGGAAGGAATCCTTCTTTGTCTATTGTTCAAATAGTTTATGTAGTATTGAAATTACACTTATCCCTTCCACATTGCTACTTTCCCCATCACAGTTTCAAATATGCAGGTTGGCATAAGAAATTAAATGGGAATTGTGGAGGAATTTTCCAGAAGCCACAGGTGACAAGCATAGGCCAGCAGATGACAGAGGTTTACAAACTCAGAAATGCATAAATTATATCTATAGTATTGTATAACATCAACATATTTTATCTTTTAATACCATGATAATTCACACTTCTTTTCTGGTATAAACGAAAGGCCAAAAAATTTTACATGTATTTTTCAGATTGCTGGGGCACTGGACCCCCTAACCCCACCCCCTACCTCCCCACCCCCATCCCCTGCCTTGTGGAAGAATAACTATAATTATTCTTTAAATGTTTGGTAGAATTCATTTGTAAATCCATCTAGTCCTGGAGATTTTTTTCTTAAAAAGATCACTGATGACTTGTTAACTTTTTTTTCTAAGATAGGGTTATTTAAGTATTCTATTTCCTCTTCTGTATGTCAGCTGTCTTGACCCTGTTCCTGGGTTTTGAAAGTGCTTCATTTTCCAGTCTGTTTGATAAGTCTGCTACTTAGGTACCCCAGAGTTGTGCATCCAGGTGGCTGTGTGGCTCATGTACCTTAGATAGCTGTCTATCCTTTATTATCTCTCTTAAATGATTTTGTGGTATATGTCAAATAAGTTCCATTCCTCAAACCCCCAAAGAACCTGGTCTCCTGGACTGATTCAAGAGAAGGTTGCACTAAATCATCCATACTTTCTCCCATTTCCTCCAAACGCCTCTGGCATGCATTTTTTAAGACAGCTGGCTAGGATTAAGAGATCAATGGCTGTGGAGTGGAGTTTTACTCTGTGCAAAGTGAACTGGCTCAAAATGAAGGAAAATTATCCTGGAAAATGAGAGAAAATGAATCATACAGATGGCAAAGTGGTCAGGCTTAGCCAAAGACACATATGGGCCAGCAGACAGACTTGTATAGCAACCTTTGCTTAGTTGGTTATATGTAATCACGGTGAAAAACATAATAAAATGCCAAACAATGATGAAAGAGAAAATCGCCCTCAGAGCAACACTAGATTTGTTTCTGACTAGGATGAGGCCCTCTATTTCTTGGTTCTTGCCTTTCCCCATCCCCACCCCCATCCCCCTACAAGGTTCACTCTTTCTTCTCAAGCTTGGATACAACTATGCTATAAGTTTTGCCACATCAATCAGTAGACATCGTTTCATTATTATGTCACTATGAGTGATGGGGCAGCCTGGTGTAGTGGTCAAATGGCTAGCCTTGTAGTCAGGAGACTTGGGTTCAAATTCTGGCTCTTGTACATGCTAGCTATTTAATCATAGCCAAGTAACTTTACCTGTCAAGCAACTCTCCAAGATTTTAACTTACAGACAGGTTGTATTCTGCATCAGTGGGACAAGTTTCCATAATGAGAATTCCCTACATAGCTGCAGTCATACACATGTGTGGGCACACACAGGGTTAAAAGATGGAGCACCAAGGTGAACAGCAAAAAATCCAGTCAGAAAAAAAAATGGGCCAGCTAGGTGGCTCAGTGGATAAAGCACCAGCCCTGGATTCGGGAAGACCTGAGTTCAAATCCGGCCTCAGACACTTGTCACATACTAGCTGTGTGACCCTGAGCAAGTAACCCTCATTTGCACTGCAAAAAAAAAAAAATCAGTTGGAGAATGGAAGGATATGAGGAAAGACTTTTTAAAAGTAGCATTCTTCAAAGAGAGGCTCAAGATGAGAGAAGACAGGATAGATGTTTATACAATCATAAAAAGTATGCATATGGCGAACAATGCATTTGTTCTTCAAATCTTGGATTTCAGGGACATTTCTCCCCAGCCCCAAGATTGAAAAGGCAAAGGAAGGAAATGAAGCACCATTTTCAAATAGTTGTAAACCCAAAAATAGAATTCCCAATCCCCAGAAGCAATATGGTTTAAAAATACATATTGGATATGAAGTCAATGTTAACTTAAATGAAGATTTAAATGAAGTCATAAATGATAGATCCAATAAAAATATAAATGGGGAGGGGGAGGGAGAGGAAAGTTGGAAAGTATGTCCCTATACTTTTTTTTTCTTTTTTTCTTTTTTTCTTTTTTTTTTTAGTGAGGCAATTGGGGTTAAGTGACTTTTGCCCAGGGTCACACAGCTAGTAAGTGTTAAGTGTCTGAGGCCGGATTTGAACTCAGGTACTCCTGACTCCAGGGCCGGTGCTCTATCCACTGCGCCACCTAGCTGCCCCCTTTTGTTTATTTTTACAGGGCAGTGAGGGTTAAGTGACTTGCCCAGGGTCGCAGAGCTAGTTAAGTGTCAAATGTCTGAGGCTGGATTTGAACTCAGGTCCTCCTGAATCCAAAGCCAGTGCTTTATCCACTGCACAACCTAGCTGGCCTTGTCCCTATACTTTTTTTTTTTTTTTAGTGAGGCAATTGGGGTTAAGTGACTTGCCCAGGGTCACACAGCTAGTGAGTATGTAAAGTGTCTGAGGCCGGATTTGAACTCAGGTCCTCCTGAATCCAGGGCCCGTGCTCTATTCACTGAGCCACCTAGCTGCCCCTATCCCTATACTTTTAAAGTAGATATCATGGGGGACATGCCTTCCCAAGATGCATTTCTTTCTTGGCATCACTTTCAAAAGCAGATGATCAAGCTCTAGGCTTCATCATTCTGACTCCATGTATACCATTGGGGTATTTCCTGCATTTATTTGCCCACAGAAATTGGTATAGTCATTTAAGAAAGCTAATATTGGGACCGCCTCTGTTCCAGATGTATAAAAAAGCTTCCACAAACAGCTTGCGAAAGGGTGTTCCTGATTAAAGCAGGCTCGTGGAGGAGGACTTCAGGAAGAACACAACCAGGCTGGAACTCTAGGCTAGACTGGAGCTGAAGCTTCTGATTTAAGGTGACCACAATTTAGATTTTAAACATCACATAACCTAAGATATGACAATTCAGGCCAACCACCCCAGTCCCTCTGCTTTCAGGGACCCTGGTTTTCTGGAAGTGGTCTAGACAGGTAAATCTCTGAGTCAAAGGATCATAAATATAGTGAAAGCTTGCTTGTTGTTAAAGTAGATAGGAGGTCAGAGGTAGATAATTGCAGGGGCCCACAATAGGAACATGTAACCTGAAGCAATGCTGCATGCAGATGAAGTGAACAAGAAAAAAAGAATAACAAAAATACAGGTTAGTTCTGGAAAAATAAGAGCCAAGTCCCCAATGCAAAGTAGCAGCTAACATACTTGTACCAACTACTTCACAGGGCAGTTGAGAGGAAGTAACTTTGTTACTTAAAATACAATGTAAATATAAGATGATGATCAATCAACCAATTAGGACTGATGAAGCATCTACAATGTGCCAAGTATTGTATTTAGCACTAAAGATATAAAGTCGAAAATTAAAAATTCTCTGCTTTCAAGAAACTTACATTATGATGATTGTTATAATTAAGTTAGCTCTCAGTTGTGCTACTGGCTCTGCCAATCCCAATGCAACCATTTATCTTGGGCTGCTCAGGGCTCCCCTTAGCAGCCTTGCCATTGATTAGCTGACCACACTACATCTTAGAGTGTCCTGGACCTTTCTTCAAAATGGAGGTTACAGGAGGAAATCACCAGTGGGAGAAAGTGCCACAGGGATGGGGAGAATGTTCCAAGGTGAGGAAGCCATGTATGCTCAGGAGTTCTTAACATGAGGTCCATTAAATTGTTTTTTAAAATATTTTGGTAACTGTATTTCAATATAATTAGTTGCATTTTTAATCCTATGCATTTTATTTTGTACATTTTATACATCCTGATGAGCCCATAGGGTTCACCAGATTGACAAAGGACTCCATGACCCAAAAAAGGTAAAAATTCCTAGAGAATTTCTTCGTTTTCCATTGGTTAACCTTCCATATCAGTGTCCTAGCTTAGTCCTCTGGATAGAATGAGATGTTCAGTGTGAATCCAAAGGAGACCAATTCCTCTGTGTTTCAGGGATCTTCATTACTTGTTCACTCCTTCTCTTGACCCCTATTATGGATGGATGGGCAGTAGAAGTCAGTTTTTTTTAAAAAGTATAGCTTGGTCTGAATCACACAATCTCAGAGTTGGAAGAGAACTCAGAAGTCATATAATCCCAATGCATACTTATAAAAGAATTGTTTCTATGTTATACTTGATAAGTCATTATCCTTCATTTTCTTGAAAACATCAAGTGAGAGGAAATCCATTAGATAACAGGGCAATCCAATCAACTTTCATAGAGCTTAATAGGAAGTTTTTCCTTACATCAAGCCTAAATTTTTCTCTTTTCACCTTCAATCCATTGATCCTAGTTCGACCCTCTTGGGCCAAGCAGGTCAAATCTAATCTCTATTTCCTGTGATAGCCATTCAAAAAATTGAAGACAGTGCTCACATGCTCCCCAAGTTTTCTCTTCTTTGGACTCAGTCTTCACATTCCCTTCACTAGTCTTCATATAGCCTCAGTTTAAGGCCCCTCACTTTGCTGGTTGCCCTTCTCTAGAAACTAACCAGCTCCTCAATATCTTTCCTAAAATATGGTACCCAGAACTGAGCACCTTGTTCCAGATATGGCTGGATGAGGACAAAGGACAGAGGGACTATAACCCCCATGGTCTCCATAGTCCTAGATACTATCCTTCTCTTAATGCCAGTTAAGAGTGCCTTCTCACGGGGGCAGCTAGGTGGCGCAGTGGATAGAGCACTGGCCCTGGATTCAGGAGGACCTGAGTTCAAATCTGACCTCAGACACTTGACACTTACTAGCTGTGTGACCCTGGGCAAGTCACTTAACCCCCATTGCCCCACAAAAAACAAACAAACAAACAAAAAAAGAATGCCTTCTCACCCTGGAAGTTTCGTCAGCACCTATAGCCTCCTTACCCTCCAATTTCCTTCCCTGAGGCTCCCTTCTCCCTTTGATGACTTCCTCCCAGAACCTCCATTTTGACTGAGGTCCTAGGACAGCCATCCTTCTCCTCTCCTGACTCTGCTTCAGACATGCTGAACTTCACCACAATGCCCTCATAAATACCTTTTCCACTTCTCCCCCAGCCCCAATTTCCCTTTATGTGCTGTCTTCCCCTGTTAAAATGTAAGCTCCTTGTAGGCAGAGGCTTTATTTTTATTTATATTTGTATTCCCAATATTTGACACAGTATCTAACACAGGTAAAGCACTCTATAAATAAATGTATGTTTACTTGTTGACTTGATTTTAGCCTTTTTGGTTGCTATAGCACATTAATGATATATATTGATCTTTTAATCACTGATTCAAAGCTTACATAGCATAACTTCAAGCACAAATCTCTGAGAAACTTCTCTTGAGGTCTTCTTCCAAAGTGACATCTAACATTAGTGACTAATTTTTAGATCTAATCATTCAGCAAGTTATGAAAGCACCTAACTGTATTAACATCTAGCGCACCTTTTCCATAAAAATAGTATGAGGCTTGATTAAGGCTTTGCTAAAATCTAGGTAAATTATATACTCCAACATTCCCCTGATCTACCAGTTTAATAATACTTTCCAAAAAATAAAACAAGGCTAGTCCGACATGGCCTGTCCTTGATGAAGCCATAATGGCTCTTGATGATCAATGGTTTCTTTTCTAGATGTTCACTAACCATTTTTCTAATTATACATCCTAGAATTTTTCTAGGTATCAAAGTAATCTTCTGAATTCTCCAAAATCAGTTGACTTACAAGCAGCTGAAACTTAGCTTCACAAAATGGTGGATAAAGGCAAAATAGACACTAATGCTATTTTTTCATGTAACAGAAATGAATGTGCATATTTATGTATGGGAAGAGGAAAGGAATAAGCCTTTTATAAGTGCTATTATTATCTCCATTTTACAATTGAGAAAGCTAAGGTGAACAGAAATGAAGTCACTTGCCCAGGGTCACAGAGTTAGTAAGCATATGAGACTAGCTTTGAATTCAGGTGTCCTGATTCCAGGCCCAGTGCTCTATCCAATGTTCCATCTAGCTGCCATGATAATAGGAGACAGGGGATCTAGTCACCATTCCACCATTTGTTGGCTGTATGACCTTGTCAAATTGTTTGATCTGCCAGTGACTCAGTTGTCTAATCTTTAAAATAAGAATAATAATACTTTGCCATACTGGGAAGATTCCTCTTGAGTTCTTTCAGTTAGAAGCTTTTTGGTTCTGTGAACAAGCTCTACAAATACATTGGATGTGTTGGTAAGAGAAATAGTCTCTTGCCAAAAAATGGCTGCCTGAATGTCATAGACCAACTTCACCCCTTTCAGGTCAATGTGAAGGGGAGTTAATACATATAAAATTCAAACCTGATAATCATTTACTACCCTTTCTTGTTGTTTTAACAGTTCCTTCTTGTGCTAATAAACTGGCCATAAAAGCTAATAAATAACTCCCTTTGATTTCTGCAGCTAGTCAAATTACTTTGGGATTTCAAGAGGATGTGGTTGGTGTAGAATGGAGCTTGTCTCTACCACATACTAGTAGTATGACCTCAGACAAATCATTTAATATCTCTGCATTTCAATTCTTTATCTAGTAAACCTCACAGAGATGTGAGGATTTTTTTGTACAGACTTCTTACGGCTATATCCCAATTAGTGTTAATAAGGAACCCTCTGAAGTGGTCATATTATTCAAATTCTCACTACATACTTCCACTGGGCTGGAAGCAAGGATGATATTTTACATAATTATAACTTTGAATAGTGCAGATTTGAATATATATGACCACTTCAGGGGATTCATTTTTCATATTAATCAGGAACACAGTATACTTCCTACATTGATAAAGATAGGTAACTAGTTCTCTAATGTAAAATCTTAAAGAGTTTCTTGCAGTGCTAACAGTGCTAACTTGCCCATGGTCACACAACTAATATGTGTCAGAGGTAGGAAGTTGACCCCAGGTCTTTCTGACTCTAAAACAAGCCTTCTATATACACTATCACTCACACTGACCCTTAGCTTGAAAGAATGAAATGTATATATGAATATACAAATGCATATACATAATACATGTATGCACATACATGTCTTGTGTATACACATTTGTCCATTTATAACATATACATGTACATGTGCATATATATATGCTGTGTATGTGTGTATATTTATGTATATATATGCATATTAATCACACTTTATAATCCTTAAAGGACTAGACTTTCTATTTCATTTTTCTAATAACAACAAATACCATGAAACTTTGTTATAATGCTGGTATAGGAGGATAGAACTTACAAAGTATTATAGGTTAATTAAATTATATCAGGCTTCAAATTAATATAATGGGTTGGCCTTTGACAAGTTAGTTAACCTCAATGAGTCACAGTTTTCTTATCTTTAAAATGAGAGAGTGGGATTAGGTAGCCTCTGAGGTCTCTTCCATCTCTATATCAATGACCTTATGATCTCCAAAGAAAAGTACTTTTAGGGAGAGATTTCAATTAATTACCTACTTTTGCAATAGACTGAGATGGGCTTTTTTGTAAAGTATGGAAAATTAAACTTCTCACCAAGGGTCACAATAGTTCATGGTCCCCCAATTAGTAGACCAGGACCTTCTGTAGATCGTAAAGCCTTCCCCGATAGATGTTCAACCTTGTTGCTGCTGCTACACTGTCCCACCTCCTTTACCTCAATCTATCCTAGCCAACCCCCAAAAAAAAATCCAACCCTCCTTTTTTACTTTTATTCACAGTGGGGAAGGAAATATACCTCCTTTCCCAGGACTTTGTTGTTGGCACTCTCCCCACTCCTACCCCAATACTGGCAATCTCACTAAATCAAGAATAAGAAATTGAGCTCCTCTCCATTAAAAAGAAAAGAAAAAGGTTGGGAAACCCTGAAGAAGGGTTTTGTAGTGGTCATTAAAAGGACACTCATTTGGACCACAGAGAAGAAAAGGATATCATTTTCATTTGGGAGAAACAAAATTTTAAAAACAAAACAAAACAGATCCATCAATGTGAGCCAGACAATAGCTAAGATTTCTGTCTTTCGGACTCACTCCAGTACTTTGGAACCTTCTTACAGAGTAACTTTAGAGAAGAAAATTTTAGGGGGGGATGAAGAACAACTCCAAGAGGTCCTACAATAGTGCAACTAAATTTATTTTATTTCTGCTTTATAAAAATGACTTTGAAGTTTATTAGCTAAATCTTCTTCCCTTGAAGAATACAATGGCAACAAGGAAGCCACCTGGTTCAGTTAAAAGAATAGGAGCACAGGAGTTGGGAGAACTGATATCTAATTTCTGTTTGATGTCTTCTTTGCCATGTCATCACTAGCCAGTAATTTTATCTCTTTTCAACTTAGTTTCCTCAGCAGTAAAATGAAAAGATTGTACTCAATGACCTTGTATGTCCCTTTTAGCCTTAATTAAATTTTTTTAATTATATAAATATGCTCTATAAATAAACTCAATGACCTTGTGTGTCCCTTTTAGCCCTAATTTTAAAAAAATTATATAAATGTGCTCTATAAATAAACTGTTTAGTTCTCCATACTAATAAAGAACTGAAGCATGGACCAAAAGCAAACAAATTTAAAAGGATGGGCATGGCTATAATAGGAGGAAATGAAGTGGCAATAGTATTCTTTGTACCTGGGGAAAGAATAAAGAATTTACTTTTTTTAAAAAAGCATGATATTTAGGCTTTAAAATTATATAATTAACCTTCTGCTTACTTTATACTACTACATGAAGCAACTGAATTTCCCAAGTGGGGAGGGGAGTTTTTATCTTCTTATCTCTTTCATATATTTTTCTTAACTCTTGCTTCCATAAAGGTACTTCTCAACCCCCTAAAATGATAAGCAACTGTGTTGTTGAAGGCAAATAGATTGTAGGGACAACGACTAAGCTATGAGAGACAACCTGAGAGGACATTTATATATTGTTGCATACATTAGACCTCAACATATTCTTTGTGCAGGTGAAGGCATTTCAAATAAGAAATAATATAAGAAGCAAATTCTGCAAAATAGAGGAAATATTGTAAATAAAGTTGGAGGGTACAAGATGGAGAGTATTTTAAATAGTTATTTATATTTGTAGGAAGAGTAGCAGTTTGAGAACCACCAAGGAACAAGGTCATCTCTACTTTATACCTTCTAATACTAAAATTCTAAGAAAATTTGAATTATTAGGGCTACATACAAGGAGTATGATGGGATTTAAAAGAAAATTCCATCATCTAATAAATATTGGACAGGTCTTAGAGACGTTGGTTGCTGAGAAATAACTAAAACAGTTCCAAAGATTGACTTGAGGTGAGGGGTTTTGCAAATTAGTGAGTCTAGGATATGGACTGTTTTACAAAGGTGCTCTGGACACTCCCCTTCAGAGAAGAAGCCATGTAACAATAGAAATTCATCAATAAACCAGCAAGTGACAGCACACCAGAGAAGACAACCCAGCAAATGACACCAGCAATTTGAAATTTATTTAAGAAAGCTATCAGATGACAATACCAGACAGAAATTCATAAACCTCATTGTGATGTTTCTCTTTTACCTAACAAAACCAGAGGTCATATAAATTAACATCAATAGAAACTTAAGTAGGGCTTTTCCTAAGTAAAGACTAGAGTACAGATCAAGAGAAGACACCTCTCTCCAGATCACACCACCTTGGAAACACTGAAAACTTTCAGACACCACACCCCCCAAAAAAAAAACTATGGCTGAAAATAGCACAGAAAGCCTGAAACTTGGGACAGTGACTCTCTATATAAGCAGAGTGCAAATTTAACATAAATTTCAAAGTCGAGAAAAAGACTGGAAAAATCAGCAAATGACATAAAAAGAACTTGACCATAAAAAGCTACTATGGTGGCAGGGAAAATGAAACTACTAACTCAGAAGAAGACAACAATGTGGAAAAACTACAAGCAAAGCCATAAAAAACCGTTAATTGTACACAAGCCCAATAAAATAAGGAGATAAAAGCAGTAGAGGAAAAATTGGGGAAAGAAATGAAAGTGATGAAAAAATGTGAAAAGAGACTAAAGAACTTGGTAAAAGAGGCACAAAAAATACTGAAGAAAAGAACTCCTCAAAAAGTAGAATTTGCCAAATGGAAAATGAAGTAAAAAAACTCACTGAAAAAAACATAACTCCTTAAAAATTAGAATTAGGAAAAGTGGAAGCTAATGATGCTATGCAACATCAAAAAACAAATTAAGTTAAAAGAATGAAAAAATAGAAGCAAATGTGAAATGTCTCATTGGAAAAACAACTAACCTGGAAAATAGATGGAAGAGAGATCATTTAAGAATTATTGGGCAAAAAAAAAAAAAGGAATTATTGGGCCACCTAAAAGCTATGATCAAAAAAAGCACAGACATTATATTTTAATAAATTATAAAAGAAAACTGCCCCAATATCTTAGATCAAGAGAGTAAAGTAGAAATTGAAAGAAGCCACCAATGACCTCATAAAAGAGATCCCAAAATGAAAACTTTAGAATATTATAACCAAATCCCAGAACTCCCAGATCAAGGAAAAAATATTGCAAGCAGTCAGAAAAAATAATTCAAATATCATGAAGTTACAGTTAGGATTGCAAAGATTTGGCAGCTTCCACCTTAAAGGAGTGGAGCACTTGGAATATGATACTAAAAGAGATAAAGGAAATAGAATTACAACCAAGAATAATCTACCCAGTAAAACTGAATATAATCTTTCAGAGGAAAATGGATATTTCATGAAATAGAAGACTCTTTGTTATTTTTCTTTTTAACACTTTAATATTTTATAACAATTACATGTAAAAATAATTTTTAACATTCATTTTTTTAAAAAATGTTTAGTTTCAAATCCTTTCCATCCTTCCTTCCCCTCCCTCCCCCCACTGAGAAGGCAAGCAAGTTGATATAGTGATATATGTGCAGTCATGTAAAGCATATTTCCATATTAGTCATGTTGTGTAAGAAAGCACAGACCTCCCCCCACACACACACACACACACAAAGAATAAAGAGAGTTTTATAAAGCATACTTCAATATGCACCCAGACCCTGTCAGTTCTTTTTCTGGAGATGGATGTAATTTTTCATCCCAAATCCTCCAGAATTATCTTGGATCATTATATTGTTAAGAAAAGCCAGGGCAGCTAGGTAGCATCGTGGGTAAAGCACCAGCCCTGGATTCAGGAGGACCTGAGTTCAAATCCAGCCTCAGACACCTGACACTAGCTGTGTGACCCTGGGTAAGTCACTTAACCCCAATTACCTCACCAAAAAAAAAAAAGTCATTCAGTTAATCATTGTACAATAGAGCTGTTACTATGTATAATGTTCTCTTGGCTCTTCTCATTTCACTTTGCATCAGTTCATGTAAGTTTTTCCAGGTTCTTCTGAGAGCATCCTACTCATCATTTCTTATACTACCATAGTATTCTATCAAAATTATATGCCATGACTTGGGCATCCATTCCCCAATTTATGGACATCCCCTCAATTTCCAGTTCTTTATCACCACAAGGAGTTGCTATAAGCATTTTTGTGCACATAGTTCTTTTTCATTTTTTAAAATCTCTTTGGGATAGAGACCTAGTAGTGGTATTGCTGGGTCAAGGGGTATGCACTGTTTTATAGTCCTTTGGGTATAGTTCAAAATTGCTTTCCAAAATAGTTGAATCAGTTTGCAATTTGACCAACAGAGGATTAAGTTCTTTTTTTCAATGAATTTTTTACTTTCTTTTCCATTAGTCCTATACTGAGGTTTATTTTTATTTATTTATTTTTATTTTTTGCAGGGCAATGAGGGTTAAGTGACTTGCCCAAGGTCACACAGCTAATAAGTGTCAA
This sequence comes from Dromiciops gliroides, assembly GCF_019393635.1. Lineage (NCBI taxonomy): Eukaryota > Metazoa > Chordata > Mammalia > Microbiotheria > Microbiotheriidae > Dromiciops > Dromiciops gliroides. The sequence goes on from NC_057865.1 coordinate 145,297,690, forward strand.
GTGTCTGAGGCCAGCTTTGAACTCAGGTCCTCCTGAATCCAGGACTGGTGCTCTATCCACTGTGCCACCTAGCTGCCCCCTCTTTTCATAATTTTTGCATCATTCATTTCTTTTCACAATTCTTCCTCTACCACTGTTATCTCCAGCATGATGACAGATAATTTCAATTACTTCATCTGAAAATGGCCTATTCACATACTTTGACCATTTATCAATTGGGGAACAGCTCTTATTTTTTATAAATTTGATTCAATTCTCTATATATTTGGGAAATGAGGCCTTTATCAGAGAAACTTGCTATAAGAATTTTTCAGTTATGATTACTGTGTATTTTTCTTCATTCTATTTTTCCCCTGTTTATCCTACTCCCTCTCTCCTTTCCCTTGTCCATCCACAAGTGTTTTCCTTCTAACTACCACCTCCCCAATTGATCCTCTCTTCTATCAACACCCTTTCTTCTCTTATCCCCTAACCCTCTTACTTTCCTGTGGGCTAAGAAAGATCTCTATACCCAACTGAGTGGATATAAATATAGATATTATTCCCTCTTTGAGCCAATTACAATGAGAGTAAGGTTCAAGTGCTTCCTCCCTCCCAATTCTGCCCTCTTCCCTTTCATTATAAAAGATCTTTTGTACCTCTTTTATGTGAGATAATGTACCCCATTCTACCTCTCTCCTCTTCTCCCAGTGCATTCCTTTTTCTACCCCTTAGTTTTGTTTTCTTTTAGATATCATCCCATCATATTTAACTCACACCCATGCCCTCTACCTGTGTATATTCCTAATTGCCTTAATAGTGATAAACTTCTTAGGAGTAACAAGTATCATATTCCCATGTAGGAATGCAAACAGTTTAATGAATTAATGAATCCCTTATGATTTTTCTTTCCTGTTTACCTTTTTATGCTTCTTTTGAGTCTTGTATTTGAAAGTCAAATTTTCTATTTAGCTCTTTTCATCCTTTCATCAGGAATACTCGAGAGTCCTCTATTTTGATGAACATCTATTTTTCCCTTGAAGAATTATAATCAGTTTTGCTAGGTAGCAGATTCTTGCTTATAATTCTAGCTCCTTTGCCCTCTGAAATCTATTCTGAGCCCTCCTATCCTTTAATGTAGTAGCTGCTAAATCTTGTGTTATACTGACTATAGTTCCACAATATTTAAATTTTTCTTTTTGGCTGCTTGCAATACTTTCTTCTTGATCTGGGAGCTCAGTAATTTGGTTATAATATTCCTAAGAATTTTCCTGGGGCAGCTAGGTGGTGCACTGGATAGAACACCGGCCCTGGAGGCAGGAGTACCTGAGTTCAAATCCAGCCTCAGACACTTCACACTTACTAGCTGTGTGACCCTGGGCAAGTCACTTAACCCCAATTGCCTCACTAAAAAAAATAATAAAATAAAATAATTTTTTAAAAAAGAATTTTCCTTTTGGGATCTCTTTCAGGAGGTGATTGGTGGATTCTTTCCATTTCTATTTTACTCGCTGGTTCTAGAATATCAGGGCAGTTTTTCTTGATAATTTCTTAAAAGATGATATACAGTTTTTTATTGTGTCTTTCAAGTAGTCCAATAATTCTTAGATAATCTCTCCTCAAACTAATTTCCATGTCAGTTGTTTTTCCAATGAGATATTTCAGATTTTCTTATTTTTTTTCATTCTTTTAGTTTTGTTTTATTGTTTCTTGATATCTCATGGAATCATAAGCTTTTGTTTACCCAACTGTAATTTTTAAGGAATTATTTTCTTCAGTGAGCTTTTTTATCACCTTTTCCATTTGGCCAATTCTACTTTTTAAGGATTTCTTTTCTTCAGTGATTTTTTTTTTGGTGAGGCAATTGGGGTTAAGTGACTTGCCCAGGGTCACACAGCTAGTAAGTGTTAAGTGTCTGAGGCTAGATTTGAACTCAGGTCCTCCTGACTCCAGGGCTGGTACTCTATCCACTGTGCCACCTCGCTGCCTCTTCAGTGAATTTTTGTATACCTTTTTTCATGTGGCTAATTTTGCTTTTTAAAGAGTTCTCTTTGGTGGATTTTAGTGCCTCTTTTACCATTTGGCATATTCTGGTTTTGGTTTGGTTTGGTTTGGTTTGGTTTTCAGGGCAATAAGGGTTAAGTGACTTGCCCAGGTTCACACAGCTAGTAAGTGTCAAGTATCTGAGGCCAGATTTGAACTCAGGTCTTCCTGAATCCAGGGCCAGTGCTTTATCTACTGTACCAACTAGCTGCCCCTCTATTCTGTTTTTAAGGTGTTATTTTCTTCAGTATTTTTTTCATTCTTCCTTTACCAAACTTTCAATTCTTTTCATGATTTTCTTGTATCATTCACTTATTTTCCCAATTTTTCCTTTTTCTCTCTTATTTGAGTTTTTACATCCTTTTTGATCACTTCCAGAAATTATTTCTGGGTCTGAGATCAATTCACAATTTTCTTTGAGACTTTAGATGTAGCAGTTTTGACTTTGTTGTCTTTTGATTTTGTGCTTTGATCTTCCCTGTCACCACAGTAACTTTCTATGGTCAAGTTCTTTTTTGTTGTTGTTGTCATTTGCTCATTTTTCCAGCCTATTTATTTACTTTTAATTTTATGTTAAAGTTGGGCTTTACTCCCAGGGTTTCAGGGGCATTGTTCCAAGCTTCAGGTTTCTTATGCAGCTATTCTCAAAGCTAGTTTTGGGATGTCTGCAAATTGTCAGTTCTTTTAAGGTTGTATCATCTAAAGAGAGGTGTGTTTACTATTCTCCTGGTTTAAATTCTGGTTTTTGAGTGACCACAAGCACTCTTCTGCCCTAGAACTATGACCAGGGACTCCACTCCCCTGTGGCCACAAGTTCTGGCATGCTACTAGTGCTCTTCCTCACCCTGGGTCTGAAACCCAGGATTTAAACCAGGATCCCCATATGGACAGTGCAACAGAGTCAAAGGCCCAGTGTTAGCAAAGGAACCCCTGTAATGTCCTTTTCACCAGTTGCCTTATCACCTTACCATCTGTGGGCTGAGAGCTCTAGAAATCACTGCTGCTGATTCAGTTGCCCCAAGAGCTGCTACTGGCTTGCCTAAGCAGGGCCTGTTGTTGTCTTGCTGGGCATTGCCTGTGCTGGACTGTACTCCATTATCCTCCCTATGAAACAAATCTCTCCTTTGGACCTTCTAAGTTGTCTTGGCCTAGAAAATTTTTTCACCCCATCCTTCCGTGGGTTCTGCCACTCCAGAATTCATTTTGAGGCATTATTTAAAGTTGTTTGGAGGGGAATCTGGGAGAGCTTAGGCAAGTCCCTGCCTTTTCCCTGCCATCTTGGCTCTTCCCTCTCCAAAATAGAAGACTTTCAAGTGTTTCTGTTGAAAAGACCAGAGCTGAAGGAAAAAACTCACTTTCAAACACAACACAAGAGAATCATAAAAAGGTAAACATGAAAGAGAAATCATAAGGCACTTGATAAAGTCAAACTATTTATATTCCTATATGGGAAGATGACACATGTAACTGCTAAGAACTTTATCACTATTAGGGCATTTGGGAATCTACATAGACAAAGGGCATCGGTATGAGTCAATTATGTTGGGGTGAGCTAAAAAAAATGAAGGGCTGAGACAGAGATCTACACTGGGGAAAAGAAAAGGGGGAAGAAGAATAAGGAAAATCTTCTTACATAAAAGGGGTACACAAGCAAGAGCTTTTACAGTGAAGGGAGAATGGAGGGGGTAGCAGGCAATGCTTGAACCTCACTCTCATCAAAATTGGTACAAAGAAGGAAGGATTTTGCATTTATACACACGTGTACACACACACACACACACACACACACAATATCTGTTGAGTATAGAAATCTATCTTACCCAACAGCAGAGTAGGAGGGGAAAGAGATAAGACAGAGTGGGAGAGGAGCAGTGATAAAAGGGAAGGTAGATTAAGGGAGACGGTAGTCAGTGGCAAAACAGACTTTCTAAAGAAGAACAGGGTAAAGAAAAGAGAGAGAGAAGGAGAAATAGGAGAAAATGGGATAGAGGGAAATACACAGTTAATAATCATAACTATGAATGTAAATGAGATCAACTCACCCATAAAAGAGAAGCAAATAGCAGAATGTATTAGAAACCAGAATCTAACAGCATTTTGTTTATAAGAGACACAATTGAAACAGAGACATATACACAGAGTTAAAATAAGGGGTTGAAGCAGAATCTATTACATTTCAGCTGAAGTAACAAAGGCAGGAGTAGCAATCATGATCTCAGATAAAGCAAAAGCAAAAATAGAACTAATTAGAAGCGATAATAAAAGGGAAACTATATTTTGCTAAAGTTTACTACAGACAAGGAAGTAATATCAAAAAATGTTATAGTAAGTTTCTCTTCTAAAGGCCTCATTTCTCAAATATACAGGAAAGCAAGTCAAATTTATAAAAATAATATTGATAAAAGGTCAAAGGATATGAACAGGTAGTTTTCAGATAAAGAAATCAAAGATATCCATAACAGAATGAAAAAATGCTCTAAAACACTATTAATTAGAGAAATGCAAATTAAAAGAACTCTGAGGCACCACCAAATACATATCAGATTGGCTTATGTAACAGAAAAGGAAAACAATGAATGTTAGAGGGGCTATGTGGTACCTGCTGTGTGGGAAAATTGGGACCTGAATGATGAGGAAACTGAGGCAGAGCTGAGTAACTTACCCTGGATCACATATCTAGTAAATGTCTGAGGCTAGATTTGTACTCAGAAGATGAGTCTTCATTACTACAGACCTGGCACTCTATCCACCATGCCACCTAACTTCCCCTTTAGATAGATACTACTTATCATTATAAGAAAGGTTCAGAGCAGCTAGGTGGCACAGTAGATAGAGCATCAGCCCTGGAATCAGGAGGACCTAAGTTCAAATCCAGCCTCAGACACTTAACACTTACTAGCTGTGTGACCCTAGGCAAATAACTTAACCCCAATTGCCTCACAAAAAAAAAAGAAAGAAAGAAAGGTTCCATTGATTCCTAAATTTTCTAGTGTTTTAATAGAAATAGATATTACATTTTTTAAAGACTTCTGCACCTTATGAAATAATCATATGATTTTTGTTGTTTTTGTTACTGACATTGTCAATCATAATGATAGTTTTCCTAATATTGAACCATCCCTTCATTTCTGGTGTAAACCCCACCAGGTGATAGTGTATGATCTTCTTAATATATTGCTGCAATAACCTTGCTAGTATTTTATTTAATTTTTTTGCATCAATATTCATTATGGAAATTGGTCTATAGTTTTCTTTCTCTGTTTTTGTTCTCTCTGGTTCTGGTATCAAAACCATATTTATGTCATAAAAAGAATTTGATAGGACTCTTTCTTTACCTATTTTTTTCAAATACTTTATATAGTATTGGGAATAGAAACTTAAAATTTGTCTAAAAGAATTCCAAAAGTAAATAATAGTTTTCAAAAGTAAAAAACAAAACATGAGAATGCATTTAATTAAAACAAAGTGAATACAGGAAAATTTTCTCATATACACAGGGACATATTCTAACTACATTGATAGGTAGAAGAGACAGCATAGGCAACTCGAATACTACTGCATGTAGCTGGAATATTTCTCTGCCTCTAGAGCTATCATTAGCTTCTTTCCCACAAAGCTACTGATGTTCTGGTGATGTCATCTTCTGAGCTACCTTCTCTGCTCTACTGCCTTCTGGTCATTCTCCAGAAAATTTTAGTTGCTATCTTCCCTGAAGAATTTTGAGATAGCTTAAATCCCACAGGGTAGCACAGTGAATAGAATACTGGGCCTGGAGTCAGGAAGACTCCTGAGTTCAAATATGGCCTCAGACACTTAATTGCTGTGTGACCCTGGACAAGTCACTTAACCCTGTTTGTCTCCATTTCCTCAGCTGTAGAATGAGCTGGAGAAGGAAATGGCAAACCACTCCAGTATCTTTGCCAAGAAAATCCCAAATGGGGTCACAGAGAGTTAGACATGACTGAAAACTGACAATTTCAACTTTTTTGAGTCAAATCTATAGCCACACACACTCATTCAGCAAAAGTCCTTTGATAAGTCAGTCTTATGATCTGTTTTGCTTATGCTTCAACAACCACTCCTCCAGACTTACCTACCAATTGAGTTGATATAAGGAAATTTTTCATTCCCATAATGCTTTTAGCAGATAACACTGGTTGTATGGCTTACCCTAGAGCAGTGGTTGACAAACTATAGCCCATCTGCCAAATCCTGCCAGTCACCTGACTTTGTAAGGCCAGCAAGCTAAGATTTTTAAAAAATATTTTAAAACAAAGTTATATTTTATTATCTTAGAGTAAAAACTGTCCTTATCTCTCTGGACATACAAAACTAGGCCATCAGGCCAGATTTGGCCCCCACTCCTACCTGAGAACTTCACTTAAAAAATTTTTTTTTAATTTTTTTTAGTGAGGCAGTTGGGGTTAAGTGACTTGCCCAGGGTCACACAGCTAGTAAGTGTTAAGTGTCTGAGGCCAGATTTGAACTTAGGTACTCCTGACTCCAGGGCTGGTGCTCTATCCACTGCACCACCTAGCTGCCCCAAGAACTTCACTTTAGCAAGCCTGAGGTATAGATTAAAGCTGGTGACTTTGATCCTCCATTTGTATAGCTGATCTCAAAATGCTAGTCTCCCTACATATTGCTATTATTTCTTCAACAAGAAGAAAAATATTAACAATGGTCTCAATTCTTCCCACTGATATGGGATACAGAAAGGAAAAGAACCTTCTCAGGTCACTAGCATTTGAAGAGACCTGGAAAGACTTCATTTAAAAGTTAATACTTGAGCTGAGTCTTGAAGGAAGTGGGAGATTCTATTCCCACTGTGCACTTCTCCATTTCCTGTGGACATCCATCAACTTTTCATTCTTTAGTATTTAGTGGTATTCCATGACATACAACTATGCATCATAAATGGAAGAATATTATTGTTAAAAAAAAAAAAGAAAAGCCTGGAATAATGAAAAACATTGCAAAATTCCCCATAGATAATTCAGTGTGTTTTCTTTCTCTTGTTCAATTCTGGGTCCAGCTTATTGGTGTGTGTTTTGGTTTGGGTTTTGGGTTTTGGTTTTTTGCAATGAGAAGGAAATGGAAAGAGAATAAGCATTAATTTAGTACCTACTGCATGCCAGGCACTGTGATAAGTGCTATTTAACAAAGATTTTGTCATATGATAATGTACAATAATCTAGTGTATACAAGCTAGATATATTGATTGACCAGCTCTTTGGGTTGTTTATCCAACTGTGTAGTTAGTCTGGACAGCAGGCATTTTTCATCCACTTATTCTTTCTTGAGAGGATTATAGGGTCAAACTTTTGAGTCATCATGAATCCCATTTAGGAGGCTCTGCAATATTTCAAGATTTTGTTCTAACAACTAGATGTCATCTATAAACAGGAGTACGTGAAGGACATTGCTGTGTATTGGGAATTCTTCCATTTGGACTCTATGCTAGTCATCATGTAAGACAATGACAAATATTTTGGGTAGACATAAATTTCCCAGTTTTATTTTTTGCTTGACGTTAATAATCAGTCTTTAAATAAAGGCATTGCTGTTGTTAGGTGTTTTGATCAATATTGTTACATTTTAGCATATACTACCTTTGGATCTATTCTCTTGTTCAAGAGAGACATCTTGTTGGAAGAGTGGTTCTAAGGTGACATTTGCTGAACAGGGTCACATGCTTTATTTTAGTCAACAAACAATTATAACAGTTCATCCTTATATTCTCTATACCTTTTCTATCAATTATGTGAATATAAAGGTATTGTCTGCTATAGATTATCACTTACAAACACCTGCTTTCCTTCTCATACCATCATTTAAGATGCCCACGATACATATATAGACTATTCTTATTAAAAACATTGTAGAAATGGGAAAATAAGTATATAGCTTCAGTAGTTATTGATAGTCCCTTGTTCTTATTGTTTAGTCATTTTTCAGTTGTGTAAGACTTTTCATGACCCTATTTGGAGGTGGTTTGCCATTTCCTTTCCTCAGATCATTTTACAGATAGGGAAACTGGAATGAACAGGTTATATGACTTACCCAGGGTCACACAGCTAGTAAGTGTCTGAGGCTGGTTTTAAACTTAGGTCTTCCTGACTCCAGGACTAGTGCTCTATCTACTGTATCACCTAGCTATCAATAGTCCCTTGGTTGCCTTTTATAGGGAAATAATAATCTTTGAGAGTTTTTTCCCAAGTCCTTGGCATCCTCCTCTCCTTCAGATAACTTAATAATTAATCCTTCAACATCTTCAAAATTATGTCACCTGCAAAATGGATCTCCTTTTTATATACTGGTCTAATCTAACTTCTCTTCCTCCTTTTTATCCTCAGTGTCATTTTTTTCTTCTTTGTGTAGTACCACCAATGATAGTGGAATCCAATGTAAGGGTTCCATTCCTCATTAACAGGGATGAAAATTTGTTCTAAAAATCTTTTTTGTTCAGTCATTTTTCAGTAATGGCCAACTCTTTGTGACTCCATTTGGAGGGGTTTTGAGCAAAGATAACAAAGTGGTTTTCCATTTCCTTCTCCAGCTCATTTTATAGATGATAAACTGAAGCAAACAGGGTTAAATTACTTGCTCAGGGTCACAGAACTAGTAAGTATTTGAAGCCAGATTTGAAAATGAGTCTTCCTGACTCTATCCAGAACTCTATCCACTGTGCCACCTGGCAGCCCTAAAGATTTTTATTCTTATTATTTTTCTTCCATTTATTATTCTCCTAATTGCATTCTTAAATGTTCTCAGAATAACTTTATTTAATTGAGCCTCCTGTTAAGCTTCTTGTAAACTTGTGTTGTTTTCCTTCCATTGCTTCTCACTATTTATAAGACAATACTACTGATAATTTTTCACTTTTCTCCTTTACCAAGGAATTTTTATTTGAAACCTGTGGTGTCCTTGGCAGCCATATTTCTCTCTTTAAAAAGGAGATTGAATGTTTGGTATATGAGGCACTTTCTAGATTCATTTAGTCTCCCCATTATAGCAGCTAAAGTAGTTATACTTCCTTGTACATGGTGAATGTGTCAATAACTTTTTTTAATTTCTCACTTTCCAGTACCAATATTAAGGAAACTGTATTGGAATTTCTTCAATTTCTTGCCATATTGCCTCATTTTTATTCTTCTACTTTGACATTGACTTTAATTTTTGCTCTAACAAGTTGGTGGCCTGATGGTACTAAGAGAGCTGATTTGGAAATTATTCCCATTTCAGTAACTAGTTGTTTCCTATCATTTAAAAGGCAATCCATATATTTTTTGCTGTATTATTTGGTGTTTTCCATGTCAAATATCTCTTGACTCTTTTCTTGAAGAAAGTATTCGGGGGGGCAGCTAGGTGGTGCAGTGGATAAAGCACTGGCCCTGGATTCAGGAGGACCTGAGTTCAAATCTAGCCATAGACACTTGACACTTACTAGCTAAGTGACCCCAGGCAAGTTACTTAACCCTCATTGCTCTGCCCCAAAAAAATTGACATTAAAATTTGTTAAAAAAAGAAAGAAAGAAAGAAAGTATTCATATAATGAATAGATAGATAGATAGATAGATAGATAGATAGATAGATAGATAGATAGATAAATAGATGATAGATAGATAGATAGATAGATAGATAGATAGATAGATAGATAGATAGGTAGGCTTTTGAATAACCAACAGTCTTTGCACTATCATGTCTTATTCTGAGCCATATTTTCCATTCTATTTTTTATTTTTGTATCCTATGCCCATCTTTGCATTGAAGTCACTGTGTATTAAAAGATATTTTGGTTTAATTTGAAAGGTCTTATTGAGTGCTTAATAAAATTAACATGTATCTCACAAAAATTGAGAAGCTGAATTTTTAAAAAATGTTTTCAGAAAAAAAAAGTGTTTTCAGTTGACTAGCTCATAAACTCATAGATCTGAAAGAGACCATTAGATCACCTGGCCTCTCTTCATTTTATAAATAAGGGAACTAAGGCCTGGAGTAACATGCTGAAATTAAAGTGAATTTCAAAAGGTTATTTTATGTCACAATACACTTCCAGTAAATCAGAAAAAAGGAAGAAAAGTGATGAAAGATTTTTTTTAAGTTGCTTCATTATTTCTGCCTATACACTAAGGAATTTCCCCTTTTTAATAATGAAAGAAAAAATAATCAAAGAAAGAAGGGGTATTTGATAGCATATATGTGAGAGTAACCTCTGAATGTAAAATGAATGGGCAGTGTGAGTGTAAGAGTTATTATGAAATAGCACCAATTTTATATTCAAGGAAGGGAATAAGAATTATGAGAAGAGAAGGAAAAGAACTAGACAACAAGATTGAGGAAGTCCATGAGAAGGAAAAAAATATCAAAGGGCAGAGTAAACAAAACACAGTAGTCAAAGAGTAAATAAACATAGAACTAAGAATCATAAAGCTATAAGACACCATTGTAGCCACATGATTCAATTTCATTCCATAAATGAGGAATGGAGGCCCAGAGAGGTTTCAGTAAATTTCGAAGGTAACATAGTTTGCTAAATGCAAAGCTTTAACTAGAAGCTTAGTCTTTGAACTTAGATAAAATCATACATGCTATAATGAAAATGAAAATAACAGGAATACTACCTACACCTTCAATAAATGTTCATATAAATTAAGAGAAGAAATATGAATTACATATTCTATTTATTACTTATATCATTTTAATATTTGTTGATGTTTCTACAATGTGCTTATTTTTCTACTGGGTAGTATACATAGAGTGTATAATAAATGCTAGCATCATGGCTAGTCAGTTACTACTAGACAGTGAACATGAAATAGTGACCTTTGCCAACCTGTGTCCTTTACCTTACCTCAAGATTTATCCTGGATAGGGATGGCCCACCTCCTCAGTGGAGATACTAGGCACCTCCACCTTGGATTCTACAGGAATAATTCTATTGTTGGCTCTAGTATAAGGAGTCCTCCCCAACAGAGAGAGAAGTGAAAAGATACCCAGAGCAGAAAAAATGTATCAATTATGGATCAGTTAATTTTATTCCCACATAAAGAAAAGGGAATCCTAAACAATAAAGAATTACAGGATGATTATAGTCAAGTTTGTTGTTGTTGTTTTATTTTGCTTTGTTTTTGTTTTTTGTTCTTTGGTTGTTTTTTTTTTTAAATTTCTCCTCCTTCTTCTGACTAAATCCCTTGAAAAGGCTGTTTATAGTCAGTGTCTCAACTTTCTTTTCTCTTACTATCTTCTTAACACTCAAGTTTGGCTTGCAACCTCATCGTTCAACTTAAACTGCCTTCTCCAAAATTACCAATGATCTCTTAATCACCAAATCTAAGTCTTTTCTTAATCCGTAACCTTCTTGATCTCTCTATAGCCTTTGACACTGTTGGTCACTCTCTTCAACTTGATACTCTCCTCTCTCTAGGTTTTCCTGACTCTACCCTCTCCAGGTTTTCCTCCTATCATTCTGAGCCCTCTTTCTTAGTTTCCTTTGTTGGAACGTTATCCAGGTTATTCCCACTAATTCTAAGTTCAAAACCTAAGTGTTGTTCTCAATTTCTCACTCTCTTACTTCCCATATCCAATCTGTGTGATTTAGGTGGCTCAGTGGATAGAATGCTGGACTTGGAGTAAGGAAAACCTGAATTCAAATCCTGCCTTAGACATAATATCTTTGAGGCCATGAGCAAGTCACTTAACCTCTGTGAGCCTCAGTTTCCTCCCCTGTAAGATGGAAATGATAACAATAGCACCAACTTTACAGGATTATTGTAAAGTCCAAATGAGAAAATATACATATATGATAGCTATTTTTATAATATTATTTAATTATAGTCTATTACAGAAGTATTATGTTATGTTTGTCTTATTCATAGTACATATGTTATAATAATAGATAGCATTTATATGGTGCTATATGCACTGTACCACCTAATATATGTGTGTATATATATGTATATATACACACATATTTATACATAAAAATAAATGCATGTAGCCTGAATAGTCAAATTTCTAAGTGTGCAAATGAAAAGTTTCATAGAGAAAAAATAGTGTCATATTCCTAAGAGGAATGGGCAGTGTGAGTGTAAGAGTTATTACGAAATAGCACCAATTTTATATTCAGACAATAATTTTGCCTTTCCTCATATTGATAATGAATAGTCTTCCTCATATTCATTCCCTAATTCTTCCCTTAAAAGTTGTTTTTCTTTACTATCTACATTGTTTGGCAAATAATTCTGGAAAATATTCAACCCATAAAAGTTCTCTCCAGACTAAAAAAGCTATATGGAAGCCATCTTTGTTTAACAATTTAGTAATCAGCCATATAGTTACAAATATTTATCTACAGCAATATGCTCAGTAGGCAGCCACCTACATGTGTGATTTTTAAAAATAGAAAAATATTCAACCAAAATCATTTGTCTCCTATCAGCTTTGGTTCTTGAAATGCTCACTATAAACTACTCTTTTTGATGAATGAATGAATTAATTTTAAAAGCATTTTAAGATTTGCTATGTGCCAAACATTGGAGTTACAAATTAAAAGCAAAGATTTCATTATAAAAGAGGGAGACAATACACAAAAGGGAGTAATGGGCAGAGAGAGGTACTTTAATCCAAAAAGTTACAGAGATACTGACTGGAAACAAAAAAGGAAGGAAATAAGCATTTATTGAATGACTACTCTATGCCAAGCACTATGCTAGCTAGGTCCTTTAAAAATATTCTCTCATGTTATTCTCCAACAACCCTGGGATTTAGGTACTATTATTGTTCCCATTTTACACCTGAGGAAACTGAGGCAGACAGAGGTTAAGTGACTTGCAACTAGTGAGTGTTTGAAGCTACATTTGACCTCAGGCCTTCCTGACTCCAGGTCCAGTGCTTCATCCACTGCACCACCTAGACGAGGGGAGAGTTTTAGGGGAAAGATGATGAGTTCAGTTTTGGAAAGACTGAGTTTTAGCGTCTATGGAACATGCAGTCATGATGTCCAAAAGATGGTTGGAGATGTGAGATTGGAGGTCAGAAGAGAGGTTAGAGCTAGACAAATAGAATCATCTACAAAGAGATGATAATTGAATCCAAGGGAGCTGATGAGATTACCAAATGAAATAGTATATAGGGGAAAAAAGGAGATCCCAGGACAGAACCTTGAAAGATACCCATTGGGAGAGAGGGAAGTAGATTGATACAACTCCTATAAGAAGAATGGCAGAGTTTATTTGATTATGGTTCCTGATTCTTGAAACTAGAGTGGAGGCAAAGTGTTAAAAGTTAAATATTTTATCTGAAAATGATAAATGATGTTATTCTCAACCAATCATTCATTTTATAAAAATAGCTGGTCATTCAACTAACAATGCCAAGGAAATTCTGTGAGTAGATAGGGATCAACAAAGATTCAGAATGTTCTACACTACAGGATGATAAACTTTCTGTGTTTTCTTAGGGAATGAATGGATGACTTTTTCTGGAATAACAACTACCAATGAAGCCTAACTGTAAAGATAATGTAGTCAAATAAAGCAATAATGAAATTAATCTGATTTTTAGTGGCAGGTAAAATAGCTATTGTTCAGCATGGTAATTAGGTTAAAATGGTAAGAAATCCATGGAAATGACTTTACCATTACTTTTGCATAAGTATAGGGACTTGTCCTGTTATTCCATTGGTATGGAGAACTGCCTGATGAGAAAACTCTTTATACTTATCCAAGCTGGCACCTTCTCTGTATCTTATCATCTTAAAAAGTTGCTTAGAGGGGCAGCTAGGTAGCACAGTGGATAGAGCACTGGCCCTGGAGTCAGGAGTACCTGAATTCAAATCTGGCCTCAGACACTTAACACTTACTAGCTGTGTGACCCTGGGCAAGTCACTTAACCACAATCCCCTCACTAAAAAAAAAAAAAAAAAGTTGCTTAGAAAACAGAATTTAAGTAACTTGCCCCAGGTCACATGGCCAGTATGTATCAGAAGCAAGATATGAACTCAGGTCTTCCTCGCTCAACATTGGCTCTCTATCCACCATCCCATACTACCTCCCAGTTGTTAAGACTTCAGACAATAATTTTGCCTTTCCTCATCCATAAAATAAAAAGTTTGAACCAGATGATCTCTAAGTTGATCATGTAAGGTGATCTCTTCCAACCCTGCTTAGTCCCTTACTCCAAAGGACTACTTCTCCACTTGCCTACTTCCTTGGCCTTCTCAGTCAGACAATTCCTCCACTTCTTTTCCTTCTTACTTTGATTGGTGACTCCCTCCCTGGAACCTTCATTTGAGAAAGTAGCCATACCAGTCCAGCCACTGGACCCTGTCAGAGTCTGAGTTTTATGTGTTGTCTTCCAGGGTCAGTTTTAAGTGTCTAAAATGTAAGGTGCTTGAGGGCGGAAACTGGTTTTGCTTGTACTTGTGTCCCTAGCACTTAGTACAGTGTCTGGTATATAGTAAGCATTTAAATAATCTCTCTCTCTGTCTTTGTCTGTCTGTCTGTCTGTCTCTCTCTCTATCTTTCTGTCTGTCTGTCTCTTTCTCTCTGTCTCTCTCTGTCTCTGTCTGTCTGTCTGTCTGTCTGTCTGTCTGTCTCTCTCTCTCTCTCTCTCTCTCTCTCTCTCTCTCTCTCTCTCCTTTGAGCTCTAAATGCTTCCAGGCTCTTCCAGCTCTAAAATGAAATGACTAACTCCAGAATGAAAGATAGAATGTCTAAAATGTAAATTCTTCAGAAAGAAAAAAATATTAATATGAAGTATAATTGATAATAGGATGATAGTATCCTTTCTGTTTTAATAAAAGAGGAAAAAATAGAGAACAGGAAAGAACCAGATACATGAAGGAGGAGGAACCCACTGAGGGGGGATAAGCCTTTTTGCACTCATTGAAATTAGAATATAGCTAATAAACACAAAGATTGTTACTGTATTCATACACAAAGTCTTCCTTTCCTAGCTATACCTAACAGAGATTGAACTCCATGTACATAGCTTTCAAGAACCTGGGTTCACCTCTATGCCCTCATGAGGTATCAGAGTAGACCCTTAGTAATGCAAAGTTTCTTCATGGATTCTTTATCTCAAATAAGTGAGTGCTTTCTCCATTAGAGCATAACCTATTCATGTCTTCTACTCCTGTGTGGCTTTTGCTATTTTCTTCCCCATGGAATTAGAATGTGAAAACTTGTAATGATGACTAGACATCTAAGTGAAAAGTACAAAAGTCAACCAAACATGTAAGATGCAATAAAGAAAAGAAGACAAAATGCTTTTTATTCTGAGTTTGGACACCATTTAACAATAACTTTAGCCTTCTACCTGGCTTGGAACCAATGTGGAACTCCTTGTCTGAAGTCAATTTCAATTGTAAGGCCAATTAGATTGTATCTTGCTCTGTCAATATGATTGAATGCTAAGATCTTAGGGAATTTGAAATAAAACTAGAAAATAGACAAACATCTAAAGCAAATTAGAAATACCTATTGCTCTCAAATTATGATAGGCCTTCTCTTGGTGAACACTTTCTCCGGTTTTATTTTTTTTTCATTTAAATTAGTTCTTTTTTAAAACATTTCCATATACAGAAAAGAGGATTTTACATGAAACCATTAGTCTCTATTATGAACTGTTTTGTTTGTTTTAAAGAATAAGTTCAATTCAAAATGTAGCACCTCAGTTATATGTGCCCCCTTCTGAACTTCATTTTGTTCCCTTCTGTGTGTTTTTCAATGTTTCATTAATGTTCTTTTCTTCTTTTTGAACACTATCACTCCTTCCTCGTAACTCTCTCCCCTGAAATCATAAAAGCCTTTCCTTAGGAGAATATAGTTCTATTTAAAGTCATGTAAAATGACTATAAAAAGGACTATGCTCAGGGGGCAGCTAGGTGGCGCAGTGGATAGAGCACTGGCCCTGGATTCAGGAAGACCTGAGTTCAAATCCGGACTCAGACACTTAACACTTACTAGCTGTGTGACCCTGGGCAAGTCACTTAACCCCAATTGCCTCACTTAAAAAAAAAAAAAAAAAAAAAAAGGACTATGCTCTTTTAAGGAAAGGCTTTCTGAAAATGTATATCTTCTTCTGAACCTGTAGTCCATCACCTTGCTGCCCAAGGAAAGCATAACTCATCATGCTTGAGTCATGACTGGTCATTGTACTCTTCAGATTTCTCAAGTTTTTCAAAGTTCTTTTCCTTTCCATGACTACTTATGTATAACTTATTTTGAAATGCTTGAGTTCTAGTGGGTGGGGGGTGGGAATGGAGGAGGAAGAAGTTGAAACCCAATTTTTTTTAAATTGATGTTAAAATTTGTTTTTACATATATTTTGGAAAATAAAATTCTATTCAATAGTAAAAAGCTTTATGCAATAGCATAGTCAATGTATGAATTGATCTGTTCCTGCTTACTTCCATCTATATCAGTTTATCATTTAGAGAGACTTTCCCTGTCTCTCTAAATTTGGCCCTTTAATAACTTCTAACAACACAGTACATAGTTCATTTAATTCGTATGTCATAATTTTTACAGCTAAGGAGAGGGGCAGCTAGGTGATGCAGTGAAAGCACCGGCCCTGGATTCAGGAGGACCTGAGTTCAAATCAGCCTCAGACACTTGACACTTAACTAACTGTATGACCCTGGGCAAGTCACTTAACCCTCCTTGTCCCCACCAAAAAAAAAAAAAAAAAAAAAAGGAGAGCAGAACTAATGCCATGTTGAACAAAGGACGATATTAGTGAAATGACCTTGTGCAACACCAACTACAGAAGTTGTTTATAAAGTAAAACATTGTGGAGACTTTTCCTCTTCTCTATTCCAAGATATATATCCACAAATTCCACAAAATGTTAGTATCCTTGTAGATATCTTCCTTGTTGATGGGGTAACACTAGAAGCCTCTAAAAATGTAGATCTATGCTTCACTTAACATAATCGGAACAACACTCAAAACAATCTGACTCCATAAAATCTGTTGTTTCATGTGACTGGCCTAGGTGTGATTCATTTAAAATTTTGAGGGTTCCACCAAGATCTGCCCTGTGTAGTAGAGTTGCCACATATCAATGTAGACCTGCTCAGCTAAGAAATGCACCTCAAAAAGACCTATTTGTACAAAAATATTTATAGCAGTTCTTTTTGTGGTAGCTAAGAATTGGAAATCAAAGGAATTCCCATCATTTGGGAAATGACTAAACAAGCTGTGGTGTATGATGGTGATGGAATATTATTGTGCTATAAGAAACAACAATCAGGATGATTTCAGAAAGGCCTGAAAAGACCTGTATGAACTGATGTATAGTGAAGTGAGCAGAACCAAGAGAAGATTGTGCACAGAGACAGGAATATTATTTGATGAAAAACTGAATGACAGAATTATTCTCGAGAATTCAGCGATCCAAGACAATCCCAAAGGACTAATGAAACATACTATCCACCTCCGAAGAAAGAACTGATATTAATGGAACACAGACTGAAGCATGCTATTTTTAATTTTCTTTCATTTTTTCTTTTATTCAAGTTTTCTTGTACAAAATGACTAATATTGTAATCTTTTACATAATTGTACATGTATAACTCTTATCTGATTGCTTACCACCTCAAGGAGGGAGGAAGGAGGGAAGGAGTGATAAAAATGGGAACCCCAAACTATAAATAAAAGTGTTTATTACTTTTAAAAAAGAAAGAAATGCACCTCAGAGGCCTTCTGAGTCAGACCATTCCACCATCCTATCCCACTGGGGGTACCAGCAACAGGACTGGTGAACCTTGGTTCTCAGCCCCTTTTGTTACCTGCCTCTGTGTCTGTCTGTCTAATTTACTACTGCCCTTGTCAGGCATCTGTGTTGGAGATAAAAACCAATGGAACATGCTTTTGCCACTTGGAAAGCCCTTCTCAAAGGGGAAGAGATTGTATAAAGATTGAAAATGTAAAGACGGCCTTGACTTTCAAATAACTCAAAGGTCTCAAAGTCCCTAAGTTTCCAAATGTGTGTTTTGAGTCATTTGAAAGCCAAATGACTAGCCACCACCGAGTCTGGAACTGTCTGGTTTCTGGGTCCTGATGGACTAGGTCCAAAGAGGACCAATGGCATTATAGGGTGATGTCTGGACTCAAGTGTGAATTGGATTGAAGTGAGGCAGAATTGTACAAAATCTTCAGCTTCCCACTCTCTTCCAGAGTCACTGAAGTCCAGTGGACAGACAAAAGCCAAGATAATTGACAGTGGCCCAAGATACAGTGAATGACCTTGTCCTCTTTGATGCCCAACCAAGCTCTAAGCACTCCACAGCCTCCTTCATGGCTGTCAGAATAAATTGTCCTTATCCACCCATTCCACTGTGGGGAAGTCTTCACAAACTTTGGGTAGACATTCCCCTAACTCACCAATAGGTTAGAGGCTTGTTGGTTACTCTCAACCTGGGTTAGCCCATCTGCCAAGATGGTCTTACTGGAGTGTGGCCACTGAGCATGTGATAGATACTAATATGAGTTGAGCAGAGAGGTATCAAAAATGTTTGAAGAACAAGAACAAGAAGAAGAACAAGAAGGAAGAGGAGGAGGAGGGTCAAAATTGAATGAGTTACCTCAGACATTATCAATTTGAAGGGTGTAGGTAAAAGTTGTGAAAAGGCCCTGAGAGAAGAGAAAGAAGCTAATAAGTCACAGAAATCAATATATTTGCAGTTCAGTCTGCTATCAGCCCTATATCAAGATAGATTTAGAAACAGTCAGAGATAACCTGGCAGGTATGAAGGCCAAATTTGCTGTCCTTGATAAATTTCTGCTCCAGATTTTTATCTCTAGATAATAATCTCCTCCAGATTCAGATGATCCTAGACACACCAAGGTACTGAAGTGAAAGAGACATATAGACTTGCCTCACTGAAAGAGAAACAGATTTGGCTCCAAAACCATTCTTTCATTGGTTTAAATGGCATATGGAGGTCCAGGAACAACCACTTGGTGGTCCCTAATTCCACTCCACACCCATAGCCCTACACAGCCTAATGCACTGGCACAAAAATATTCTGGTGGAGACTTTAAGAAACTACGATGAAGAACGCAACTTCCTCTTGTTCTCCCTGTAATTTGTACAATCCTGGCAAACCTGTAAAGACAGGGCAAAGGTAAGAATAGCTCTCCCATTCTTTTTTGAATGACCGAAGTCTGAAAGATGTGAGCGTGTTGAAGTCATCCTTGTGTGTTTTCTGATTGTACAGACCCTTCCTGTCCAAAAGGCTTCAGCCATAACAATAACCAAGGTTCTTTTGAATTGGATATTTCCTATATGAGGAATCCCAGTGAAGTGGAGACTCATTTCCTAGGAAAAGTTGTTCAATAGCCGCTAAAAGTGTCCCACTCTTTGATCCTTCTACTGGCCATATCACTTGCAGAGCTCAGGAAATGTTAAAAGGTCTAATGGAGCTCTGACATTTAGACTCTTCAAAATTATATAATGGCTCTTCCCGCAGCCCCCACCTCCACCCCCCACCAGATGTCTATGTAAGTCTCAGACCTACCCCTCAATGATCACAACCTTTATCTCCCTATGAAATAGTGACAGGCTAGCCAAAGAGGCTGGGCCAGTGCCTACTGACACTCCTGTAGTACATTCTACAATATTAGATTGCTGTAAAACTATCTTTGAAACTTTCCAGATTAATTTTACTAAAGTTTCAGTTGCCTGCCTTTGGACCCCAATGGAAGGCCTACTGCACTGCCTAAACCCTGGAGACTAAGTTTATTAGAAGAAACATTTGCACAAAAAGACATTAGACCCAAAATGGAAAGGACCAGGATAGAAAGTACTGTTAACCGCTTCCACCATTATCAAACTTGCAGATGTTGATAACTAAATACATTCCTTACAATGGAAACAAGTTGAGTGAGCCTCCTCGTCAGAGTTCAATCACCACAGATAAAGAGTGTAGATCTCCTTCCCAAGATCATGGAACACTGACTCCTCACTGACAGATAATGGGCTCTGACAATGACACCTCATTATTGTTCTTTCTTCTTTCTGCTCATATGCAGAAAGCCAATTCCACTGGATCAAGGTGATCCAGTAGCTCCTGCTACTCATGTGATTCTTCATTCCTTAATCTCAACACTTTCTCAAAATTGGACAGCCCACCCCATTTGCTGGCTTCAAGTATACCTAAATAAGGAACTTAATTGACTTTTGGTTCTGTCATCAGACATATCAAACCCTAAAAATACTCCTCACCCACTCTGGTGACTTTGTCATTGGATTCACAGTTCTGGGAAATTGCAGATGGATCAGTCCCAGATTTGGCACAGGCGACAAGTTTGGGGGGAGGAAGCAGTTTACAACCTTCAAGATCAGCTGATTTTTCTTTTGGTTTGAGAGAACTTCCCAAGAAAATGCTTCTGCAGACCACATGTGCCCAGCTCCTGTGTCACTTGTTTTCCTGCTCCCCAGCCCATCAACTTATCCTTCCAGCCAGAAGGGACTCAGATTTCAACATGAAGACCTTAGTCTAGTGAGAAAAAATTTTATCATCTTCAACAAAAGGGAAAGCCTGAGAAATGCAAGCAAGAATCACTCCATGTTGAACAAAAAGTTGTATTAGATAACTTTTGTGCTGTGCCAGAAATTGTTCATGAAGCAAAACATTCCAGGAGCTGGTCCTCTTCTCTGTTCCAGGATAGATTCAACAAATCCTACAAAAATATTCTAGTCATTGGAGATATTTTCCTTGTCAATGGGGTAGCATTCACTCAGAAGCCTATAAAAGTTTGTGTGTATTCCTTGTGCAATTGGAACAGTACTAAGAGCAATCTGTCTTCTCTTGTTAGCAAGTAAAATCTCTGTTAGCTTTTGTGACTGGTCTCAATCTGGTTCATTGTCACAGACATTCCCCTTTTGTTCAGAAAATTGTTGTCCCTATTTTGTTTCTAGTGCTTTTCTATGACAAAAGGACTGCTAGAAATATTTTTGTACATATATCCTAATGTTTCTAGTTCAATATCTTTTGTAATTCTATTTGTATCTATGTAATTGTTATTTTCTTTTTTTATTTTTATGCATATTTCATTTCCAAAAATATCCTTCTTCCTTCCCCTCCCCAAAAAGCCAACCCTTATAATACGGGTTTAAAGAGAATGAAAAAAGCAGTTTAGCAAAATCAAACAAAGCATCTCACAGTATTTCTATTACTTATCCATGATCTCCCATGTCTGCAAAGAGGGGAGAGAATTTCAGCTCACTATTAATAAAATTCAATCCAACAGTACTCAATAAGCATTTATTAAGTGCCTGCTATGTACAAGCCACTATATTAGGCATTTGAAATGCAAAAATAAATAGAAGGAACCTTACTCTCAAAGAACTTATAACCTAATAAGCAAGGGGGAAGACACACATACATAAATAATACACGCAGTAGTAAATTTAATTATTATGTTGGCAACTTGGAAAGTCTACAGGTATGCACTGTTAATGCTCAGAAGTTGCACTGTTTAATATTTTTATAAATAATTTGCATAGATGTATTTATAAAAGTATGCCTCTTTCAGATGTGGGCACATTTTCCAAAGACAATTAATAAAGTCAATGAGATATAAAGTGCACTTCATTCAGAGCAAGAATGGTCAGATTTTGAGTAGATAATTTTGTACCTTGTAAAGAATATTAAACTTTGAAAAAGCTATTTTCCATCTAATAAAGAATATGAGACTTTGAGTAGTTCATTTACAAATGATAAGGCCAGGAAAGGTGCTGAACAGATAGCAGAAAAAATTAACTTTCCCTCTGGCCATATATCACTTCTATAGCTTTCCCCCACCTACATTTGCATGAACAAATGAGAGTGACTTATAGTTTAAAAAATGGGAAACTCTGAACCCCAGAGATGTTTGATGACTAATGGGAAAATGACCATTGCCTCATTATAGTCTAGACTACAGAAATAAACATTAGAGAAGTCAGCTGAATTGCCACCATAAATTAGGGTGAGGTACCTCACCACAAGGAGACCCAGCCCTGGGCTAGGAATAATTGTCAGAAAGAAAGGCTTATAAACCTAAAGATTTAGCATGTCCTAAAATAGAGGTCAAAAGAGGCAGTCACCAAGCACGAGAGCCAGGTCCCAGGGCTAAATTTCCTCCAGAGCATTCACGATCTCTTTCAAGGCCACTTCCTCTACAACTTCCTTGTCAATTGCCTTGCTATGCATGAGTATCCTTTCTTCCCCCACTTCTCCAGTTCTGGAACCATGTACTATGAGCAAACTAACTTTGCTATTATTCCTGGATGGAGTGTGTCAATCTACTCTGCCAAGGCTCCCCTTAATATTCCTATAACTTTCAATACCACAGTGCCCCTCCCTGGCACCACTTTCTCATTAGAATGCAAGCCTGGGGAAAGACTGTGTTTGCTTTCATATTTAGTGTTTAACAAATAATGTATACTTAATAAATGTGTTGTCATTCATTCATTCATTCATGTTTCTGAAGTTGGAGCTCCAGACATTCTCCAAGGTCAGAACTAGCTACTTCACATCATCTTACGATCATGGAACATATCACATAACATAAAATCAACTGATCATCCATTTACCCATGCCCTATTTTAAAAAAAAATCTGTCCAGGGCCATTAGATTTCCTCTTATATTATGCCAAGTGATTTAAAAGAAATTAAACGAAACAGAATAAAAGAGTTCCTAAAAGATAAAACAGAAAATTTTAAGTATATGAAATTGAAAATCTTTCCCACTATCAAAATCAACATAGCTAGGGTCTACCCTAAGGAAACTATCTATTAGAAAGTGAGGGGGAAAGCCACAAAAAACTTCATTTCAAATAAGAAGTAAGACAAATATATAGGACCAAGAACTATTTCCTAATGAATAAGTGGTCAAAGGAATTCTCAAAAGAATTGCAAAGTATTAACAGCTATATAAAAGATTGCTCTGAATAATTAACAATAAGTAAAATATATTATAATAAAAAACAATATTCATAATGACTTTGTCATTGTTCAGTTGTTTTAGTCACGTCCAATCCTGTTACCCTGTTTGGTATTTTCTTGGAAAAGATACTAAAGTGATTTGCCCAGAGTCACATAACTAGTAAGTGTCTGAGGCCAAATTTGAACTCAGGAAGATGAGTCTTCCTTGACTCCAAGCCTAGCACTCTGTTCACTGGGCCACCCAGCTGCTCCAAATTCATAATGACTACAACAATATAAACAGAAACATAAATAAATAAAAGTTTAGGACTGTGAAATCATAATGACTATGCTTCATCTTGGAGAAGAATAGGAAGAAAAATGCCTCTCCCTTCTTACCCTGGAGAGGAATAGGCTATGGGTGTGGATTTGTATCTTACAGCATGTGTAATAATCCATACACGTAGTCTCACTCCTCTCCAAAGTAATGTACATGGCGTTTTACTCTAGGATAGGGGCATTAATGGCCAAAGAACATTTGACCCCTTTGAATTCAGGCCCACAGGATCCAACCTCATTCATATGAGCCCAGAGTGCTCTGGTGTGTAAGTATGTGGAAGGGAAGGCAGAAGGGGGGAAGGAGAGGATAGAAGGAGTGGGCAGGTTGTACCTTAAGCCAAAGGTGATACATGTCACTCACATAGGTTAAAGCACTAAAATCTAGTTTCCTCTTAAACTAAAATTCGACACTCTCCATAAGGAAAGGTCTCTAATAGGTCTACCTGTTTGTTTCCCTACCTCCAGTATCTCCAATTCCTTCTTCCCACAAACATCAGAAACCTACAATAGCTCCTTACTGTTCATAGAATCATATCTATATTTCTCACCCTTCTCCACAGCCTTCCCAAGCATTTCCACCCTACTACCTTCTCTACTCCATCTAGGCTAGGGTCTCCACCATCTCCTGATTATATTACACTCATTCCTGCCATTGCGCATAGTACATTCTGTTCCTTGGGCCCCAAAATAGCTTCCTATGTTTCTTCTACCCACAGTCTAAATATTTCCAGGTCCTCACAATTTCTACCTTTTTAATAAAGATTTTATGATGTCTGGTCTCTTTCTTGCCCCTACATATAAAACATTATTTATTATCTGTGCCATACAATTTATTAACTAGATTAGATTTAGCACTTTATCTATATATAAAAGTATTATACAATATGGCAGTCATTTAGGCTCTTAATAAATAATTTACTATTTTTACTAATATTGAAGCCTTTAGCTTTCAAAACCATTTAAATGATTGTACCAACAGCAAGGCTTCACCTTTTAAACACATTCACCCAGTTATACACACACACACACACACACACACACACACACACACACACACACACACTAAATGCTTTGGCATAAACTGGGCCTTAAACTGTGGAATACCTAAGGCTTTAAAGCTCCCTTTCTTCTGATCCTTTTTCTTATACCCCCAATATCCCCTTTCTCTTACTAAGCCTGAGCACTTGAGGCAGCACCATCTTCACACAGTTCAAACAAACCTCTCCTGGTAAATAGCATGTGTATTGAAATAGCAAATTAAAAAGAAATTTAATGACCTGCAAAATCATAATAACCATTAATTTGAGTTATCCTAGCAGAAAAACCTTTTATAGTGGTTGTTTTAAATAGAAAATAGACATAAAGCAATGAGAAGGATAAACACAGCCAGCAACTTGGCCACTTTTATTTTATGTGTGCTTCATCTGGATGTTATAGTCAGCAATTGAAATGTCTACATGCTAGAGCTATTAACTATGTTAGTCTTCTTGACATTGTGCAAGTGCTCTACAAAGGCCAAAGTGTGATTGGCTGCTTGTCTGTTTTGCTCTTAGAGACTCATTCTAGTTGCTACTGCCTGCCACCTTTTAATGGTAGTATCTCATTGCCACTATTAGATATAGGCTTTCTACACAGGAAATCATTAGTAGAATGAGAAATTGATCTCATGACAATAGAGCCTAGGAAGTCATGCAGCTTTAATTGAGGTTGTTCTTGGTCTTCCTGCTAACATCACAGGTGGATTGATATTTGAAAATGGAGTTTTGTCATGGTATGGTGGGAAGTTTATCGTGTCTAAGAAAATTACTTTTGTATTGACTGAATGGTATTAAAGATTAATAAAATGCAGATTAAAGTTTTTATCTATCACTGGTTAAAATCAGACTCAGATCAGCTGTTCTCAAATGTCGTTGCTATTTGACAACTTTTTCAGTCCCACATGGGAAATGAAGTTATTATTTCTGTTTAGTTTCTAATAGACAGTAGTCAACATCCAAAAAACTGTCTTCAAAAATGACATTTACTTGGCAGAAAGACACCATGACATTCTAATAACATGTGCATGATAGAATGAGCCTGTCAAAGTCAATATATAAACATCACATGCCAAGGTCATGAATTTCAGCTCAGTGCCCTAGAAACTAAATGTTGACCTCTAACTAAGAGGTACATATTTATGCAGGAGAATCTGTATAAATTTTTCCATTTCTTCCATTATCCCCTCTCTATCCCCCAAAAGAGTGCCTCCCAAAGTATTAGCTCAAGAATACTTTTTACATGAAATTTACATCAAACTTTGGGCATTTGGGGGTTTTTTGTTAACTTTTTTTTTTAAATAAGGGAAAGATAATTGAATGTATAGGGTTTACTGTAATATCAAACTGAAACCTGTTTGTCTTCCCATTGCCTCTTAGCCAGCCAGCATCATGAAATGTACTTATTTCTTGTCCATTTGGATATACACACAAATATATATATATATATATATATATATATATATATATATATATATATGCATGCATATATAATATAATACAAAAACTTAATTCCATTTCTTTGATTGTAGGCTGGTAAGGTGTTCAATCTGTTTAAGTGCTTAATAAGTGATTTTTGTTGTTGTGGTTTAGTGATTTTAGATAAGTGATAATATCCTGAACACAGTTCCATTTTAATAAAGTAACCTAAAAATGCATTGCATATATTAATTATTAATAATGATTATTTTTTTCAAATTGATATCCCTCACAGAATAATGCCTTAACCTTTCATTGTCTGTTTCAGATAAATGACCACTCTCCCCCACCTCTATCTTTATGTAGTCTTCTCATACTTTCCAATTATGATAAAGTTCTACCTCCTTCTCTTTTCTACATTAGTGTATTCCTTGTACTCTCCCTTCCATATCTCCTCCTAAAACTTTTAAAACAGAACCAATCCACACCCATCTCTTCTGGTTTTCTTATTTAACTCCTTCAATATACTTTGAAGATATTATGGTTCTGAAAGGAAACGTTTTTATATTCTCTCTATCAAAATGTTAGCCCACATCATCAAATAGGCCCTTCCAACAGCTCAAGTAAATTTACCTTTCTAGGTTTCTCAGCACTCATATATTTGTATTTTGAAGTCCCTACTCAGCACTACTCTTTTTTTTTTTTTTTTTTTGGTGAGGCAATTGGGGTTAAGTGACTTGCCCAGGGTCACACAGCTAGTAAGTGTTAAGTGTCTGAGGCCGGATTTGAACTCAGGTCCTCCTGACTCCAGGGCCGGTGCTCTATCCACTGTGCCACCTAGCTGCCCCAGCACTACTCTTTTAATCTGAAATATTTGAAAGTCTTTTTTTTTTCCCCACGGAAGATTGCAGGGTATATTGTTCTTGATTATAAGCCCATATCATTTGCCTTTTGGAATATTATATTCCAAGATTTCCACTCATTTACATTGTATTGCAATATTCCTTTTCATTTAATATAGAAGCAGCTACATCTTATCTGATCCATATTTCTTTAATTGCTTCTTTCTGTATGCCAATAGTATTTTTTTTCTTTGAAATGAAAACTCTGGATTTTAGCTATGATATTCCTGGGACATTTCCTCCTGGAGTTTCTTCCAGGAGGTATACTATTCTTTCTGCTTTCAACTGTGCTCTGGTACCAATAGATTTTGGTAGTTTTAATTTACAATTTCTTGAAATAGAGTACCCAGGATTTTTTTTTAATCCTAGTCCATGGTCCATATTTTCAAGGAGTCCAATCATTCTTAAATTCTCTGTCCTTGACCTGAAAGCAGCATGTGTCTCTGACTCATCTCTGGTTGAACTGGGTGGTTACTAGACTGTTTGCTTGTCCTGGGACTGGCTTTGCTGGCAGCCATTTCTTCTAATTCTTGTGGGCTTACTCTTTGTTCAGTTTTAGAGTGGAAGAAGTCACATGGCATAGTTTCTCATTGGTTTGTTTTATTATTCAGGTCTTTACTGAGCAGGAGCAGGTATGTATATATGCCTCTGTACCCAGTAAAGGAGATAAACTTTTGAGGCAAAAGCCCAGAAAAGTTTTCTACCAATGGAAATGCCCATTACTACTTGTAAGAACTTTGTCTGCTACTCACCAGAGCACAGAACTGAGGTCCTTTGGTGGGAAGGAACTTGCAGTCCCATAACCTTGCATGTCTGTGTCATGAAACATGGGGACCAAACATCCCTCTCATATTTCTTGCAAGTATGAGCTTCCCTGTGTATTCTAATTTTATATAGGTCTTACAAATTTAGTATTTTAGATTACAATCCAGTCAAAATTGGCTTATACATAAAGCAAGCATATATGAGCAACACTCACTAATGTTGTTTCAGATATAATTTATAAACAGGTGGACAGACTGAGGATAACACATGGACCCTATTACCTTATAATCTATTAGGAAACTGATTTTTAGCTTACTGACATTGTTAGAATAATGAGTTTTCCTGACATCTAAGAATTATCACAGTGCTTCCCTCCCCACTTTGGTGACTTTTTTAAAATTAACAAGCATTTACTTTCTTTCTCTTCCAACCTCATCCTCATTTAATAGAAAAAGAAAACCCTTGTGTCAAATGTAAATAGTAAAGCAAGACAAATTTTCATATTGACTATGTCACAATATATATTCTTTCTTCTGCATTTTGAATCTATTGTTTCTTTGTCAGGAGGTAGGCAGCATAGTCCTATCATCAATCCTCTGGAATCATGTTTGGGTCAGTGCCTTAATTGGAGTTGTTGAGTCTTTAAAAGTTACTTGTTTTTACAATGTTATTTTTATTGTGTAAATTGTTCTCCTGGTTCTGATTACTTCATTCTGCAATAATTCGTACCAGTTTTTCCATATTTCTCTGAATCCATCCCTTTTATCATTTTGTACTTCATAATAGTATTCCATTACATTCACATACCATCATTTGCTCAGCCATCCCCCAATTCCTGAATACTCATTAGACAATACACACATGAGATAGTCCCAGAGGCTATAAGAATTCTATGTATGTGGGACTTTTCTGTACTTTTTGCAATTCAAGTAAGGATATTTTACATTCTTTGCTGAAGTGGGGGAAAGCAATTAGTTGCAAAGTAAGTCTATGATGCTTATTCATTGAATACCTACTCTGTAGAGGTTGTCTTAGGCTGAATTGATCTAGTTCTATCTAGGAGAATGCAATTTCTTTGAAAAATTCATTAATTCAATTAATATTCTGAAGCACTTATTATTCATATATGAAATTATTACTGGGACCCCCTGCTGAGAGAGCATGATCCCATCCTCCAACCAATCAGCTTGAAGCAATGTATAAGGCAGTTCATTTTGTCAGTTGGTGGTTGGAACCTGGTGGTGGTGGTGGAAGAACGAGGATGATGAACTCTGATCTCTCCTAGAGGGTAGATAGGTTTTCCTATTCTTTCAGAGACACTTGTTGGCTAATATATTTTAATAAATGTTTAATGCCTAAACAGTTGTCATAGCTAGCTTTCCCCACACAGGGGACAGGTAAGGTGACTACACACATTTAGTTTTACCCATCACAGTTTTGGCGAGCCAGTCAGGAGAGCTGAACCCCCTCCCTCCCCCAATCTTCTGATCTTCACTGTAAAACAAGTTGGGTAAGAAATAAGTACCTGTTTTCTTCACTTTAAATTTTTTAAATGGGTTTCTTTAACCTCCTAAGTACCTTTTTTTTTTAACTTTAGCCTGATTAAGCAGACAAGTAGAGGAAAAGATCATGTTGATACTTGGTCAGTTTGAATTTAATTAATATTTTTTATTCTTATTCTTATTTTTGCTGGGTTTTGTTATGTGGTAAGGAAAGTTTTGAATGTCAAGGAGAGGATTAAAAAGAGCATACCCAGTGAAATTTCCCAGGACTCCCCATTAGGAAAGCTACTCATGGATTGGGATGAGGGAAAACTTACAGTGAAATCAAACACGACCAAGGGAAAGCTTATCAGACTGTATTTTATGTGGCATAACATATTAGAGGAAGAGTGGCCTGAACATAGGTCATTTAATCCTCAAATACTGAGGAATTTGCAAAAATCCTATGCCACTTTCCATGTAAACATTTGCTTTATTGGAAAGTCTGGAGCAAATCAAGCAGAGAACTGATACAGGAAGATACAAGAGAAGGGGTATCCAAGACCAAGTTTGAATCTGAATCTATTTCTCAGGCCAGAACCTCAAATGGCCCAACTTCTATCTCCCCTCCCTTTATTTCAACCATAGAAGAAGAAAATTCACCTTTAGAGGAGACAGAAAAGCCCAAAATTCTTCCCTTTCAAGAGATCCTCACCCATGACTGAAAAGGTACTGTAGTAAAGCTCAGACAATACACACCTTTCGGGCCCAAAAATCTGAGTTCATAGAAATGAGATATTACTAAATTTGATGAGGATCCCACAAAAGTTATCAGCCAGTTTAGAGTAATTTTCAGAGGACATCAGCCTACTTGGGGTGATGTTACTGATCTCATGGAAACTATATTATTCCCACGGGAAAGAACTGATATGTTAGCTGCAGCAAACTCCTTAGAAATATCAGGCAAAGTTACTATTTGATGGCCTTTAGAAGACCCTAACTGGGACCCCAATATCCCTGAGCATTTTGATGAGTTGCAGGAAGCAAGGGAAACATTATTGAAGGCAATGAAATCCTGTGCTAGCAAGACTGATAACTAGCAAAAATTTATAGATACAATTCAGGAATCTAATGAAAGACCTAATAGTATTGTGTAAGAGTGCTAAACAATATACTAGATTTGACCCATTAGATTCTAGAGATGCACACTTTATCTCTAACCAGTTTGTGCATCAATACTTGCCAGAAACATAGGAATATTTTGAAAGGCAGTGTCCAGGTTGGAATGCCCTAAGTACTGACTGAATTAAAGAAATAGCAACATATATTTATGATGGAAATGAGAGGGAAGAAAGGAACAGACCGAGCATTTTAGTTCCATTACAGGAAGTCATGAGGCAGTGAGGTCAGGCAGTTGAGAATTGCTATCAACTCCTAAATCACTATCAGCCCCCTAGATTTTGCTATTACTGCAATAGACAGGGATTAGGCAAAGGGAAGTTAGACAGATTATGACTGGTGAATTTAGAAACCCCTTCAGGGGGAAGAATCAAAACAGTTATAGACCCTCTCAGAGAGGTGCAGAGAGGCAGAATCAAAACAGTTTTAGATCCTCTCAGAGAGGTGCAGAGAGGCAGAATCAAAACAGTTATAGATCCTTTCAGAGAGATACAGAGGACTGATGGTGTAGGGGAAGGGAAAGGACGGTGGAATCTGAAGATTGTATGTAAGTGTATATTATATTCTGAGTCAAAGCAAATTCGCATTTTTTGCTGTCATCATTATTCTCAGTTGTTAAATCTATATGAAACTTGGTTTATGTGAACTTACTATTTGAGACATTAATTGCCTTTATTCTGAGTTATCAGATCAGAGCTGCCAAGATGTCAGCCATCCATGAGAGGAATACATACAAGAGCAGGCATTGAACTGTCACAGAAGGGGAAACATGCACAAAGTCCAGGTACTGCACTGTCTTGGGAAAGGCTAATAGAATGGCTATTGGCAAGAGTTGAGGTTGGATTCTTTTGGTTTAATTTTCCCCCGCACATGGGGAAAATTCTATGCCTGACTTCGATTCCAGAGGACATCCCAAGAATCATCTGAAAAAAGACTTCCAAGGACTTAAATGGACATTTTCCTGTTTTCCTTTTCCCATTGCATAGACTATTTGTAATGTCCACCTACTAAAGGGGAATGCCCCCTTTAGTTTTTGTCAATGCATCACTCAACTTCTTTTCTCTCTTTTCATTCCCTTTATATTGTTAGTTATAAGTATCTGTAAAGTGATTGCTTCATGTAAGGAAACTACTGTTTCTTAATGAAGCACAGGGTGGAGTGTGAGAATATTATTAACAGGGGCCCCCTGCTGAGAGAGCATGACACCACCCTCAACCAATCAGCTTGAAGCAGTATGTAAGACAGTTTGTTTTGTCAGTTGGTGGTTGGAACCTCGTGGTGGTGGTGGAAGAACAGGAAGGGTGAACGCTGATTTTTCCTAGAGGGTAAATAGGTTTTTCTATTCTTTCAGAGACACTTGTTCTCTAATATATTTTAATAAATGTTTAATGCCTAAACTGTTGTTATAGCTAGCTTTCCCCAAACAGGGGGCAGGTAAGGTGACTACACACATTTACTTTTACCCATCACACAGAGAATACCTTTAAAGATCTTGGGAAAAATATGAAGATATGTAAGACCTTTATCCCTTACCAGAAGGAGCTTAAAATCTAATAGAAGAGATATGAAGTACACAAAGATGCATGCAACACAAATTCGA